>NC_067475.1:91685683-92396979 GCF_947179515.1 Apodemus sylvaticus | reverse complement strand
CTCCTTCAGGGGTATGCTGCGGGACCTTTTCCAAGTGCTGATCACTCTGCTGGGCAGCCGATCTCCCAACCTGGTTGGTGCACACAAGGGTAGCCTAGCTGCTCAGGCCCGAGTCTAGGCAAAAGCCTGGCAGGCCAAGGCCCGAGCAAAGTTCCCCTTGGGCTATGAGTGTTAACTGGTTCTGTCAGGTGGTCAGGATGGAGGCGTGCACATGCTCCCTGAAGTGCCTGGAGAGTCTGCTAGGCTAACAACCTCCTGGCTGGGTTGGCACACAGATGGCCCACTGAGCAGCCCAGGTCCTGGGGGCAGTCCAGGGCCTGTCCATCTTAGACCCCCGCTATGTTAGCCTCGGGCTATGACTCTTACCTGACTTTGCCTGCTAGAACTCTCTGGCATCCCATAGCCATAATGGCAGCGTGTGCACCTGGCCGGGCAAACAACCTCCTGGCCGGGTTGGCACACCGATGGCCCCCCCCAACAGCCCAGGGACTTGGTGCAGGCCAACGTCTGTCAGGCTTAGACCCCTGCGATGTTGGCCTCAGGTTAAGTTTGCGTACCTCAGGCTGTCTGATCTGGCATCTGAGAACCAAGATGGAGGCAAGTCTGTTGTAACTGACTGGTGGGAGGCAGATTTCTGATGTGGCTTCTGTGCAGTGAAAGGCACGCCTGCAGCCTGGCTGGCCAGCGAAGGTCAGTGGTAGTGGGCTCAGGGCCTGCCTGGACCCTGTCACCTTGGTTCCACTGCTGATGGCTCTTCCTCTGGATGAGCCCCGGCACTGCTGCTGCTGCTGCTGCTGCTGCTGCTGCTGCTGCCGCTGCCACCTCTACCTGCCTAAAACAACATTTCTTAATAATAGAGAAGTTTTGATACTCTAGGATGTTGAATAGATATCAGGTTTAATTAATTAATTGATTGATTGATTGATTTTAAACTTAGGATTTTATTCCCCTCCCAATCCACCCTCTGACTCTTCCACTTCTACATAGACATTTCTTTTTGCGAGTGCACGTGTGTGTATGTGTGTGTGTGTGTGTGTGTGTGTATTTTGATGAATGATCTCACTCTATAATATAAACTAGCCTAGATATCATCACCTTCCTGTCTTGGCATTACAAGTACTGCATTACTGGCTTGCATTATTATACCTAGAAGACAAAGACATTTTAGCATTGTTAAATAAAAAAATAAGTTTGCAAGAAATAAAAAGTTTAGTTTTTCCATGCCCATTTAAAACTTTATAACATCTTTAAACATTCACTAAACTGTAAAACCTAAAATCTTCTACTTTTTTAAATGCTAAAAGAACCTAATGGCTTATATTTCTTCTTTGATTGATGCAAACATGAGAATGTGATTTTAGCCCATGTACTTTTGTGTGCCAACATTATTCTTGTGAGAACATTGAAGCCTTGAAAAGCACATAAGAAAATGTTGTAAAAAATATGTATCTTCTAAAAAGAAAGGTTATCGCTTCTCGGCCTTTTGGCTGAGATCAAGTCTAAAATGTAAGATTTTCACAGAAAAATCAGCTTACTTCTTTATTAAGTACTTTGGTTTTAGGAGATAATTCAACATTAATAAGCCAAAAATCTAAAGAGGATACTGATGGTGCTGAGTTTTTATTTTGATGAAACAATGATGTATGAACAGGATACTAAGTTTTTTAAAACTGAAGTGATAAACTATGAGTATTGTGTGTTCAAGTTCTGTCTTTATTATTAGTCCAGATGTCTTAGATAGGGTTTTACTGCTGTGAACAGATACCATGACCAATGAAAGTCTTATATAAGACAACATTTAACTGGAGCTGGCTACAGGTTCAGAGGTTCAGTCCAGAATAATCAAGGCAGGTACATGTCAGCATCCAGGCAGGCATGGTGCAGGAGAAGCTGAGAATGATACCTCTTTATCTGAAAGCAGCTAGTGGAAGACTGACTCCCAGTCAGTTCCAGTGAGGGTCCTAAGACCACACCCACAGCAACACACCTACTCCAACAAGGCCACACCTCCAAATCAGGCCACTCCCTAGGCCAAGCATATATATAATTTTTCAGAATTTATAATGGAAAAATAAAATGGTTTTCAGTAACATATTGCATGGTTCAGAAAACATTTCTTTAGAAGCCTTTGCAAACTCACTAATGCAGCTTTGTTCCTCCTCAAATAGATGTTGTTTTATTCATCCTCCTGTTCTATGGCAATAATTCACGGGTATTTATATATGACATTTGTTCACAAAATTGTTTTTCTCTTTGAAAACTGCCAACAAAGAGAATACCCGAACCATATGATTGAACGCCTCTTTTCCCAGTATATATTGCTTAAATGTTTATAAACACATACCTACGAGAAAAAATAGGGACTTTGAGAATAGATTTGAAGCCGTAGCCATCAGATGTGTGTCTTTGAAGCCATGTACTTAACTACTGTCCATTTGTATTAATAATAGTATCCATTTCATAATATTAAAGTGAACATTAACTGATGTCATGTGAATGAAAAGTCTCAGAACTTTGTACTTCATAACAAGAAGGATGACCTCTCAGCCCTGACCTTCCCCCTCTGGATCCTCCTTTTTTCACATTTCATACCTATGTCAGCAGAGGGATCAAAGGTGTTTGGGGATCATTTGTGGTTGGGCAACAGTCAAGAAAATTACCACTTTCTGTGAATGCTGTAATCTTGCCACATAGCTGGTATCCCTTGGGAACTCAGTCAAAGAAACAGCTGAGAAAGAATTCTAATGATCATTTGAGAAAGCATCATAAATCTTGGTTATTGTCTGAAAAACCTTTCATTGATTTTTCTGTAAAATAAAGTGCCAGTTTCAAGATGTTAAGAATGGATGTCAATAGCTTGGAAGAAAGTCCTGGGGACAAAATCTTCAGGATTTGTTGGCCAGCAATAAGTCACTGGTGCCCTTGTCAATAGTGTGGGCAAATATGGACAGCAGTCACTTCACAGAAAGAAGTTGGAGATGGACTCTTCTCTACAATCTTTGAATACTGTTTGTATTTTTATTTTAAATATAGGTATGTGTGAGATATAATAAAGTTATTTTTCAATTAATATAAATGGCTTTAGTGATTTTAAATGAATTTTAAATAAACATTATAGTGGATGTCAGTTTATCCCAGCAGTTTTTATTTTTTCTTAGCAATGTATTAAAATAAAATCTTGTCATAGATATCTAGAGTCTATTGAAATGGAGTAGATATTACTTGTCAGATAAGGGTCTTATCTATTAAAAGCACACAGCAAGAAGAAAGGTTGTCAACTGTAATTTCTAAAAGTATTACTACCATTGGCTATCATAAGGGCTAGAAAATCAAAACCAAGAGGAGCAGGAGCGAGAAGAAAGGAAGAAGCGACAAGAAAGGGAAATAGCTGGAGGCTGAGGGACCCTGGGAATGTTTTCTGTAGATGACTGTGTCTTATCTGCAGTAGATTAAACATGGTGATTGCTCACCCATGGCCTAAAAGAGCACAGGAAAGATGAACATGTGCTTGTGTGATCAGAAAAGAAGACTAGGCATGCAGTTTCATTCGGAAGCCTCTGTAGAAAGCAAGCATCATTCAGTGGTGGTTAATCGCATTTTTACCTGGCATACTATATGTGCTAATTAGTGGCAGCCTTTGAGTTGGTTGATAATCCTCAGATATAAAGAGAAGAGCTTTAATTTTGCCCCAAGAAGTTCCTTTGCTTTCAATAAAAAATATTTTAATTAGCCGGATTTAACAAGTCCCAGAAATCATGATCTCAGTAATTCTTAGGAAGAGGTTTTGAAATTTATATCTCATTGGTTTTGTGTGGCTCAAATCACAACCAATTCCCTAGGAATTTTTCTATGTCACAATGATACTGATAGAAAAACCAATTGAACAATAGAAAGTTTAGTATTTCTGAAAGATAGCATTTTCCTAATTTAAATTATTCAGAAATACTTAAGGTAGAATGTTTTGGTTGGGTAGGTTCTACTTCAACTAATAGTTTCTAAAAGTCTTAATTAACCATTATTAATAAAATTAAGGATGAGAGAGGCCAAAGAGATGACTCAGTGATTAAAAGAACTTGCTGCCCAGTTTTTTTTTTTTCTAGTACCTATTTAAGGGAACTGACAACTGCTTACAACTCCTGTTTCAGGGCATCTTACCACTCTTCATGCTTCCTAGGGCACCTCTAGGGACCATACTTATATGGTCCACATGTGTATATTCACACACATGCACACACTCACACACACATACACACACATGCGTGCGTGCACACGCCTAAATAAAAACAGAAATGTGAATGAATAAAATAGATTTTTACCCCCTGACATACATTTTTTAATGAAAAGATGGCCTGGTACAATATGTCATTTCAATCTTGATATACTGTTAGGAGTGGCAAATACGTTTCTTTCAATATTTAAATAGTTAGATGGGTGAAAAAAATCCCCCCCCAGTAGATGAAAAAGCACATGGCAATGTTAATCTGTAATTTCAGAATGACACAAAACAATAAAAGTGTCTACTATAACAAGAATATTGATTTCGATGCTAAATTCCAGAGAACAGAATAAGAATCTTTCACTCTTTTCAAGTAAAATAATCTATATTTTTTTCATGATTGAAATAATACTCTTGACTCTTGGAAATAAAAATCAAGGTTGAAGAATTAGCTCTTTCTGTGTTGATTCCAATGTTCATAAAACTATTGTTAACCAGAATGGTGATAAAATTGTAAGAAAAAAAACCTTAGCCTATTCTATTAAAAAAAAATCTCTAGATCATGTAATTTAAGCTGCCTATAGTAAATGAAGTCCTCATGCTTGCTAACCTCCTGTTGAAGTTCCCTTCCCATCACATCATTAGGGAAAGCCCACAGATCAGAGAAGCCAAGGACCTGTTTCAACCACAAGAAACTCCTGAGGTAAAAGTAAGTTCAGTTGGTTCTTCTGAGGTTGCCTTTACCATTGCTGAAAGAGAAAACATTTGTTTAAAGGAAGTTCTCTTTCCTTTAATATGTAAAATGAAGTTACAATCAATGGTTTGGATTTTACTTATTAGGAGCTGGATGGTTGCTATACATGCAGTGACAGGCAATATTTACGTATGTGAGTACATTGTCGCTGTCTTCAGATATATGAGAAGAGGGCATCTGATCACATTACAGATGGTTGTGAGCTATCATGTGGTTGCTGGGAATGGAACTCAGGACCTCTAAGAAGAATACACAGTGCTCTTAACTGCTGAGCCATCTCTCCAGCCCCAGGAAGCAATATTTTAAAAATGTGTCTTTCACAGCAGGAATGCATGACCTGTGAATAAACTAAGCACGGGTCATATGGGCTTATAGCAACTGAAATGGTAAGCACTGGGCATGCGTGGATCTGCACTATGTCTTCTCAGTATATACTATGTTGTCAGCTTGGTGATTTTGTGAGATTCCTAACAGTGGTAACGACTGTTTTTTTGATTGTTTTGTCTGCTCTTAAGATTCTTTTTCTCCTATTGGGTACCTTGTTTAGCCTTGATATGGGAGCTTTTGACTTGTCTTACTGTAACTTGTTTTGTCCTGTTTGACTGTCTTGTCTTGAAGGCCTGCTCTTTTCTAAAGAAGAAACAGAGGAGTGGATCTGGGTAAGAGTGGAAGTGTGGGAGCTAGGAGGAGAAGAGGGATGAGAAACTGTGGTTGGGATGTGTTATATGAGAGAAGAATCTGTTTTCAAGAGAAAGTGCTTCAATTTTGTTTATATACAGGAAAAACGTAGTAAAATATTCCTAGAAGAAAGTTATTTTAACTAGCATTTGCCTTTGTTATCCATAACATGTCTTCACTTTTCCTGGCATTGGAAATTTTCCAACTTGCTCACTTAATAATTATAAATTTGCCATGCATTAATGACACATCGATATATGAGATCTAAGACTACTTGTGTCTTCAAAATCTATTGAGGATATTAACAATAATGGAGAGAGAAAATCTTGTTTCAGATGCAGTTGACAGTATTCTCACATCTTAGGGGACTGATGATGGAGGACCAAGGATATATAAATGCAAGGTACTGGAAAGTACTTGAGTTTGTTTATTTTCTGTGTATGTATATGCATTCCCTCGGTAGTCACAGAAATCCTGCTCAGATGCATAGTCTCAGTTTCATTTTTGGTTTTATCAATTTATTTAGATAAGACCAACCATTCTTAATATGTATGGCATTGCTAAAAAAAAAAAACCATGAGAGACTATTTACTTTAAGATAGAAAACATTTCTAAAAAGATGTTCTTCAAACCATTACCTGGGTGGCTGCATAATCGTATTGGATGCCACACCTACTGGCTTCTGTACATATCCAGTTACAAAATGTCTATCTGTTGAGCCACAAGTCTGTAAACACTGAAAAAACACACCTAAATGCACAATAAAGATGAAACAATCCCCACGGTTCGTCCAGGGGGCTTGATATCCTCTCTGTGGTAGACATATTCGAAACCTCAAATATATCCTTTGTAATTAGGTGGGGGAAAGTTCTTATTTATGGTATGTCATATGTTGTTCAGTCTGAGCGAAATATGGCCATAAATCATAAACTTCTTGATGTTAACCATGAAGACAAGGAAGAGAAAGTTCTAATCTCTCACATAAATATTTTTAAAGTTATAGCACAGATATCCCATCATGTGCACACAGTTCTTTTTTATAGTTAACAAAATGTGTGTTTAGAAGTAGCCAGCTGGACTCAGTTTAGATGATACCCCAATTTTGATGGCCACTCTTAGAGCATCATAATTAGGAGCCCTTACAGTGGAGATGCTACAGACAGGCATGTAAGCTGCTTAGGGAACTGTACTGGCTGGGATAGACTGTCCTTACGGTCCTCCATATCAGTGTATGGATGCTATCAGGTAAGCAAACCTTGGACAACTCTTTGAGGGAGGTTCTAGGATGTGGGGTCCAGTCACCCTCATTTGGACCTATAAAAACTTTGGCCTGGAAAAAAATTATAGAACAGGAAATGCAACAACATAAATAAAGGTGACCTTTAAAGTATTCTACCATGCCCTTTAGTTGAATGCAATCAGGTAACCATGTCCTGGCCAATATGAACTGATTTGAACACACCTCTTTCCTATCCACTGGCCCTTGTTCTGCTCTCCCATGCTTGCTGGCTGTAGTGTATCTGAAGAGATACTTTGATTGTGTCAGGCAGAATAGTTCCAGTGGGAAAGAAGGACTGAGTTTCCATTTAAAGTACAAATGGCCAGTACAGGCTTAGGACCAGATATGTCTAAAAATGAAACTTGAATAATTAAACAGATTAATGTGCATCTGCTCATTCTTACATTTATCAGCTTGCTAGGTATTACTGCACATGCATATGAGTAACTTACTCTCTTAAAAAATTACTCCTTTCTACTTTTGTTCTCATTTTTTCTTTTCCTTGGTATTTCACCAAAATAATAAACTATGTAATATACTCACTCATGACAGCAGTGTGGTCTCCAGTCAGAAAGAGGCATTTATTTTAAATTAATGCCTTGTCTTTGTGAGGCTGCTCAACTAAAACTTGTTGAATAATGCAGGACAAGTCTCTAGCATCACAAGACCCATGCACAGGCCAGTGGGTCCCATGACAGGTATTGATTGCATTCTTGCTACCTCTCTGCTTCTGAGACTTGAAACAGCTTTTGCTGTTCTGTGCATGTCTGCCCCAGGATTCACATCTTTTACCTGATCGCCACTGCCTGAAGAGCTTACAATGGCAGCTAATAAACTTGCTTGACTGACTGACAGCTAATAAACTTCACTGGAGCACAGGATGAAAGGTACTGGTGACCTTTAACCTTATCATCTTTCTCCAGCAAGCTGTAGAGTAAGTAGGGTAGTCCCTCAATAAATTTAGTAAATGATTGTTTATCTGTTATTCTATTAATGATGTATTTAGTATCTACCCATCAGAATTTTGGGGACACAAACATCTAATAGAACCCAACTCAGCTGCCACCCTGAGTTCACTTCAGCAGAGAACAGTGTGAGCAAAAGACACACATCTGTGTATGCAGTTAGGTTATTATGCAAGGTGTGAGACAGAGGATGCGCTGGGGATTTGTCAAATCAATTGAGCTGTGCAAGCTGCAGTTCTGTGCATCTTAGTATATGCAGCAGAATGCATTTTGCAAAATACTATTTCAGAAATTAATCAACAAGCTAGAGAGATGGTTTAGCAGCTAAGAGTACTTCCTCTTCTTGCAAAAGACTGGAATTTGATTTTCAGCATCCACATGATGACTCAAAATGGTCTGTTACTCCAGTTCCAGAGGATTCAATGCCCTTTCTGGCCTCAGAGGTCACTAGGAATGTATGTGATATGCATACGTATATGAATGTAATATATGCATACACAAAAAATGAGAATGAATCTTTAGAAATAGAAATAATTAATTAAAAATCTATTAACCAGTGACCCAGTGACATTTATATGTAGCCTTCGTACTTTTCTGATGCAAGAAAAGCTTTCTTTATGCCAACTATTTTTTCTTTACTCTTCTCTTGTTTTTTTTTTTTTTCTTCTCTTTTTTTCTTTTCCTGAGGTTGTGTCTCAGGTATCACAGGCTGGCTTTTTTTTTTTTTTTTTTTTTTGGTAAGGTCAATTTTTTTTTATTTGATATATTTTTTATTTACATTTCAAATGATTTCCCCTTTTCAGCCCCCCCCACTCCCTGAAAGTCACATAAGCTCCCTTCCCTCCCCCTGTTCTCCCATCCACCTCTTCCCACTTTCCTGTTCTGGTTTTGCCCTATACTGCTACACTGAGTCTTTCCAGAACCAGGGGCCACTCCTCCTTTCTTCTTGTACCTCATTTGATGTGTGGATTATGTTTTTTGGTATTCCAATTTTCTAAGGTAATATTCACTTATTAGTGAGTGCATACCATGATTGATCTTTTGAGACTGGGTTACCTCGCTTAGTATGATGTTCTCCAACTCCATCCATTTGTCTAAGAATTTCATGAATTCATTGTTTCTAATGGCTGAATAGTACCCCATTGTGTATATATACCACATTTTTGCATCCATTCTTCAGTTGAGGGATACCTGAGTTCTTTCCAGCTTCTGGCTATTATAAATAGGGCTGCTATGAACATAGTGGAGCATGTATCCTTATTACATGCTGGGAAATCTTCTGGGTATATGCTCAGGAGTGGTATAGCAGGATCCTCCGGAAGTGATGTGCCCAGTTTTCTGAGGAAGCGCCAGACTGATTTCCAGAGTGGTTGTACCAGTTTGCAACACCACCAGCAGTAGGGGAGTGTTCCTCTTTCTCTGCATCCTTGCCAACACCTGCTGTCTCCTGAGTTTTTAATCTTAGCCATTCTGACTGGTGTAAGGTGAAATCTCAGGGTCGTTTTGATTTGCATTTCCCTAATGACTAATGAAGTTGAGCATTTTTTTAAGATGCTTATCAGCCATCCGAAGTTCTTCAGGTGAAAATTCTTTGTTTAGCTTTGTACCCCATTTTTTAATAGGGTTATTTGGTTTTCTGGGATCTAACTTCTTGAGTTCTTTGTATATATTGGATATTAGCCCTCTATCTGATGTAGGGTTGGTGAAGATCTTTTCCCAATTTGTTGGTTGCCAATTTGTCCTTTTGATGGTGTCCTTTGACAGGCTGACTTTTAAGTCACTATGTATCTTCGGATATACATGAGCTTCAGATACTCCTGGTTCTCCTCCCAAGTGCTAAAATGACAGGTATATGCCACCATGCTTTGCATATCTTCTGCTGGGCATCAAACCCAGTGCTTTGCCCACAAGTTGAACTATACCTTCAATCACCCTACTATATTTACTTAAATGTGATTTCACCTGTCACTTCTAATTGTTAACATGGGCCTATATGTTTTTTGATGACTCAAAATGTTTACTGATCCATTCTAAACCTACTTATGAGCTATTTATGGCTTTCACATTTCACAAGCATAACAGAAATTAAAACAGTGCTAAACTATTTTAAAAACATGAAGTGCTATGAAAGATTTAAAGTTTCAGTACTGAAGTCGAGAAAAGAGTTAGTGATGATTTAGCAATTTATTTGTGTGCATATTTTCCCCAGGAGTCAGGCTGAGGGCAAGCTTTATCATAAGAACTCTGCTATGAAAAGAGTTCAAAAGCAAAGCATAATAGATAAACCCCAAAACCTCAGTCATCAAATCAAACAAGCAAATATGACAGATGAAGCAAACATCTAACTCCAAGCATGGTAGCAAAAATAGAAACAATTTTAGTGATGAAAAACACCACTATAGAAAGGCTGTGCTTTCACAGGACAAGTACTGCTGTATGTCTGAATTTACACTCTTGACAAGCCCTTAAAGATCTCCTGGAACTAGCCGGGCAGAGGTGGTGAATACCTTCAATCTCAGCAAGAAGCAAGTGAATCTCTGAGTCTGAGGCCAGCCTGCTCTAGAAATAAGTTCCAACACAGTCATGGCTACACAGAGAAACCCTGCTTTGACTCTCTACCCCTATATAACCTCAAAAGAAATATCCAGGATGCTTAATTTCCTGTAAATCAATATAGATAATAAAGTGTTTTACAACAAGTCTTTAGTCAAGTAGTAATGAACAAGTCTTTACAGAAAATGAGGTATATTTACACAATGCAAAACTACTCAGCTGTTAAAAATAATGAATTCATGAAATTTTTAGGTAAATGGATGGAACAGAAAATGTCATCTTGAGTGAGGTAACCCAATCACAAAAGAAGGAACATGGTATGCACTCACTGATAAGTCTATATTATCCCAGAAGCTTGGATTACCCAAGATAAAATTCACAGACCAAATGAGGCTCAAGGAAAGGTTTGCCTTGTTTGTCATCAAAGGGAGGAGAGGCCTTGGTCCTGAGAAGGCTGGAGGCCCCAATATAGGGGAATGTCAGGACAGGGAAGAGGGAGTGGGTGGGTTGGTGAGTAGGGGGAGTCGGGGTAGGATAGGGTGTTTTTGCAGGGGAAACCAAGAAAGGGGTTAACATTTGAATGTAAATTAAGAAAATACCATATATATATGTATATATATATATATATACATATATATATATATAGAGAGAGAGAGAGAGAGAAGAGATCTCACTTCAATTTACAGAATAGATACAGCAAGATAACAGCTCTCACCAATCAAACCATTATTACCAGGATTGTTACCTTGTTGGTCCTTACTGTGTATTTTCTATGGATGGTCACTGTATTATTCATCTTAACCATACCAGGTCCTTTTAAAATCACCATCTATTAAAAAAAAAAAAAAAACAAACCTGAGGGCTGGAGAGATGACTCAGCGGTTAAGAGCACTGATTGCTCTTCTAAGGGTCCTGAGTTCAAATCCCAGCAACCACATGGTGGTTCACAACCATCCATAATGAGATCTGATGCCCTCTTCTGGGGGTGTTTGAAGATAGCTACAGTGTGCTTACATATAATAAATAAATAAATCTTTAAATAAAATAACCTGAATTCTAAAGCAGTTGCCTACCATGCTCTGATTCACAGAACCAGAACACAGAACAAGGCTCAAGCCTTGGTTGCCCCTCATCAGAACCATGATTTCTCATCACTGTATAAACTATATCTAACTACAGTTGGAATCCAGAACTTAGAACTACTGAACACAGTCAGCACTTTCCACATATTTTACCTTGTCCACACTCTAACATATTGCTCTACAAATCCAGGAGTAAAAACAGACTGACAAACTGTAATGATATCTCACAAACAGATCTGCAACAAATCTTCACCAGTACACTAGAAATAATTGGGGGTCACTCTCATTCCTCTCAAAATGGCTGTGGTGGTCAGCTCCCATCATTGTGATGACATATCTAAGACAAACAGTGTTAATGGAAGAGAGGACTATTTGAGTTCACCATCATGGATGGTTCATTATAGTCCATGTTAGCTTGTATTTGCAGCCTATGGCAAACTGGCAAGTCATGATTGGAGATTGGGAAAGAGGAGTAACTGTTTCATGAAAGCCAGAAAGTATGAGAGCAATGATTTATACTCCTACCATCCTATTTAATGTTAGTGCATAACATATTTTTACCAGACTTTGTCTCCTAAAGACTTTACTATCTCATAAAAGCACCACAGACTTGGATTTAAATCTTTCACACATGACCATTTGATAAACCATAGATTTCTTCTTATTTTAATTTTCTTAATTGAAGATAAAAGTTAAGATACTTAGAAGACAGGAAAATGTACATTACCTATAAAGAGACTGTGACTCAAAAATGTAGCCAAGTAAAAGTGTAAACAAGAAACAAAACCAATGAAATGGAGAATGAGCCTACAAGCAGTGCAGGAGGTAAGCTGTGCACCAGAGGCCAACTGGGAAGGGGCAGCTTGCACTGGTGAGTCCAGCACTGACAAGATAAACTAACACCAGTGAGATCTAGATGGCAAAAGGCAAACGCAGGAACGTCACTAACAGAAATCAAGGCAATATGGCAACATCTGAACCCAATTCTCCTCTACCAACATGTGCTGGATACCCCATCACACCAGTAAAACAAGATTTGGATTTAAAATCACTGGTCATGATGCTGGTACAGGAACACATGAAGGTCATACATAAAGAAATTCAGGAGACAATGGATCAAAAGTTAGAAGCCCTTGCAAGGGAAACACAAAAATCATTGAAAGAAATCCAGGAGAATACAAAAGCCAACAAGGAGGAAATGCAAAAAACACTTAAAGAAATACAGGAGAACTTTGCTCAACAGGCTGAGGTCATGAAAGACGAAACACAAAAATCTCTTAAAGAAATACAGGAGAACTTTGGTCAACAGGCTGAGCTCATGAAAGAGAAAACACAAAAATCTCTTAAAGAATTACAGGAAAACACAAACATGCAAGTGAAGGAGCTAAGCAAAACCATCCAGGATCTAAAATCAGAAGTAGAAACAACTAAGAAAACTCAAAGGGAGACAACTTTGGAGATAGAAAGCCTTGGGAAGAAATCAGGGGACAGAGATACAAATATCAACAACAGAATACAAGAGATAGAAGAAAGAATCTCAGATGCTGAAGATTCCATAGAAACCATGGACTCAACAGTTAAAGAAAATGCAAAATGCAAAAAGCTTGTAACCCAAAATATCCAGGAAATCCAGGACACAATGAGAAGACCAAACCTAAGGATTATAGGCATAGATGAGAGTGAAGATTTACAACTTAAAGGGCCAGCAAATATCTTCAATAAAATTATGGAAGAAAACTTCCCTAACCTAAAGAGAGAGATGCCCATGAATATACAAGAAGCCTACAGAACTCCAAACAGACTGGACCAGAACAGAAATACTTCCCGTCACATAATAATCAAAACACCAAATGTTCTAAACAAAGAAAGAATACTAAAGGCAGTAAGAGAAAAAGGCCAAGTAACATATAAAGGAAGACCTATCAGAATCACAGCAGACTTTTCACCTGAGACTATGAAGGCTAGAAGGTCCTGGGCAGATCTCATGCAGACTCTAAGAGAACACAAATGCCAACCAAAACTACTATATCCAGCAAAACTCTCAATCACCATAGATGGAGAAACTAAGATATTTCATGACAAAACCAAGTTTACCCAATATCTATCCACAAACCCGGCCCTAAAAAGGATAATAGGAGGACAACACCAATACAAGGAGGGAAACTTCACCCTGGAAAAAGCAAGATAGTAACCTTTCATCAAACCCAAAAGAAGTTAAGCATTCAAATTTAAAAAATAACGTCAAAAATGATAGGAAGTAACAATCACTATTCCTTAATATCTCTTAACATCAATGGACTTAATGCCCCAATAAAAAGACACAGACTAACTGAATGGATACGTAAACAGGACCCTACATTTTGCTGCTTACAGGAAACACACCTCAGGGTCAAAGACAAACACTACCTTAGAGTAAAAGGCTGGAAGACAATTTTACAAGCAAATGGTCCCAGGAAACAAGCTGGAGTAGCCATTTTAATATCAGATAAAATTGACTTTCAACCCAAAGTCATCAAAAGAGACCCTGAGGGACACTTCTTGCTGGTCAAAGGAAAAATACAAAAAGAAGAACTGTCAATCCTGAACATCTATGCCCCAAATGCAAGGGCACCCTCTTTTGTAAAAGAAACTTTATTAAAACTAAAAGCACACATTGCACCTAACACAATAATTGTGGGTGACTTCAACACTGCACTTTCCTCAATGGACCGATCAGGAAAACAGAAACTAAACAGGGACACAATGAAACTAATTGAAGCTTTGGACCAATTAGATTTAACAGATATATATAGAACATTCTATCCTAAAACAAAAGAATATACCTTTTTCTCAGCACCTCATGGTACCTTCTCCAAAATCGACCATATAATTGGTCACAAGACAGACCTCAACAAATATAAGAAGATCGAACTAATCCCATGCCTCCTATCTGATCACTATGGAGTAAAAGTGGTCTTCAATAGCAACAGAAACAACAGAAAGCCCACATACACGTGGAAACTGAACAATACTCTACTCAATGATACCTTGGTCAAGGAAGAAATAAAGAAAGAAATTAAAGACTTTTTAGAACACAATGAAAATGAAAACACAACATACCCAAATCTATGGGACACAATGAAAGCAGTGCTAAGAGGAAAACTCATAGCCCTGAGTGCCTCCAAAAAGAAAATGGAGAGAGCATACATTACCAGCTTAATGACACACCTGAAAGCCCTGGAACAAAAAGAAGCTATTTCGCCCAGGAGGAGTAGAAGGCAGGAAATCATCAAACTCAGGGCCGAAATCAATCAAGTAGAAACAAAGAGAACCATACAAAAAATCAACAATACGAGGAGCTGGTTCTTTGAGAAAATCAACAAGATAGATAAACCCTTAGCCAGAATGACCAAAGGGCACAGAGAAAGTATCCAAATTAACAAACTTAGAAATGAAAAGGGAGATATAACAACGGAAACTGAGGAAATCCAAAAAATCATCAGATCCTACTACAAGAGCCTATACTCAACACAACTGGAGAATCTGGAGGAAATGGACAATTTCCTTGACAGATACCAAATACCAAAATTAAATCAGGACCAACTAGACCATCTAAACAGTCCCATAATGCCTAAAGAAATAGAAGGAGTCATAGAAAGTCTTCCAACCAAAAAAAGCACAGGACCAGATGGCTTCAGTGCAGAATTCTACCAGACCTTCAAAGAAGAGTTAACACCAATACTCTTCAAACTATTCCACAAAATAGAAACAGAAGGAACACTACCCAATTCCTTCTACGAAGCCACAATTACGCTGATACCAAAGCCACACAAAGATCCAACAAAGAAAGAGAACTTCAGACCAATTTCCCTTATGAACATCGATGCAAAAATACTCAATAAAATTCTTGCCAACCGAATCCAAGAACACATCAAAACGATCATCCACCATGATCAAGTAGGCTTTATCCCGGGAATGCAGGGTTGGTTCAATATACGGAAATCCATCAATACAATCCACTACATAAAGAAACTCAAAGAACAAAACCACATGGTCATTTCATTGGATGCTGAAAAAGCATTTGACAAAATTCAGCATCCCTTCATGCTTAAAGTCTTGGAGAGAACAGGAATTCAAGGCCCATACCTAAACATAGTAAAAGCAATATACAGCAAACCGGTAGCCAGCATCAAACTAAATGGAGAGAAACTTGAAGCAATCCCACTGAAATCAGGGACCAGACAAGGCTGCCCCCTTTCTCCTTATCTTTTCAATATTGTACTCGAGGTACTAGCTCAGGCAATTCGACAACATAAGGAGGTCAAAGGGATACAAATTGGAAAGGAAGAAGTCAAACTATCATTATTTGCAGATGACATGATCGTCTACCTAAGTGACCCAAAGAACTCCACTAGAGAGCTCCTACAGCTGATAAACAACTTCAGCAAAGTGGCAGGTTATAAAGTCAACTCAAGCAAATCAGTGGCCTTCCTATACTCAAAGGATAAGCAGGCTGAGAAAGAAATTAGGGAAATGACCCCCTTCACAATAGCCACAAACAGTATAAAGTATCTTGGGGTGACTCTTACCAAACATGTGAAAGATCTGTATGACAAGAACTTCAAGATTCTGAAGAAGGAAATGGAAGAAGACCTCAAAAAATGGGAAAACCTCCCATGCTCATGGATCGGCAGAATCAATATAGTTAAAATGGCCATTTTGCCTAAAGCACTATACAGATTCAATGCAATACCCATCAAAATCCCAACTCAATTCTTCACAGAGTTAGAAAGAGCAATTATCAAATTCATCTGGAACAACAAAAAACCCAGGATAGCTAAAACTATTCTCAGCAACAAAAGAAAATCTGGGGGAATCAGTATCCCTGACCTCAAGCAATACTACAGAGCAATAGTGTTAAAAACTGCATGGTATTGGTACAGTGACAGGCAGGAGGATCAATGGAACAGGATTGAAGATCCAGAAATGAACCCACACACCTATGGCCACTTGATCCTCGACAAAGAGGCTGAAAACATCCAATGGAAAAAAGATAGCCTTTTCAACAAATGGTGCTGGTTCAACTGGAGGTCAGCATGCAGAAGAATGCGAATTGATCCATCCTTGTCTCCTTGTACTAAGCTCAAATCCAAATGGATCAAGGACCTCCACATAAAGCCAGACACTCTGAAGCTAATAGAAAAAAAACTGGGGAAGACCATTGAGGACATCGGTACAGGGAGAAAGTTTCTGAACAGAACACCAATAGCGTATGCTCTAAGAGCAAGAATTGACAAATGGGACCTCATAAAATTACAAAGTTTCTGTAAGGCAAAGGACACCATCAAGAGGACAAATCGGCAACCAACAAATTGGGAAAAGATCTTCACCAATCCTACATCAGATAGAGGGCTAATATCCAATATATATAAAGAACTCAAGAAGTTAGACTCCAGAAAACCAAACAACCCTATTAAAAAATGGGGTACAGAGTTAAACAAAGAATTCTCACCTGAAGAACTTCGGATGGCGGAGAAGCATCTTAAAAAATGCTCAACTTCATTAGTCATTAGGGAAATGCAAATCAAAACAACCCTAAGATTTCATCTTACACCAGTCAGAATGGCTAAGATTAAAAATTCAGGAGACAGCAGGTGTTGGAGAGGGTGTGGAGAAAGAGGAACACTCCTCCACTGCTGGTGGGGTTGCAAATTGGTACAACCACTCTGGAAATCAGTCTGGCGGTTCCTCCGAAAACTGGGCACCTTACTTCCAGAAGATCCTGCTATACCACTCCTGGGCATATACCCAGAAGACTCCCCACCATGTAATAAGGATACATGTTCTACTATGTTCATAGCAGCCCTATTTGTAATTGCCAGATGCTGGAAAGAACCCAGGTATCCCTCAACAGAAGAGTGGATGCAAAAAATGTGGTATATCTACACAATGGAGTACTATTCAGCCATTAGAAACAATGAATTCATGAAATTCTTAGGCAAATGGATGGAGCTAGAGAATATCATACTAAGTGAGGTAACCCAGACTCAAAAGATAAATCATGGTATGCACTCACTAATAAGTGGATATTAACCTAGAAAACTGGAATACCCAAAACATAATCCACACATCAAATGAGGTACAAGAAGAAAGGAGGAGTGGCCCCTGGTTCTGGAAAGACTCAGTGAAACAGTATTCAGCAAAACCAGAACGGGGAAGTGGGAAGGGGTGGGTGGGAGGACAGGGGAAGAGAAGGGGGCTTGCGGGACTTTCGGGGGGTGGGGGGGGCTAGAAAAGGGGAAATCATTTGAAATGTAAATAAATTATATCGAATAATAAAAAAAAAAAGAAAACATAACCCTCAGATTTAATAAAGTCTAAAAAAAAAAAAAAAAAAAAGAAATGGAGAATGAGAGGGAGGAAGAAATAGTAATATTTGGAGAGTATAGAGAGGAGAAGGAAGGTGTATCAAAACACATGTAACATGAAAACAGAAAGAACCATGGAGCTGAGGAAAGGGACTAAAAAAGAGAGATGTAGGACGGCAAGAAAAGGCTATGGAAGAGGAGACATCTCAGTTTCCTTTCATGTTGCTATGATAAGATACTCTGAAAAAAAGCAATTTACAGAAATGGCAGTTTATTAGACTTAAAATTCTAGATTATAATTTATCATTGCAGGGAACCTAAGGTGGAAGGAACGTTCAGTAGCTAGGCACAGTCAGAGTCATTAGCAAAGCGAGAATGAATATATGCATACTCAGTTAATTCTTCACTCTTAAAGCACCAAGGACCAAATGCAGGGAATGGCGTCACCTCAATGGCCTAGGCATTCTCACATCAATTAATGAATCAAGACAATTCCCTACAGATATGCCTAGAGAACAAACTACTCTGAATAATCCTTCATGGACACTCTCTTCATGGGTCATTATGCATTGGGTAAAGTTGACCGTTAAAATAAAGCATCACATAGGACAAATAAGAACTAAGTTTGTTGCCGATTTGCCCTTTTGATGGTGTCCTTTGCCTTACAGAAACTTTGTAATTTTATGAGGTCCCATTTGTCAATTCTTGATCTTAGAGCATAAGCTATTGGACTTATTGGAACTTTCCCCCTGTACCGATGTCCTCAAGGGTCTTTCCCAGTTTCTTTTCTATTAGCTTCAGAGTGTCTGGCTTTATGTGGAGGTCCTTGATCCATTTGGAGTTGAACTTAGTACAAGGAGACAAGGATGGATCAATTCCCAGTCTTCTGCATGCTGACCTCCAGTTGAACCAGCACCATTTGTTGAAAAGGCTATCTTTTTTCCATTGGATGTTTTCAGCCCCTTTGTCGAGGATCAAGTGGCCATAGGTGTGTGGGTTCATTTCTGGATCTTCAATCCTGTTCCATTGATCCGCCTGCCTGTCACTGTACCAATACCATGCAGTTTTTAACACTATTGCTCTGTAGTATTGCTTGAGGTCAGGGATACTGATACCCCCAGAATTTCTTTTGTTGTTGAGAATAGTTTTAGCTATCCTAGGTTTTTTGTTATTCCAGATGAATTTGAGGATTGCTCTTTCTAACTCTGTGGAGAATTGAGTTGGGATTTTGATGGGTATTGCACTGAATCTGTATATTGCTTTTTGGCAAAATGGCCATTTTAACTATATTAATCCTGCCGATCCATGAGCATGGGAGGTTTTCCCATTTTTTTGAGGTCTTCTTCCATTTCTTTCTTCATATTCTTGAAGTTCTTGTCATACATATCTTTCACATGTTTGGTAAGAGTCACCCCAAGGTATTTTAAACTGTTTGTGGCTATTGTGAAGGGGGTCATTTCCCTAATTTCTTTCTCAGACTGCTTATCCTTTGAGTATAGGAAAGCTACTGATTTGCTTGAGTTGATTTTATAACCTGCCACTTTGCTGAAGTTGTTTATCAGCTGTAGGAGTTCTCTAGTGGAGGTTTTTGGGTTACTTAGGTAGACTATCATATCAGCTGGTGGGGTTGCAAATTGGTACAACCACTCTGGAAATCAGTCTGGCGGTTCCTCAGAAAACTGGGCACCTCACTTCCAGAAGATCCTGCTATACCACTCCTGGGCATATACCCAGAAGATTCCCCAGCATGTAATAAGGATACATGTTCCACTATGTTAATAGAAGCCCTATTTATAATTGCCAGAAGTTGGAAAGAACTCAGGTATCCCTCAACAGAAGAGTGGATGCAAAAAATGTGGTATATCTACACAATGGAGTACTATTCAGCCATTAGAAACAATGAATTCATGACATTCTTTGGCAAATGGATGGAGCTACAGAACATCATACTAAGTGAGGTAACCCAGACTCAAAAGGTGAATCATGGTATGCACTCACTAATAAGTGGATATTAACCTAGAAAACTGGAATACCCAAAACATAATCATAATCCACACATCAAATGAGGTACAAGAAGAAAGGAGGAGTGGCCCCTTGTTCTGGAAAGACTCATTGAAGCAGTATTCGGCAAAACCAGAACGGGGAAGTGGGAAGGGGTGGGTGGGAGGACAGGGGAAGAGAAGGGGGCTTATGGGACTTTCGGGGAGTGGGGGGCTAGAAAAGGGGAAATCATTTGAAATGTAAATAAAAATTTATATCGAATAAAAAAAAGAAAAAAAAGAACTAAGTTTGTACAAAATGCAATAATGAAATAAATTAGTTTATATCCTGGCTTAAAAATAATAAATGAACCAAAATTATAAGCTAATATGTTAATAATATCACATTATAATACCATAATAAAATTATTTAGCTTCTAATTACACACATACACACACAAACATACAAACACCTGCTCATGTATACACATACATACACATTCCATAAGCAGAGGCTATGATTTAGACAATAATGTATTACTACTGACACTGGATTACCAGCCTCAATGTCCATCTAAAATGTAGGCATTGGGTAAAAGAAAAAGAAAGGCAGACACAAGTCCATTTTAAATGTTTTGTTATAACATCTCAGACTTTCTAGAACAATAGTGATTTAAAGTCTGAATTCTCTACAAAGTCCTCATTATAAAACTCCAGGTTCTGTCTGAAATGTCCTTATTTTGACATGAAATTGCTCCCCAAGGATTTTCTCAAAGTCAAAAACCAATACATCAGTTTATTCATTGAATATTTGTTGGCCATTTACTATTTGTTTGGCCTCCAGGATAGAGAAATGAGTACTACTTCCATGTTCAGGTTTAGAGAGAAATAAGTTACTGTAAGTCAGTTAATGGTGAATTGCATACATGTTGAAATAAACTGACCTTAATAGAAGGTATGTACTCATCACAGTATAAGGTTTCATGTGCATTTGCATTTTTTTTTGGATTTTTTTTTTGACACAGGGTTTCTCTGTATATCCCTGGCTGTCCTGGAACTCACTCGGTAGACCAGGCTGGCCTCGAACTCAGAAATCCGCCTGCCTCTGCCTCCCAGAGTGCTGGGATTACAGGTGTGCGCCATCACCGCCCGGCTAGTGCATTTGCATTTGAGTAGCATAGCTAGTTATTCTTATAAGACATTGTAGCCATGCTTTATGAAATCCCATTGCTTAACTTTTATCAACACACAATAATCTCATCAACTTGAGATTGTGTAAAGTAATATGTATTCATTGTATAAAATATGAGCTAAATGTCCATCAAACCAGAGACTGATGAATACTTTATCACACCCTCATACCCTCACACATTTAAAGATAACAAACTAAAGTTCCAACTATTCAGTAATGAATATGTTTTGTTAGCAAGTTTCTAAAAAACAGTTAATGTATACAAAATAACATACCATGTCCGTCCCAAATTTGTATGCTGTGTTCTTATCCCCAAGTATGAAGGGAATGAAAATGTGAGTTTTAGGGTGTAATTAGGTAATGTTACACATTATCTAATATGTGCTCAGGGAGCTCCTGACATGCTTTCTAGTATGGACATGCAAGGAGCAGATGGCATTCTGTAGCCTAGAAGACCCACACCTGGACCTCACCATAGACCTTTGACCTCTGGCCTCTGAAACTATGAGGAATGTATAGATATTTATCATATATTATTTTGTTACAGCAACCCAAGCTGACATTGAAAAGAAATGTACAAAGAGTGACTATAAAAACCTGTGTGGATGATAAAAGATAAAATCAGGATAGTGGAGAAGAAACAAAAGGACGAGACTGTAGAATGAGGGTGGATACCTAAGCCAGAAGGCAAATGCATCCTTTCACTTGAACTCTTTCCTTGTGTATAACACATTCATCTATGCTACTGTTCTTCCAGGCATCCAAAGTTCCATGCAGATTAACTCTTATTTGACTGTTCACTTGAGGAACTTTCTCATTCACTCTTTCCTTATGTTTCGGGGACATGCTTAGGCGTCCCAATAGTTTCTATTATGAATATCAGCTCTTTATCATGTGGTGTGATTCTTCCAGATGTGAGTCCCCTTTCAATTTAGAGTTCAATTTGATTTCAAAGTGAAATCCATCAGAATTTCTCCGTGTTTCTGTCTCTATGTTGACTCATTGTGTATCCTTTAGCGTTTCTGCTCCACTTTCCATTTTAATATTCAACCCACATGGAATTTATTTTGAATATTTCAGCCTACGATGTCAGGAATCTAATTTAGTTTTCATTTTCAATCATTAAAACAATTAGTCAGATGTTTCAAGTGAGTTTATTATGACTAAAACATACTTTTGTGTACTTGCTTTTTTTGAATCAAAACATTCCCTCTGAGAGGGAGGACACAGCCTTATAAAACTCAGAAAGATAACTCATGAGATTACAAGACTTATCATGTATTAGTCAGGATTCCCTAAAAAAGACACTGATAAGGATATTTTTTAGATTAGCTTAAGGACAAGGTTCAAAAAGTCCACCGATGACTGTCTCATGTCAGGAGTCAAGGCAGGCAAATCTCTGGGAGTTCTAGGTCAGCCTGCTCTACAGGATGAGTTTCAGGAGAGCCAGGGATATGCAGAGACTCCCTGTGTCAACAAAACAAATAACAAAAATCAAAAAGGAGAGATTTTTCTTCATAGAATATATTTATATATGTTTTTCTCCCCCTCTGCTCTCTGCAGCTCCTTCCAACCTTACCTCCCATCCAGATCCACTCTCATTCTGTCCCTTGTTAGAAAAAAAACAGGCATCTAATGGCTAACAATAAAATAAAAATAATGAGATAAAACAAAAACAAACACATCTGAATAGAAAAGAATAAACAAACAAAAGGCACAGAAAATATCTCGGAGACACACTTGTTCACACACAAAATTGGAAGTCATAATATATACACAATATATAAGTCATAATATATATGTAGGGTAAAAATAAACAAAAATTAAGTTTAGAAAGAGAGAAAGGCAGAGACAGAGACATAACATTATGAGACTAGTAACCTCCAAAGATGCTATTGATTTCTTTGTTTCTTTGTTTCTTTGTTTCTTTCTTTGTTTCTTTCTTTGTTTTTTCCTTCCTTCCTTCCTTCCTTCCTTCCTTCCTTCCTTCCTTCCTTCCTTCCTTCCTTCCTTCCTTCCTTCCTTCCTTTCTTCTTTCTTTCTTTCTTTCTTTCTTTCTTTCTTTCTTTCTTTCTTTCTTTCTTTTCTTTCTTTCTTTCTTTCTTTCTTTCTTTCTTTCTTTCTTTCTTTCTTTCTTTCATCACCTACCCACCTACCACAGGCATATGCCCTACCCTGAAGAGTAGTTTGTCTCCCCAGTGAGACTACCTTGGAGAAAACTACAATTTCATTTTCAAGTGGTTATCAGCTAGAGATAGCTTCTGGGTTAGGAATGGAAGCATGCACCTACTTCTTTCAGCTCTGGTATTCCATCTGGTTCAGACCTATGTAGGTCCTATAGATGCTGCCTCAGTCTCTGAATTTCTGGGTGTGTTGATCCTACTGTGACTAGAAGGCCTTGTTTCCTTGTGGCCCCTACCTGATTCTGGCTCTTACAGTCTTTCTGCTACCATTTCTGAATTTTCTCTGACCCCTGAGGTGAAAGATGTGATGGAGATATTCTGTTTAAGGCCGAGAGTTCCAAGGTCTTTAACTTTCTGTGCTGAAGGCCAGTCCCAGTAGTTCTTCTTCCTAGTTTGGTTATTCTTGAGGTAGCAGAGGGCAAAAAGCTTCAGTGGATATAAGACTTGGTCTTACATTAAATTTAGGGTTGCTGTATAATAAGAAAATGTTTATCTATCTAAGTTTAAGTCACTGTGCTTCAGTAGCTGACCTGCCTTCTGTGAGTTCCTCTGAGGGAGGAACTGTTTAGCACCTCATCATAAAACAGCAGGGGATTAAGTGAAAAGATTTATTGCTTGTGCTCCTTTCTTTGGTGAGTCAGCCAGAAGCCCCTCTGGCTAAATGGGATAACACTTTGTGAGCCACAGGGGAAGGAAAGGAAAAGAATTAAGATGCTGTACACAAGCAAATATGCACAGACACATATACATTCAAACATTTATACACCCATACTCTCACCGGTCTGACCCAACTGTCTGTCACAAGCAACTCTATATGTATTCATGCATGCCTACATACACACACATGTACCAACTCACAAACATATAGACAAACAGACATACAAATTTGGATGAATGGATGAGTGGATGAGGTGAAGCTCCCCAAGCTAAACCATTCAGCCAACAACTTTATTTCTTTCCTCTAGTCTTTCTATACCTTCTTAGACAAAAAGTTTTTCAGAAAATTACTCAGAGATAAAATGTCACATAAAATATGAATTTCAGAAAGATGTTGATATTAAATTCAAAGCAGTGTTTCATTATAATATGCTCATTAAAAGTTCAAAACAACAGATTTTACATGGCCGTCCCTTATCATAGTGCACACTTGTGACTTTATCCTTGTACCTAAATGTTTTTGCTTGAACACAAAATTGTCCCAAGTCTATTTCTGTTTTTAGTGTGATTATGAAAGCTCACTGTATTTCTTATTATGCAGAATTTACTTACTATTCTGAGGAATGAGAACATTCTATTCTTTATTCTAACTTTATTACACCTTTCTAGCAACTAAGAACATCTCCAAACACTTTCTTCCTAAAATGATTTGAATCAGGAATTCTATAAAATTATCATCTATTGGTCTATATAGCATTACTACATGAAAGTACATCATAGGTCTGCAGAGATCTACTCAAAAGAGTGGGTTAATATCTAGTGATTGTTGTATCTGGTTAGTAATAGCAGGAAAAGCATATTAATAGCAGGAATCTTTCCTAAAATACATTTCTCATGATCCTTGCCTACCAGAACAAATCTGTCCTAGATTTTAATCTAAGACAGACCCATCTCAGGAAGATCACCTGCTAGTATTTAGCTTCTACTTGTTGGCTCCTGACATTTCTGTATATTGTCAGGCTTTACGTCTTTGTTGCCAACTGCTGCCGGAGAAAGCTTCTTTGCCGATGGCGAAGCAGAGCACAGATCTATGAGTATAGCAGAATGTCACAAGGAGTCATTTCATCACTCTGCTCCTTTAGTAGAATAACATTTTTTTTTTGTTTTCCCTAGATCCCTGAGCTATCTAGGCTCAGATTTTTGGTCATCTAAGCAACAGTTGGATATGGATTCCATTTTGTGAAGTGGTGTTGGGGACAACAAACAATGACAGGGACTGGGATAGAGACATCTCAGAAGTGTGACAACTCCTTGTAGAAAAGAATGGTGTCTGGGACCTTGAGAAACAGGAGACACATCCCTCCAGGGGACCTGCCATCTGAAATAAGAGACTGCCTGTAGTAGGCCTAGATGGAGATAACTCAATAACTCATGGCAGCTCTTTGTAACAACAGTTGTTTCCATTTCTTTAACCTTAGCCCTGGACAATGGCTATTTAGATTTCATTTGTGCGTGAGTGCTTTTCAGTTGGCCTTGGTGTGCATAATTATTCTTCTATATCTGACTTTCATCTTTCTCCTTCTGCTCTGGCAAATTCTGTGAAACTAGATGTTCCCTGATGTAATGATTCTTAAACAATTAAAACTTGAGACATGGGGCACAGCACAGTCCTAATGGCCCAGGTACATGCTGTGTTTTCTCATCTTAGAAACAATGTAATAACTGCACAATGGTAGTTCCAGATTAATGCTTGATTTGCAAAGAAAGTTTGACAAAATTATTTGAAAATGAATTTGAGCCAACATTGGGACCACAAAGGGGAAAAAAACTATTAAAGTTATGAAATAAGATTTATACAACATTTGAGCATGTTTGATAAGCAAGTATAGAATATGTAAAATCTTATATTAGTGAAACTAAGTCAAAATACTGGGACTCTTAGGAAAGTCATTGTGTGTAATGTACAGAAAAAAAATCTAGTGTAACTACTGAGTTAAGGGTTAACTTGATTCTTTCTGGCCACTGCCTGGCAGCTTTGCCCATGTCATTTATCATTAGAGCTTCACAAGAAAATGCAAGTAGCTGACCTTGGAGCTCTGAGCTCTGAAGTATAAGTTAAAGTTTAAATAATGATAAATTTACAATTATTATTATTTTGGCTATAGGCTTAAGAATAGGAAAGCTTGAAGCTTTGGGGAACAATTGTAATTCTTGATTCTTTATGGGATGTGGTTATTCTTTTGAATTTGATTTGACAATGATTATACAATGTCCTTTTATCTGCTTTTAGAGTATCAATAAAAGGCTGGGGCAAGAAGAAGGCGAGAGCATGAGAAGAGCTTGTGAAGAGTGAGTGAAGAGAGAATGTGAGGTGTATAGAGGGAGTTTGTGTGTTAGTGAGAGTGCATGTGGTATGTGTGATGTGTCTGAAGAGTGCGTGGGTGAGTGAAAGGAGATTGAAGATGTGTGTATCAGCATGAGAGTACAAGAAAAGAAAAGTACACAGGAGAAAAACAGAGTGTGCAGAAGAATGCAGAGTGTGTAAAGCCTCAAGGTACCAGTGAGCAAATGAGCAAGAGAGGAAGAGAGCAGAGAGTGAGAGAGGAGAGAAACTTTTTTTTAAATCCTTTATTCTTTCAGGAAAAAGTAAATATGTTTTTTTATTGAATATATTCTTCATTTACATTTCAAATGTTATACCCTTTCCTGGTTTTCCCCCTCATTGAAAACCCCCAATTCATCCTCCCACCCCCTGCCTCCAAGAATATACCCCTCCACTCAACCCACTCCCACTTAGACCCCCCATGATTTCCCTACTCTGGGGCATCTATTGAGTCTTCATAGGCCCAAGGACCTCTCCTACCACTGATGCCCGACAAGGCATTTCTCTGCCACACTTTTGCCAGGAACCATGTGTATGCCTTGGTTGATGGCTTAGTCCCTGGGAGCCCTGAGATGTCTGGTTGGTTGACATCACCGTTCTTTCCATGGGGCTGCAAACCCCTTCAGCTCCTCCAGTCTGCCCTCCACCTTGTCCATTGTGGAGCCTGTGCTCAGTCCAATGGTTGGCTACTAGCAACTGCCTCTGTATCTGTAAGGCTCCGGCAGGGCCCTCCTGATACAACCATAACAGGTTTCTTTTGGGATGCACTTCTTGATGTCCATAATAGTGTCAGGGTTTGGTGATAGTTTATAGGGTGAATTCCCAGGTAGGGCAGTCTCTGGGTGGCCTTTCCTTCAGTCTCTGTTCCACACTTTGTCTCCATAACTGCCCCTGTGAGTATTTTGTTCCCTTTCTCAGAGGAACCAAAGCAACCCCACTTTGGTCTTCCTTCTTCTTGAGCTTCCTGTGGTCTGTGATTTATAACTTGTTTATTTTGAGGTTTTGGGCTAATATCCACTTATCACTGAGTGCATACCATGTGTGTTCTTTTCTGATTGGGTTACCTCACTCAGGATGACAGTTTCTAGTTCCATCTATTTGCCTAAGAATTTCATGAATTCATTGTTTTTAATAGCTGATTAGTACTCTATTGTATACATATACCATGATTTCTGAATCCATTCATCTGTTGAAGGACATCTGGGTTCTTTCCAGCTTCAGGCTATTATAAATAAGGCTGCTATGAGCATAGGAGTATGTGTCCTTATTACATGTTGGAGCATATTCTGGGTATATGCCCAGGAGTAGTATACCTGAGTCCTCATTTAATACTATGTCTAACTTGCAATCCCACCAGCAATTGAGAAGTGTTCCTCTTTCTCCAAATCCTCTCCAGTGTCTGCTGTCACCTAAGTTTTTCATCTTAGTCATTCTGACTGGTGTGAGGTGGAATCTGAGGGATGTTTTGATTTGCATTTCCCTGATAACTAAGGATGCTGAACATTTCTTTAGGTGCTTCAGAGCCATTCAAGTTTCCTCAGTTGAGAATTCCATTTAGCTCTGTACCCAATTTTTTAATAGAGTTATTTGACTCTCTGGAGTCTAACTTGAGTTAGACTTGAGTTCTAATAGTCAGAAGCTGGAAAGAACCCAGATGCCCCTCAAAGGAGGAATGGATACAGAAAATGTGGTATATTTACACAATGGAATACTACTCAGCACTTAGAAACAATGAATTCACAAAATTTTTAGGCAAATGGTTTGATCTGGAAAATATCATCCTAAGTGAGGTAGCCCAATCACAAAAGAATACACATGGAATGCAATCTCTGATAAGTGGATATTAATTAGCCCAGAAGCCCTGAATACCCAAGGCACAAATTGCATAACAAATGACTCCCATGAAGAAGTATGGAGAGTGTCTTGATCCTGGAAAGGATTAATCTAGCATGGGAAGGGAATATAAGGACAGAGAAAAAGGAGGGAGGTGATTGGAGAAGGGATGGAGAGAAGAAGGTTTATGGGACATATGGGGAGGGGGGATCCGGGAAAGGGGAAATCATTTGGAATGTAAACAATAATATAGAAAATAAAAATATTAAAAAAAAAAAGAACTCTAAGCAGACTGGACCAGACAAGAAAGTCTTCCTGGCACATAATAGTCAAAACACCAAATTCACTAAACAAAGAGAGAATATTAAAAGCAGTAAGGGAAGAAGGGCAAGTAACTTATAAAGGCAGACCTATCAGAGTTTCACCAGACTTCTCACCAGAGACAATGAAAGCTAGAAGACCCTGGGCAGATCTCATATAGACCGTAAGAGAACACAAATGCCAGTCCAGACTACTATATCCAGGAAAGTTCTCAATCACCATAGATGGAGAAATCAAGATATTCCATGATAAAACCAAATTTATACAATATCTGTCCACAAATCCAGCCCTTAAAGGATAATAGATGAAAAATACCAATACAAGGAGGGAAACTACACCCTAGAAAAAGCAAGAAAGTAATCTTCTTCTAACAAACCCAAAAGAAGATACCCACACAAATATAAAAATAACATAAAAAATAACAGGAAGCAATAATCACTATTCCTTAATATCTCTTAATATCAATGGACTCAATTCCCCAATAAAAAGACAGACTAACAGAAATATTTTTCATGTAAATGTTCAATTTTATCAGAAAATGTTTGTAAATCCTTTCAATTAATTTAGTGATGTTTTTATGTCTACCATTTTATCTGCATTATTTTCATAAGCTTTAACTTTAATGTTTTTCTATGTATTTCTTCTATTTTATTAGAAATGTTTTCCATGTAAATCTCTGATTTTATCAGAAAATGTTTTTAATTCCACCTTCAATTAACTTAGAAAGGTTTTTTTATATCTACCATTTTATCTGTAAAATTTTCCATGAAATAGTCAATTTTAACATGTTTATCTATATATTTCTTGAATTTTATCAGGAATATTTTCCATGTAAATCTTCAATTTTACCTGAAAATGTTTATAATTCTACTTTCAATCAACTTAGAATTTTTATACCTATCATTTTATCTGTATAATTTCCATGATAATCTTCAATTTTAATATACTTTTCTATATATTTCTTCAATTTTATCAGAAATATTTTCCATGTAAATCTTCAAACTTATTAGAAAATGTTTCTAAATCCACTTTTAATCAACTTAGGAATACTTTTATGACTACCATTATTATATCTATATAAAAATTTCTGTGATAATCTTCAATTTTATCATGTTTTTCTATATTTTTCTACAATTTTATCAGAAATATTTTCTATGTAAATCTTCAATTCTATCATAAAGTGTTTATATTTCATTTTTCAACTATTTTAGCAATGTTTTTTATGTCTACCACTTTACTCTTTATTTTTCCATGAAAATTGTAACTTTTAACGTGTTTTTCTATAAATCTTTTTTATTAGAAATATTTTCCACGTCAATTGTCAATTTTATCATAATATGGTTTTACTTCTTTTTCTTTTTTTCGATGTATTTTTATTTTATTCGATATATTTTTTTATTTACATTTCAAATGATTTCCCCCTTTCTGGTCCCCCACTCCCCGAAAGTCACATAAGCCCCCTTCCCTCCCCCTGTTCTCCTACCCACCCCTTTCCACTTCCCTGTTCTGGTTTTGCCTTATACTGCTACACTGAGTCTTTCCAGAACCAGGGGCCCCTCCTCTGTTCTTCTTGTACCTCATTTGATGTGTGAATTATGTTTTGGGTATTCTAGTTTTCCAGACTAATATCCACTTATTAGTGAGTGCATACCATGATTGATCTTTTGAGACTGGGTTACCTCACTTATTATGATGTTCTCCAGCTCCATCCATTTGCCTAAGAATTTCATGAATTCATTGTTTCTAATGGATGAATAGTACTCCATTGTGTATATATACCACATTTATAAATACATGTTGAATTACCCTGACTTAGAAAATAAACTTTTTAGAAAACTCAATAGCACCTTCATATTATGGAAGTTTTAATCAGGCCTGGGGAAACCAGCCTGAATCTCTAGTTGCTCAGGAGGCTGATGATGGAGGATCTTAAATCTAAGATCTTCTATGAATACAGGGTGGGTTCTAATTCAATTTGGGCAATTTGGTGAGACACTGCTCTAAATATAATATAAATATGCATATTAAAGGAAGGAACTGGGGATATTGTTCAATGAAGCCTACTTTTCTAGAATGTTGCTGATAAACATCACCCAAAGCAGCTTGGAGAGGGAAGGACATATTTCAAGTCAATCATCGAAGGAAGCAAAGGCAGGGGCTTGAAGCAGAAACCACAGAAGAATGCTGCTTTCTGGCTTGCTTTTAGGCTCACAGACAACAATCTTTGAAATACAGCCCAGTCTTACCTGGTCATAGGTGCTATAGTCTACAATGGTCTGCCCTCCATTGTGAGTTAGTAATCAAGAAAATGCCCTGCAGACATACCCACAGGTCTATGTGAGAGACAATTAAGTTATAAGCAAGATTAACCATTAATATTAGTTTGGTTTACTACATGAATTTTGACTCTCATAACATTACTCATGAGAAAGAGCACATATTATAATGATGGTCTTTGACCAAACATGATTTATACACATGACTAATGGGAAGGTCTAATTTTTCCATGAGCAAAAAACTATATTGAGCAAAATTAATGTTCTATTAGTGAGATAAAGAAGTTGCTACAAAGTGTACCACTGGCATTGTCTTCCAGAATTTCTAGTCTGATATCATGATATATCATGTATATCAGCTATACATCAGCCCTAAGAAAGCAAGGTATAATCGTTTGGTGATAAAATTGTGAATGAATAGAATTTACTTACTTTTCTAAATATAATGAAGGAAGACATTATGTAATTAGCCAACATTTATAAACATTCTCTTGCATCAGTTCATTTGACCCTCCAAAAATTCTATATCAGTGCTTCAGTTGATGTGTGATCATACATGCTATACAGAAAAGAAAACAAAACAAACAAAATCTCATAAATAATGAAGCGTGAATGATTCTTACAAGGGCACTCAGAACCAGATGCTAAGATTTGGCTAGGGAGTCTGTCAAGATGACTCAGCTAATGAAAGGCTTGTTGTGAGACATTCTGTCAAAGCCTGACAAATAAGATGCGGCAGCTTGCAGCCAACCATTGGTCTGAGGTGGGGGATCCCAATGGAGGAATTAGGGAAAGGACTGATGGAGCTGAAGGGGGTTGCAATCCCATAGGAAGAACAGCAATATCAATCAACCAGAGCTCCCAGAGCTCCCAGAGTTCCCAAGGACTAAACCATCAACCAGAGAGTACATTTGGAGGGACCCATGGCTCCAGCTTCATATATAGCAGAGGATTGCCTTATCTGGCATCAATGGGAGGAGAGGTCCTTGGTCCTGTGAAGGCTCAATTCCCCAGTGTAGAGGAATGTCAGGGCAGTGAGGTGGGAGTATGCAGGTGGGTGGGGGAGCACCCTCATAGAAGCAGGTGGAGTAGGGATAGGATAGAGAGTTTGTCGAGGGGAAACTGGGAAAGAGGATAATGTTTGAAATGTAAATAAATAAGCTATCCAGTAATAAAACGCTTGTTGTGTAAGGATGGAGATCTGAGTTCTGATTCTAGAACCCTTGAAAAAAGCAGGCAGATCATGGGGAGCCAGTAATTACAATGTTGGTGAGGCAGATTCGGGTGAATTCCTGGGATAACTAGCCAGTCAATCTAACCAGTCAGTGAGCTCCAGGTTCAGTGAGAGGCCGTGTCTTAAAAACAAGAAGGGCTCAGCATAGTGGGACCTACATTTAATCCCATCACTTATGTGGCAGAGCAAGTATGAACCTGAGTTTGAGGCCATCCTGGTATAGATAGATCCACACCACCATCTAGGGTGACAAACTACCTCAAAATGAAAATAAAATTAGCTTGGGGAGTAGTTAGGAAATACACTAGATGTTGACCTGTAGCTTCCATATATACATGTACACACACACACACACACACACACACACACACACACACACACACACACACACCTGCTATGCAAGAGCATAGGCTTTCTGCTTTCCAATCCTAAACTTTTCTTTGCATTCTAATTTGTTAGAAAAGCCATCTCTCAGGGCATCCCACAAGTTCTAAGTTAGGTCTTGAATGTGGTTCACTAGACTATGCTCAGCAAACCTCCCAGGGGATTCTGATGCATGCTGAGGTTTGAGGCTAACTGAGCTACATTGCATCATATACAGGACCTGCACTTAAACTGATGACATTTCTTCCTGCATATCATATGGTTTAACAAAGAATTACCCCCCTCTCTCTAGAGCTGGCCTCAGGAAACCCCCTTCCATTCAAGCCCCTCATAAAATGTCAATGTCATAAAGTTGTGTTTTCCCTACCTACCTCCAAACATAAAGAGCTCTCCATTTAAAGGACACAATTATTGACCCCTATGTCTATGGTTACGTTCTAGAATTCCATGCCCATTGGCCAGATTTTTCTCTACACAGCCTGAGCTATGTGGGAGCACACAAAGTGAAGTAGAGAGAGTTGCATCTCATAGAATTAAGTTTTTTGTAGCTAATAATGAGTCATACTGAACTCATTCCTCTGCCAAGATGAAGACCCTTTGCCCTCCACTTCCTGTCTATTCCTGACATCCAACCTTTATTTTAAACTACAAAACATGCAATTATTTTCTCTTTCCTGAGAAATATGCAGTAAAAGGCAAAACATTTCAGTGACTAATTGTCATCCCTGACAAAGATGAGCTAAAATTATTGTAGATGAAATACATTTGTCTTCTCCCAAGTCTGATCATGTGTTGTCCAGCCTGTAAAGCTAATTATGCACAAATATTTTGCTAGTTGCTTTCCCTACAGGTCTATACTTCACTTTTTAATATTGTCTTCCTATATTAGCACACATACCTCACCTTTTGCATACAGTTAAAATTTCTGTCCACACAGAAAGGAAGAATACATATTACTCTTTAATGATTCAGACCTTGAGCAAGTGACTTATTTCCCTTCTGCTCAGTTCTTTATTTGAAAAACACAATAAAGTAATCGTTAGCAAATTCTGAGGCAAATTAGAATGATATGGATGCCCTACAAAAGAAAACGAAGAGTTCCAAATTGAATTAGCTACATAATTTCTGAATCTGTAGCTGTGTGGTAATGGTCAATCATTTAAATTTCTAGAATGGACCCAAGTAATTGCTGGTACTTCTTGCCTAGAAACAAAGCTTTGAAAACACTATTTTACTGTTACTGGGACAAATATATAGTGCACCCTGGGGGAAAATGGTAAATTCAAAGCAACCTCTTAATGAATGCTAGTCCACTTGTCCTTCACCTCTCTTAAACTTTTCATCCAAAGAAAATAAATAGATGGTAGAAATGAGCCAATGACATTGGCATTGAATGAAAGCAAGCTAAATCCAATTATCTCTGGGAAAGTCTCCTGGAAGTACACCAAAAGTATATTTCTATAGAAATAAATTTAAGAAAGTATTTTAGATAGATGGAGGGTTAGAAACAACTAATAGGATTTGGCAAACTCATCAGATGAAGAATACACCTGTAAACTGTTAATAGAAATACATTTGTAGTTTAGATGGCAATTTAGTAGAACCTATCACAATGTGAATTAGACATATACTTGGACACAGCAATTTTAATAGTAGAAATGTGTCCTTCAGAAATATATATGGTCAGGGATTCTATTCGGTAGAGTTAGCACAGCAGTTTCCAAACTCAGAAACGCAGGAAATGCCCTGTTGTCACCAATGAGTTAACTTGATGTATACTTCAAGTCTACTGTGCCAGGCGATGGGAATGAACCTCATGCACTTCAGACTTCATCTCTTGATAGTTCTGTGGAATTGCATCGGAGAGCCAGGAAGAGTGGGCGGAGCAGTCATGCTGATGCTGGGGTGAGGAGAATACTTGATTTTATGCTTAATCTCATTGTGCTGTCATCCCCTAACGTGGCCATCCTTCAGAATGTATGTGATGGCCATTGTGTACAAATCACTGCTAACTCGCTTCCTTCTGACTGTCCTACACTGTCTCCACCAGCTCTATCTGCTTCTTCTGCCCCAGAGCCACACTGAACTGTCAAGTTTGCAGGGAGCTTAGACCTTGACTCATTTGAGAAGCTTCAGATACCTAGAAATATTCTGGTGTTCTCTGTGTCCTAAAAACTCTAGGCTGTTTCAAAGATTATAATCAACTTTGTCTACTATTTTAGTTGCACCAAGAGACCATATCCAGAAATTTTAAGTGCTAGTTACAAGGTGGTAAACACTTGCATTTGAAACTTTTTGCTACTGTAGTTGTTATCAAGTACTGAACAAAAAGAAAATAGCCCTTTTGATGCTGAAAAATCTTGTTCCCAAGGCAAGTTCCAGATGCAAGCCACTCCTTAATCAGTGTCTTGGTGATTACAACTTAGCATCATGCAAGTCTGTGGTAACTATCTATAGCTCTATTTTTGTATGCGTTAAAGTGAGCCTCTGATGGTCAAAATAGATCTTTTAATGTTCAGAATTAAAGCAGCTGTTTACCCTTAATTCTCAGAATAATTTTGACAAGTTGGTACTTTACTTTCTTCCCCCCAAACCAGAAATGACTTCATTGTTTAGATACAGAAAGAAGTATGTTAAACCCTTCACCCAATGCTGCTTGGAATAGACTTGTTCAAAGCATATTTTGATTGTGTAACTGTTCTGAGCTAAACTTGGCTTTGTCAAGTCTCTGGATGTTATATAACCTCACAGAAAATACAAAAATAAGAAATAAAGACAGAATTAGATAAAAGACAACAATATTGGAAATTTTAGGCATGTTTTAAGTCTCCACAGTGATGAATGATATGGATGCAAAGACTGATGGGGCATAGCTCTTGTCACTCAACTATCATAAATGGGAAAATAATTAGATAATAGAGACAAAGGTAGTAGTTTGTTGTACAAGCATGAGCACCTGAGTTTATATCATTGCACACTTAATATTGAAAAGCTTGGCACAGAGGAGACTGGAGCTATAACCTTTGTATAGAGAGGCAGAGACAGAAGAAACCCTAGAGCTTACTGGCCATCCAGTATTGTTTAAGCACTGACTTCCCAGTGCACTGAGAGACTCTATATCAAAAAGTACGGTGTAGAGCAATGAAGGAAGACATGCAACATTATCCCTGACCTGTGTGTGTGTGTGCACAGATAGTACTGATTTTAACTAAAGAAAGCTTCATAGTTTCTGTGGTATTTAACTTGTGGAGGAAAAGTCTCTTAAACCATCTTAAAGAAAAAAACAGCCAAAATTGACCAAGAAAGTAAAGCCTATTTATTGAATGTAAGTTATGTATTGAAAGGAGGAGTGACTGATTAACCTTCTGTAACCTAAGATAATGGTTGCTATTTTAAAGTAGTGGTTCTCATTCTGTAGGTGATCACCCTTCATAGGGGGTTGAACAATCCTTTCATAGATGTCACATATATGCTATTCTGTATATTAGATATTTATGATTCAGAGTAGTTACCAAATTATAGTTATGAAGTAGCAATGAAAAAATGTATAGTTGGAGCTCACCACAACATGAGGAATTGTATTGAAGACTCAAACATTAAGAAGACTGAGAAGTATTGATCTACATAAAATAAATAAATATTTGTTAAACTAGTGAAGGTATGACTTGAGGTAATAGTGAAAGGATCCAAGGTGTTCTATTATTCTAAGATATAAAGAACAGTGTTTACATTGAAATAAACTACAAAGAACAGCAAAGTAGCTATGGATACAATCTAGGAATTAGGATTTTTCCATTCCTGACAATGGGAAGCCCTTTGCAGCAACTGAGCAGAGCAGGGAGAGCTGAGTATTACTAGGAGGCTAAATGGCTCTTTCCAAATGTATGAAGCTAGACCTCACAGATAGGTACCAATGCTGGCCACCTCAAAGACAACACTCAGTTATCAAATACTTATTTATATCATGACCTCTGAAACACACACACACACACACACACACACACACACACACACAGAGAGAGAGAGAGAGAGAGAGAGAGAGAGAGAGAGAGAGAGAGAGAGAAGCAGAGAGGCAGAGAGACAGAGACAGAGAGAGACAGAGAGTTAGAAAGAGAGATAGAAGTACACAAAAAATTTATCAGCCTTAATAATGAAGAAGAAAAAATTAGGCAGATAGCATAGCATAATGAAAAGGTGAGCTGGACCCTCATTTGGCCAAGAGACAGTTACTGACAACCCTGTTTCTTTCATCAAACTCTAACACTCCCTTTAATTCTATCCTGTCTTCTTTGAGGGCCACAGGAGTTGAGGTAATGAACCAGTACTTCTCTGACTTCTCTATAGGCAAGTTATAGCGCAGTCCATTTTCTACACATACTGCTACAATAAATCTCCTGACTTCTACATTTATAGACTGGGAGATCAGTCTCGAAGTCTCAGTTCACATGTATGTCATCTCCAGGATACAGCCATGGACAATTCTCAGTGATGATCTTTCCATCCTCATTGTTTTTTAAAGAAGTATTGCAATGATTCAGAAGCTAGTTGAGCATCCAGACAGGATGCAACCAAAGTACACTTTTATGCACCTCTAAGCTCTAATTCTGGACCACCAGCACCTTTAGTTATCACTTGGTTTAAAGCAAGATGAAACTTGAGTAGGAGAGCAAAGAAGCGATGATTTTCTCCATAAACACTAACCCAAGGAGGAACAGTTCCCTTCTTTTAGATCAGGTTCCTTTAAAAAAAGTGTGTGTGTGTGTGTGTGTGTGTGTGTGTGTGTGTGTGTGTGTGTGTGTATGTGTGTGTATGTGTGTGTGAATGTTCAGGTTTGCTGTTATCCCCCTTATTTCCTTGAAACAGCATCTGTCTCTGAACCTGGAGCTTGTAGTCTTGGGGAAAGGCTGATAGTAAGCAAGCATCCTCAGTAACAAGCTTATGTTTCCATGACCAAACTTTTGTGTGGGTTTTAGATATGTAAAACCCAGGTCCTCATGCTTTCACATCACAAGTTCCTCCCTGATGAGACATCTTTCCAGTGATCTCAGACCTTTGTTGCATTTAATGGCTTTTTCTTCCCTTCAGAGTGTGAAACTAACATAGGTCTTCAACTGTAGGTCCTCCAATGCAATTCTAAGGTGATAGGATAAATGACATTCAACACCCAACATTTACATTTATTAACAACAGAATTCAAGCTACATGTGTCATTTTAAATTTTATAGTAGTTCCACTTTATAAAGGTAAAGTTAAACAGGGAGCACTAGTTTAAAAATGTTACAGTGTGCAGCATAGCTACATATATTTTAATAAGTGATCAATGCAACCCTATTAACAAGGTAATTTGCATCTTGTATTCTTATGGAGCCTTCAAAACTTCATGAGTACTTCATGCCAGCAGCACACATTAGCAGGGTCTTGTCTCATTTCACATGCCCAGTGGTTGTGTGGGATCACACAACTACAGACCACTCTATGCACTTAACTATAAGTATATTTGCATTTTTACAATCTTTTTAAACAAAAGATTCAGAGATTTGATCTTAGGTTCTTAAGTAATCCAGGTAAGTGCTTTCCCAGGAAACCATAGCTTTAGCTCGGTATTTGTGCTTTAGAGAGAAGCTGTTTTCAAGGTAGCTAGGAGAATACATAAAGAAAGCTAGGGGGATACTTGACCTGGGTTTAAATGCCCTTAGTTTCTAACTGCTTGTGTAGAAAACTGTTTTTGAAAACTCTAAGAAGAATATTTTCCCTGACTTGGGTCACTGCCTTTATCAAATTGATGTTTGTTCCTAGAATAATTTTCCTTTCAATTTAGCATCAGAGCATTTTAAGGTGGATGACAGTTACTACCTGTTAAAAGAAAAATGAAGTGTTCTGCAAAGGAGGTACAATAGTGAGGTTTGAATGTGGATGTGCATACTTTTGATGTCCAGGTACCTACACACAGGCTGCAGTAGGGCCCAGGTACTCAGCCCTTCAATTTGAGCAAGATAGAGTATGACAGTCATTGCTTTTCAGCTTACTGGAATTTTGTTGTTGGTTTATTGGTTGGTTTGTTTGTTTGTTTGGAGTGTGAGTGTGTGTGTGTGTGTGTGTGGGTGTGTGTGTTTGATTTTTGGCAAGCTTGCCTCATTTTCAACAGTCTTTATGAAGTATATATGTTTTACTTCTGGAAAGTAAAAATGATACTCTAGTCTATTGTCAGTGGGTTGGTGTCCATCTTGAGGGTGCATGATAAACATTAAGGGCATTGTCCCACCAGACACTGTATACTTCCTGGTTCATACATCCTGCCAACTTCCAGGCTGTAACTGCTAGCAATAGACAGATGGTTGGATAGATAAATGAATGAATTTGTTTAATAGTTTACTGCCAAAACTTTGCTACCCATAATAAAATCATGTTTCTTGGTTCTGTTCCATGAACCACGAGGGGAAAAAAAATCTTAAATTACTCACAAACCAAACTTAAAGTAAAGAAATAATTGTTTATCTGAATATCTATTTTGGTCAGTGAGTGTATGCATATATGCACATATGCACATGTATATGAGTATATGTATATGTATGCATATGTATGCACATATACATACAGGTCAGAGGTATTGTCCTCCACATTTTAAAATAAATGTTATTATTTTCACTATTATGTGTGCATTATAATGTATGTGTTCATGTGTGTTTGTGAGTGTGTGTATGTGTGTGTGTGTGTGTGTGAATGCAGGCACACCAGTGTCATGATGCACATGCAAAAAGTAGACAATTTCCAGAAGTCTGTTATTTCCTGGCTGTAGGAATTGGCTCATATACTGTCAGTACTGCTTTTACCTGCTGAGCCATCTCACTGGCACTCCATCTTATCATTCAGGCAGTTTTCTTACTGATGCTGGAGCTCACAGATTTGGCTAAACCAGCTTGCCAGCAAAGCATAGGGATTTTCTTTCCTCTGTCTTCATAGTGTGTCATGCTAGCAATCTGAATTGAAGTCCTCATGCCTGTGTAGTCAGTTACTTTACCCACTGAACTACCTTGCCAGGCCCTAGACATTTTAAGGAGATTTAAGTCAAAGACCCCTGGATAATATCTATGAAAGAGCCTCAAAAAGAACCTTCTAGAATCCTCAAGTCAAAGCATTTTGTGCTATCAATGACATTAATGTCATATTCATTATTTAAAATAGAATGGAATTGAATTATAGTACTAAATATAATGTACTGTATTTCAGCAACCCTAGTCATCTGCCATATTCAATTATCTAAGCAGTATTTAAGATAGCATCTACTATGTGCCAAGTACTGTCTTAGGCTCTGAAAAATATGAGACATCAATGGAGTTTCCTTTCTATTGGAATACTGATTTCAGCAGGTACTTAAAGAAAAATATCTAAAACACTTAATTAAATAATTTAGTTGAAGCATTATTCACATTAAATTCAATTTCTATATGAGAATATCTGAGCTGTATGTCAGAGCTGAGATGTCAACTCATGTCTTTTGACTGCTTCCCCAGCCCTCATGGCATTGTGACAAGTATTTGTCTTTTTACTTAAGTCGCTGCACAGAAAACTCAAGTGTATGCTTCCCCTAGCCCCATGGTATTGAGACATATGTTTGTCTTTCTTCTCAACTTGTTCAGCAAAGGCTAAAGAAAGCTACCCTATTCCTTCCAGCCCAATACGTTCATTTTCTGTTCTGTAATACAATGTTCTAATCAGAAAACAATTTCAAAAAAACCCGAGCTTCAATTTGAAAATGAAGATGATAATGCTAAAGATAACACTGAAAATATTACCCATTCCTAGCATTGTTTCACAGTCTCAGGAAAAGTGTGAGAATGAAAATACAGTGTAATCATATCCTTGTAGATTTCATTAAGATGACAGAAATTACATGGTACGCTGGAAATGGCCCATGGTACATTCAAATACATGAACTCCTATTCTTACAGAACTGCTCTGAACTATATTCCTCAAGGCAATTAAAATCCAATTGTTACTGGAACAGTGGTGACCAGGCTTTGGCACATGGTCGGGGTGGGTGCTCTGTAGAGGAAATAGTGGTCAAAAGCTACAACATTTCAGTTAGATAAGAGTAATAAGCTCTAGGGGGCATGTACAACACAGTGACTGGAGTAACGGCAGGGCATTGTGTTCTGAAAGCCATGTAAAAAGGAGACTCTACGTTTTCTTACCAAATATATGTGCTTGCTTGTGTAGTAATAATCTATGTCAGTTAATGGGTCCTGCTGTCCTATGGTATGTAAGCAGCTCTGAGCGACAGTGGCTGAGTATACAATCTCCACTTTAAATAAATAAAGATGCTTTTCCCTATTTAAATATGAGAGATTATTTCCTCATAAATGACAGTCATAAAAGCATTTTAGATTCTCCAAATAATATAGCATAAAACCCCAAGACCCTATATAGTTTCTGAGCATCCAGTACATATATGAACATTTGAATCTATATATAGTTATATATTCTGTATTGTTAAAGTATAGGAAACAGGGAAGATAATGTGGGAGACATAAAAGAGGCGCTCAGATAAGTGGGGCCCATGAAACCAGTTAGAAGTAATTTATTATCGTATTCTGAATTGTTTTCCTCTGTCATTGCTTTCCTCAAACAAAGACCAGCTCTTACCTTCCCAGGCTTCGCGATGAGCTCAGGCGGGTCCAGGCCTCTGGCTGGCTGCCTCTGCTTCCAGCTCTGTGTGCTCCTCCCATCTTCTCACTTCGTCTCTGCTTGTATAACTGCTTTCTAACTTTTGGCATTTTAAGGTGGCTGCCAGTGTCTCCGGGTCAAAATCTTCAGCAGCACTCTCTCTATCCATCAGTGTCATGAGATTGTATATTCAGCCACTTCTGAATAACAGAAGTAAAGCTGTATGCCAAAGTGTTATTTCTAAGGGAGGCAAAAGAAGATACTGCCTGCTGTCAATGTGCTCCCAGAATAGGGCTGAAGGCACATGGGAAATAGTAACTCACTCTGATAGAAAGGTACCGGATCAGATTGAAGCATTAAAACAAACAAACAAATGAACAGTTGGAAATGAAGGGACTGCAGAAGAGAAGAAAGGGTCGTGAGGAAGGGTGTTCTGTGAAGGCAAGTCTCTTCTGTTCCTCTCTGGGAAGGAACTTCAGTCCACATGAAGCTCATGCTTAGCATAGTGTATGCGTATTTGGTAGGCTTAGACACTCCCATCCTAGATCACATGTCTCCATCACCGCCTGTGTTTAGTATCAACAAATGTCTGTTGCTCAGTGTAGAGAAGCTCTCACTCAGGTAGGGTCATTCCTCCATTCCCAGGTGAGTGGAGATGAGGAGGCATGGAACAGACATTTTTTAAATCAATATCAGAAACACACACATTTTGCAAGAATCAAAAACTGTCTCATATTGAGGCAGATGTAAACACTAGAATCTTCTAACCAATGGCTGAGGATCTCCCAAGGTTCATTGGAGTACTAAAGCCATGGCCATGGAGCAGCACTAGCGGAATAATTTTCATTTTGTTCAGTGTGTACATTTGTCAAACCTGACAGACACCAGTGTAGATATTGTAAGTGATCACTAAATAGGGCACAAAATGATCTTTTCTTTTCTTTTCTTTTTTTTTACATGAAAGTGATAGTACTGAAAAACTGAAGCAAACAAAGCAACTTCAACTTAAAGTGACTGGATGATTTGTAACTTCCCTTTTACTCACTCTCTACCTTTATAGTCTACCCCAAGAGCTCACATCAGTAATGAAAAGCCATTGCTAATATCCAGTGTAGAAAAGTATGCCCAAAATGCCCTGTTAATTGTAGAATTTAACTGCAAACATAAAGAACAATATAGAATACTATGTTATACAACTCTAAAAACACCATTTGGCCCATCACAACTTGCTGGTACAATTCTATTGCTGAAGATCTGATACACTTTGGTCACAGTTCTTTGTGAAATTATGCTGATATTGACCTAAAAGCTTCCCCCTGGCTTGCTAGATTTCATTGTACTAAAAGGTCCTATTTAGGCTACTGGAGAAGGAAATTTTTCAGCAGTCTTACCCAGCTGTGGGCACTGCCAGCTATGACAACAATTGCCATGAGAGATACACCCATGGATATAATAGTAGCACAAATGTTATTGGTGTAACCAACTACTCTCTGACTAGATTTAAGGTCCATTTCTGCAAGAGAAATGAACACTTGGTATTATAAATCTGGCAAGAACCCATGACTGGGGATCCTGTAAACCCCAAGGGTAAACCCACTATCAGAGAAACGTCTTTGTTCAGTGCATCAAAGTTATAACAGGAATGCACAATAGCTATCTGTGGAGTACTTAGTCATAAATGGGACATCTTTATTACAATCCTTCCCCTTCAAAACTCAGGAAATCATGGGAAAGGGTGGGTGGAAAATTGTAATGGGCAGAAGTCTTGAAGGACAGGGAAGAAATTGTCCTCTAGATATGAAGCTCACAACAGCTGTGATGGGCTTCATAGGCCTGCACAGGATTAAGCCATCCAATATTCCAACATGGAGGGGTCTAATTAAAAATGCACACCTTTAAACAAATAATTAAAACTTTAATCATTTACATAAATATTAAAATTTGCCATATATAACCATAAGTGCCTTATAGCAAATTACTCAGATTATATGCTAATTAAAAAACATGGACAACAATGGGATATAATACAGTTCTAGTTTGGAAAATTGTTGAAAGCTAATGATGTATGTGTTTATTTGTTGTTCTAAATAAATAAATAGTAAACTAGGTCCTAATTTTTATCATAGTTATGTCTGATTTATATATCAGATTGATTTTATATCATACTAATAAATTTTCATCATTTTCTGCAAGTTTGAATACTTTGGGATAAATACTTATCAAAGAAGAATTATACGGCCACTTATGCTTCTGAAGTTTGAACTTCAACTTTTCTCATTCTCTGTGTTCCATGTGTGCACTCAACATTCTTCACCACTGCCCTGCTATGTCATGAACAAAGGAACATTCTCACAACAGATTTAAAGCCAGATGAAGTGACATGTTTGGAATCCCATTTTGTAGTTTCCTGACCAAATAATGTCCTGATTAGTATTTATTTATTTTTATTACCACATTCACTGAAAAGCCCAAGTTTTTCTAGAATATCCATACCTCACAAGCAGGTTTCTCTGACTCCACAGAACACAATGGCCTCTCTGTTCTTTGATCTTCAAGATTGTCAGTATCAACCTAGTTGTAATGTTTGGCTTTCTCTCCTGAATGAATGTTTACTGAGCTTATCCAGTCTGTGGTCCTCAGGTCTCATAGGTGCAGTGAATGTGACCTGGCACATTTGTACATGACATGTGACATTCCATGTGAGGGTGAACACCCTTAAGATGATAAACTCTTTGAGAGAGGACACCTTTTTCCTTTTGTCCGCTGCAGAGATTAAATGGCAGCTGATGAAACTCTTACTAACCTGCTCAACTGCAGAGTGAGAGAGATGACAGTCATGTGCAATTTATAAAAAGATCACAAACGTCCACCTTTTGACATATTAAAAAGAAAGTCTTGTAAAACATGTTCACCTAATAGGTGCTTAAATTTTTTCATTGTAATGAACAAAATAGTTACTAGAGTTACACTTTGTTGTCAGCAAAATGAGTTAAAATCTCCAGTAGTGCTGAAATTCTATGGTACCAGTGTAATCTGAGACAAACACAGGAACATAAGAAAATAAAAAGTAAAATGTTTCTCCTTGGGTAATTGATTTTGGCCTCTTGAGTAAACCTTGCCTTGCTTACAAAGGATCATCTCCCTTGGAAGAAGGAAGACAAACATCTAATAGGTCACTGTGTTGTAGGAAATGTAAGCACTGAGTTTGAGGTTCTATTTCCTAATGTGTCTTACAAGTTTTCATGATTATATTTTATTTATTTATTAGCTATGCATGTGTGTATAGGTGTGGACACATGTGGCATAGTATGTGTGTAGAAGTCAGAGGACAACTTGTGGGAGATTTCTGTTGGGGCACCAGAACCTTTGTGCCCACAGATCACTAGAAAACCCAGAACTCTTAAACATACAGGGGCCTCTTCCCAAGGGAGGAGCTAAAATTCCTGTTTTCCCTGCCCAGAAATCTGGGAACAGATTTTATTAAAGACCTGACAGGTTTTTCCTATCTGTGGAAGCTGATCTCACTCACCTTTTGCTATAGAGAGGGAACTTGCCTAAATTTCTCAGGCTGATCATCCCAGTCTATTCCCTCCCTAGACCCATCCTCAGGACAGATGTCACATGGATTTTATAGTGTGCTGACCTCTATGCTTCTTGGTCAGAGACCACATTAGATTCTAGACATTTGGGGGATAGAACCCACCCTTATAGTCACTTGTACTCTGTCTGTTAAGGTGTTTCTATGTAGTCACACTTTAAGCTTTATCATGAACCAGGAACTAGAATGAGAACTAACCAGCTCAGGATCTGTAAATACACAAGGTCACAGGAGCAGGTGTGTGGCCTCTGTTTTCAATTCTTCAGAGAGCCAAGGCTCTAGAGAACTCTGGGGACTTAGGAAGTTGGAATTGAATTCCAAGCAGAGCAATACAAAGGTCCAACCAGAGTTCTCAGTAATGGACACAGTGGCAATGTTAAAGGCTTTTAAAGGACTTGAATCTGAGAAAAGAAGCATAATCCTTTAAAGTGCTCAGCCTCTAAACACCTTCCTTTGTGCTCCTTCCCCATGTCTGAGTTGGACAGAAGTGAGGTGATTGCATGGGCTTGTACCCCACAAAATGCAGCTCCTACCCAGATCACCTTGGAGTCTTGCCTGCTCATCTGTGTGTGAGCCCATTAAAGATCCCAAATACTGAGAATCCCAAGACTGTTGTTTAAACCCATGACATCCGGCGGCTCTAATAAGTGATTGATTGGCCCCTTTTCTGGAGGAGGGCAGAGGGAAATCTCAGGCCAGAAAGAGGTTTGCATCCTATTGTTGGGCATATATGTTTAGGTTCCATTAGATAGAAAATATGCAGAGGTGGGGACCATTTATACTCTATCCATGGTTGTGGCGACCAGGGAGCATAAAACACAGATCAGTCAGTGGAATGAACTTTGTACCTTGCCAGCACAAAATAACAGAGGCTATTCTCTGACTGGGTTAGTGGTGGAGATAAAGCAAGGGCAAGGAAGTAGGGTGGGGGCAAAGTGGGGTGTGTGGAGGTGAAGACATGTTCCTTCTGTCCCCACATGTTTGTGAATTGTCAGATTAGACACACACAGTTGTCTTCTCTCAGAATAAAAAGACAGTAACGTTGTATTTGTAGTTGCTAAGGATTCCTATCCCTCATCTTTCACAGCTCCGCTATACCTTTAGGCAAACAGGAAAAAGAGACCTTTCTTGTGGGAATAGCTGAGTGGGACCCAGGAAGGGGCCACACCATCTAAGTTCTTTGTAATTCCTGCTGATCTGTTACCAAAACACAACTGTACTCCTGAGGCTACTCCCAAGAACAGAGCCCCAAGCTTGCTGAAAACCTTTGGCTTTAATGAATCTGTCTCACTCAAATCCCTACCTATTCACCTGCAAAGCTTGCAACAAACTTTGAGGAAGACCTTAAGGCTGCCAAAGGGTCTGGTTCTGCAGGAAAGACCATTGTTGGCTGTGCCCCAAGTGCACCCTGGCTGGGAATCTGCTGTAGGTTACACAGATCCAGAGCAGTCATGACATGGGAACTGGTGGAAAGGGTCCTGGACCCACGCCAGGCCTCACTGGGACTTCTATGTAACAGAATCTTAAAATATGCCAGATAAGCCAGAATCCTAAAATAACTCAGTTGTGGGAATAATAGAGTTGAGGTTTTTCTTTTTTAAAGTTGCATCCCTAATCACTAATTTTCATATTTTCTTTACTTATACAAAATGTTAACGGTTGGAACTTCATCGATTTTGCAGTTAAAGCATAAAGCGAATTGAAAGGTAATTCCCATTTATGACTATCTGATTTCCACTCTGAACTGAGAGCTGTTTGAAACAATGATTGTGAGGCTGGAGAAGTGTTAAGAGCTGAGTTCTGTTCCCAGAAGCAACATGGCAGCCGGCAGCTGCCTGTAACTCCAACGCCCTCTTCTGACCTCCATAGGCACTGCATGCATGCGGTTCAAAGATCCAGACAAAACATGAATACACATAAAACAAACATAAATAAATCTAAAAATTTTAATTAGTGATTAAAAGTTTCTTTTCATGATTTTCTTATTAGTTTCATTGGGGAATGTATATGCTCCAGAAATGTCAGAAAAAGATGCTTATTCTCTGTGAGAAGTGTAACATTTTTTATTATTATTATTATTGTTATTGTTATTGTTGTTGTTGTTGTGTGTTTTGGGGTTTGTCCAAGTACATGAAAATTTGCATGCATATATGAAAGCCAGAAGTCAACATTGTGTGTCTTCTTTCATAAGATCAATCTCCGCTTTTTTTTTTCAGACAGGTTTTACCATAGAACCTGGAGCTGACTGATTCAACTAGGCTGGCTAGTTGATGGACCAGAGGGATCAACTTGTCTCCATCCATACCCTCTAGTTATTTATATATGTGCGGGGAGTCCAATTCTAGTGTCCATGCTGTCCTATTACCCACTGAGCCATCATTACGCACTGAGCCACCTCCTCAGCCACACCATTTAAAAAAAATGCATGAGTTTATAACTATTTAAGACAAGCTCAATAATCCTATTTTTTTTCATTCTTTTTTTTATTCGATATAATTTATTTACATTTCAAATGATTTCCCCTTTTCTAGCCCCCCCCCCACTCCCCGAAAGTCCCGTAAGCCCCCTTCTCTTCCCCTGTCCTCCCTCCCACCCCTTCCCAGTTCCCCGTTCTGGTTTTGCCAAATACTGTTTCACTGAGTCTTTCCAGAACCAGGGACCACTCCTGTTTTCTTCTTGTATCTCATTTGATGTGTGGATTATGTTTTGGGTATTCCAGTTTTCTAGGTTAATAACCACTTATTAGTGAGTGCATACCATGATTCACCTTTTGAGTCTAATAATCCTATTTTTATGCCATGCAATCTCCTTTGATTAAATTATCTTCATATTTCTGGAGGACTACGTTTTTATAGACTTGATAGTTATACCTAGAAAACAAAAATGTAGGCTTTCCTTCATATTGCAGAATTTATCATATTTTTGTGCAAACTTTCTCTCATGTATTGTCTGTGTGATAAATTTTACTTTATCGTATATTTTGATATTTTTAGCTCTATGCATTTTTATTGGCATTTACCTTTACATTTCTTTCCAAATATTGGCCTTCATATTATTTCATGTGCTTTTTAAAAAATATTTATTTTTATGCATGTTTTGTCCAGAGGTCTGTCTGTGCACCACATGCTTGAAGGGGCCTTGGAAACAAGAATAGAACAAGAGGTCCCCTGGAACTAGAGTTTCGGATATTTATGAGCCTCTATGTAGGTGCTGGAGACCCAACACTGGTTTTCAGAAATGACAGCTAGTGCCGTTAACCACTGAGTCATTGTTCTGGCCCTACTGTGCTCTTTATAGATAGGGCATGTTGACACCTTTTTCCCCATTTCTATATTTGATATTTGTTTCATTTTACTTTATTTTAGAAGTGTGTAGTTTTATTCCTATTCACAATTTACTTCTCCTTGTAACCTCTCATATTTTTTTCAGTAACATCAAACATTCCCCTAGTCCTTCAATCTATTGTCTATCTCTCATTTGGAGGTTTAGTTTCAAAGATTTATTTTTAAGTGTGTGTGTGTGTGTGAATGTGTGATTTTTGTTGCCCCTGGAGGTCAGAGAAAGGGGTCAAATCTTCTGGAACTGGAGTTACAGGTGGTTGTGAGCCACTTGCGAAGGGTGCTGGGAACTAAACTAGGATCCTCTACAAAAACAGTATGTGCTAAGAACTACAGAACCATCTTTCCAGCCTCTAGGCTTCTAAACCAGCAATGTTTTCTAATTCTCCTTAAAATAGGTTCCAAACAGAGCCTTATTAAGTCTAGGAACTGTGTGTTTAGTATATATCTCTTTTAACACATAAAAATTCATGACTAACTATAATAATTTGTATTTACATTTTCCCTTCCCCTCTTGAAAAGAAAGTTTTTTCTCTGGTCCCTACTACTCCTGCTGTTTGAAAACTTTTCTACCCTGCTCAACAGCCAGTGCCTGGCTTGTACAGCTACAGTTAACATTTTAAGTGTTTTGTATCCTAGCTAGCTTTCCCAAGACAGCAGTTTCTTTTACTTAGGAATAAGTACTTAAAATTTAAATGTATTCCAGTAATATAATTTCACCCATTCATCTTTATATTTTAAAATTTATGGCATCTCACAGTTCACTATTAGCAAATCCATCACCGTGATTCATTAAGTGAATAAATTCTAAATAGAACACCATATTGCCCTTATATGCTTTGAATTTTAGTAATATCCTTCATGTTCATGACCCAGGTGGTAAGATAAGCAAGATTTTATTCAGTGAAGAGCTCCTCACTGATTTTTCAAACTGAAAATCATGGCTGACATTTTAGTTAACAGTTATATTTTACCATAATTCACAAGGTCAAATCCTATGGGTAATTCATCTAACTTGCACAACGGAATCCTGGGAGCTCAGTAGTTGGGTTTAAGCCCAAGCTTTCCATAGGCACCGATATTAAAAACTTCAAAATATCATAACTTTAATAAACTTTCTTTTTCAAATTGAATATGGAGTTGTGAAATCTTTGGAAAAGAGCTGAATCATTATTTCCTGACTGTCTCCTGCCTATTAAAGCAGGAGCTATGAAATAACTCAAGGGAAGCAGAGAGACATTGGCATACATTAGACTCAATAGCTTCTCTCCCGGTCACATATGCAAGAAAAAGATGTGGACAGAGAGAAATTAATATTGAATTTTGAAGAATGTCTTGAAGCACGTCACAGGATATATTAAATGTACAAAGTGAAAACTGATAAGAGCCCAGTCTCATGCAGCATTTCTGAGGCTATTTCTCATATTCTCTTTCTACCTTCCCTGACTTTGGCAGATATTTGTTAGGAGAAATGAGAAGACAGATATATATTAGTGAAGCTGATGTCTTGTAAAAGAGTCTTCACTACTGCTAGGGTGAATATTCATACAGAGTTTCTGGAAGGAAATGTGAATGTGTACCTTAGACGTTGAAAAGTGAATATGTTTTATAAAACAGAAGAATTCAAAATAAAAAAAGAAGAAGAATTCAAAGTTATCTTAGGAAGACCTGTAAGGGCTTTTGAAAAATTACATGTAAAAGAGATTTCCAATTCATCGTCCAGAACACATACACAGGCAAAAAATGTAAACAAAACAAAACAAAACCCACCAGCATCCACTAGAAGGTCCTGGTTAAAGAATTTTCTGAATGTCTATGCATTGATTTATTAAGTATAGTCACTTAATTTCAGTGTTATTACCATTGAATAAAGCCTACAATTTTATATATATATATATATAAGTTTTATACATGTGGCTTTGCGTGACAATGCATGTGGGGAAAGGTGTGTTGCATGTGCAATTGTGTGTATGTGAGTGGTGCTGAAAGTCATAGGACTCAGAGCCTCATGCTTCTTAGCAAGCACTTGACTGAATTATTTCCCCTGCCCCCAAATCTATTAAATAACAGAAACATAAACATGTAAGACAGCAAAGGTTATTTATTTTCCTCTGTGTTAGAGACACTTTCCGCCGTTTAGGAATTGGACTACAATGAACTGTAATCTGAGTCACAATTCTAACTCCTAATAATCCATGATGCTTTATAGAACTGGCTTGCTTCAAGAAAAACACCATGTGGTAACCAAGGTAACAGGAGCTCCACCTCCCACCCCTCCCCCCATCTGCTGTGAGGCTGCACAGGTATCTGCATGAGGAAACACAATGACTTTCCCTTCAAGTATAATAGGAAAACTGCCACGCTAGCCCATCTCTGCTTGTGCTAGCTTTTAAGTCCTGGGTTCAAACAACTGATTGCACAGCTGTGCAGTGGTTGTCCAGCTTTTAATCCCAACATTTGGAAGGGAGAAGCAGGTAGATCTCTGTGAGACCAGACTGGTCTACAGAGCAAGTTCCAGGACAACCTGAAGTGGGCTGGAACTGGCTGAAGCGCCTAAACCTATCTCAGTGGCACAGCCTCTTCTCTGGGAACTGCTTGCTGGTTTCTTGGAGTCTTGTCTTCCTCTCTCTCTCTCTCTCTCTCTCTCTCTCTCTCTCTCTCTCTCACATCAGCCTTACATATACCTTTTGGCACAGCATATGTTTACCTCCTGTTTTTTTTTTTCTGATAACTATAGCTTAAAGTTATTCTTATTGCAGTGACATATTTCAGGGTAGCATCTCTAAATCTCTTCAAACATAGACCCCCTGATTCTGTCTTCATAGTTGAAAGCAACTGCCCCACTGTACCCTGTCCACCATCCATGTCTGAATTCTAAATATTCTTGGGTTCTCTGAAGATTCCCAGACAACTTCTGGATCTTTAAAGTATCTGAAGGGTGTTATGTGTGATGGTAGCTGGCCAAGCCGGTAGTCCAGCAATGACAAAGCCGTGTGCTGAACTGAAGTTCTCTGGAGACTGCATCTCACAAAATTACTGGAATACTTCACTTCAGCAAGGGAGGCGAGCAGATTTGATGTAGGATCTTCATCACCATCAACCGCAGATATTACATTACTTCTCAGGACTAGATAATGAATGCATAAACCTGTATGAAACTTCAGCAAGACTTCTGAATCATGTCTTCTTAATTATTTCTCAATAGAGCCAATAGACAGCATAGAACCCACAATTACAATGAAATTTTAAAATGTAGAATTTAGGAAAATTTGGAATACACACACACACATGCGTGTGTGTGTGTGTGTGTGTGTGTGTGTGTGTGTGTGTATGTGTGTGTGTGTGTGTGTGTGTGTATTCCAAAAAATGAACTATATTTTGAGTAAAATAATTGCTAATTATTTACTTTAGGTTAAAAATATTTGTTTAGATTTCTTAATTATGTCTAAATAACATGTAATCCCGTGTTTTGTTAGGACATTCTTTGTAAAGTAGCTCTAGGCAGTGATTCTTGAAATTTCCCCACTCTGCTCAGACATGTCCTGTCATTCCTTGGGCCTCGTTTCTGCAAGGCTATGTCCAGTGGACCATGAGAAGAGAAGAGCAGTAGCCTTAATCCAGGACTGTCCCCTGATTCTGTGAAATAAAGATATTGCTGAGGATACAGAACCTGGATACAGAACAGGTACATATTTTTAACGCTCCACAATGGTGTGCTCTGTGTTAGTGTCATTACTAGCCTGCCAGCCAGAGATTACTTGCCTGGCAGAGATGAAGAGCTCTTTTCTGGTCATCCAAGGCCAGACCTATAATATATCATCTGTCTTAGGAATAGAATAACTGATCCCATATGAAAGACAATATATTCTAGTAGTCTGGTGTTTGCCACGTGAGATGTTTTCATAGTACCTCTTGTTTCAAAGTAGGAAAAACAGCTGCAGCATTCTTTTTCCAAATAGGATGCCTTTTCCTTCTATCTCATCTTTACATATTGAAGGCCTTTTTAGACCTTGGACTCTGCAATATTGGAGGTAGTTATAATTATTGAAAAGGTTCCTTTTATACAATTATTAATTCAGTTTGCATTTTTCTCTGGGTTTTACATCTTTAAAAATATACAGTGTTGACAATGGGTATAATGATTAAAGTTTGGCTGCTGAGGTGATACCATGGCTTAGTTTAAGAATTAAAAAAAATGCTATATTAATAATACTCATTACTTCACAGAGGATTAAATAGCATGGTTAATACTCATCAACATTAGAGAATATGATGATTTGCATATGCTTAGCTCAGGGACTGGCACTATTAGGAGGTTTGGTCTTGTTGGAGGAAGGGAGGCCTTATTGGATTAGATGTGTCACTGTGGGCTGTGGACATGGGTTTTAATGCCCTAGTCCTAGCTGCCTGGAAGCTAGCAGCCTTCAGATAAAGATGTAGGACTCTCAGCTCTTCCTGTACCATGCTTGCCTGGATGCTGCTGTGCCTTGATAATAGACTGAAGCTATAGGCCTGCTCCAGTTAAATGTTGTCCTTACAAGAGTTGCCAAGGTTCACAGCAGTAACCCTAACTAAAACAGAAGGTATAATCACCCATGGGTCAACCCCCTGGGCATACTAGGGGATTACCTAGATCAACTAACCTATAGGCATGTTTGCATGTGATAATTCACACATACATGTGTGCACACACATATTTAATATATCTATTTTGGTTTATTAGAGAACCTGGAATAATAAACAAAACCAACATGTTTATAATATAATATGATTGTTTCCATCAGAGACTGGTTGGTTTTTGTATAATTTAGATAAGAAGAGTCAACCCCCAAATCTTTAAAGTATTCTTTAAAAAGAGTAAGAGAGCCAAAATTTTTCTAAAGAATGCAGAATTTGAATATGCCACTGGACTTCCCAGAACTTCTAATTTCTTCTATCTTAATGGTTTTTTAAATATCAATAGTTTCATAGTGAACCAGCTGGCTAAACATAGTTAATATTCTTTCTTTCTTTCTAAGTAAGAAGAATTTCTATTGTCTCTGGATCCAAAAATATGTATATAAAATAGAAGCACCTTGAGAATGGAATTTCTCTAGGCAAGATTAAAAGTAGGCCTCTTTAATCTGGAAGTCATATTTTATAAATCTACATTGCCCCAAATAATGAGAGAATCCTTTGATTAACAAAGTGAAATTTTGACTCTTTTAAAACATAGAAATGGTTGAAGTAAAATAGGAAGTCTGGTAAACAAATAGTCATAAGCAAATCTTTTTTTTATTCGATATAATTTTTTATTTACATTTCAAATGATTTCCCCTTTTCTAGCCCCCCACTCCCCAAAAGTCCCGTAAGCCCCCTTCTCTTCCCCTGTCCTCCCACCCACCCCTTCCCACTTCCCCGTTCTGGTTTTGCCGAATACTGCTTCACTGAGTCTTTCCAGAACAAGGGGCCACTCTTCCTTTCTTCTTGTACCTCATTTGATGTGTGGATTATGTTTTGGGTATTCCAGTTTTCTAGGTTAATATCCACTTATTAGTGAGTGCATACCATGATTCACCTTTTGAGTCTGGGTTACCTCACTTAGTATGATGTTCTCTAGCTCTATCCATTTGTCTAAGAATTTCATGAATTCATTGTTTCTAATGGTTGAATAGTACTCCATTGTGTAGATATACCACATTTTTTGCATCCACTCTTCTGTTGAGGGATACCTGGGTTCTTTCCAGCATCTGGCAATTATAAATAGGACTGCTATGAACATAGTAGAGCATGTATCCTTATTACATGGTGGGGAATCCTCTGAGTATATGCCCATAAGCAAATCTTGATTGTTGATGTGATATAATATTGTCATCCTCATCAAGATCATCATTATTCTTATTATTTAAGAAAATATATCATATCAAGAAAAATTCAAAATGCCTCACCTCAGGTAATTTAAAAAAAAGTTTCAGTACAAAAGAATTAAGTCCTATGCTATGCTGTCTACATAATATTGGGCAGCAACCAGTTAAACAGTGAAACTCTGAACTGTTCCAAAAGTGCATAACCTAAGGTATTACATACTGTCAAACATTCTCATTTCTGTTCAATGAGGGAAATCTGCTTTCAGTTCAAGCCCTAATAAGAAAATTACTCTTCCAGACAAAGTAAGCTAAATGACCCATCATGACAGCAGGGAAGATGGTGGACAAAACCACAGAGGAAGCCAGTAAGAAAAGGAAGACAGGATTACTAGATAAGAGAGACCATAGCTGTTGCATCATGTTATACTGAGAATGATTCCCTGTTAACAAGGCTCCATATTCCAGGGACATTTTACTGGACATCTTGGGAGTGGAGCAAAGCTTCTTTAATAATTCTCCGATGCTCTTGTAACAGGGTAATGAGGGAAATTCAAAGCTTAGGCAAGGGACAAGAAAGCTAAATCTTCAGGAGCCAATAGGAAAGAGGGTACAGTAGAATTTAGAGAACAGAAAAGGAAAGAGCAATGTTTTGACTGGGTATGCCTGGCAAGGTCCTTTCATGTGACATCCAGAAGCAAATGTAAATCCTACATACCTGCATTTTTGACACTGATATTGAGCTGGGTACATTCCATATCTAAGTGAGGTAACCCAATCTCAAAAGATTAATCATGTTATGTACTCACTGATAAGTGGATATTAGCCTAGAAACTTTGAATACCCAAGACATAATCCACATATTAAATGATGTCCAAGAAGAACGGAGGAGTGGCCCCTGGTTCTGGAAAGACTCGGTGCAGCAGTATAGGGGAATACCAGAACAGGGAAGTGGGAAGGGGTGGATGGGGGAACAGAGGGAGGAAAGAGGGCTTATGGGACTTTTGGGGAGCGGGGAGCCAGAAAATGGGAAATCATTTGAAATGTTAATAAAGAATATATCGAATAAAAAAATAAAAAGAATTCAAAAGGCAAAAAAAAAAAAAATTCCATATCTCCACTGTAAGTTCACTTATTCCTAAAGGCTACTACTATTACATTCTTAGTACTAAATCATTATCTGTAATTATGATATTTGAACTGGATGCTTATATCATTGATATACTACAATTACAAAGAATTAAAACAATATGAATCAGAATCAGAAGTTGTTTCTTTAAAAAAATCAACAAGATCAATAATCCATTAGCCAAATTAACTAAAAGATATTGAGACAGTATTCAAATAAACAAAATCAGAAATGAAAAGGGAGACAAAACAGCAGACAATGAGTAAATTTAAAAAAACAAAAACCAAAAAACCAAAATTTTTACTTCAAAAACCAATACTTGACAAAATTGGAAAATCTTAATGAAATGAATGATTTTTCTAGACAAATACTATTTACCAAAGTTAAATCAAGATCAAGTAAACTATTTAAATAGCCTTATAACCCCTAAGGAAATCCTTTAGTCTCCCAACTAATACAAACTTAGAACCAGACAATTTTAGCTTAGAGTTCTACCAGACTTTCAAAGAAGAGCTAATACCAATACTCCTTAAATTATTTCACAAAATAGAAGCAGAAGGAACACTACCTAATTCATTCTATGAGGCCACAATCATCCCGATACCTAAACCACACAAAATCTCGAGGAAGAAAGATAATTTCAGACCAGTTTCACATATAAACATCAATGCAAAAGCACTCAATAAAATTCTCACAAACTGAATCCAAGAACCCGTCAAAAATGTCATTCATCATGATCAAGTAGGCTTCATCCCAAGATGCATGGATTGTTCACTATATGAAAATCCATCAATGTAATCCACTACATAAGCAAATTGAAAGAAAAATTTACAATTGGGCTGCCTTGTCTGGCCTCCGTGGGATAAGATTTGTCCAATCCTGCAGAGACTTGATGTGTCAGGGTTGGGGGGGGGTGCACGGGGAAGGGGGAGAGGTCTCTCAGAGAAAAGGGGAGGGTTGGATGAATGGAGGAACTCTGTGAGGGTGACCAGGGCAGGGGCAGTGTTTAGGATGGGAAAGAAAGAAAGAAAGAAGAAAGAAAGAAAGATAGGAAAGAAAGAAAGAAAGAAAGAAAGAGAAGAAAGAAAGAAAGAAAGAAGAAAGAAGAAGAAAGGAAGGAAGAAGGAAGGAAAGGAAGGAAGGAAGGAGGAAGGAAGGAAGGAAGAAAGAAAGAAAGGAGGGAGAGAGGGGGGAAGGAGGGAGGGAGGGAAGGAGGGAGGAAGGAAAGAAAACTCTATTTTATAGGGGAAAAAAGATGAAAAATACTGTCAATGTGCCAAAAACTGCAGTTAAGTTGGTACTAAGAAGTTTAAAAATTGACAGAGTGGTCATCATTATAAGTAAATTTCCTTCATACATATATTCCCAATGGCAATTCAGATCACCAATAACAGTGCTGTCCCCAGATTCTGGTCTGCTGCACTGGCAAGGAGGAAGTAAACCATCGAGGTATCTTTCTTTATTTTCGAACTGAACAACAGAAGACCATGATGTCATCAAAACTCTCGGAGTATTTAACATGTAGCCAGCAAGTTTGATGGGTACTTGGCTAGGTTTATTCCACTTACCAAAAAATAGTTACACTTTAAAACGATCTATGTAACACACTGGAGTCAGACAGCACACAGTGTACCAGATAATCACACTGCATTCAGAGCAGTCTCTGAGAATCTAGATAGCCTGGGAACACTGCTGACAAACTAGAAAAGTACATAGATACTGAATTCCAGATTTGGTTCTAAATGCTGCATGCTAAGCCCATAAACTCAAACAAGAGCCAACATAGGTTGCCCTTAAAGACTAAATACTTCCATTTCCTTGATTAGTCTCCCATACTTATTAAATGCAAGTAGGTTTAGAAACAATCCCACACTTTTTTTTTTTTTTAGTAGAGTTGGCTCACTGCATAAACAGAGATTCCTTTTAATAGAAAACCCCTTTGAGCAGCTGGAAAACCTCGAGGACAGCTTAGGTAGAGAGTCAGTTGTGACCTCCGAGTACACTGTGGATGACACATTGGCAATGGATCATAACTGCAGGCTTATGGGGAGAACAGAAGACACAAGCAAGAAACTCTAGCCATTTACTGTGCTCTTTGTGACTCCTCTACTGCAAAGTAAAGTTGTAAGAACAAGAGGAAAGAGCACAGTAAATTACAGATTCTATAATAATCCCAAACCTAGAGTCAGATGTGGTGAGTATCACTGTATTCCAAGGTTGTGGTTGCAACAGGCATTAAAACTGAGCAGGTTCCTGTTACTAGAAGTCAATCATGAGATTAATAGCAACCCAAGTCCTGAAGATCACACAGTGACACCCTTCTGGGTGACTCAGTATAAGATGGACATGTAAAGGATCATACTTGAGTAGAGATGGAAAAATGCTTAAGCTAAGTCTAGAAATACTACCAGACTCTGGGCTTACCCTTCATCTGAAACATTACTTTTTTTTTTTTTCCAGAGCTGAGGACCGAACCCAGGGCCTTGTGCTTGTTAGGCAAGTGCTCTACCAGTGAACTAAATCCCCAACCCCCGAAACATTATTTTTTAATTCTGTAATAAGAGCAATGAGTATAATGTATTTTACACATCTTCCATGTTCAAGGTATAAACATCTTTCTTACATTTTATCTTCTTCGACAATAGTCTCACAGAATAAATGAAATTATCAATTCCATTTTTTTTCAGGCTAAGAGCCTACCTAGTCTTGGGGGATATTAATTAATTTGTCCATGGCAGAATTGGGCATTGAATCTATGCAATGTGAGCCAAGGAGTGTTCTTTTATACTTTAAAATAACATTTCATTAGTCTTTATTATAAGACAAAAACCAGAAAACAGTCTTGAATAAAAAAGTGTATCTTTATTCCAGTGAATTTAATTTGTTTGAGAATGGCTATTCACTTAAAAATTCCCCTGAACCACTTTTCATACTACATTTCTGATAAAGAGGGAGCTTCTTAAGTTACTTTTATTTTTCAAACGCTTTTCCTTAGGTAGTTCCTTGAACAACCTGGGCACTCAGATCTGTGTGATCCAAGCCAAGTGAATCTAGGCACAAGCAAGCTGCCTGTTGGGTCTACCACAGCAGCATGGAAACGAGCTTCCCAGATGAGCTTCCCAACGACAGCCACACAGTGCCAGAGTTGGATGGTGAAATTTGCCAGCCCGTCCAATTTTGGGGTACAGTGTTCATAACAGCTCAAAAAGTGTGATTGCAAAATTCGTTGAGACTCTAACATTTTAGAAGCACTTGTTCCTGTCTTTCCCCACGCACAGAAAAATCCTGGAGCAGCAATTAGCAGATAAGGGAATTCTCTCTCTCTCTCTCTCTCTCTCATCTCTCTCTCTCTCTCTCTCTCTCTCTCATCTCTCTCTCTCTCTCCCTCCCTCCCTCCCTCCTTCCTTCCTCCCCTCCCTGCCTCCCTCCTTCTCCCTCCCTCCATCCTCCCTTCCTGCTTCCTTCCCTCTCTCCCTCCCTCTCTGTGTCTCTCTGTGTCCTCTCTGTCCTCTCTCCCTCCCTCTCCCTCCCTTCTCTTTCCTCCTCCTCCTCCCTTCCTCCTTCCCTCCCCTACCTCTCAGTTGTCTCTGTCTCTCTTTGTCTCTCTGTCTCTCTGTCTCTCTGTCTCTCTCTCTCTCTCTCTCCTCTCTCTCTCTCTCTCTCTCTCTCTCAATTCATCAAACCAATGAGGTTTCAGTTAGGAAACTGTATTCTTTAGATAATCCTTGTCTAAAGAACAGTTAGAAGGTAAAAGATATAAACATCCAAATGAGATCCCTGGACAAGCTGTATTTTTCATTTATAATATATTTTTCTATTCTTTTATATATTTATTATTAAAATTAAATTGGACCAGAAAGTATATCTCAGTGATGAAATATTTCTCTAGACACAGATACCTTAGATTTAATCTCCAGAAGTATCAAAAACTTAAAGTAGTATAATGCATAGCATACCATATAGAATTGACTCCTGTACATGTTGAGTAATGTTCATACCAAGGAAAGCAATACCGCATATTCTTTTAAAATTATTTTATTTGTTTACATTCAAATGTTGCTCCTTTTCCCAGTCCACCATCCAAGAATTTTTTACCCCCTCCCCCTCCCTTTGCCTCTGAGGTGTCCACCTACCTAGTCCCTTACTTACCCACCCACCCCACCCATCTCACCAACACCCTAACTCCCTTCCCTGGAGCATCAAGTCTCTACAGAATTAGGCACATCCTTTCCACTGAGGCCAGACAAATTGCTACACATATGCCTGGGGGTAGGGAACACAGGGAGTCCATGTTTGCTCTTTGGTTGGTAGCTTAGTCTTGGGGAGCTCCCAGGGATCAGGGTTAGTTGATACTGTTTGTTTTCCTATGTGGATGCCATCCCCTTCAGTTCCTTCAATCCTTCCATTAACTCTTCCATAGGGGTCTCCAACCTCAGTCCAATGGTTGGCTGCAAGTGTCTGCATCTGTCTCAGTCTGCTGCTGGTAGAGCCTCTCAGATGACAGCCATGTTCCTGTCTGTAAGCACAACATGGCATCAGTAATACTGTCAGGGTTTGGTGCCTATCCATGGGAAGGATCCCAGTTTGGACTGGTCATTAGGTGATGTTTCCTTTGATTTCTGCTCCAGTTTTAACCCTGCATTTCTCTTAGACAAGAACAAAGAACAATTCTGCCTCAAAAAACTAAAGATATATTAGTGACTCTATCCCTCCACTGGGAGAACTGTCTATCAACTAACGGTGGTTTCTTAAGGTTCTATCTCCCCACTGTTGGGTATTTCAGCTAAGGTCATCTCCATTGATATCTGGGAGCCTCTCACGTTCCAGGTTCTGGGACTTTCTAGAGGTTTCCCTCACCCCCACTCTGCCCCACAGCTATTTTCACTCATTCTTCTGACCCTCTGGGCTTCTCTCCTGTGTACCTGACCCTGTCCCCTGTCCCCTTTCCCCTCTCCTTCCCGTCTTCCAGCCATGTCCCTCCCTCCCTCTGCTTTCCATGATTATTTTGTTCCCCCTTCTAAGTAGGACTGAAGCAATCTCACTTGGGCCTTCCTTCTTGTTAAACTTCTTACGGTCTGTGTGTTGTATCATGGGTACTTTTTGGCTAATATCCACTTAACAGTGAGTCCATACCATGCATGTCCTTTTGGACCTGCATTACCTTACATAGGAGGACATTTCTTAGTTCCATTCATTTGTCTGCAAAATTCATGATGACCTCATTTTTAATAGTTGTATAGAATTCCATTGTGTAAACGAACCACATTTTCTGTATCCATTCTTAAACTGAGGGACATCTTGGTTTTCTTCAACTTCTGGCTATTACAAATAAGTCAGCTATGAAGATGGTGGAGCATGTGTCCCTGTGGTATCTTGTGTTTAAACTCTAACATTTGTTTGTTAGAAAGAAACATTATTATTCTTTCATATCCTAGCTAATATTTGATCTTTCTCTTATCTTCATATCCATGGTACATAGTGCCTTTGCAGCATACCTAAAAGTTAGTTTTCTTGGAAAACTACTCATCTTGTACCCTCAGCATGTGATTGTGATGGGAACTTCCAATCCATCATCTTACCACCTGGTTCAACATGACTAGATGGCCAGTGTTGATTCAGACTTCTAGATCCTGACACCATGCAATTTATTTTAGATATATTTAAATGCAACATGATTTGGGGAAAAAGTTTCCTGATAATAATTAAGTCAATCCTGTGTGAATAACAAAGCTCAAGATGAATTTACATGAAACTCCTTAGAAAATACATATTACCTCTTCCATAAAGATGGGTTCTATTGACAATGGTCAAGGTAAGGGTCTAGATGGAATAATTGAGATTAAGCATGAAAGTGTGGAGGTTAGGAGTGGCCTGACAGTACAGATAACAGAGAGTTCATCCAGGTTATTGTAAAGTACATGTGACATCTCCAATAAGGATGGATTCTATTGAATGAGAATATTCAAGACAAAGGTCTAGGAAAGAAGAATCTAGAATAAACATAAACACAGAGTCTGGGGGCGGGATTCAATTGTGGTCTGTATTGACAGATAGTGCAGATCACCAGACTATTAGTGCAGACACAAGCTTGGGTGTTTAGCATTCCTGGGTTCCCTAGGGCTTATTGTGAGCATGGGGTCCTCTGGCCCTCTGCAGTGCTAGACCAGGGTGAATTGCATACCCCATATTCTTAGTCATGGTAATTAACCTAAACAGGTGAAACATGATTCAAGACAAGCAGAGATTTTTCATGGGATTTCTCTTATTAAAAAGCTAGAATTATAAGTGAATAATTATGCTTGCTAGTTGAGATAAAGTATGTAAACATAAACCCAAGCTATTAGTAGATTGGAGCCTGACCAATAGTTGTTTCATGGAGATTCACTATAGGTCTAAGATGAAGGCAGTGAAGACAGCCTGAAATAATAGTCAGGTAGATAAGTGGGACACACACACACACACACACACACACACACACACACACACATGTACCACATACACATGAACACAGGACCAAGAGAAACCGAAACAGAGACCAATTGCTTTCTAAGGTTTGCTTTCAGTAGCCATTAGATAGCCAGTTTTTAGAGCTGACTCAAGTTAGAGCTCTCTCATTGAACCTGAATAATCCTGACTAATAGCCAATACTGTGAGTATTAAATAAACAGTCTGTATTAACCTGTAATAACTTGCCTTCCAGCTTCCATTCCCCTTGACATCTGTCCTGAAAGGAAAAGGGAATTGCTGAAGCTGTTTTGACAAATAATTACAGCATTCAACAAATTTAGTCTGCTTCTTTATGACTAGGATAAATTTGGGTGAGAAATGATTTAACTGAGGGCTTTCAGCCTGGGATTTAAAGGTGTAGCGACCCAAAAGAAGCTCAAAACTTGAATCTTGGAGAAGCACAGAGTTTTGCAAAGAAAGGGTTGGTGTGGTAGACACACTCACTTGTAAAAGCATGCATGTGTATGGGAAAAAACTTTCTTTAAAATTTGTATCACAAATTGTGATCATGTGTACATATGTGGAGTTGGGGACTAGTGGCACATTAGGCAGAATCCTGATGTCTGAAAGCCTTCAGGATTAATGTTGTGTTAAGTAGTCAGAAATGTATTCTGTATGCTCTGAGAAGCCTTCTGCAGCTCTCAGGCATGAATCAGTCAGATTTATGCATACATGTACATACATGAACATCATCAACACCCAGAAAAAGTTTGATTGCTCATACATAAGGTAGAGCAATTCTGAATATCTTCAAGGTAAATCTCCACATACCTTCCTAAACATTTTATGAAGAGCAGATTATTCATCTTTCCTCTTTATTTTTAGAAGTATTCTATGTAGCATAATATACATATATGAAAATGAGATCAGTGTATTTTTATATTAATATACCATTGGTAGTATTTTTATTTTTTTTTATTTTCTATATTCTTTGTTTACATTCCAAATGCTTTCCCCTGTCCTGGTTTCCCCTCCCCATCAGTCTCAAAAGCCCTCTTTTCTCCGCCTATTTCCCAATCAACCCCCTCCCATTTCCCTGTCCTGGTACTCCCCTACAATGCTGGATCAACTCTTTTCAGAACCTCTCTTGGGTATCATTTGATATGCTAATTGTGTCTTGAGAATTCAGAGCTTCTGGGCTAATTAATATCCACTTTTTAGTGATTGCATTCCATGTGTATTCTTTTGTGATTATGTTACCTCACTTAGGATGACATTTTCTAATTCCAACCATTTGTCTAAGAATTTCATGAATTCATTGTTTTTAATGGCTGAGTAATATTCCATTGTGTAAATATACCACATTTTCTGTATCCATTCCTCCATTGAGGGACATCTGGGTTATTTCCAGCTTCTGGCTATTATAAATAAAGCTGCTATGAACATAGTGGAGCATGTGTCCTTATTGCATGCCAGGGAATACTCTGGATATATGCCCAGGAGAGGTATAGCAGGGTCCTCCGGAAGTGTCATGTCCAGTTTTGTGAGGAACCGCCAGACTGATTTCCAAAGTGGTTGCACCATCTTGCAATTCCACCAGCAGTGCAGGAGTGTTCCTCTTTCTCCACATCCTCACCAATACCTGCTGTCTCCTGAGTTTTTAACCTTAGCCATTCTGACTGGTATGAGGGGAAATTTCAGGGTTGTTTTGATTTGCATTTCCCTAATGATTAATGATGTTGAACATTTCTTAAGGTGCTTCTCAGCCATCTGAAGTTCTTCAGGGGAAATTATTTGAAATGTAAATAAATTATATCGAATAAAAAAATTAAAAATAAAATAAAATAAAATAAAGTGAAAAAAATGCTCAACTCCATTAGTCATTAGGGAAATGCAAATCAAAACAACCCTGAGATTTCATCTTACTCCAGTCATAATGGCTAAGATTAAAATTTCAGGAGACAGCAGGTGTTGGAGAGGGTGTGGAGAAAGAGGAACACACCTCCACTGCTGGTGGAGTTGCAAATTGGTACAACCACTCTGGAAATCAGTCTGGCGGTTCCTCAGAAAACTGGGCACCTCACTTCCAGAAGATCCTGCTATACCACTCCTGGGCATATACCCAGAGGATTCCCCACCATGTAATAAGGATACATGTTCTACTATGTTCATAGCAGCCCTATTTATAATTGCCAGATGCTGGAAAGAACCCAGGTATCCCTCAACAGAAGAGTGGATGCAAAAAATGTGGTATATCTACACAATGGAGTACTATTCAGCCATTAGAAACAATGGATTCATGAAATTCTTAGGCAAATGGATGGAGCTAGAGAACATCATACTAAGTGAGGTAACCCAGACTCAAAAGGTGAATCATGGTATGCACTCACTAATAAGTGGTTATTAACCTAGAAAACTGGAATACCCAAAACATAATCCACACATCAAATGAGGTACAAGAAGAAAGGAGGAGTGGCCCTTGGTTCTGGAAAGACTCAGTGAAACATTATTCGGCAAAACCAGAACGGGAAAGTGGGAAGGGGTGCGTGGGAGGGCAGGGGAAGAGAAGGGGGCTTATGGGACTTTTGGGGAGTGGGGGGGCTAGAAAAGGGGAAATCATCTGTACCCCATTTTAATAGGGTTATTTGGTTCTCTGGGGTCTAACTTCTTGAGTTCTTTGTATATATTGGATATTGGCCCTCTTTCGGATTTAGGGTTGGTGAAGATCCTTTCCCAATCTGTTGGTTGACGCTTGTCCGCTTGACAGTGTCCTTTACCTTACAGAAACTTTGAAATTTTATGAGGTCCCATTTGTCAATTCTTGATCTTAGAGCGTAAGCTATTGGTGTTCTGTTCAGGAACATTTCCCCTGTGCCAACATTACTACAGAGGTATAGTGATAAAAACTGCATGGTATTGGTACAAGGATAGGTAGTATTTTTAAAAACTATTGTATCTAGCCTATCGTGTGTAATTTTGAAAACTTGTTGATGGTATACATTTACTATGATATTGCTCAGTCATGTGTGCATCTATTTTCAATGTTTTGAGATAGCCCCATATTGACTTTTGCAGTGGTTAACTAGTTTACATTCCTATCTGCTGGGTATGAGGATGCTCTTCATCCATATCCTGAGCAACATTCATTGTTGTTAAACACTGAAAGCTAGAAGATCCTGGGCAGATCTCATGCAGACTCGAAGATAGGATTCCAATGTGGTCTATACTGCCAATTCTTTCAAAACAACTGAGGGTGAATAATGTTTCATATGTTTATTAACTACTTGTATTTTATCTTTTGAGAATTGTCTGTTCATTTTACTATTTATTGATTGGCTTATTTTATCACTTGTTTAGATTTAATATATTTTGGTTACTAATTTTCAGCCAGATTACAAAGTTTTTCCCCATTTTGTAGACTGTTTTTTCACTTGGTTAACTGTTTGTTTGGCTCTACTTGTCAGTTGTTATTTCCAGAATTACTAGAGTCCCATAGGGAAAAGCTCTTGAAATCTCTCTCTGTCTCTGTCTCTCTCTTCTCTCTTTCCTTTCCTTGTTTCTTCCTTTTGAATATCTAGATTTTTTAATCATGTTGAAGAATACTTCCCTAAATTAAGATTATAAAAGAATTCACAAATGTTTTTGTGATGCATATGCAATTCCTTTTTTAACCCTTGATTTAAATATCTGATCCATTGGGAATGTTTGCTGGCATGTGATGTAAGAGATAGAGCCAGTTTTATCTTTCTCCATATGGATATCCATTTATAAGGTTTATTTAAATGTCCATCTTCCACCCACTGATTTAGAATGCCTCTCATCTTGCACACTGAATTTCCACCTACAATTGCATCTGTTTCTTTATTTTCGTTTGTTTCCATTGGTTTATATTAGCATTCACATGCTAATAGCAGTGCTTGGATTATGTTTTATGGTGCTTCAAATATTTTTTTTAACCTGGTCTTTCTTGCTTTTTCTTTGCTGTTGTTGTTCTTCTTCTTCAGGATTCATTTAAATATTCTTAGTACTTTTCAAAGAATCTAATGAATTTTCCTAGGCAAGTTTTTTATTAGAAAAATCCTTATAGGCATTTTATCAGGGTCAAGATAAATTTAAAAATATATTAAAGTAGTTATTATATTGTTATTGTTCTCTCCCTCTTTATGGTCCATCTTCCCATTAATTTATGTCTAGTTCTCTCTAAATCATTTTCTGGATTTCTTTATATAAATAGTGAACATTTCTTGGTACATTTATTCCAAAGTGCTTGTTTATTCTGTTTTCTTCTTGAATGAAAACTGTCAGGTATTCTTCTATTACACATTTTCTCTAGTTTTTTGCATGTGTGTCTATATTTTAATTACATATTTTGTTGTTTAGGCATGAATATATGCATGCATACTTGATCTTAAACATTTAAACACCGGTCATTTTATCTTATGCTTGTATTATTTGTTATATTATTATACCTTTTAGATTTTTCTAAGTATACAATCACATTTTCTCTTTATATAGTTTATCCTGTTTTTTTTCTTTTTTCCCCATTATTTATTATTAGGCTAGGATAAGGGTTATTGTCTGTGTCTAATAATTACATTAGTTAATGTGATATACTGAACGTAGTATAAAAAGTTGGGATTGGACCAATTTGTAACAATTGTTACAAATTGTATCAATCTACATGATGGATTGTTGTAGTAAGAAACTAAAGTGGGAATTCTTGTAATTTCTCCCCTTTATGTTAAAATCCCTGTATGTCCACAGATAGATATGCTTCATGGCCATAAAGCCAGAACCCATTGAGGTGGACAATATAATCACTCAATTAAGAGATAATTAAAATCAGAATGAATGAGTGAATGACTCAATAGAAATAAGCTACAGGAAATAATCCCAGGTGAATTTTTCCAGCAGGTTGTGGAGATTGAATAATTGTGAAAGATTAGACAATCAAAATTAGGTGGCAGTGAAGCCATTCGCTTAAACTGACACTTTAAGAAAGAAAACTAATATTTAAGATTGACTATATTAACTTGAAGTTTCCTATAGAACATTTTAATGGAGATAATTGGTATGCATAAACCTGTTTTCAAAGAATAAGCCTAAAGATACTACTTTGCTTTTTACTTTTTCCTGATATTATAGTAGCTATATCACAAGGACTGGATCATTTTAACTTACACACAACAAGATAGTAGGACAATGTTTATCCTTCAAGTACAGGATAGACAGCAATGACAGTGGAGCTAAGTAATACAGCAAGACCATGTGATGTAGTTTGTCCAGACTTGCTAAGTTCTAAGTGGGGGCACCAGTTTTCAAACTCAGGTATTCTACCGCAAGAGTCTTTGCCAAGTGATGCCAGACAGACTCTGTTATTAAGAGAGAAGACAGAAAAGTTTCATCATAGTTGAAATGATGGGATGTATTGAATTATTTATTGTATTATTATCTGTAGAGAGCAATCATGAAAAGTAACTGAAACAAACTAACTTAAAAGGTTGCCTGAAGAGGGAGAGGCTGAGAAAAGGTGGCAGAGAGCTGAAGGGAAACTACAGAGAACAGCCTGGACAGATGCCAGCTGCTCTCAGAACGAGAGAAATTCAGCTTGCATGTTGCTTTTTGTTTAAGTGTGTGTGTGTGTGTGTGTGTTTTAGTTCCATATTTTTCTTACTATCAATCAGTTCTCAGTTCTCATTTTAAAATGTCCTACCCTTAGTCTTTTCTCAGTTCCCCTCCTAAAAGAGAAAGAAAAGATAAAAAGAAAGAAAAAGAAAAGAAAACTTCGCTGATACAGAATATCATAGGATTTCTAGAGATACAACAAAGTAAAAAATGTTTTTATTAGCACTTTAAGTTAGCACACAGAGAAATATGTTTCATTATGATAGCGTCTTCATACATATTTTTCTCTTAAACTATGGACCAGCTCCCAAGTGAGCATGTGATCTCTGTGGAGGTAAGGGGTAGATGAATCTTGTCTGTATCATTTTATATTTGGTGCATGAGATGCTGAAACTAGCACAGGAGATAATATTTATCAAGCCACAAGAATTATTTTGATGGGATAAGGAAATATTTATATATTGGCCAAGGAAACTTATATGAAAAAAGTTCACATTTTATAAACCTATGTCACTACCATATATTTAAAGTAACTGGTCAAGTGCAAGCAATTTGCAGTTCAAGAAATTCAATTTGGTTACTTAGAATAATAATGTCCCTAACTCTAGAGGTTTTGCAGGAGTGGCTTCTGTGTCACACTTTCATCAGTAAGTGGCAGAGAGGTGAGAGGCTATGTCTTTGCTTAGTGTTCTGACCTAAACGTCAACCAACAGACTGGGAAAGAATCTTCACCAACCCTATATCCGACAGAGGGCTAATATCTAATATATACAAAGAACTCAAGAAAGTAGAACCCAGAGATCCAAATAACCCCATTAAAAAGTGGGGTACGGAGCTAAACAAAGAATTTTTACATGAAGAACTTCGGAGAGCTGAGAAACACCTTAAGAAATGTTCAACATCATTAATCATTAGGGAAATGCAAATCAAAACAACCCTGAGATTTCACCTCACACCAGTCAGAATAGCTAAGGTCAAAAACTCAGGAGACAGCAGGTGTTGGCGAGGATGTGGAGAAAGAGGAACACTCCTCCACTGTTGGTGGGATTGCAAGATGGTGCAACCACTCTGGAAATCAGTCTGGTGGTTCCTCAGAAAACTGGGCATGTCACTTCCTGAGGACCCTGTTATACCACTACTGGGCATATATCCAGAGGATTCTTCAGCATGCAATAAGGACACATGCTCCACTATGTTCATAGCAGCCCTATTTGTAGTAGCCAGAAGCTGGAAAGAACCTAGATGTCCTTCAACAGAGGAATGGATACAAAAAATGTGGTATATTTACACAATGGAGTACTATTCAGCCATTAGAAACAATGTATTCATGAAATTCTTAGACAAATGGATGGAGCTGGAGAACATCATACTAAGTGAGATAACCCAGTCTCAAAAGATCAATCATGGTATGTACTCACTGATAAGTGGATATTAGCCTAGAAACTTTGAATATCCAGGACATAATCCACAAATTAAATGATGTCCAAAAAGAATGGAGGAGTGGCCCCTGGTTCTGGAAAGACTCAGTGCAAGAGTATAGGGGTATTCCAGAACAGGGAAGTGGGAAGGGGTGGATGGAAGAATAATGGGACGGAAGAGGGCTTATGGGACTTGTGGGGAGTGGGGACCCAGAAAAGGGGAAATCATTTGCAATGTAAATAAAAAATAAAATAAAATATAAAAAACAATATCTGAATTTCTAAGTTCGAGGACAGCCTGGTCTACAGAGTGAGTTCCAATACAGCCAGGGCTATACAGAAAAACCCTGTCTCGAAAAAAAAAAATCCCCCCCCCAAAAGGAAAAAAAAACCCCACAAAACACCATCTGAATGATTAATAGTTTTACAAGCCCTGAAAAAAGTGAATCTGAGATGACCTCCATGCCAGGGTCAGGAAGGCCCGCATGGGCTTCAAGGACTGGAACAAGCCAGAGCCTCACTCTTGGGGTAGGAGTCAGGCTGAGACAGAGGACCCTAGCAAGGCACCACTCCTGCAGGCCAGACAAGGAGTAAGCCAGAGATGACCACAAGACAGATGCCTTGGGTCCTGACAAGGACCTAGCCTAAGATGAACACCTGTCTGGCACCACACAGGCCTAGGTGGACAGATTATGCCCAAGATGACCCATGCCTTATGCCAAAATACACAAGTGTGGCATAACATTCCTGAGACCAATTCTAGGACAACCCTAGACTCTTAGGGTGTGAGTGAGGTGGTTCCAAGTGTGTAAGCATGGCATCAATGTGAGAGAGGAAGAGATGTCCTCCTGACCCTCACCCCTTGCCACCAAGGGCAGGTGGGAGATCTGGCTGGCCCTTGGGTCATGAGAGCAGGAGAGCTGTCCCTGCTCCTCACCTGGGCAGCACTGAGGTGAGCAGGCCCTGGATGTGGGGGTTGCTGGGGAGCTAACCCCAAAGGCATAAGAGCTGGCGACTCTGTGGGCTGACCAGGCCACATACCTCTCAGGCTCAGGTCCAGGGCTTTGAATTGGGCTGCCCTAAGGATCCAGACCTGCAGATCTGAAACTATAGGATATTTATGCCAGGCAACAACAAGATATATGAGAGGAGTCGCAGTGAGGTTAGATAGATAGTATTGAGAGAATAGAGCAGCAGAAACCAGAGGCCTCATTCCAGACAAATTAGTCATTGCAATGAGCATTTGCAAGCAAAGAAATGTAGAGAAAAGGGTATACTGTGGGACACGCTGTGATACATTACAATTTCCATATCAAGATTTTTTTCTCTGTTGAGGGAGGAGGTTGCAAGGGTAGAGGGTAGATATGAGGGGTAGGGGGAGATGAGTGGGATTGAAATACATGATGTGAAGTTCACAAATAAACCAATAAAAACCTTAAAAAGAATAATGATGTCTAGCAGATCCTGAAGTTGAACTTTTATAATTGAACTATGATTTTAATAGTTTGGGTTTTTTTCCCATTATTTTACTCTCTGAATTTGAATGGCCACACATGGGCTAAGTAACCAGCACACTGATCAAATGAGCAGACAAGGTGTCCAAGGTATTTTGTAAATTCTATATTAGTGATGGGCAAGTTGGCTTAGCAGGTTCAGGTGCCTGCTGCCAAGGTAGATGACCCAAGTTCACCTTGAATTACATCCCTGCAGCCCGCATCATGGAAGGAGAAAACTGACACATATGTTATCCTCTGAGTTCCACAGGTGTGCCACGGAAGTGAACCCACACCTACCCACCTCCTCACAACAAAAGTAAGTAGAAATGTAATAAAAATTAAATTTCGTATAGATAGTTCAATATGCTGTAAGCATCTTAGTTTTTGTAATTGATACATCATTCCCTTCTGAGTGAGATACTTCTGAGATCAGCAAGGTTGACTATTTGGCTTTTGTTGAGCAATTTTGAATGCAAAAGAACCATTCATCTTCACAGTCATCTAAATGCAATTTGTTGCCTAGTGTTGGGATTCCACTTTGCATATTATGGAGTTGATAAGCTTCCAGATTATTTTGAGACTCATCCATCTCATAAACAGATGATTGCATTAATTCTTCCAGATTTATGACAAACCCAAAGAAACATAACAGAAAAACCTGTCATCAAATAACAAATTCCTCAAGAGATGGAAGGATAGATCAGTAAAATGTTGTTTCTGGAACTTGTCATTCATTCTAAATGGTCCTATAACCAGTTTCATTTTAGAAAGAATATTTTGCATATGGTAGCCTCTGCCATCTAGTGGCTGACTTGGTTACTATATGTAAAATTTTTTATTAGATATTTTCTTTATTTACATTTCAAATGTTATTCCCTTTCCCAGTTTCCCCTTCAAATACACCCCATCTCTCCCCCTTCCCCTGCTCATCAACCTGCCCACTTCCATTTTCCTGTCCTGGCGTTCCCCTATATTGGGGCATCAAATCTTCTCAGAACTAAGGGCCTCCCTCTTCTTTCTTTCACATCCAACAAGGCCATCCTTTGCTACATATACAGCTGGAGCCATGGGTCGCTCCATGTGTATTCTTTGGTTGGTAGTTTAGTCCCTGGGAGCTCTGGGGGTACTGGTTGGTTCCCAGAAACTTGCTCTAAATTAGGATGGCTTTAAACTCAGGGTTCAGGGATTACATTTGCTTACCTTGCCTTCTCAGTTTGGGGGTTGAAGCAGTGCTATAAATGAAATATTTTTATGTCCAAATAAATAACATGAACAGGACAGAGTGGGTCATTGTACCTCACCTATGTTTTCTTTTTCTTTTTCCTGCTGATGCACATAGGTGCCGGGGGACAGGAGGGATATAGATTTTTTATTTAACCAGTTTTTATGTGCAATGACAAATTTGATCTAATAATAATTCATTCCTTTTAGAGTAGCTGTCTTCTCATATGGGGGAAAGCAAACTCGGAAAGAAAAATAAATCACCTATTAGGTGGTCTGTCCTTTAGCAGCACTTGTGAGCTAATTACACATACATTTGTGATTCCTGGTCTGATCTCTCCTCTGAACACTGCTACCTTCATCAGACTGCCTGCACATCCTTAAAACTTCTGTATCAGCTGGGTCCTCTCAGTGTCTCACTTCATCGTCTAAGCATGGTCTTCACTTCTTCCTTGCCGGTCTTGCAAAATCTAATACGCAGCTAGCTCTTGTCAGCTCTTGTCCACCATTTCTCTCAGCACACACAGAGGTGGGTTAAGTCAGACCATTGCTCAGGCCCTCTGCACCTTCCACACCGCGGGTAGAGTGACTGCGTCAGTTTCTTTTCAGTTGTTGTGATAAAATAGCTTTGGAAAAGCAAGTAAGAGAGAAACGGCTTATTGGCTTGTAGATTCAAAGACAAATCATCCACCATGGCAGGATGATGTGGCAGCAGAAGTGCAAAGCCATTTAGCACATCGCATCAGGAGTCTGGAAGCAGAGAGGCAACAGAAATGGAATCAGGCTACAATACTCAAAGCTTGCCCCAAGGGATAGTAGTCTTCCTCCAGCAAGGCTCCAGCACCTAAAGGTTCCATAACTTTCTCAACCAGCAGCATGAGCTGTGAATCAGGTGTTCAAACACATGGCCCCATGGGGAACATTCTCATTCTAGCCACAACACTGATGAAAGATGAGAGATTGTCACAGTCTTCTGTGTAAGTCTTTTTTTTTTTTTTGCTTTTGAGAAAGAAAACTTTTATTTTTAATTTTTCAATAATAAGAATATATTTTTATTAGCCAAGGATCCCTAAACTTTAATTATAAAACCTTTGTTTTTACCAATTAATCACAAATGTTCAATCTTAAGAGATCAGTGGACTTGTGATAATTGAACTTTTTTGTTCTTTTTGCTTTAGTTCAACAAAATTGATTAAAGAAAAACTTTACATGAATATAAATTTGATAATACATTTTCAATTCCCCCAAAGATTCTCTGTCGACGTGTCCCCATCCCAATATCATGTCCTTTTCTCTTGTTCTTTCTGAGCTTTTATCTTCCACTAAGTCCTTATTTTGAGCAAGGGAACCTATCAGGAAATTGATGATTGGTGTACAGAAATAGACAGTCCTAAGTTTCAACGGATATTAGTTATAGCCTGATTTAGAAACATAAAACATAGAAACAACTTAAAGGGGCTGAAGTGATGAGTCAGTGGTTAAGAACACTGGATGCTCTTCCTAAGGACCCAGGTGCAGTTTCTAGCATCCACATGGTAGCTTACAAACATTTGTCCCTCCAGTTCCAGGGACTCAAATACCCTCTTCTGGCCTCTTCAGGTACTGTATGCTTTTTTTTTAATTTACATTGCAAATGATTTCCCCTTTTCTGGGTCCCCACTCCCCACAAGTCCCATAAGCGCTCTTCCTTCCCCCTATTCTTCCATCCACCCCTTCCCACTTCCCTGTTCTGGAATTCCCGTATACTCTTGCACTGAGTCTTTCCAGAACCAGGGGCCACTCCTCCATTCTTTTTGGACATCATTTAATTTGTGGATTATGTCCTGGGTATTCAAAGTTTCTAGGCTAATATCCACTTATCAGTGAGTGCATACCATGATTGATCTTTTGAGACTGGGTTATCTCACTTAGTATGATATTCTCCAGCTCCATCCATTTGTCTAAGAATTTCATGAATTCATTGTTTCTAATGGCTGAATAGTACTCCATTGTGTATATATACCACATTTTTTGTATCCATTCCTCCGTTGAAGGACATCTAGGTTCTTTCCAGCTTCTGGCTACTACAAATAGGGCTGCTATGAACATAGTGGAGCATGTGTCCTTATTGCATGCTGAAGAATCCTCTGGATATATGCCCAGGAGTGGTATAACAGGGTCCTCAGGAAGTGACATGCCCAGTTTTCTGAGTAACTGCCAGACTGATTTCCAAAGTGGTTGCACCATCTTGCAATCCCACTAGCAGTGGAGGAGTGTTCCTCTTTCTCCACATCCTCGCCAACACCTGCTGTCTCCTGATTTTTTGACCTTAGCCATTCTGACTGGTGTGAGGTGAAATCTCAGGGTTGTTTTGATTTGCATTTCCCTAATGATTAATGATCTCTGAAGAAGGAAATTGAAGAAGATCTCAGAAAATGGGAAAACCTTCCATGCTCATGGATTGGCAAGATTAATATAGTTAAAATGGCCATCTTGCCAAAGGCAATCTACAGATTCAATGCTATTCCCATAAAAATCCCAACCCAGTACTTCATAGAGCTAGAAAGAGCAATTCTCAAATTCATCTGGAATAACAAAAAAGCCAGGATAGCTAAAACTATTCTCAACATTAAAAGAACTTCAGGGGGATTCAATATCCCAGACTTTAAACTCTACTACAGAGCAATAGTGATAAAAACTGTATGGTATTGGTACAATATCAGGCAAGCGGATCAATGGAATAGGATTGAAGACCCCGAAATGAACCAACACACCTATGGTCACTTGGTCTTCGACAAAGGAGCTGAAAGCATCCAGTGGAAAAAAGATAGTCTTTTCAACAAATGGTGCCAGTTCAATTGGAGGTCAGCATGCAGAAGAATGCGCATCAATCCATTCTTATCTCCTTGTACCAAGCTCAACTCCAAATGGATCAAGGACCTCCACATAAAACCTGACACACTGAAACTAATTGAAAAGAAACTGGGGAAGACCCTGGAGGACATGGGCACAGGAGAAAAGTTCCTGACTAGAACACCAATAGCTTATGCTCTAAGATCAAGAATTGACAAATGGGACCTCATAAAACTACAAAGTTTCTGTAAGGCAAAGGACACTGTCAAAAGGACAAAACGTCAACCAACAGACTGCGAAAGGATCTTCACCAACCCTAAATCCGACAGAGGGCTAATATCTAATATATACAAAGAACTCAAGAAAGTATAACCCAGAGAAACAAATAACCCCATTAAAAAGTGGGGTACAGAGCTAAACAAAGAATTTTCACATGAAGAACTTCGGAGAGCTGAGAAACACCTTAAGAAATGTGTAACTCTTTTTAATGACTTGTTAGAACATACTGAATAGAGACTAGACTTGTCACTATGGTCTGAATTTTTTTTCAGAAAATAAGATTATGCTTATATCCTACTGGAAGGCTATACTACACTCTATCTAGTAGCCTGAACTCCAGGTCACACATTGCCAGAACCATTCTGAGCTCAGTTTCATTCTAGTCTTTGCTGTAGCCTACCTGCAGTCTGGATTCACAGCATCCTTATTCTGCTTCCACATAAACTCAGGGCTTCCCAGTATGTAATTATTTAATAAGTATTGTGAAAGGAAAGATATGATAGTGGTGGTAGATGGGGACTCTCTGTCAGTGTTTACTTATGTTTAATAATCATTATCTAAAGCATTAGGTTTAGGATAGAAGAATTCTGCAAGTGTGTATCGTTTATACCTGAATTTTAAAGATATCTCATTTTCTTAGTGATTGAATATCACTTTTAATGATGGATGAACAGAAATCAAATTATAAAAATTTTTATCATGCTCTTTTTAAAATTTTAAAAATTAAGTTGATTTTTTAAAAGGATATTTCAGGCTGGCCTCACAATCATTGTCTTTGAGCACTTGCCTCTTTGGTAAGGTTACAGGTGTATGCCACCATCCTCAAATTCTTTAGCCTTTAACTTTGGTCTGCTTGACTAGAAAGGTATATATTCAAGTATATATTTAATTCTCTCTCATAATACACTCAGAAGAAAAAACAAAATGCTATTCTAATTAAGCTTTGTTGGTGGATGACTGAGTGCTGTGTAAAAATACAAGTGACATTTTACTGCTTTTGTTGCTAAACATGACATTATCTTTTGCGTATTACACATGAAAATAGGTGAACACTGATTATTGTAACCTTCAAATGCAGCAAAATGATATTGTACCTCAATAAGACTAGCCCTGTTCTACAGGGTGCCCAGTAAATACATTCTGAGTGAATTTCCATGAACACGTCACGTGCAGTTCACAACAAACAGACTGAGGAATGGCTCGTGAAATAGATAAATTTAAAGAGTGAGAGCACATATGAGAAATACACACGGATGGACATCTTCAACTTATTTGTTTTTTATATAGCAATCTCAGAGCTAGTATGTCACATTGAATTAAGCATTTTAGGGATGGTTCTTCCTTTTGAGTTAATTTGAACAAAGATATATTCCAAATAAAGCACCTTTTCCTGCCTTTAGAGGCTTAGAACTTAGAATGAGTACTAACAAATAAATAAGTGCTATGTCAAAAACTATAATACAATAATGACAAACACGATACAATAGAAGAATATGGGTAAAGCATCTTGGACAAATAGAATGGTAAGGGTTAGGTGTGGGGAATGTTACAGGGGAAACAGGTGAAACACATTTTCTAAAAACATGCATGCAAGTAACTTCATATAGACAGACTCAGCAATGAGTATTTGTGTATATAAATATATGTTTATGCACACAAAAACTACATATACTATATATGTTGATATATATTGATATATTGATATAATTGTATTATGATATCAAAAACAATGAAAGAAAATAGACAACAAGATAGGTATGCATCTATAGTAGGTGTGCACCTATGAAGGGTTGGGGGGGACCGATTAGTGATAAGAAATGATGTTCTTAATGCAGACAACAACCAAGCTATATCGACTGTAAAGCATCACATTTAAACACAACCCTGTCAGCAACAGGGAGTCATCAACAGCGTAGAAGCAAGTGGGGTGAAATCCCCAAAACTGTCTTCATGTTAATTACACAGGGAATCTTTTAAACTGTAAATTGTGATGCATTGTATCCAGCGAGGGCCTTTACCGGAGGCAAAATTCCTAGTGAAGCTGTGTTGACTGGGAGATAGACACACTGAGCAGCAACAGTTTAGGAAATTTCCTTTTGGGAGAACCTGAGAGGAGCCGACCAAGAAAACTGTTGTAACATCTAAGGAATAAGTTGTTGATGAACCAGGTCAAAGCTGTGGCAGTCAATAAACATGTTTGGGAAACACAGTTTATAAACTTTCTCCTACCCTGTAACATTTTTAATGAAAAAAATAAACAAAAATGTTTAAAGATTTGCGATGAGTATCCATATACCTACCACCTAAATTCCACAGGCTTATGCTTGCTTTGCCACATCTATTTATTTGATCTCTTTTCTACCAATTTATCTGTTCATTTTATTTTTTGGATGCATTTCAATATAAGGAAACTATAAACTTACATACCTACCCTCCTCAATAAAAAAATCAAAATTGAGAATCTAATGAGAGTCGATTGTTTTAAGGCTTGTGATTGATGAACAACATAGATGAGGAAGTTTATGGGATGCACAGGAAGATGCAGTGCCACCAAATGAGAAATGTCAGGTTAATATATGCCCGGTACGTATACACAGGCGACATCAACAGGTCTAGTTGATCTCACTTGGCAGCACAGACTAGGAATCACTGGCTGGCAGTTATAAATGAAAGAATGTTCCAAGACAGAGAGTAGAAAAGAAGAGTAGGGCATATCCTGAGAAAAATGGCATGTTTTTATAAACAAGGCAAAAAAAAAATCAAATATCATAAAAGAAAACATGAAAGAGCAAAGCACAAGATGCAGAGGAAGATGGTAAAAAGCACCGCCTTGTAAATATCTTTGCAACGTGTTGAGAATATTTCAGGTGTAACATGGTTTAAAAGATGCTAGCCTTGTAAGCTTGTAAATTACATGGGGAATCTTTAGGATACTTACAGTATAATGTATGATGGATCTCATGGTGTTTTATATATGTGTGTTTATGAATGCTGACATTGAACTATTGGCAGTCAATCTTCTCATAACATCGAATTGCCTAGGTAACAGTGAGAGAAGAGAACCATTTACAGTACAGAGATCGTTTTCTTCAGTGTTTGAAATGTGAACTGCTCCTTATTTGTCCTGGAGTAGGGAAAAGGACTAACCTTACACTCGACTTCTACACCTCCCACAGGAAGGAACCTTTGTTCACTTAAAGAGTATTAACCAAAGGTTTGTTTTTATATAGTATTAACCAAAGGTTTATTTTATGTGATATAGTAAATTTACTCCTGATAAACTTTAGGAAATTTGTTATGGTAAGAATAAATGTACATTTTAAATTTAAATTAAGAAGTAAATTAGGTCATTAAATTATATGTTTTAATTATATTTTATGATTCTTTAAAACAGCTATACCTGAAGTGGTAGAAAATATCTGAGAAAATCATGGTAAATGAGCAAAACACCAAAGGGAAAAATAAAAATAGCATTTCTGAATGGGACTTTAATAAAAATTCTTAAAAGCTAAAACAAAACAAAACCAACAACTCCCCAAAAATCAAGAATAAAACTCCCAAAACACAGCAATATGAATATCTGTGTCCAGGTATCAAAGCTATCATTCTTTAAAGGATTTGGTTCACAGATTTATAGCTTATTTATTATATGTTTAATATTACCAAAGGAAAAACCAGTTAAAAGTTTTATTGTTCAGAAACACATATTTATGATGTGTTTCAAGCAAATTCAGTCTTCATTGCCTGTCAAATAATTTCTTTTGTATTATACTTCCCAGTCCTTTCTACCAACTTCGTGTTTTTCTTTTTGTTTTTTGTTTTAAATCAAACCTGCTGATTCATCCGAGTGTTGCCTGGCTATACACGGGTGTAGGACCATTTGCTGGTGTTCAGAGACAGGAATATTGTTACCTCTCTTTAGGAAAAAAAAGTGATTAGAAACCAGGCTGTAATGGAATCCAGTATTTATTATGTTTTCAAATTAATATATCCCCTTCCTCTACCAACACACACATAGCACTTTTATTGATTTTCTAGGAGCTTCATATCATGTACCCAATAACAATCTGTTCCTAATCTTTCTTATCTTACCTCTGCTCTACAACATTTTTCAGAAGTAAAAATAAGGTGCATAGAACAAAGAAAAAAAGTCCCCCTTGTGTTATCTGTATACTCACTGGTGCATGGTTGAACACTCTGTGGTCTGCCCCTTAAATGGAACTGAGCCCTTCCCCTCCCACACCTCCACAGAAGCCATCAATTGTAGAGACCTACTCTTCAGTGTGTGTCACACTTTAGAAGCATTTTCTTCAGTGGCTTCCTGTCTAGTCTTACTTTTGAGGCGATGAGGGATGGGGCACAAGGGTTTGTCACTGAAGATTTCCATGTCCTTCCCTCTCAATTGTGTGTGTCTGCAGTCATGAATATCACAGCAAAAGTGGCTTCCTTGCTCTTTTCTTAAATCAAATACATTTCATAAGGGTCCTTCTGGTTCAGATGACAATATACATTAAGACTTTTTTCTTGCATATAATCCACAGTGGGAGCATGGGCCTCTACACAGTTTATGCTGACAGCACAGACCACAAACATGACCCTCTGCTGCAGTAGAACCCCACAACACAGACAAGGCCTTTGGAAGCTGACCAGACCACAGAGGTCAACATGGTCTCAGGTGGAAGCAGACATCATCCACATAAACATGGCCCCATTGGTAGCACAGCCTGTGTACATCCACATGGTTTTGGAGTGCACCACAGACCATGCAGACCATCCGCGTGCCCTTTGGTGGTCACATGGGCCACCGACATCAACACAGACCTCTACCTATAGTAGGGCCTCAGATTCTGTGGTTTCTCTCAGTGACAGCAAGGACCCAAATATCACCATGGACTCAGGTCGCAGTGCAGGTCACTCATATCTGCATAGCCCCCAGTGGTAACACAAGCCATACAAGTCAACCCAGTCCCCTGTAGGACATGGTTTGGAGGAGCACAGGTAGTCTGGGACAGGCTGGCTTGCCTGGGTGGCTACTTACTTTTGTGCCTTCTGTGCCACTGCTCAGATCTGGGACAGGGAGACAGATGGTGCATTTTCTTAAATCAAATATGTTTCAAAAGGGTCATTCTGATTCAGATGATGACTTATATATTAAGACTATTTTCTTGCATGTAAAGGCTCATTCTGGTCAGATCTTAGTTTGTCCTAAATCCTCATTTTGATTTATTATCTTTTTGTTTATTTATTTATTTATACTGAAGATTTTATTCTCCCCACCCCATCCACCCTCCAGTTGTTCCACATCCCATATGTCCTTCCCACCCCTGTCTCCATAAGGATGTCCTCTCCACCTACCACCCACCCAAACAGACCTCTAAATCCCCTGAGGCCTCCAGTCATTTGAGGGTTAGGTGCATCTTCTCTGACTGAATCTAGAACCACCAGTCCTCTGCTGTATATGTGTTTGGGACCTCATATCAGCTGGTGTATACTGCCTGGTTGGTGGTCCAGTGTTTGAGAGATCTTGTGGTTCTAGGTTAATTGAAACTGCTGGTCCTCCTAGAGGGTCGCCCTCCTCCTAGGCTTCTTCCAGCTCTTTCCTAATTCAACTACTGAGGTCAGCAGCTTCTGTTGGTTGGGTACAAATTTGTACATTTGACTTTCTCAGTTGTTTGTTTGGTCTTCCAGAGTGTGGTCATGCTAGGTCCCTTTTTGTGAGTGCTCTATAGCCTCAGTAGCAGTGTCAGGTCTTGGGATCTCCCCTTGAGCTAGATCCCATCTTGGGCCTGTTGCTGAGCTTCCTTTTCCTCAGACTCATCTCCATTTCCATCCCTGCAGTTCTTTCAGACAGGAACAATTATGGGTCAGAGATTTGATTGTAGGATGACAACCCCCCTCCCTCACTTCCTGCTGGAGGTAGGCTCTGTAAGTTTCCCCTCCCTACTGTTGGGCATTTCATCTAAGGTCCCTCCCCTTGAGTCATAAGAACCTCTCTCCTCCCTGGTGTCTGATGCATTCTGGAGGGTCCCCCAAATTCCTAACTCCCAAGGTTGCCTATTTCCATTCTTTCTGTTAGCCCTCGGGGCTTCAGTCCTTCTCTCTCACCCAATACTATATCAGGTTCCCCTCTTCTCTTATCCCCTGTCTACTTTTCCTCCCAGGTCCCTTCCTCCCTCCCCACTTGTGATTGCTTTCTTCTCCCTCCCAAGTGGGACAGGGGAGTCCTCACTTGGGTCCTTCAGCTTGTTGACCTTTTGTAGTTCTGTGGACTCTATCTTGGGTATTCTGTACTTTCTTTTTTCCTTTCCTTTCCTTTCCTTTCCTTTCCTTTCCTTTCCTTTCCTTTCCTTTCCTTTCCTTTCCTTTCCTTTCCTTTCCTTTCCTTTCCTTTCCTTTCCTTTCCTTTCTTTCTTTCTTTTCTTTCCTTTTTTACTTTTTTCTTTTCTTTTCTTTTCTTTCATTTTTTGGGCTAATATCCACTTATTAGTGAGTACATACTATACCATGCATGCCCTTTTGAGTTCAAGTTACCTCACTCAGGATGATATTTTCTAGTTCCATCTATTTGCCTGCAAAACTCAGGCTGTCCTTATTCTTAATAGCTGAGTAGTATTCCATTGTGTAAATGAACCACATTTTCTGTATCCATTCTTTTGTTGTGGGACATCTGGGTTGTTTCCATCTGGCTGCTATGGGCATAGTGGAACACATGGCCCTATGGCATGGTCCGGCATCTTTTGGGTATATTCCCAAGAGTGGTATTACTGGGTCTTCAGGTAGACCTATTTCCAGTTTTCTGAGGAAGCTTCAGATTGACCCCAACCATTTTGAATTCTCAAAGCTCCATACTGCAATCAGTTCTCTCAGCCCCAGTCTTTTTCATATGCTGGTCTTTCTTTGCCTCCCTAATACCCAATATCCTCTATTTTATTAAAGAAAACAATAATAGCCTTTTAAATATAATTTAAATATATTAAAAATAGCCTTTTAAATATAATTTTGGATTTAACCTTTAGTCCTTATTTTAACAATGCATCTAAGATAGATACTACTATCTGTTGGTGTCAGATAATAAAGATGACTTCAGATACACTAATATTATTTGGCTTATACCTACCAGCTTATAAAGATCCCATTAAACTTAAGGGAGGTTATTAGACTAAATGATACTTAACATAATAAAATCAGAACTGGGTTTCTATTGTAAGATTCTATTAACTAAAATATTAGCAGTGATTTATTGATAAGAAGTTGAGTTACCACAAATATAAAGTGATAAGACTGTTATAAATTATTATGGATGAAGTTATATTTTCTGAAAAAAATGATATGCTATGGGCGTATATACACACAAATACTCAAACTCACACTATCTAACTATAATGCAGTAATAGAATTATAGTGTATTAAGAAGTCAAACTTACAAAACTTTGGTGACCTGAAAAAGCAAAGAACATAAATGAGAAACATCAATAATTATCAGAAGTTTTAGCAAAACAGAATAAGATCCCTAATTATATGACATCATTTATTTCAATTAAAAGCAGATTTTTTTCATACAATATATTCTGAGTATGGTTTTTCTTCCCTCAACTCCTTCCAGATCCTCCACATCTCCTATCTATCAAAATCCACACCATTTCTTCTCTTTATCTCATTTGAAAACTACCAGGCATCTAAAAAAATAATAAAATAAGATAAAATAAAAACAAGCAAACAGAAAAAAGCAGTCGAAGAAAACACACCACACATACATACATACATACATACATACACACACAGACACACACACACACACAAAACACATACAAACTTAAGTTCACACAAATTCACACACACAGAAGTCCCATAAAAATATAAACCAGAAACCATGATATATATTCAAAAGACTTATAAGGTTTAAGAAAATGTTCAGACAAAGCATTGTGAGACAAAAACACCTCCAAAAATACCACTGAATTTGTTTGTGTTGGCTGTCTACTGCTGGGCATGGTGTGTACTAATGTGGTTTATATACCCAGTGAGACTCTATTGGAGGAAACTAGTTTTTCCTTTATGAGTGGTTGTCAATTAACAATGGCTTTGAATTTAAGGATAGAGCTGCTGTTGGCTTCCCTTCTTAGTACTAGAACACCATCTGGATTACCATAGTTTCTATGAGTTCATTTTTGTGTCAGTCTTACTGTATCTAGAAAGCCTTGTTTTCTTAGGGGTTTCCCATCCCCATTGGCTCATACAATCTTTTTTCTCCTCTTCCATAGAGTTTCTTGAGCCCTAAGGGGAGGAATTTGATAGAGATTACCCTTTAGGACTAAGTATTCTAAGGTTTCTCAGACTCTGTACATTGTTCACTTGTGGGTCTCTTCATTTGTTCACTTGTGTTGCAGAAGTAAGTTCTTGGTAGATGGCTGAGCAAGGCCCTGATCTTATAGTATGTTATAGTATAGTATAGAATGTTGATATAAGCCATTATTGTTATGTTTCATTAGCAGAACCATGGTAGTTCATTATCCCATGCCCTATGTATTCTCAGATTCTTGATCACCCAAACAGTGATATAGCTTACATCTCACAGAGTGGACCTTAAGTCCAATATCCAATCAGATAGTAGTTGGATATTCCCACAACATTTGTGCCACTATTGTACCAGAGTATATTACAGAAACACCATGATTATAGACATAGGGTTCATAGCTGGGTTAGTGCTTACCTTTCTCCTCTGGTAATATACCTTCTTTTATCATGACCATTAGTCAGTCAGACTGAAGGCAATAGGTAGAGTAAGTGTTCATGATACCCTAGACTCAAGTAGTATGTAAACATAAAGAGTGTTTTATTCTGCAGAAGTCCAGCATGCTGGGGTCTACCATCTACAAAGATGGAGAGACCCCCCCCCCCAAAAAAAAAGTGAGCTTACAGGCTTGATTTAAAGCACATTAAGGAAATTCCAGGGAGGGGTAGGTGGCCTCTATGTTAATCTTATCTCTATTTCTAGGAACACTTTGGAACATTGCTAGAAACTGTTGCTGGGGAAGTCTGGAAACTGTTATTGAGGATACCTGAAAATTGCTGTTGGACTCATTGTCCTTGCCTCAGACCAGATTGAGGGGCAGCTTCTGAGGCCTGGACTTGCATGGACTTTCCTGGACTTACCTGGAATTGCCCAGCCCTTGGAAACAGGGATTTGGGCCTAGACTTCTGAACAGCCAGTTTGAAGCCTGTAATGGAGTCAGTCTAGCTTTTTCAGTAGGAAGTAACACATTCATTTCTTTATGTTCAGTGGGTAATGTAGTATTTATCTTCATCAATAAAGTCTTGCTATCAGTTTGTAGATTGTAACCAATAGCTGTGGCAATAGTTTGGGTTTTTTGAGGATTTCTATGAAGCTCCTTTGCCCAACAAATAGACTGTGACACATTTCTGTCACTGGACCACTTAAAGGGTTTTATGGAAACCTATTTATTCAAACCTTTTTGAAATACAGACAAACATGAAAGACATTTAAATATAGTCAAATAATAAGGTATACAAAGCCCTACATGGATATCTTTCATCATAAAATGATACTATATTTTTAAAAGGTGAGTCCACTGGAATTTGGCTAGCTGATATTTTGACTATAAGGAATATTAACTAGCCCAGAAGCTATGACTACCCAAGACACAAGTAGCATATCAAATGACTCCCATGAAGAAGTAAGGAGAGGGCCCTGATCCTGGAAAGGCCTGATCCAGCATTGTAGGGGAGTACCAGGACAGAGAAAAAAGGAGGGAGGTGATTGGAGAATGGGTGTAGAGAAGGCTCATGGGACATATGGGGTCAGGGGGACTGGGAAAGGGGAAAGCGTTTAGAATGCAAACAAAGAATTTAGAAAAAAAATTAATAAAAAAGGAATAGAATATTTAGAATATATCAGTTAGATTGTATTAATCTTAGTAAGAAGTTATATACATGATAAAAATTATGATATACTAAAATCAGTAATGCATAAATAATCAGTTTTAGAACAACCCTAGGGAGTATTTTGTTTGTTCTCTTGTATTTTGTTAATCAAAACTATTATCTATATATATTTTATGTATCTAGAGTAGAGCTGTTTTTGCTATCTTGTAATGTATCTGAAAGCAGGAAATCGATTTCCATATGTCACATAGTCTCTTGCACACATACGATGCTATCTTTCCATAGCACATGAGTTTAGATGGAATGACCGGCCCTGAAGCATCTGTGGGCTTCATGAAAGCTAAATGTGCTGAATGAGCAGATGGTTTTTGCAGCATCTGGTTACTTTTTTAGAATGGATCTGTGACTTTCAAAGACCCAAAGACTGATCTAAATATATGCTATAAGTATAACATACTCTCAATATATACTGTCAATATAAACTATACTATCAGTATATACTATCAGTAAAACAAGAAAATACATTTAGGATTTCTCAAGAAGATAGATTTTCTGAAGAGTTTGTTAGCGTACACTTTTAAATATTGCACATAGCATAGTAGTATCTCTGAATGTTAAGGACCTCAAATTTTCAAATAAAAACAAAAAGTAGCAAGTTGTATTAAAAACACAGGGCACACCAATTTGTTGTTTACAAGACATGCATATCATTGGCAATGACAAATGCTGTACTGAGGAAAAATGAAAAATGTAAGGGAAAAACAGTCCCAGAGATGAAATCAATTTTTTAAAATTTGATATCTGACAAATAAGACTTTAAAATAAAATTATGAAAGAAAAGGTTATAGTATATTGATCAAAGGAACAATCTATCCAAAGAATATAACATTTCTATAAATATACATGCACCAAATATCAGCACACCCAATTGCCTAAAACAAGCACAACCAGATGTATAGTTACAGACTGACAGTAATGAGTCAGTGGTAGGTGACTTGGATGTACCACTGTCACTAATATACAGTTCAACCAGACAGAACAAGTCAGCAAGGAAAGATGTGAGCTACTGCACTCTAACACTGAAGCATACATATCCTTTTAAACATTCCATATCTCATCCCATATATCCCACAATCACTAACATTCCATGTATTGTGGAATGGAGAGGAAATTTTAATCAATATATTGTAGAATGGAGAGGAAATTTTAATCAATATAAGAAAATATAAATGCTGTATTTTATTACAGAGTACTACAACTAGAAATTAATATGAAGACAATATATACAAGCTTATGAGGACCTAATAACTCAGTATTGAATGATGAGGAGCCATTGAAGTAAATTCTAAAAATTTCTAATTGCCTTACTGATTGCTTCAATGACCTATCACCTTTCAATACTGTGTTAACTACCCATAAGTTTGTATGAATTCTTTTACTGTTTATTTCTAGTCTTAGTACATTGTTGTCAAATAGAACACAAAGTTTATATCTGCTGACAGGGTCCAGGTTGAAGTGAATGGCCTGTACAACCACCTGAAGCCATGTAGATGTCTATGATACATGCTACCATAGATGGCCATGTCTGATTCCATGGAACCTACTGCAGCTGGAGGCTGTGTTGATGAACATGGTTCATGCTACCTCCAAAGGCCATAGAGGTGTCAAAGATTTGTGATTCCCCTTAAAGCCATGTTAACATCCATGGGCTGGGCTGCTGCCAGGGACCATACTGGTGTCTATATCGTATGTTGCCCTAGAAGCCATGTTGATATCCTTGGCCTGTGCTGCTGTTGAGAGCTATAATCATGTCCATGGCCCTTGCTGCGACAGAGTGCAGTGACGATGTCCATGATCTTTAATATAACCAGAGACCATGCAGAGGCTATTGGCAAACACTGAGGTCAGAGACCATGTGGATGTCTGTAGTTTGTGATGCTGCCAGAAACCATGTGGAAGTCTGTGATCAGTGCTCCCACTGATGGGAAAGAGCAAGAAAATTACTTTTGCAGTGGTATCAATGAAGGTAGACTCACAGTTGAGAAAGAGGGACATAGGTGAGTGTGACAACCCACATTCCTCCCAAAAGTCACAGTCTAGACAGAAAGCTATCAAAGATAACTCTTAAAAAATTGATAAGGATCCTCTCCACAGTTGATGGCTTCTGGCAGTGGTACAAGTGAGCAAGAACTCAGTTTCCTTTTAGGGTCTAGAGAGTGGTAGTCCATGCTCCAACGAGTATATGGGCAACACAAATTGAACTTGTTCTCTTTTTTTCTTCCTCCTTCTCCTCTTCTTCTTTCTTGGAGGGTAGATCACAGGGGCTGTGTAGACATGTGAGAACAGGGAAGTGAGTGTGAGCTGGGTACATAATATAAAATTATCAAATAAGCAGTAATCAGTAAAAACATTATGTTGGAAAATTCACAGAATTAAGTAATTACAAAATATCAGAGACCATGGGATATGATATAATTAGGCCTAGAAGGAAATTTATTACCATAAATGCTTACACTAAAAACAAATTAGAGGGGTTTTGAGCAAAAATTTGATTATACACCCAAAGCCATAAAAAAATTAAGGACAAGACAAATACAAGATCAGTAGATGGAAAATAAAATCAGAACAGAAATGAAATTACCATCAAGGAACCAGAGTAAATTCTAAGAAGAAATAAAATTGTCAAACCCTTAAAAAAGAAAGGGAAGTGCAAATATATGGCATAACTTTGTTGTATATGTGTTCACATGTATATGTGTAGCTGCACACTGTGTGTGTGTGTGTGTGTGTGTGTGTGTGTGTGTGTGTGCATGTAAACCAGAGGTTGTAACATTCTGTCTTCCTCTGATGCCATCTATTTTATTTCTCTAGACAAGGTCTCTTGCTGAAACTGGAGCTTATGGTTTTATCAAGACTAGTTTGCCCACAGACCAAGGTATTTTTCTGTTTCTGCCTTTCCATCATTGGGATTAGAGGTATGTGAAGACAACAATGGTGAGCTTTTGATGTGGGCTCTGAGGATCTGAACTCATGGTTACACAGTAAACATATTACTGACTAAGCCATCCTCCTTGCCCTCTTGATATGGTATGTTGCTTTAAAATTAGTAATATTATTTAATATTTCTATTATTTTTATTTTTTATTTAAAGATTAAGATGACTAAAATGTTATCAATAATTAATTAACCAAAACTTGTATATTTATAAAATACTAAAATTTTAAGCCTTAACTATTTTGCAATGTCAACTTAGAGCTATCTTTGGTGGAAATGTAAAACCTGTGTGTAAATTTTGTGTATATATACATATGTAATTATAAATAATTATTATAGAATATTTTATATAAGAAAGGTATTAAAAATAAAACTTTGTCTACAAACTGCTTTTTTCAACTAATAAAAAGTCTTTTTCAATTGTTTCTGTCTTAGATTGCTTTACAATAGGTGTTACTACAAACTCTGTTTACTATTTGAAGAAAGACTTCTATTCTCCCATAATGAGAACTATCAGTTCATTTCTACCTAAGGCAGGCTTCTGGTCTAAGATCTGCCCTGGGCCACACACTCTGTTAGTCTAAACAGCATTGTTCATACCTCAGGAAAAATAGAGAGTGAAGCCAAGCTGTCAAGTTGACCATTTTCTCCCCCAAAGAATGGAGTATGAGAGAGGGACTTATAACTGTACTAGACATAATGGCAGTTCTTCAGCATTTGTCTTATTTTCTGACCTAGTTATATATTGTCAGATAAAAATAATTTTTTCCTGAAGCTTCTATGTCAGCTTTTGGTTGAGTTCAAATGATTTTGTGCTGAGCAGAGCTTCTTGAAGTGTTTTCTGTGAGCCACACATTTATGATCACATTTCCCAGGAGCTGTGTTGTGAAGCAGCCTCTAGCTTAATGCCATTCTCTCAACTGCCCACCACCTTTCCGCCTTCTGGATTAGCCAGATAATTGTGGATCCTTCTATTTTCAGACAAAAGGGTAAACAATATAAATGGGAAACCTGCACTGTCAGTTACTGAGTGGTGGATGACAGCCTGTAGGGGCAAAAAGCAAGACTCATTTGCCTAAAAAATCTTTCCTTCACCTTCTATATCAGATTAGGCTTCTATATATGCATATAGGATAAGGAAGTATCTGGATATAGAATCTGCTATACAGGAAATGACAGTGATCTCTCAAATTTTCATGAGTGTAATGATTATTTCAGTATAGTTCCCCCTCTGCTGTCAGAACCAAACAAATTGCTTGTTACACATACACATACACACACACACACACACACACACACACACACACACACACACACATTTTGTTAGGGTTAAATCTTAAAAGAGATAGAATACTCAGGTTTTTTCTATAATATTATTTATTTTGTACATTTATGACAAATAAAAATTATTACAACCAGAGTTACAAAGCAAATTGAGAATTGCGATTAGGAGAAAGCACAGAATTGAACTATTTTATGTCTGGTAACCCTGGCCCTAGTAGTTTTCAGCTATTGTCTGACATATCCATGTGTTATCACCAGTATAGTGTTTGTCACTATACTAGAAAACCATTTCAGTTTAGATGTACAATCAAAATAATAAGTAATCTTGGAAAAATTGAGAAATGCAGAAAATTTTAACGATATTCTTAAAGATTTGGGTTGATCTGATGCCCTCTTCTAGTGTGTCTGAAGACAGCTAGATAGATTCATATACGTTAAATAAATAAAACCTTTTTTTAAAGGAAAGAAAACAAAACATCAGTGGAATTCCATGTATAAAACAGATCAGTGATCAGCCTCCCAAGTAGCTGGGAATATGGATGCGGTCACCACGGCCAGTAAGAATTGCAGTTTTATATATATGACAAATACCTTGATTTGGGGTTAGTTTTGACTGAAATCCTTTCCCCAATGTCTAGTTCTCTGAAGCAGGAATGACTATGGGAGAGTCTTCTATGCTTTTGGCAAACAGCAGGTTCTTAGCCCCAGAAGCACTGAAATGGAGGAGCAGATGAGGCTCAGCGCCTCCCACCCCTTTGAGCATCTTTAAAGCAGCTAATGTTTGTTAGAAGGGATGCATCATTTTCTTCACTGAGAAAGCCACTGATAAGTTATCCATGCTCCAGTAAATAAACTTCTACCCACACTTACTCAAGAAACTCAAATTGATCTCCATTAGCCACATACACACAGGCATCCAAGTAGAAGGGAGTTGTAAAGGAGAAGATTTTACAAGGGTAGTATGAGGGAGAGGGTTTTACCAGAAGAAGAAAGTGATTGAGCAAGGAGAACAGGGAATGAAAATGATTAACATTCATTGTATATATGTATAAAACAGTTGAAGACTTATTTTTCATATTTTTATTGGTTATTTTACTTATTTACATTTCAAATGTTATCCCCCTTCCCAGGTTCCCCTCCACAAGGCCCCTAACCCCTCCCCCACCCCCTGCCTCTATGAGGGTGCTCCCCCAATCCTCCTCCTGTCTCACTGTCCTAGCATTCCTCTATGCTGGGTCACCAAGCCTCCACAGAACCAAGGGGCTCCCCTTCCATTGATGCCAGAAAAGATAATCTTCTACTACATATCCAGTTGGAGTCATGGGTTCCCCCATGTGTACATTATTTGTGGAGAATAAGATAAAAACTGCATGCTTACAAAACTTGCATTTTATTGGTTGATGAATTTAATAATGTAATGTGATCTATGTATCTAGTAGACACCCTGAGCCAACTTGCTGGATCAATAAATAATCATACAAATAAAATGTGATATTTGCTCCTTCTTCTTCTGTGCAAAGAGGTTTGATGTTTGCTCTGAAATAAAGTATTTCTTTGTGTGTGTATTTTATGAACAAGGAAGACCCCCTTGTCTTCCAAGGAGTTTTATTTGCACAAAGGTCAAGCAGGAATTAACTATATCTAACTTGATCCATCGAGGTCTAAATTCAAAGAAGAGAAGGAAGAAAATAAATACCAAGAGACATTTTGTGCAGGTTTCACTTTGACAAACCAAACACACAAGTATTTCAAGAATTGGAATGGTTTCTCATTACCCAATGCCTTTGTTTCCTCTATGAACTCCCACAGCTGTTCCCTGAGACTACCACATTCTCATAAGAACCAGAGAGAGGAACAGAAACAAACTAGCAGAGGCCCTACCTAAGAAAGAAAAGACCAGATATCCACACCTAGAATTACAGTCATCCTAATCCTAGATGCTTAGATACCAGCACACAAATAGAATCAATAACAGCCAGGACAGTATGTCTTCTCTAGAGTTCAGCATCTCTATTACAGTAGCCACTGAGCAATGCAAAATAACTAAAGCACAAGAAAAGGACTTCAAAATAACCTTTACAAATATATTAGAGGTCTTTAAGGAAACTATGAATAAATTAATTAAATGCATAGAAACACAAACAGTGGAATAAAATAAAAATATAGTTCAAGACATGCAAGTTGAAATAGAATCAATAAAGAAAACACAAGGTGAATTAAAACATGAAATGAAAAATTTAGGAACTGAAAATGGAACTTCATAGTAATGTCTCAGCAACAGACTAGAAAAAAAACAGAAGAGAGAATCCCTGGCATTGAAGGGAAGAAAGAAAACAGGATATCCTTAGTCAACAAAAGCATTAAATCTAAAACACCTGGCCTCTAGTAGAAGCATAGATCCTGGACATCCACAGTGTCTGGGTGCTGCATGGACTGAAAGCATTAGCACAGCCTGCTGCAGCAGCAGAGACTGACCATAGACACCAGCAAGTCTCCAGTTGTGCAGATCACGATTCCAACATGGTGGGCAGCATGAACTTTGAAGGGCTTTCAAAGAATCTCAATCCAGAAAATGAACCATTCTCTATCCAGGTATCCTGTTGTTGCTCAGACCCAGGGTGATAGTGTGGCTGGGAAGCATGTTTAGGGGTAGAATGTGCACAAGGTCCAGGCTGCTGCACACCACCTTTCCAGCCCTGCTTTGCAACAACACACTCTCTTTCCCACTCCTGCCCTCTCCAACTCCTGTCATTGACATTGCATCTCAAGTTTTGTATCTCTCTACTATGCGTTATTACCTCCTCCTATACGTCAGTCTGTCCCACCCCTCCATCATATGTTTGCTCATTGAAGTTGAAGTGGCATTGGAAACTGCAATGTGTCACACAGTATATATATATATCCCAAACTCATGCAAATAATCATCACATGCAAATAATCATCACAACTAAAAGTTCAATCTTTCTAGAGCTCTGTGAACACTGGACCGTCGCTGAGACTGATCTCAGATATGCTGCTGTTGCTGCAGGGATCGCCCAGAGTCAGGGCGATCTTGTATATAAGCAAGGAGTCCATGGGCTGGGTCCACAAAAGCTCCAGACCACCACACATTTCCCTGCCTGTGGTGCAGTGACCCCAAGGCTCACTGAGCACTATTGTGCCTGCAGCCCATTGGAGGTACCACGGCCCCACATTCTCCTCCTCCCAGCAATGTAGCTCACTCACTACAGCCTGGCCAGTCTGCAAAGAGCTGTCCCTATTCAGTAATGACATTTCCGAAGGAGATCCTGGCTGAGGTACACCTCCCTGTCTTAGGTGCCACAGCCTTTGTACTTGTAGCCTCTGGGCTACAACCTCAGCCTCTTTCTCCCTTTCTTCCAGCAGGGTGAGCAGCACCTGTGGGCCAGCACTGAGTATTGCCTTGTTCTTTGACCCTGAGGCCACACTCTTCCTTATCTCTCCCATATCATTCTCTCACTTCCAGTTCTATGAAACCACTTTTTGAAAGCATCTTTCCAGCACACCTGACTATTTTTAGTTGTTCTGGGTATACTGAAGGCTCTGCAGACTCCATCTCAAAGCAGGGTAGTACCCCACTGCCTTAGGGTTTCTATTCCTGCACAAACATCATGACCAAGAAGCAAGTTGGGGAGGAAAGGGTTTATTGAGCTTACACTTCTATACTGCTGTTCGTCACTAAAGGAAGTCAGGACTGGAACTCAAGCAGGTCAGGAAGCAGGAGCTGATGCAGAGGCCATGGACGGATGCTTCTTACTGGCTTGCTTCCCCTGGCTTGCTCAGCCTGCTCTCTTATAGAACCCAAGAGCACCAGCCCAAAGGTGGAACCACCCACAAGGGGCCCTCCCCACTTGATCACTAATTTGAGAAAATGCCCCACAGCTGGATCTCATGGAGGCACTTCCCCAACTGAAGCTCCTTTCTCTGTGATAACTCCAGCCTGTGTCAAGTTGAAACACAAAACTTGCCAGTACACCCACCTTGGGCTTGGGTTCTGACACTGTTGCTCTTCCATGCTGTCTGCAGAGCTGACAGCAAGGACAAGAGGGGGCACTGACCACTACTGGGTCGCTGGGGGTCATACACTATGGCCCCAATGCAGGATACCCTAAGCCAGGGCATGCAGGGAAGACTCAGTTTCATCTCTGCCTCTGTGCAGCCCCAGGGGCTGTGTGCACCTCCACCATCATGGCTCTGCCTCCCTCACAATCACCCCTTGATACTAAATAATCCATGTCTGTTCATAATCCTGGACAAAACTACTCCAAACTGATCATGGCCCTTAATGTAAGCCAGATATGCAAAATCTGATAGAAGCAAAAGTGGAAAATAGTCTTTAACTAATTGACACGGAAAAGGACTTTCTGAAGAGAACACCAATAGCATAGACACTAAGAGCCACAGTTAACAAACGGGACCTCATGCAATGAAAAAACTTCAGTATATCAAAGAAAATCATCATTCTGAGGAAGTGACAGGCTATAAAATGGGAAATGGTTTTACTAAGTAAGTACCTGATAGAGAGCTAATATCCAAAACATATAAAGAAGTGAAAGTAACAACAACAACAACAACAACAATAACAACAAAAACCAGACATCAAGAAAACAAAGAACCCTGTTACAAATTGGGTACCAATTTAAACAGGCAATTTGCAAAAGAGGAAACACAAATGGCTAAGACGCACTTAAAGAAATGTTCATCATTTTTAGTCATCAGGAAAATGCAAATCAAAACTAATTTGGGCCAGCAGTGGTGGCACACGCCTTTGATCCCAGCACTTGGGAGACAGAGGCAGGTGGATTTCTGAGTTCAAGGCCAGCCTGGTCTACAGAGTGAGTTCCAGGTCAGCCAGGGCTACACAGAGAAACCCTGTCTTGAAAAACCCAAAAAACCAAAAACAAGACAAAAACAAAAGACCAAAACTAATTTGGGATTTTATCTTACATGAGTTAGAATAGCCAAGGTCAATAAAATAAATACAGCTCAGTCTGGTAAAGATGTGGCATTAGGGAACCACTCCTTAATTGCTGATGGGAGTACAAACTTGAATAGCCACTATGGAAAGCAGTACGGCAGTTTCTCAGGCAACTGGGAATCGGATCTACCTTGAGAGATGCAGCTATCCTACCCAAAGGACTCTACATCCTCCCACACTTGCTCACTCATTTTCATTTAAGCTCTATTAACTATCGACAGAAATTGGAAACTAAATAAATGTTCACCAACAGATTAATAACTGAGAAAAATGTGGCATATTTATACAACTGAATATTACTTAGCTATTTAAAAATACAATTTTCAGTTAAATGAATGGATCCAGAAAAAGAAATTGTCCTTAGTGATATAACCCAGAGCCAGAAAGAAAAATATGTTAAGTATTCGCTTATATGTGGATGTTTGCTGTTAAGTCATTGATAGGTAGGGTATAATTTGTATAGCCACAGAGATTAGTTATAGAGTATGGGACTACTTGGAAGGGATGGATCTCCCTAGGAAGGGTGAAATGGAAGGTTCTGGTTGTGTCATGTGATGCAGACTCAAGTCGTGTTTTACATATATATTATGGCTTCCGGTTTTATGCTTTTATGGGATTCTTGTATGTGTGAACATGTAGATCTCTGCATCTACATGCGTTTCTTTTGCTTTTTCTTTGGCTCTTTTTCTTCTGTTGTGTTTTTTTTGTTCTATTCATAGTTGTTTGTTTTAATCTATCTTGTTTTATCTCAGTATTAAACCACAAGTGCCTATTATTTTTAAATGAAACTCAGAAAGGGCGTGCACCTGAATGGGAGGAGAGATGGGAGGACAGAGGTGGGAGAAATGGGGTAAGGAAATCATAATCAAAATATATTGTATGAAAATTAGTTTTAATAAAAACAGTGATAATGAAAGCAGTGGACATTGAAGGATGGTTGCAGACGCCCAAATCCTCCCTCCCACTCTCCATTTCATTTCTGCAGTCAGGATTCAAGTAACACCACAGTTCAGAGAAGTCCTCACGAGCAATGTTCACTGTTAACCTGTGCTAGAAGCACAGGAGCTCTTTGACAAGCTTCCAGAGAGTGGTAACGGAGACCTCTTAGGTGGCCATGTTGCTAGGTAACAGCGTGTTTCCTTGGTCACCGTGAATCCATAGAAGACTTCTGTCCCCAAAGTAGCAGCAGTCTTGGTGGACAGTCCTCACATCCTTGGAAATGCGTGATAAATTGTCTACAGGAAAATAGCTTTGGTGAAGCAAAAAGGACTTTTATTTCTACCACCCAGATATGTTCAAAAGGTAGGAAAACGAAAGGAATTTAAAGCACCTTTGTTATTATTTGAGCGTGATCCAAAAATTCCAGCAATGATAGATCATGTTACCAGACTCTATTGCAGTGAATGTTGTAACGTCCTGACCTGGTGACTGATGAAGGTTGTTGCTTCCATAGTCAAACAAACTCAGCTGTCATCATCAATTCAATACCTGCAGCTAGCTGTAAATGTAAATGCAGTCCTAATCATTGTCTTATCATAGGAGGTGTGCTGTTCTTAGTAACTATGTCTGCAGATTTTCTTTAAGATGCAGGGGCAAACTTCAAGGGGATGAATGGAACAGCTACAATGAAATATCTATTAATCTTAACTAGGTAGATGCAAATAAATCTATTTATTGCCAAAAGACAACTAAAAATTAGGTAAGGGCAAAGGCTGTTCCTTTCCTTCCTCATTCCGCATTGCATCATTGTTTTCTAAGTGTTTCACAGACCTTGCAGGCAATTTAAAAATGTGCATTTTGGAGAAACTGTAGTTTTCTTCAAGTTTTTAAAAAACGTATGCTGCTATATAACTTGATTCTCATCTTTTAAAGCATGAGACTCACACTTTCTGCCTTCAATATTACATATGCCATGACTTCATAAGATATAGGAATTAGTCATGGCTTCAAGTTACTGCCAGTAGTCCAGAGAAAAGTTCCTAGGTAGGGAGATGATGAAATGCTCTGCTTCTGCAAACCAACTTGTGTACAACTCAAGCTGTGTCATAACAGAACAAATTAAAACTAAGTGCTTGATAACTTAGAGAACTGACAGGGAAAAGAAATAATTTTTCAAATGGATAGAGATTCCAATCAGTATTATGGACTTCATTTTTACCTGTCCCAGACAGAGCTAATTTTTGAGCTCTATGTAAGCTGACATTTACCATCAGCAATGTTATTTTTCAATGTGTCTTCATGAAACAATTTTTTAAAGACAATGTAAAACAAGTGACACTGAAATATGATTTAATCTTCCATTACTGCATATTTGAAGGACAAAAGCAAGGCAGAGATGAGAATAGGGAGGCAGGAAGAGGGGACAGAGTGAAGGGAGGGCACAGGGTAAGAAAAGGATAGATGGATGAGATCTGAGAATGGCAGGGAAGAGAGGAAAGACCATACTCTGTTTTCTTAGCTTTCGTATTTTTCCAGTCACCTTGTCTGCACACTGTCATTCACAATCCTTTCCTAAGGAAGTTCCCTTCATTTGGAGTTACATAGTTTTACTTTTTATCACAGGAATGATGCCTATCACCCCTCTATCACTATCTATTCTCCTCTGAAACCTGGTTATATTTCCAAAATTGTAACAATATAAAGAAAGGACAGGGCGAAAACCTAAACAGGACTCTGTGTCCTAGGGCAAGGGTCTCCAGTTTCTAAATATGATTTTTAGAGATGATATGGAAGAATTTATTTCTTCCTTTGCCTAAGTACTTGAGCACAACTTTTTTTTTTAAATATTCTAAAATTTATTTATTTTTTTATTCGATATAATTTATTTACATTTCAAATGATTTCCCCTTTTCTAGCCCCCCCACTCCCCGAAAGTCCCGCAAACCCCCTTCTCTTCCCCTGTCCTCCCACCCACCCCTTCCCACTTCCCCGTTCTGGTTTTGCTGAATACTGTTTCACTGAGTCTTTCCAGAACCAGGGGCCACTCCTCCTTTCTTCTTGTACCTCATTTGATGTGTGGATTATGTTTTGGGTATTCCAGTTTTCTAGGTTAATATCCACTTATTAGTGAGTGCATACCATGATTCACCTTTTGAGTCTGGGTTACCTCACTTAGTATGATATTCTCTAGCTCCATCCATTTGCCTAAGAATTTCATAAATTCATTGTTTCTAATGGCTGAATAGTACTCCATTGTGTAGATATACCACATTTTTTGCATCCACTCTTCTGTTGAGGGATACCTGGGTTCTTTCCAGCATCTGGCAATTACAAATAGGGCTGCTATGAACATAGTAGAACATGTATCCTTATTACATGGTGGGGAGTCTTCTGGGTATATGCCCAGGAGTGGTATAGCAGGATCTTCTGGAAGTAAGGTACCCAGTTTTCAGAGGAACCGCCAGACTGATTTCCAGAGTGGTTGTACCAATTTGCAACCCCACCAGCAGTGGAGGAGTGTTCCTCTTTCTCCACACCCTCTCCAACACCTGCTGTCTCCTGAATTTTTAATCTTAGCCATTCTGACTGGTGTAAGATGAAATCTTAGGGTTGTTTTGATTTGCATTTCCCTAATGACTAATGAAGTTGAGCATTTTTTAAGATGTTTCTCCGCCATCCGAAGTTCTTCAGGTGAGAATTCTTTGTTTAACTCTGTACCCCATTTTTTAATAGGGTTGTTTGGTTTTCTGGAGTCTAACTTCTTGAGTTCTTTATATATATTGGATATTAGCCCTCTATCTGATGTAGGATTGGTGAAGATCTTTTCCCAATTTGTTGGTTGCCGATTTGTCCTCTTGATGGTGTCCTTTTGTTACAGAAACTTTGTAATTTTATGAGGTCCCATTTGTCAATTCTTGCTCTTAGAGCATACGCTATTGGTGTTCTGTTCAGAAACTTTCTCCCTGTACCGATGTCCTCAAGGGTCTTCCCCAATTTCTTTTCTATTAGCTTCAGAGTGTCTGGCTTTATGTGGAGGTCCTTGATCCATTTGGATTTGAGCTTAGTACAAGGAGACAAGGATGGATCAATTCGCATTCTTCTGCATGCTGACCTCCAGTTGAACCAGCACCATTTGTTGAAAAGGCTATCTTTTTTCCATTGGATGTGAGCACAACTTTTGCTTTACTAATTAGCCGTGAATGTACTAGTAACTTTTGCAATTTAAAAAGTTTTTCTTCCCAGAAGCCTCTTTGTTTTCTTGCTTTTATTGTACATAGATTTGGGACTCACTGATGTTATAATGCTAGGCATGGAAATGGGGTAATGGAAGCATGTAAAATTATAACAATAAAAATGCTCTCATAAAATTAAAATCCAGCTCAGCTGCTAATATATGTAGCAAAAATAAACAGGATAAAATTTAACTCAGACTGAGGCATGGGAAATAAACAAATATAGTTGTACCGTTTTTCAAAATTAAATATTATCTCATAACAATATAAATAATCTCAGACTTGCTTATTGTGATCCTAGGCTTTGGGTTAGCAGAAATGATTTAAAATGTCTGTAAAAGTCATTTTTACAGAAGAGTTGGTTAATAAAATATTATATGTTCAATTTATGGATTTAGTCCTAAGAATTTAATGTAAAGTTATTTGAGAGTAGTAATAAATTCTGAATTTAAACCTGGTATATTCCATTTGTCATTTCAGAAATTAACAATTTTTAAATATGAGATTAAGAGTGCTGTCTATTTTTCATTATCATCTCTAGCATGCAGATAGCACAAACACTGCCAGTAAGCAAGAAAACAAAATATAGTCCCAGGAAGAATTGAAATACTAGGTTAAAAATAAAAATGAACAGTGGGAGGGGAAGCAGGGCAGGATTGTGTGAGGGGTTGACCTGGAGGGGGGCAGTGAGTGAAATGCAAAGTGAATAAGTAAAAAAATAAAATTGAATTACAATTTAAAATATCTGAGACACATTGTATCCTAATGTGATGCTCCATCATGAAAGCAAATGTATCATGTCTCAGATTGCCTGACGTAAAGAAATTTTTCATTGGATTTCAGAGCCCAACACACACAATCTCTCTCTTTTAATGTGTGTGTGTGTGTCGTAAAGAAAATTTTCATTGGATTTCAGAGCCCAACACACACAATCTCTCTCTCTTTCAATGTGTGTGTGTGTAAAAATATATAATATATATAAGATTTAAAAATCTGTATAAAGTATATATGTATATTCAAAGACGAAGGAGGAGCTTTGTAGGCTTGGGAAGAGTGCCTTTTGTTAACTGAAAAATAAACTGAACTGTCGTTCCCTTCCATCAGTAAAAAAACCCTCCTGGGAAAGCCATTAACAGAAATGTAAGTTTGAGAAACTCAGTTGTACTGAATGCTACTTTGTTCATGCTGTGTGTCATAGAGAAGCCCCTGACCTTGATGGTGCCTAGTGTCTCTTCTTCCAACCAAGAAGCTCAGCTGACACCTGGGAAGTAGGTTACCTGCTACTTCCTCCTTTGGTTATCTTACAAGTCATGTATCTGCCGACTACACCTTTTAATTAAATGGCTCTTGCTGCTGCAGACATGTTATGAGGTTCATAAAATCACAACTATAGAGGACACCACAGTCTTCCGGTGGAAGGTGCTTGGGAACTGATACGTTTGTATTGTTATTTTTCACCCTGCCTTCTCAGCTCACCTGGTGACTTCTCGTTAGTCATTCTACATGTTTAAAAACAAGAATAGATGGCCAGTTCAGACAATGCCACCTATTTTTAAATACACTATAAATCAAGCTTGATGGATGCTGTGTGCTTTCAGCCTTAGAACTTTCTCTAGGACAGCTTTATATCATTGCATTAATAATGCTAATTCTTCTGTTATAAGGGTTTAGATTTGCAATTCATGATAGCTATTTGTTTATGGCTGGAAGAAAGATTAAAAATGAGCAAACCAATATACCATGCAAAGCACATGTGTCTGGTTGATTCTCAAGTGAGGAGGTGAGGAAAGAATTTTATGGGCAGAATGCTGCTGTCAACAATGCTGTTCTCCCCAGCTCCATGTTTGAAAGTTTAACTAGTGTTTGAAGTGAATGAGACCTATCATATTTGCAAGTTCTGTTCAGTAATGCAATTATTTATACATGACCAAGTGGGACACTCAACATAAGAAAAAATCCAAACTAATAATTTGCCTTATCAAGTGTACTCTAATAATAGCAGAGCCTTATAACTCCTTAAAGAAATGCAAATCTTATCTGATACTTGCATTTCATTTGAATCCTAGTGGTTAACACATGGACATTTATTGGGATCTTAGGAAAAATAATCTTTCTGTATTACATCACTGTTGCTGGGATAAATAAACATTTATAGCAATTTATAGAAGGAAGAGTTTATTTGGACCTATGGTATCCAAGGGATATGAGTTCATTAGAGGCCAGAGATGGCAGCAGGTAGGCATGGTAAGTGGGGAAAGAAGTTTAAGGATCATATGATCAACTTTAAACAGAAATCGAGACTAGATAATTGTACTTCCTACCGTTGGTGACAAAATCTCTCTATCAAGAGTGTCTCCTCTAAGAGAGTCAGAAGCTGGGAATGGAGTGTTTAAATGCCTGAACTTATGGGAGACGCTTGTCTCTCAAATCATCCCACTCTCTGGGCTTCAATTTTGTCATCTACAAAACCAAAATCAAAATGTTTTATATGTTATTAAAAACATAGAAAAGCTGAATGCATGAAACCATCCAACATTTTATAGAGTGCCTAGCAAATAATAAGAATTCATTAATATTGTCTCTCACATTATGTTTGTTCATAGTATGAGCCAGCAAGTACTTTTGTTCCAATAAACAAAAGTACTTGTCTGCAAGTCTGAGAACTAGAATTTAGTCCCTGGAACTCATATGGTAGAAGGTGAGAGCTGATTTCTTCAGGCTATCTTCTGACCATCTTACATTCTGTAACAGTCACATACACACAAGCATGCACACACACACACACACACACACACACAGAGAGAGAGAGAGAGAGAGAGAGAGAGAGTGGGGGACACACACACAGATAAATATGCAAAAATGAAAAAAGTGCAAGCAATAACAGGTAGAACATTACATAACCAGCACAGCAAAGCCTTTCCATTAGGAAGCATCTGCTTTGACGTCTGAATGCTGAAGCTAAGAAGTGATGGAAGTAGCTGCTGAGTGCCTGTCTGGGTCACAGCAGTCACTGCACCTCAGATTCCTAGGACTCACTTGTCCTGTCATATTGCCTTTAGCATTGTGCACATTAAGATCGTCTTGGAGTTATACCGGGTAGTTATATAACCTAGAAGATTTGATGGATTTTTCTTCTCACAAAGGTTAAGAATCTGTCTGTTTTATTGCAATTTTTCAATAAAACACAGCAAACAAAAAACAGAATGAAAAAAAACTCAGATGACATTTGGATGGAAATAAAATCACTGACTATTTTCAGAATTCCAGAGGCTTTATTACATCGTTGTCCCAGGGCACAGCTTTTGGTCACTGCTTGCAGCCACACTGGCTAGGACTGACAGAAGAATGTAAGGGAAGAAATGCAGAGATCCCACACTCAATATGGCAAAGTAGTCACCTACTGCCCTAATCTTCTTAGCTCCCTTCCTGCAGCAAGAAGGGGTTGAGAGAGAAGAGATGTTGGGTGAGTAGGCAGAAGAGTTGGAAAGGGTTGGAAAAGAGAAGGAGGATATTGGATACCTACCCACTATTATTACCAATGAAACATAACCTGCTTATGTTAATAAATAATTCATTGTTGTTAGGGAAATGGCACAAAGGAGTTCTACGTTAAACCACAGAAATGTGGGCCTAAGGATGTGGCTCAGAGGTAAACCAAGAGCTTCAAGGTAACAATGTCCTGGCATTGATATCAACACAATAAATAAAAAAATGAACCAGGAAATGTTAATGTAAGCTTGGGTGATAGGAGGTCTTTCACTTTCTTCTAGACTTCTTTTACCTTGCAACCATCCCCTATTCCCAGCATTCAACCACATGTGCACACGCACAAGCACACCAGAGAAAACCACCAAGTGTTTCCCTCTCTGCTCTGGACATCAGGAAACTCACACATGCAAAAGAAGGTCATGTATGAGAACAAAGAGAGATGTCAAGGATTCAGTTTCACATGTTCTGAACATAGAGTTGGAATTACTAGCTAACATTTGGCAATTTATCTGATTTCATTTATACTTGTGGATTTTGTTTTTTTTTTAAAATAAATTAAAAAGTCAAGCCTACATCCACTGTTAATCCCTGAGGATATTATTTTATTTTTGTTCAATTGGTTTCATTATGATTATTAGCTAAAAGTGTGTTTATAGACATCGGGACTTGGTAACATTAGTATTTATAAAGTTCATAGACTGTAGTGTTGTTCTTCAAATGCATGTAAAATTGTTTCCAAAACAAAGTATTCTCTAAGAACAGCTAGAACAGAATATAAACTGTTATACTGGGTGAGGAATAAGGGCATACCTTCTAACTTTTAAAAAATATTTAGGAGAACATTCATGAGGAAGCAGCAACAGATTTTTAGAACTTGAAATATAATCTGCTGGGAGAGAAGCAAGCTTAAAAATAGAAGGATGGCTTCTTAAGAAAAATAATGTTTATTTTAAAATTATTGATTCTTAAATTATGTATAGCACTAATCACAGAAAGAGAAATCTATAACAATTGCTGATAGAAGATTAAGAATAAATAAAAAAGTGTGGAATTGGGAGAGAAGAATAACAATAAAGAACAAAGATACTGTTTATGTCAGTGTAGAAACAGGGATGTATGTGGAAGAAACCAGGGAATTAAGTGGAATGGCTTGGTAGATTTCTCTTTCTTTCTTTCTTTCCTTCTTTCCTTTCCTTCTTTCCTTCCTTCCTTCCTTCCTTCCTTCTTTCTTTCTTTCTTTCTTTCTTTCTTTCTTTCTTTCTTTCTTTCTTTCTTTCTTTCTTTCTTTCTTTCTTTCTTTCTTTCTTTCTTTCTTTCTTTCTTTCTTTCTTTCTTTCTTTTGTTCTCTCTCTCTCTCTTTCTTCCTTTCTTCCTTCCTTCCTTCCTTTTTTTAATCGATATATTTTTATTTACATTTAAAATGATTTCCCCTTTTCTGTCCCCCCCTCCCCGAAAATCACATAAGCCCCCTTCCCTCCCCCTGTTCTCCCACCCACCCCTTCCCACTTCCCTGTTCTGGTCTGGCCTTATATTGCTACACTGAGACTTTCCAGAACCAGGAGCCACTCCTCCGTTCTTCTTGTACCTCATTTGAGGTGTGGATTATGCTTTGGATATTTCAGTTTTCCAGGATAATAGCCACTTATTAGTGAGTACATACCATGATTGATCTTTTGAGACTAGGTTACCTCACTTAGTATGATGTTCTCCAGCTCCATCCATTTGCCTAAGAATTTCATGAATTCATTGTTTCTAAGGGCTGAATAGTACCCCATTGTGTATATATACCACATTTTTTGCATCCACTCTTCTGTTGAGGGATACCTGTGTTCTTTCCAGCTTCTGGCTATTATAAATAGGGCTGCTATGAACATAGTGGAGCATATATCCTTATTACATGCTGGGGAATCCTCTGGGGATATGCCCAGGAGTGGTATAGCAGGATCTTTCGGAAGTGACATGCCCAGTTTTCTGAGGAACCACCAGACTGATTTCCAGAGTGGTTGTACCAATTTGCAACCTCACGAGCAGTGGAGGAGTTTTCCTCTTTCTCCACATCCTCGCCAACACCTGCTGTCTCCTGAGTTTTTAATCTTAGCCATTCTGACTGGTGTAAGGTGAAATCTCAGGGTTGTTTTGATTTTCATTTCCCTGATGACTAATAAAGTTGAGCATTTTTTAAGATGTTTCGCCAACATCCGAAGTTCTTCAGGTAAGAATTCTTTGTTTAACTCTGTACCCCATTTTTTAATAGGGTTATTTGGTTTTCTGGAGCCTAACTTCTTGAGTTCTTTGTATATATTGGATATTATCCCTCTATCTGATGTAGGGTTGGTGAAGATCTTTTCCCAATTTGTAGGTTGCTGATTTGTCCTTTTGATGGTATTCTTTTCTTTACAGAAACTTTGTAATTTTATGAGGTACCATTTGTCAATTCTTGATCTTAGAGCATAAGCTATTAGTGTTCTGTTCAGGAACTTTCCCCCCTGTACCGATGTCCTCAAGGGTCTTCCCCAGTTTCTTTTCTATTAGCTTCAGAGTGTCTGGCTTTATGTGGAGGTCCTTGATCCATTTGGAGTTGAACTTAGTACAAGGAGACAAGGATGGATCAATTCGCATTCTTCTGCACGCTGACCTCCAAATGAACTAGCACCATTTGTTGAAAAGGCTATCTTTTTTCCATTGGATGTTTTCAGCCCCTTTGTCGAGGATCAAGTGGCCATAGGTGTGTGGGTTCATTTCTGGATCTTCAATCCTGTTCCATTGATCCTCCTGCCTGTCACTGTACCAGTACCATGCAGTTTTTAACACTATTGATCGGCAGTATTGCTTGAGGTCAGGGATATTGATTCCCCCAGAATTTCTTTTGTTGTTGAGAATAGTTTTAGCTATTCTGGGTTTTTTTGTTATAACAGATGAATTTGAGAATTGCTCTTTCTAACTCTATGAAGAATTGAGTTGGGATTTTGATGGGTATTGCATTGAATCTATATATTGCTTTTGGCAAAATGGCCATTTTAACTATATTAATCCTGCCGATCCATGAGCATGGGATGGGAGGTTTTTCCATTTCTTGAGGTCTTCTATTTCCTTCTTCAGAGTCTTGAAGTTCTTGTCATACACATCTTTCATATGTTTGGTAAGAGTCACCCCAAGGTACTTTATACTGTTTGTGGCTATTGTGAAGGGTGTCATTTCCCTAATTTCTTTCTCAGCCTGCTTATCCTTTGAGTATAGGAAGGCTACTGATTTGCTTGAGTTGATTTTATAACCTGCCACTTTGCTGAAGTTGTTTATCAGCTATAGGAGTTCTCTAGTGGAGTTTTTTGGGTCACTTAGGTAGACTGTCATATCATCTGTAAATAATGATAGTTTGACTTCTTCCTTTCCAACGTGTATCCCTTTGACCTCCTTATGTTGTCTAATTGCCCGAGCTAGTTCCTCAAGTACAATATTGAAAAGATAAGGAGAATGGGGGCAGCCCTGTCTAGTCCCTGCTTTTAGTGGGATTGCTTCAAGTTTTTCTCCATTTAGTTTGATGCTGGTTTGCTACCAGTTTGCTGTATATTGCTTTTACTGTGTTTAGGTATGGGCCTTGAATTCCTGTTCTTTCCAAGACTTTAAGCATGAAAGGATGCTGAATTTTGTCAAATGCTTTTTCAGCATCCAATGAAATGACCATGTGGTTTTTTCTTTGAGTTTCTTTATGTAGTAGATTGCATTGATGGATTTCAAGATATTGAAACCACCCTGCATCCCTGGGATAAAGCCTACTTGATCATGATGGATGATCGTTTTGATGTTTTCTTGGATTCGGTTGGCAAGAATTTTATTGAGTATTTTTGCATCAATGTTCATAAGGGAAATTGGTCTGAAGTTCTCTTTCTTTGTTGGATCTTTGTGTGGTTTTGGTATCAGCATAATTGTGGCTTTGTACCAGGAATTGGGTAGTGTTCCTTCTGTTTCTATTTTGTGGAATAGTTTGAAGAGTATTGGTGTTAGGTCTTCTTGGAAGGTCTGATAGAATTCTGCACTGAAGCCATCTGGTCCTGTGCTTTTTTTTGGTAGGAATACTTTCTATGACCCCTTCTATTTCTTTATGGGTTATGGGACTGTTTAGATGATCTATTTGGTCCTGATTAATTTTGGTATTTGGTATCTGTCTAGGAAATTGTCCATTTTCTCCAGATTCTCCAGTTGTGTTGAGTATAGGCTTTTGTAGTAAGATCTGATGATTTTTTGAATTTCCTCAGTTTCTATTGTTATATCTCCCTTTTCATTTCTAAGTTTGTTAATTTGGATACTTTCTCTGTACCCTTTGGTCAGTCTGGCTAAGGGTTTATCTATCTTGTTGATTTTCTCAAAGAACCAGCTCCTGGCTTTGTTGATTCTTTGTATGGTTCTCTTTGTTTCTACTTGATTGATTTCAGCCCTGAGTTTGATGATTTCCTGTCTTCTACTCCTCCTGGGTGAATTGGCTTCTTTTTGTTCCAGGGCTCTCAGGTGTGTAGTTAAGCTGCTAGTGTATGCACTCTCCATTTTCATTTTGGAGGCACTCAGGGCTATGAGTTTTCCTCTTAGCACTGCTTTAATTGTGTCCCAAAGATTTGCGTATGTTGTGCCTCTATTTTCATTAAATTCTAAAAAGTCTCTGATTTCTTTCTTTATTTCTTCTTTGGCCAAGGTGGCCATTGGGTAGAGTATTGTTCAGCCTCCATGTGTATGTGGGCTTTCTGTAGTTTTTGTTGCTATTGAAGACAATTCTTACTCCATAGTGATCTGATAGGAGGTATGGGATTAGTTCGATCTTTTTATATTTGTTGAGGTCTGTCTTGTGACCAATTGTATGGTCGATTTTGGAGAAGGTACCATGAGGTGCTGAGAAAAAGGTATATCTTGTTTTAGGGTGTAATGTTCTATAAATATCAGTCAAATCCAATTGGTCCAAAGCTTCAATTAATTTTATTGTGTCCCCATTTAGTTTCTGTTTTCCTGATCGGTCCATTGAGTAGAGTGGAGTGTTGAATTGTTCTCTTAGAGTCTGCATGAGATCTACCCAGGATCTTCTAGCTTTCATGCTCTCTGGTGAGAAGTCTGGTGTGATTCTAATAGGCCTTCCTTTATATGTTACTTGGCCTTTTTCTCTTACTGCCTTTAATATTCGTTCTTTGTTTAGTACAATTGGCATTTTGATTATTATGTGACAAGAGGTATTTCTGCTCAGGTCCAGTCTGTTTGGAGTTCTGTAGGCTTCTTGTATATTCATGTGCATCTCCCTCTTTAAGTTGGGAAAGTTTTCTTCCATAATTTTGTTGAAGATATTTACTGGCCCTTTCAGCTGTAAATCTTCACTCTCATCTATACCTATAATCCTTAGGTTTGGTCTTCTCATTGTGTCCTGGATTTCCTGGATGTTCCGGGTTACAAGCTTTTTGCATTTTGCATTTTCCTTGACTGTTGAGTCAATAGTTTCTATGCTATCTTCAGCATCTGAGATTTTTTCTTCCATCTCTTGTATTCTGTTGTTGATATTTGCATATATGGCCCCTGATTTCTTCTCAAGGTTTTCTATCTCCAAAGTTGTCTCTCTTTGTGATTTCTTAGTTGTTTCTACTTCTGATTTCACATCCTGGATGGTTTTGCTTAGCTCCTTCACTTGCTTGTTTGTGTTTTCTTGTAATTCTTTAAGAGATTTTTGTTTCCTCTTTCATGACTTCTGCTGTTTGACTCACTTTTTCCTGCATTTTTTAAGTTTTTTTTTTTGTGTGTGTGTGTTTCTTCTTTATTGGCTTCTATCTCTTGAGCCTTATTCTCTTGAATTTATTTAAATTCTTTCTTTCTTTCTTGAATATCATCTTCATTTTCATTGCCAATGGTAAAACCTTTCCTGATTTCCTCCCTCCCCAAAGACTCCCAACCCCTCCTCCCACCCCCTGCCTCCATGTATATGCCCCTTTAACTGACACACTCTCACCTCCCTGCCTGGATTTCGCTTTGTTGGGTCCTCTATTGAGCTGTTATGTAACCAAGGACCATTCATCCCACTGATGCCCAACAAGGCATTCCACTGCTACATTTTTGGCTGGAACCATGTGTACCCCTTGTTTGATGGTTTAGTCCCTGGGAGTCCTGGGGCATCTGGGTGGCTGAAATTATTGTTTTTCCCATGGGGCTGTAAACCCCTTCAGCTCCTCTGGACCATCCTCCAGCTCTTCCATTGGGGACCCCATGCCAAGTCCAATGGTTGGCTGCTAGCATCTGCCTCAGTATTTGTAAGGCTCTGGCAGGGCCCCTCCAGTGACAACCATGGCATGCTCCTTTTGGTATACACTTCTTGTCTGGCATAGTAGTGTTGGGGTTTGGTGACTCTTTATAGGATGAAGCCCTAAGTAGGGCAGTCTCTGAGTGGCCTTTACTTCAGTCTCTGCTCCATGCTTTGTCTCCTTTATTGCTCCTGTGAGTAATTTTGAAGACCCAGAAAAGAACCCACACATGTACAGTCACTTGATATTTTACAAAGGAGCTAAATACATCCAGTGGAAAATAAACAGCATTTTAAACAAATGGTGCTGGGTCAACAGGAGGTCTGCATGCAGAAAAATGCAAATTGAAACATTCTTATCTCCTTTTTACAAAGCTCAAGTAGATCAAAGATCTACACACAAAACCAGGCACACTGAAGCTTATAGAGGAGAAAGTGGGGATGAAATCTGAACACATGTGCACAGGAGAAAAATTCCTGAACAGAATACCTATAGCTTATGGTCTAATAAAAAGAATCAACAAATGGGACCTCATAAAACTGCAAAGCATCTATAAGGCAAAGGACATGGTCAATAGGACAAAATGGCAACCAACAAATTGGGAACAGATCTTTACTAACCCTACATCTGATAAAGGGCTATAATCCAATGTATACAAAGAACTCAAGAAGTTAGTCTCCAGAGAGTCAAATAACCCTATTAAAAAATGGGGTACTGAGCTATACAGGGAATTCTCAATTGAGGAAACTCAAATGGCTCTAAAGCACCAAAAGAAACATTCAGCATCCTTAGTTATCAGGGAAATGCAAATCAAAACAACACTGAGATTCCAGCTCACACCAGTCAGAATGGCTAAGATGAAAAATTCAGGGAACAGCAGATGATGGAGAGGATGTGGGGAAAAGCAAACCCTTCTCTATTGTTGATGGGATTGCAAGCTGGTAAAACCACTCTGGAAATTAGATTGGCGATTCCTCAGAAAATTAGACATAGTACTACCTGAAGACCCAGCTATACTACTCCTGGGCATATACCCAGAAGATGCTTCTACATGTAATAAGGACACATGCTCCACTTTGTTCATAGCTGCCTTATTTTTTTTTTTAATATTTTTATTTTATATATTCTTTCTTTATATTCCAAATGATTTCCCCTTTCCCAGATCCCCCCTCCACATATGCCCCATAAACCTTCCTCTCTTCATCCATTCTCCAATCACCTCCCTCCTTTTTCTCTGTCATTATATTCCCCTCCAATGCTAGATCATTCCTTTCCAGGATCAGTACCCTTTCCATACTTCTTCATGGGAGTCATTTGCTATGCGATTTGTGCCTTGGGTATTCAGAGTTTCTGGGCTAATTAATATCCACTTATCAGAGATTGCATTCCATGTGTATTCATTTGTGATTGGGTTACCTCACTTAGGATGATATTTTCCAGATCAAACTATTTGCCTAAAAATTTTGTGAATTCATTGTTTCTAATTGCTGAGTAGTATTCCATTGTGTAAATATACCACATTTTCTGTATCCATTCCTCCATTGAGGGGCATCTGGGTTCTTTCCAGCTTCTGGCTATTATAAATAAGGCTGCTATGAACATAATGGAGCATGTGTCTTTATTGCATGCCAGGGAATCCTTTGGGTATATGCCCAGGAGAGGTATAGCAGGATCCTCTGGAAGTGTCATGTCCAGTTTTCTGAGGAACCACCAGACTGATTTCCACAGTGGTTGTACCATCTTACAGCCCCACCATCAGTGGAAGAGTGTTCCTCTTTCTCCACATCCTCATCAACACCTGCTGTCTCCTGATTTTTTGACCTTAGTCATTCTGACTGGTGTAAGGTGAAATCTCAGGGTTGTTTTAATTTGCATTTCCCTAATGACCAATGATGTTGAACATTTCTTAAGGTGCCTGTTGGCCATCCGAATTTCTTCAGGTGAAAAAATATTTGTTTAGATCTGTACCCCATTTTTTAACAGGGTTGTTTGGTTCCCTGGGGTCTAACTTCTTGAGTTCTTTGTATATATTGGATATTAGTCCTCTATCAGATGTAGGATTGGTGAATACCCTTTCCCAATTTGATGGTTGCCATTTTGTCCTTTTAACAGTGTCCTTTGCCTTACAGAAACTTTGTAATTTTATGAGGTCCCATTTGTCAATTCTTGATCTTAGAGCATAAGCTATTGGTGATCTGTTCAGGAACTTTTCCCCTGTGCCCATGTCCTTAAGGGTCTTCCCCAGTTTCTTTTCTATTAGTTTCAGTGTGTCTGGTTTTACATGGAGGCCTTTGATCCACTTGGAGTGAAGTTTAGTACATGGAGATAAGAATGGATCAATTCGCATTTTTCTGCATGCTGACCTCCAATTGAACCAGCACCATTTGTTGAAAAGGCTATCTTTTTTCCACTGGATGTTTTCTGCTCCTTTGTCGAAGATTAAGTGGCCATAGGAGTGTGGATTCATTTCTGGATCTTCAATTCTATTCCATTGGTCCACTTGTCTGCCACTGTGCCAATACTATGCAGTTTTTAACACTATTGCTCTGTAGTATTGCTTGAAGTCAGGGATACTGATTCCCCCAGAATTTCTTTTGTTGTTGAGAATAGTTTTAGCTATCCTGGTTTTTTTTTTTCCAGATGAATTTGAGAATTGCTTTTTCTAACTCTGTGAAGAACTGAGTTGGGATTTTGATGGGGATTGCATTGAATCTGTAGATTGCTTTTGGCAAGATGGCCATTTTAACTATATTAATCCTGCCAATCCACGAGCATAGAAGATTTTTCCATTTTCTGAGGTCTTCTTTGATTTCCTTCTTCAGAGACCTGAAGTTCTTGTCATATAGATCTTTCACTTGTTTGGTTAGAGTCACACCAAGATACTTTATATTGTTTGTGGCTATTGTGAAGGGTGTAATTTCCCTAACTTCTTTCTCAGCCTGCTTATCCTTTGAGTATAGGAAGGCAACTGATTTGCTTGAGTTGATTTTATAACCAGCCACTTTGCTGAAGTTGTTTATCAGCTGTAGGAGTTCTCTGGTGGAGGTTTTTGGGTCACTTAAGTAGACTATCATGTCATCTGCAAATAGTGATAATTTGATTTCTTCCTTTCCAATTTGTATCCCCTTGAGCTCCTTATGCTGTCTAATTGCTCTAGCTAGAACTTCAAGTACTATATTGAAAAGATATATATAGAGAGGACAGCCTTGTCTAGTCCCTGTTTTTAGTGGGATTGCTTCAAGTTTCTCTCCATTTAGTTTGATGTTGGCTACCAGTTTGCTGTATATTGCTTTTCCTGTGTTTAGTTACGGGCCTTATATTCCTGTCCTTTCCAAGACTTTTAGCATGAAAGGTTGCTGAATTTTGTCAAATGCTTTTTCTGCATCTAATGAGATGATCATATGGTGTTTTTCTTTGAGTTTGTTTATGTAGTGGATAGCATTGATGGATTTCCTTATATTGAACTATCCCTGCATCCCTGGGATAAAGCCTACTTGATCATGATGTATGATCGTTTTGATGTGTTCTTGGATTCGGTTGGCAAGAATTTTATTAAGTATTTTTGCATCAATATTCATAAGGGAAATTGGCCTGAAATTCTCTTTCTTTGTTGGATCTTTGTGTGGTTTAGATATTGGGTAGAATATCAATAGGATAGTTGGGTGAAATTCCTTCTGTTTCTATTTTGTGGAATAGTTTGAAGAGTATTGGTGTTAGGTCTTCTATGAAAGTCTGATAGAATTCTGCACTGAAGCCATCTGGTCCCATGCTTTTTTTGGTTGGGAGACTTTCTATGACCCATTTTTTTTGGGGGGGGGGACAGTGTTTTGTTGTTTTTTTTTTAAATATTTTTATTTTCTATATTCTTTGTTTACATTCCAAATGATTTCCCCTTTCCCAATCCCCCCTCTCCATATGTCCCATAAACCTTCTTCTCTCCATCCATCCTCCAATCACTTCCCTCCATTTTCTCTGTCCTTATATTCCCTTCCAATGCTAGAGCAATCCTTTCCAGGATCAAGACCCTCTCCATACTTCTTCATGGGAGTCATTTGTTATGAAATTTGTGCCTTGGGTATTCAGGACTTCTGGGATAATTAATATTCACTTATCAGAGATTGCATTCCATGTGTATTCTTTTGTGTTTGGGTTACCTCACTTAGGATGATATTTTCCAGATCAAACCATTTGCCTAAAAATTTTGTGAATTCATTGTTTCTAATTGCTGAGTAGTATTCCATTGTGTAAATATACCACATTTTCTGTATCCATTCCTCCTTTGAGGGGCATCTGGGTTCTTTCCAGCTTCCGGCTATTATAAATAAGGCTGCTATGAACATAATGGAGCATGTGTCTTTATTGCATGCCTGGGAATGGTTTGGGTATATGCCCAGGAGAGGTATAGCAGGGTCCTCTGCAAGTCTCATGTCCAGTTTTCTGAGGAACCTCCAGACTGATTTCTACAGTGGTTGTACCATCTTACAGCTCCACCAGCAGTGGAGGAATGTTCCTCTTTCTCTGCATCCTTGCCAACACCTGCTGTCTCCTGAGTTTTTGACCTTAGCCATTCTGACTGGTGTAAGGTGAAATCTCAGGGTTGTTTTGGTCTGCATTTCTCTAATGACTAGTGATGTTGAGCACTTCTTAAGGTGCCTCTCGGCCATCCGAATTTCTTCAGGTGAAAATTCTTTGTTTAGATCTCTAACCCATTTTTTAATATGGTTATTTGGTTCCCTGGGGTCTAACTTCTTGAGTTCTTTGTATATATTGGATATTAGCCCTCTATCAGATGTGGGGTTGGTGAATACCCTTTCCCAATTTGATGGTTGCCGTTTTGTCCTTTTAACAGTGTCCTTTGCCTTACAGAAACTTTGTAATTTTATGAGGTCCCATTTGTCAATTCTTGAGCTTAAAGCATAAGCTATTGGTGATCTGTTCAGGAACTTTTCCCCTGTGCCCATATCCTCAAGGGTCTTCCCCAGTTTCTTTTCTATTAGTTTCAGTGTGTGTGGTTTTACATGGAGGTCCTTGATCAACTTGGATTGAAGTTTAGTACATAGAGATAAGAGTGGATCAATTCGCATTCTTTTGCATGCTGACCTCCAATTGATCCAGCACCATTTGTTGAAAAGGCCATCTTTTTTCCACTGGATGTTTTTGGCTCATTTGTCGAAGATCAAGTGACCATAGGTGTGTGGATTCATTTCTGGATCTTCAATTCTATTCCATTTGTCCACTTGTCTGTCACTGTGCCTATACCATGCAGTTTTTACACTATTGCTCTGTAGTATTGCTTGTAGTCAGGTATACTGATTCCCCCAGAATTTCTTTTGTTGTTGAGAATAGTTTTAGCTATCCTGAGTTTCTTGTTATTCCAGGGAAATTGGGAAATTGTCCTGAAATTCGCTTTCTTTGTTGGATCTTTGTGTTGTTTTGGTATCAGTGTAATTGTGGCTTCATAGAACGAGTTGGGTAGAATTCCTTCTGTTTCTATTTTGTGGAATAGTTTGAAGAGTATTGGTGTTAGATGTTCTATGAAAGCCTGATAGATTCTGCACTGAAGCCATCTGGGCCCATGCTTTTTTTGGTTGGGAGAATTTCTATGACCCTTTTTATTTCTTCAGGTGTTATGGGACTGTTTAGATGATCTATTTGATCCTGATTTAGTTTTGGTGTCAGATATCTGTCTAGGAAACTGTCCATTTCCTCCAGATTCTCAAGTTGTGTTGAGTATAGGCTTTTGTAGTAGGATTTAATGATTTTTTGAATCTCCTCAGTTTCCATTGTTATATCTCCCTTTTCATTTCTAAGTTTGTTATTCTGGATACTGTCTTTGTGCCCTTTGGTTAGTCTGGCTAAGGGTTTATCTATCTTGTTGATTTTCTCAAAGAACCAGCTCCTGGTTTTGTTGATTATTTGTATGGTTCTCTTTGTTTCTACTTGATTGATTTCGGCTCTGAGTTTGATGATTTCCTGCCTTCTACTCCTCCTGGGTGAAATAGCTTGTTTTTGTTCCAGGGGTTTCCGGTGTGTCATTAAGCTGTTAGTGTATGCTCTCTCCATTTTCTTTTTGAAGGCACTCAGGGCTATGAGTTTTCCTCTTAGCACTGCTTTCATTGTGTCCCATAGATTTGGGTATGTTGTATCTTCATTTTCATTAAGTTCTAAAAAGTCTTTAATTTCTTTCTTTATTTCTTCCTTGACCAAGGTATCATTGAGTAGAATATTGTTCAGTTTCCATGTGTATGTGGATTTTCTGTTGTTTTGGTTGATATTGAAGACCACTTTTACCTTTGGAGAAGGTACCATGAGGTGCTGAGAAAAAGGTATATTCTTTTGCTTTAGGATAAAATGTTATATCTCTATCTCTATCTCCCCCCCCCCCTCTCTCTCTCTCTCTCTCTCTCTCTCTCTCTCTCTCTATATATATATATATATATATATATATATATATATATATATCTAATTGGTCCAAAACTTCAATTAGTTTCACTGTGTCCCTGTTCAGTTTCTGTTTTCCTGATCGGTCCATTGAGGAAAGTTCAGTGTTGGAGTCATCTACAATTATTGTGTTAGGTGCAATGTGTGCTTTGAGCTTTAGTAAAGTTTCTTTTATGAATGAGGGTGCCCTTGCATTTGGAGCATAGATGTTTAGGATTGAGAGTTCTTCTTGTTGGATTTTTCCTTTGGCCAGCAAGAAGTGTCCCTCAGAGCCTCTTTTGATGACATTGGGTTGAAAGTCAATTTTATCTGATATTAGAATGGCTACTCCAGCTTGTTTCCTGAGACCATTTGCTTGTAAAATTGTCTTCCAGTTTTTACTCTAAGGTAGTGTTTGTCTTTGACCCTGAGGTGTGTTTCCTGTATGCAGCAAAATGTAGTGTCCTGTTTACGTATCCAGTCAGTTAGTCTATGTCTTTTTATTGGGGCATTGAGTCCATTGATGTTAAGAGATATTAAGGAATAGTGATTGTTACTTCCTGCCATTTTTCACATTATTTTTTAAATTTGATTGGTTAACTTCTTTTGGGTTTGATGAAAGGTTACTATCTTGCTTTTTCCAGGGTGAAGTTTCCCTCCTTGTATTGGTGTTTTCCTCCTATTATCCTTTGTAGGGCTGGGTTTGTGGATAGATATTGGGTAAACTTGGTTTTGTCATGGAATATCTTAGTTTCTCCATCTATGGTGATTGAGAGTTTTGCTGGCTATAATAGCTTTGGCTGGCAGTTGTGTTCTCTTAGTGTGTGCATGAGATCTGTCCAGGATCTCCTTGCTTTCATAGTCTCAGGTGAGAAGTCTGGTGTGATTCTGATAGGTCTTCCTTTATATGTTACTTGGCCTTTTCCTCTTACTGCTTTTAATATTCTTTCTTTGTTTAGTACATTTGGGGTTTTGATTATTATGTGACAGGAAGTATTTCTGTTCTGGTCCAGTCTGTTTGGAGTTCTGTAGGCTTCTTGTATATTCATGGTCATCTCTCTCTTTAGGTTAGGGAAATTTTCTTCCATAATTTTATTGAAGATATTTGCTTGCCCTTTAATTTGTAAATCTTCACTCTCAGCTATGCCTATAATCCTTAGGTTTGGTCTTCTCATTGTGTCCTTGATTTTCTGGATGTTTTGGGTTACAAGCTTTTTGCCTTTTGCATTTTCTTTAACTGTTGAGTCCATGGTTTCTATGGTATCTTCAGCATCTGAGATTCTTTCTTCTATCTCTTGTATTCTGTTGTAGATATTTGCATCTATGTCCCCTGATTTCTTCCCAAGGTTTTCTATCTCCAAAATTGTCTCCATTTGAGTTTTCTTAGTTGTTTCTACTTCTGGTTTTAGATCCTGGATGGTTTTGCTTAGCTCCTTCACTTTCTTGTTTGTTTTTTCCTGTAATTCTTTAAGAGCTTTTTGTGTTTCCTCTTTCATGACCTCAGCCTGTTGACCAAAGTTCTCCCATATTTCTTTAGGTGATTTTTGCGTTTCCTCCTTATTGGCTTTTGTATTCTCCCGAATTTGTTTCAATGATTTTTGTGTTTCCCTTGTAAGGGCTTCTAACTTTTGATCCATTTTCTCCTGAATTTCTTTAAGTATGTCCTTCATGTGTTCCTGTACCAGCATCATGACCAGTGATTTTAAATCCAAATCTTGTTTTTCTGGTGTGATTGGGTATCCAGAACATGCTGGTAAAGGAGAATTGGGTTCAGATGCTGTCATATTGCCTTGATTTCTGTTAGGGAAGTTCCTGCATTTGCCTTTTGCCATCTAGTTCTCACTCGTGTTAGTTGTTCTTGTTGTCAATGCTGGACTCACCAGTGCAAGCTGCCTCTTCCCAGCTGGCCTCTGGTGCACATCTGACCTCCTGCACTGCCTGGAGACAGGGTGCTGTGGCCCAGGCTGTTCAGATCCTGAAGCAGACACCTGAAGGCTCCTGCCCGGGGCCTGCTGGACTCACCAGAGCACACTGATTCCTCCCAGCCAGCCTCCCGGATGCCCCTCTGGCCTCTTGCAGGGCCTGGAGATGTGGTGTTGTAGCCCAGGCTGTTCTGGATCCAGAAGAGATCTGAAGGCTCCTGCCAGAGGCCTCAGGACTGGAACCTCTGCCTTATTTATAATAGCCAGAAGATGGAAAGAATCCAGAATTCCTTCAACAGAGGAATGGATACAGAAACTCTGGTATAGATACACAATGGAGTACTATTCAGCTATTAAAAACAATGAATTCATGAAATTCTTAGGCAAATGGATGGAGCTAGAAAGCATCACCCTCAGCAAGGTAAGTCAATCACAAAAGAGCACACATGTTATGCACTCACTATTAAGCAGATCTTATCTCAAAAGCTCAAAATAAACAAGTTACAATTCACCCAGCACAGGAAGCTCAAGAAGAAGGCATACTTAAGTGAGGGTGCTTTGGTTCCTCTGAGAAAGGGAACAAAAAATCACAGGGACTGAGTAGATTTCAAAGTGAGCATTTATTTACAGAAATTCAGTAAATCTCAGGGAACATTTATGGCCCAAATTTGTGGGGTGTCACAAGATGGAGTAAGGATGCTGGCAGGTACCAACTCAGCTGCATAGCTCCATGGAGAATGACCTTACAGTTCATGACCTGAGCAACTTGGCATTTTATATACTTGGTAGTGTGCTAATATATTTCTTTTCTTAAGACAGGCAGTTCATGCATACATTCTTGTTTTGAAGATGAGGGGCATTTGTTTTAAGTGACTGTGAATACAATATATAAATTATATTATATTATATTATATTACATTATGTTATATTATGTTATATTATATTATATTATATTATATTATATTATATTATAACTATGAAACTATGTATAATATATAATATATTTTATATAAACATAAATATATTTTTAAGACAATGCTAAGTTATTAAAATCTTTTCATAAACTCTTAGAGTATCATTTAACTCTTCTCTTGATGGAAGTCTGTGCTTATAATTTGCTTTTCTTTTAAATAGAGGTTAAAAAAACCTCTTATTTTTAGGACAGCAAGAGACATAAAAAAACCTTAAACATATCCTTTCCCTCAGCTCCTCAGATCAAACCACAAGTAGCCAGGAGACCTGTCTGTCTATCACATCCTACTGCTCTGGTCCCAGTGAGCCACAATGCCATTCAGCTCTTTCAAGGGACAGAACATGTCCTTCACATTCATATTCTGGAATATCATCCTTGGTAAATATTTTTCTATTATCAAATTAACTTACATTATGATTAAAATATACAAGAACTTATATTTAACATAGACCAGGAATGTTCTTCTTTCCCTTTTGTTAAAATGCTTCCATTTAGCCCATAGTTTCAGATGAGTTTTTATGTCTGTTCTCAAATTATAGGATATAACTCTTTCAAACACAGTTACTATATTTTATTCAATTTTATATTCCCAATGTCTGGCAAAAACATGACATCCAACATGTGATCATGTATGTAAGTATGTATGTGTGTGTTTGTTTGTATGTGTAAATATACATATATGTATATGATATTTGTTTATTTATGTAAATGAATGTAACAAAGCACACCGTGAGCAATTGTTATGTCCATATAAAGAATACACTTTTTAAAAAACCTAGAGTGCAAGAGGTTGTACATAAGTCAATGAAGTCATCTAAATTAAAAATGGAAAACTATAAGGCAAGGCATGAATATTCATTGTTATCTTGTAGATACAATCATATGCCATACAACATGACACCAAGGACAACCTAGTACAGTGGTGATTATGTTGTATACCCAGATTCTTTGTAACATCAGAAGCCACAACTTAAGCCATGTAACTGCTTATAAAATCAAAACAACAAGCTCTGTTGTACTTCAGGTGAAAAGACGGTAGATTTTTCTTTTCCCAAATATAGCTTTATCTTGAATTTTCTTCTGCCTTCACTATCAGCTTTGTAAAGAAACACTAAGAGGAAATGGGGTGTAACAGCTTGAGGGACCTGAACTTGCAGGCCAGTTTTCTATATAGAAATTTTCTACTTAAAATTTCACAAGAGAAGCCAGTGAGGACATATCCTGAAAACATAGTTTTGAAAAGAAGCTTCTATAAACACCTAAATAATACAACTGAGAATAATTTAATCCCTGCAGGTTAGTAATGTGAGCTCTAGTTGTGTTTATTAGTTGTTTTAAAGACAGTTCATAAAAGCAACTTAATTTCTATAAAATTCATTAGCAAACACTGTTTCAATGTATTGCACTAGCATTCCTAACATTTTAGCATCTGCTAATCAAGTTTATGGTGATAGATTGTTTTTACAATGAAGATGTAGATTATAGCTAAAGAACTCAGGTCATCAAGGGACTAAGTAATGGCATAAAATTATCAGATTTTAAACTTCTACTATCAGTATTATTTTTAAATATGTGTATTATATGTTTATCTTGAGTGTGCAGTTGCTGATGGAAAGCAGAGGCACTATTATAATACCCTGGAGTGAGAGATGTATGCACTTGTGAGACACCTTGTGTCCTAGAAACTGAACTCAGGTTTTCTAGGACAGAAGAAAGTATTCTCAAATGCTGAGATTTCTCCCAGCCTCAAAATCAATGGAATAAATCCACACTATATTAATTAAATTTCTGACAGCCCTTTTCTAGTTCTTCCATATGTTGGGCCAAGAATGAAGGACATTATGACTTTAAAGCCCACAGAAACAATTCATAGTATAGACTCACATGTATACTAGCACATACTAACAGTTCAAAATCTCATAGGAAAAACTCATGTTTAACTTATATTAACCATGTGAAATATAAGATTATCTAGCAGTTGAAATATTTTTAAATTGGTTACACAAATTTATACCTAAGAAAAACATGGGCTATGTGAGAGACTCAGTAAGATGAATGAGGTTGTTCTTTAATGCTTTGATGGCATTTTGTTAAGCCATGTGACCTGAATTGGTCTGTTCTGTGTTAGAATGGAAAGTAAAGGAATGAAATCTATGATTTATGTATGTATTTTGTATAGAATTTCTTCAGTAATATAAACTTTTTTTGTTTATGTTAACCTTGAAACTGTCATCAGAGATACAAAATCCTGAATTTTGGTTTTCCACAACCTTTGCCATAAGGCAGAGGCAGTGCAATCCCCTGAAGCCAGAATTATGCCTAATTATGAAACACTTACTGTGTGATCTAGAAACTGAGCTTAGGTCTTCTGGAACATCAAGAAGTGCTCTGTTAGATGTACCTAGAGATGGTTTCAGCACATATTCTGGTGAGCACTATACTGGCCACAAAAAGGAAGATGAACAAGTCTGAAATACTTCAAGGAGAGATGCATTCTTTTCTATATTCTTTGTTTACATTCGAAATGATTTTCCCTTTCTTGGTTCCCCCCTCCCCATAAGTACCATAAGCCTTCTTCCCTCTGCCCATTCCCCAATCAACCCCCTCCCACTTCTGTGTCCTGGGAATCCCCTAAAATGCTGAATCAAGCCTTTCCAGGACCAGGGACCTCTGTTTTATTCTTGGAAATGATTTGATATGTGAGGTTCTGGGCTAATATCCACTTCTCAGTGATTGCATTCCTTGTGTGTCCTTTTGTGAATGAGTTACCTCACTTAGTATGATATTTTCCAGTTCCAACCATTTGCCTAAGAATTTCATGAATTCATTGTTTTCAATTGCTGAGTAGTATTCCATTGTATAAATATACCACATTTTCTGTATCCATTCCTCCATTGAGGGACATCTGGGCTCTTTCCAGCTTCTGGCTATTATAAATAGGGCTGCTATGAACATAGTGGAGCATGCGTGTTTATTACATGCTGGGAAATCCTTTGGGTATATGCCCAGGAGTGGTATAGCAGGGTCCTCCAGAAGTGCCATGCCCTGTTTTCCAAGGAACCACCAAACTGATTTCCAGAATGGTTGTACCATCTTGCAATCCCACCAGCAGTGGAGCAGTGTTTCTCTTTCTTCATATCCTCGCCAATACCTGCTGTCTCTTGAGTTTTTAATCTTAACCATTCTAAATGGTGTGAGGTGAAATCTAAGGGTTGTTTTAATTTGCATTTCCATAATGACTAATGATGTTGAACATTTTCTTTTCTTTTCTTTTTTTCTTCAATATATTTTTTATTTACGTTTCAAATGATTTCCCCTTTTCTGGCTCCCCACTCCCTGAAAGTCCCATAAGCCTTTTTCCCTCCCCCTATTTCCCCATCCAACCCTTCCCACTTCCCTGTTCTGGTATTCCCCTATACTGCTGCACTGAGTCTTTCCAGAACTAGGGACCACTCCTCCGTTCCTCTTGGACATCAATTAATATGTGGATTATGTCTTGAGTATTCCACATTTCTAGGCTAGTATCCACTTATCAGTGAGTGCATACCATGATTGATCTTTTGAAACTGGGTTACTTCACTTAGAATGATGTTCTCCAGCTCCATCCATTTGTCTAAGAATTTCATAAATTCATTGTTTCTAATGGCTGAATAGTACTCCATTGTGTATATATACCACATTTTTTTTGTATCCATTTTTCCATTGAGGGATATCTGGGTTCTTTCCAGCTTCTGGCTATTATAAATAGGGCTGCTATGAACATAGTGGAGCATGTGTATTTATTGCATGCCAGGGAATCCTCTGGGTATATGCCCAGGAGTAGTATAGCAGGGTCCTCCAGAAGTGTCATGCCCAGATTTCTGAGGAACCGCCAGACTGATTTCCAAAGTGGTTGTCCCATCTTGCAATCCCACCAGCAGTGGAGGAGTGTTCTTCTTTCTCCACATCCTCACCAACACCTGCTGTCTCCTGAGTTTTTAACCTTAGCCATTCTGACCGGTGTGAGGTGAAATCTCAGTGTTGTTTAGATTTGTATTTCCCTAATGACTAATGATGTTGATCATTTCTTAAGGTGTTTCTCAGCCATCCGATGTTCTTCGTGGGAAAATTCTTTGTTTAGATCCGTTCCCCATTTTTTAATAGGGTTATTTGGTTCTCTGGTGTCTACCTTCTTGAGTTCTTTGTATATATTAGATATTAGCCCTCTGTCGGATTTAGGGTTGGTGAAGATCCTTTCCTAATCTGTTGTTTGACGTTTTGTCCTTTTGATAGTGTCCTTTGCCTTACAGAAACTTTGTAATTTTATGAGGTCCCATTTGTCAATTCTTGATCTTAGAGCATAAGCTATTGGTGTTCTGTTCAGGAACTTTTCCCTTGTGCCCATGTCCTCAAGGGCCATTCCCAGTTTCTGTTCTATTAGTTTCAGTGTGTCAGGTTTTATGTGGAGGTCCTTGATCCACTTGGAGTTGAGCTTAGTACAAGGAGATAAGAATGGATCAATTTGCATTCTTCTGCATGCTGGCCTCCAATTGAACCAGCACTATTTGTTGAAAAGGCTATCTTTTTTCTGCTGCATGTTTTCAGCTCCTTTGTCAAAAGTCAATTGACCATAGGTGTGTGGGTTAATTTCTGAGTCTTCAATCCTATTCCATTGATCCACTTGCCTGACATTGTACCAATACCATGCACTTATTAGTGAGTGCATACCATGATTGATCTTTTGAGACTGGGTTACCTCACTTAGTATGATGTTCTCTAGCTCCATCCATTTGTCTAAGAATTTCATGAATTCATTGTTTCTAATGGCTGAATAGTACTCCATTGTGTAGATATACCACATTTTTTGCATCCATTCTTCTGTGGAGGGATACCTTGGTTCTTTCCAGATTCTGGCTATTATAAATAGGGCTGCTATGAACATAGTGGAGCATATATCCTTATTACATGCTAAGGATGCTTCTTATCCATCCAAAGTTCTTCAGGTGAAAATTCTTTGTTTAGCTATGTACCCCATTTTTTAATAGGGTTATTTTGCTCTCTGAGGTCTAACTTCTTGAGTTCTTTGTATATATTGTATATTAGCCCTTTGTCAACTCAAGCAAATCAGTAGCCTTCCTATACTCAAAGGATAAGCAGGCTGAGAAAGAAATTAGGGAAATGACACCCTTCACAATAGCCACAAACAGTATGAAGTATCTTGGGGTGACTCTAACCAAAAAATCAAAAGATCTATATGACAAGAACTTCAGGTCTCTGAAGAAGGAAATCAAAGAATACCTCAGAAAATGGAAAAATCTTCCATGCTCATGGACTGGCAGGATTAATATAGTTAAAATGGCCATCTTGCCAAAGGCAATCTACAGATTCAATACAATAACCATCAAAACCCCAACCCAGTTCTTCATAGAGCTGGAAAGCACAATTCTCAAATTCATCTGGAATAACAAAACCCCAGGATAGCTGAAACTATTGTCAACAGTAAAAGAACTTCTGGGGGAGTCAGTATCCAGACCTCAAGCAATACTACAGAGCCATAGTGTTAAAAACGGCATGGTATTGGTACAGTGACAGGCAGGTAGATCAATGGAATAGAATTGAAGACCCAGAAATTAACCAACACACCTATGGTCACTTGATCTTCGACAACGTTGCTGAAAACATCCAGTGGAAAAAAAGATAGCCTTTTCAATAAATGGTGCTGGTTCACCTGGAGGTCAGCATACGGAAGAATGCGAGTTGATCCATTCTTATTTCCTCGTACTAACCTCAACTCCAAGTGGATCAAGGACCTCCACATAAAGCCAGACACACTGAAACTAATAGAAAAGAAACTGAGAAGACCCTTGAGGACATGGGCTCAGGGGGAAAGTTCCTGAACAGAACATCAATAGCTTATGCTCTAAGATCAAGAATTGGCAAATGGGACCTCATAAAATTGCACAGTTTCCATAAGGCAAAGGACACTGTCAAAAGGGCAAAACAGCAACCAACAAATTGGGAAAACATCTTTACCAACCCTACATCCAACAGAGGGCTAATATCCAATATATACAGAAAGATGCATTCTTAGAATTAGTGTTAATAAAGAGAAGTGGTTTACAGCAGGGGCCATTGGGATGCATTGTAGTCTATAAACCCAGATCTGTGTGAGAACTAAATGACTTATGGTTATTAACAATGTCACACATTTAATATTGTCAGCACAGGCTGAGTGATTACTTTATGTAATTACACAAGGGCAGATGCTGTACATGTGGAACAATTTAGAGGAGTTGTACAATAAAAAGTGAACATTAAGGCCACAATCTTACCACTCAGAACTTTTCTACAGTCTACAATTGATCATCATGAAATAATAAACAGACATTAAAAATTATTTAACATAATTGTCTAAAGTAGACTCATGATATTTTTTGCATGCAAATATATATGATGTATATTTATATGTATGCATATGTATATTTATTTACTCTGTTTTTGACCATCAAACATAAGTAGGGAGCAATTGCTGGGAAACAGCTCATGAAGACGCATAATGTAGAATGCACTAAGATGACTTCCATCACTGGACATTTGGAGTCCAATTTGGCTGAATGTTTGACACTTAGAAGCAAAAGAAATACATTTATAATCTAGAAATATATATGTATTAAATGATATTTCTTTTCTCTCTTATTTTAAGCTTCCATCAGATTCTTACAAATACCTCACTTGGTCCAGTATAGAACAGCATGAGATTCGGGGTAGTCAGCTACATTGCCCAAGAATAAGAAAAGGTAAAAAAAATATATATATATTTTTTCTGAGTAGATTTTGTGTGTGTATGTGTGTGTGTGTCTGTGTGTGTGTGTGTGTGTGTGTGTGTGTGTGTGTTACTATGCTAATGCTGTGAAAAGACACCATGGCCAAGGCAACTCTTATAATAGAAAACAATTAGTTAAGGACTTGTTTATCCTTACACAGCATGCAGGGGTGAGGGATTAGGGAAACTGGACATGGTGGGCACTTTTAAAACTTTAGAGCTCATTCTTAGGCTCTATCGCATCTCCTCTAAAAAGGACACACATCTTAATCCATTCCCAACAGTTACACTAACTGAGGACCAAGTATTTAAACATACAAACCTATGGGAACAATTCTCATTCAACTGCCACAGTATACATTGGGTATATTTCTTAGAGATGGAAATATATTGTTTGCAGATTAAATTTTTGTGTAATAGCAAAGGATTGTTTATACAATGACTTCACCTTTAAAGCATTGTGCAAAAATAATATTTTGTTCCAAATATTAAAATATAGGGTTACCTTAGATGGTTACAGGACCTACTATTCATATATCTACCTCTCTCTCCATATATATATATATATATATATATATATATATATATATATATATATATATTTGTATTTTGCATGCTTATGCTACCAATTAAAACATACCTTTTGAAAGTTGTATATATTTATATTACATGTACATTTAAATGTATTTAATCAATGTTCATCTTCTAGAAATTAGTTTATTAGTTTTTTTATGAATAATACCTCAAGTAATGAGCTAATACTGCTTTAATTTTGTGTAAATGTATATTAAAATCAATAAAAGACTATATTCAGTGTCCTAGAATTCTCCAGAAAAAACATACTCAACAATATTTTGGTTTATAGATACAATTATATATCAGTTATAATAATTGACTAACATTATTACAGAAAATGTAAAGTCCCCAAATATGTCAACAAGTTGAACAAGCAGGGAAGTTGATGATGTGACTATCTAAGTTGGAGTCTCATGGGAAAATTCTCATAGAAGGCCAAGAGTCTAAATGCCAGGGCATGTGAACTTCTGATGGGTCCCAACCTCAGAAGTGAGAGTGGACTTGTCTTCTCTCTTCCATTTAATTCTCTCTGAGACCCAATTATTGGCTGCCGCCAGCACAGGAATGTGAACACAGGCCTTATTTATTTGCACTGAAGCAAACTCTGACAATGATAACTTTATTTGACATCCTACCTGGATTAAGATGTTACAGTCCAAACTCTGCCACGGGATTACCAGGATTTGTTGGTCCAGGAAGGCATGGTCCAGCAAGATAACAGACAGATACAACAACAGAGGCAGTTTGAATCTGAATGTATTTAGGAGCTCTAAAGCAAGGATTTTTATACAGAAAGAGCTGGCATTACCATTTCAAAAGATGTAGCCAGAGAGGCAGGCACAATTATCACAACCATTTCATACAAGGAAATGCAAAATCAATCAGGTACAATGTTTCTCATGTAACAGATACAGAGGATCAATTTACAGATGCCATCAAACTTCCTAATTAGAATACAGAGTCATTAATAGTTTATAGTAATCCTTCAAAGAGTTTGAAGTTTCTTATACCCTGTGGGTCTTAACAAGTTTTTGTGAGAAAGCCTTATTTAACATTTAGCTTCTACCTTGTAAACAAAACAAAACAAAACAAAACAAAACAAAACAAAACAAAACAAAACAAAACTTCCTGAATTAATCAATGCTTTCTGTACCAGAGTGCCAGAGCCACCCTCATCCACATATGCACAGCTATATAAACCTGCATGTGGTTGGAAGGTTGTAATTATGTAAATGACTATGAGGCAAAGCATTTCAATTCTTAACAGGGAGTTTGGCACTCAGTGTGTCGACTTCAAAGAACAGCCAGGCCATAGGAATCCCCGTGAAGAGAGAAAAGGAGGAATTCCAGAGCAAACTACTTCTTGAGAACTACAGGCCCATCTTAATTAGCTTGGTTTTTCTTGATCCAGGCTACTAAGAAGGAGGAGAGTTTAGGAAATTGCCATGTGAGATTTTCGGCTTCTGTACAGTGTGTTCTGCAAAGTCTCAGGAGACATTTCTTGCCTCAGTCTGTAAAATTTTGTTTTGCAGATTTCACTGGGGCCACTGCAGCATTAAGGAATATGTAAATAGATGGCAAAGTGTTATATCCGGTTTTGCCTGCATGGATACTATTGAAAGCCTATCATTTGAATTAATAGAATTGGTTAAAAAAAAAATTCCCTTACCCAGAACAGGTGGGAACCACCTAGTTGTTTGAAGACCATGATAAAATAAAAGGACAGAGAAAAGATGAATTGTATCTTTCTTCCTGGGCAGGGATACTCATCTCTCATGCTTGGATATCAGAATCCCAATTCCTCAGATCCTGTCCTTGGACATTAATAAATTAGCACTGTCACAGGAGCTTATATATTTCTCATGTCATTCTATGTTTATCACACTTAAGTCATTAAAACAAAACTATGTCATCCTGTTTCACCGAACTTTTAGTTTTAATGAAATTTTAAGTACTTTGACTTCTCTTCATCTATATTTAAAGTATTGCTATAATATTATAATTGCATATAGTTATAAATATTATTATATATTATATTTATGTATTATATTTTATATATTTATAGTTTTATATAACATAAGCATTATATATAAATACTATATATACATATTATATAATATATGATTATAAATATATGTATATATTATATTACATAATACAGATAATATATATTATAATTGTATAATGAACTGTATATTATAATGGCTGATTTTGAAAAAGTATACTTAAACCTGTCCATTTACATCTAACAGTAGCACTATTTATCCACATAATACATGTTTTTCACTCAAGCTCATCCAACAAAGACCTAAATATATTCTTTTTAAATGTATTTTTAATTAGATGTTTTATTTATTTACATTTCAAGTGTTATCCCCTTTCCCAGTTTCCCCTCCACAAACCCCCTGTCTCATCCATATCCCTGCTTTTATGAGGGTGCTCCCTTACCTACCCATGCACAATACCCTACCTTGCCTCCCCACCCTACAGTAGGGCATTGAGCCTTCTCAGGACCAAGGGCTTTCCCTCCCATTGATGCTAAATAAGGTCATAATTTGCTACATATGCAGCTGGAGCCATGGTTCCTGCCATGTGCATTCTTTGGTTGGTGGTTTAGTCCCTGGGAGCTCCGGGGTTTTGTTCGGTTGATATTGTTGTTCTTCTCATGGGCTTGTAAACTCCTTCAACTTCTAGAGTCCTTCCCCTAACTCCTCCATTGGAGTCCTTGTGCTCAGTCTGATGGTTGACTGCAAGCATCTGCATCTGTATTGGTCAGGTTCTGGCAGAGCCTTTCGGCTTTTTCAGGCTCCGGTCAGCAAGTACTTCTGAGCATCGGGAATAGTGTCTAGGTTTGGTGGCTGCACTGGGATTATTCTCCAGGTGGAGCAGTCTCTGATGTTCTTTCCTTTTGTCTCCTTCTGCTCCATTCTTTGTCCCTATTTCCTTTAGACAGAAGCAATTCTGGTTTAAAATTTTGGAGATAGATGGGTGGCCCTATCCCTCAACTGGGGGCCATGCTTAACCTCTGAATGTGGTCTCTACAGGTTCTCTCTCCTCTTTGTTGGGTATTTCAGCTAATATCATCCATGTTGGGTCTTGGGAGCCTCTTGCTTTCCTGGCTTATGGGACTTTTTGGTGGCTATTCCCTGTTTCCCATCCCCCATTGCTACACAACTCTGTTCAATTTCCTCACCCTCTGTACTTCTCCCCTGTCTCCACACATACCTGTTCCTGGTCCCCCTTTCCCTCCCTTCTCCTCTTTCCTCCCAAGTCCTTCTCACCCTCTACCTTCTGTGATTCTTTTGCTCCCCCTTCTAAGTAGGACTGAAGCATCCACACTTTCGTCTTCCTTCTTCTTGAGTTTCATATGGTCTGTGAATTGTATCATGGGTATTGCAAGCTTTTTGTCTAATATCCCCACTTGTCAGTGAGTATATACTGTGTGTGTTCTTTTGTAACTGGGTCACCTCACTCAGGATGATATTTTCTGGTTCCATCCACTTGCCTTTGAATTTCATGAAGTAATTGTTTTTAATAATAGAGTAGTACAGCATTTTGTAAATGTACCACATTTTCTGTATATATTCTTAAGCCTAGTGCAAAATATGTTCACATAGTTTAGTGCTATTACCTCTATAGGCAGCTAAGCATTAACTCATTTCTTAAAATGCCAGTAAATAACAATAAGACCCGTAAATTAGGCATGACCTTTAGGAACATTAGAATGTTTATTGAAAGAGAGAAATTTAAAAAATAAAAAATAAAGTAGTAAAAAAAGAGAAATTTTAGAAAATTTGGAAGGAGTAAGATAAGAAGATACAGAGACTAAGTGGGTGCCAGTCAATGAGGAGCTTGCCATTGCATGGGAGAGTGAGCCATGCTACTGTGTGAGATGAACAGGAGTCAGCTTGGATCTTTTAGTGTGTCATGTGTAAAATTGCATTTCTGAGCCTTTTATACCACAGTGTAATGTAGTTCCTATAGGATGAATATTTGGAACCTCCCTGCACTTGCTGAATGATGGCAGAAAATTCTGTTGGAGACTATCTGAAGGTCTTCCTATAAGACATGCTGAGTGTTTTGAGAAAGATATCTGATAAACAGTAAATAAAGGAAGTACATTGCTGCGTGTGTGTGTGTGTGTGTGTGTGTGTGTGTGTTTTATTGTGCACATATACACACACATGGTTGGGGGGCTTGATGATTTTGTCAGCTGCAGTGATGCCAGAAGAACTTGTATTCTGCAACTGAGCAGGATTCATGGGAAACTAAGAGATGAGGGAACCTGAATGTGTCTTACCTAAGTTCTCTGCACATATGTAATGGCTGAGTAGTATATTGTTCTTGTGGAATCGTAACACGGAGCAGAAGCTGTCCTTGACTCTTTTGTCCCCTTGTGGGAAACTTTTACTCCTACTGTGTAATGTCATCCAGCCTTGATGTGATTGTATGTGGCTATTCTTAGTGTAGCTTGTTATGCCCTGTTTGGTTAAGTTGTTGGGGAGATTTTTATGAGAGGAGGCAGAGGGAGGGTGGATCTGGAGGAAATGGGTGGTGTGGGAGCCTGGAGGATGTAATGGAAGTGAAACTGTGATTGGGATGTAATATATGAGAGAAAAATGAATAAAAATAGAAGCTATAGTCTGACTATAAGTAGAGAACTGAGATATGGTAAGAACTATAGAACTGAAGAAACACAAGGGCATGAAAACAGAAGCAAATGTGAGAGAAGAATGAAAGTGAGCATGAACAGAAATAGTTCACCAGCCTCCCTCCCTCCATGATTTAAAGGGCCAGGTCAAGTGCTGAGGTCATCAATCAGCAAATCCAATCCTACTCCATGACAACAGTAACCACTCATGCAGAGGACACCATTGCTCTTGTGAGATAAAGGCACATTTTCTTTCCTTAGATCATTAACAGAACCAATCTCTCCTAAGTGACTAGTCATAAAAGAAACAGAGCATTACCTAGGGGAAGGAAAACACTGGGCAAAAATCCCATCACTTTAAACTGTAAATGAAATGTCCATTTTAAAATGTCCTCGATTTGATTTAAGTTTGTTTTGTGAGGTTGATAACAAATGTTTTTAAGAGCACACTGATAAGAATTATCCTCCTCTGAGATTAACTCCTGAACCTCTTATCAAAACTATTTTTGTTGATCTCAAATGTCCCAATCTTCCATTCCCAAAAGAGTTGCTAAAGAAGGCTGGGTTATCTGGTGTGTGATAAACAGCAATTTCCTGAGGCTTTGATCAAGACTGACTTGGCTTCTTCCAATTAAATGAAGCAAACAAGTCAATTGTTAGCAGAATCCTTCTAAAGGATAGATTTATTTCAATTGAAAATCTCCCACCAAAGTGATTCCTTGACTGCATTTCTAATCATAAATCCAGTGAGGAGACAAAGAATAAGGTGAGAGATAACAAGCAAGAGCCAACATCCCTGGACTGTCAGATACTCTGCTCTATAGTCTTAGCTGCTAAGATATATCTTCAATTACTAACCCAGTAGGAGTAAAAACGAAGGCCAGTTTAATGTAACTCCTCAAAGAGAAATGACCTTTGGCCTCCAATACCAAAGACATCTTTGGAATCTACTGCAAATAGAAATAATTAAAAGACCAGAAAATCAATAGTGCAGGGCAGAGTTTAAAAACTCTGGGTATTCAGCATGCTATGAGTTTTACCAAATCTGGAGTGGGTTCAGGACAATACCATTTGAAGGTATCTAGTCAATTGGGTGGATTTTTCAAGTTTTCTACATTGCATTTTAGTCCCAATCATCTTCATCAATGACCATCGATGGAGATGGTTGATAACTGAGGCTATCTTATTTTCAAATTTGTTGACTCTCTCATTTAGGGTCAAAGTATTTCTTGGGTTACCAGAGTAGAGTTCATTTTGACAGAAATAGGCCAAATGACTCCTTGACCTATACCTCCCCTTGGCAAAACAAGATTAATTCTTGTGTCAAAATAATGAAACAGTAGGTTCTTTCTCTTATTGCCTCCATAAATCCTTCACAAAGGGAATCATTACTTCTTGTCATTATCTAGAGCAGTGGTTCTCAACCTCCCTAATGCTGCAACCTTTTAATATAGTTCCTCATATTGTGGTGACCCCAACCACAAATTATTGTTATTGCTACTTCATATGTATAATTTTACTACTGTTATAAATAATAGTATAAATATTTGTGCTTTCTGATGGTATGAGGTGATCCATGGGGAAAGAGTCATTCCAACCATAAAAGGGTTGCAATGTACATGTTGAGAACCCCTGGTCTAAACAAACATTCCTTGTGAGCAATGTCAGCCTGTGGTGCTTCCATATGCTCCTTTTCATATGTTCTTTATCTTTGTAAAGACTAAAGACGAGTTCCAGAAAAATAGACAGAAATGAGGACAAAGGACATGGGTACAACACAGAGAAATGCAATATCCTGGCTCTGGGAGACAGCCTTGAAAGCTCACCATTGAGTTGTTTTAGTGGTCCTGGGTGATAGAAGAATTAGCTTTGCCTGGGTAGCTCAATAAACCAAGCAGCAGATTGTGGAAATAAAAAAGCATATGTTTGCCATTTTTTTTTTTAGAAATAAATGTCTTATAAATAATTATAAACACAAAACAAATATGTTTTATATCCAAACTCAGCTCACTTGGGGCCATTGCTTCTGATCTTTTTGGTATTTTTAGATATGCAAAGAGCTGAAGGTCAGTCCCTGAAGAGTCATTATCTAGAGTCCTGGGGCTCCTTTCCACCGCTCTTAAGATCAGAAGCAGAACAATCTTTCCTAACCTTGAGAACTGTGAACAAATCTTCTTTGGAGGAGAAGATGGGAGAACAGTTGGAAATTGCTTTGGAAATACAGATTAGGGTAGAATATGAGCCGTTCTGTTGACAAGATAGGGTGTGTGGGCAGGGAGTAGGGCATGACCATCATGCTTTGCATGTACATGTCTTTGACTTATGGTGCCTGAAGGCTTGATAACAACTTCCAAAGATGTCCTTGTAGAAGCAGCTTGAGCTTTAAGGGATCTGAGTAACCCAACATTAAAAAGGAAAGGACTGAGTCTCATGCTAAAAATGATCAGATAAAGAACTCAATGAATTGAGACACCAAAAGAGAAAGCCAGGAATGGCTTCACACTCCTCCTCACAAATTATATCAGGGTTAGATATATTATTGGCTCCCCTCATTTTTGTGTGCTAGATATAATTTGCATAGGTCTATATACTAATTCTACTTGCTAATTTTTCCTACAATGTAGTAAAGTCATTTGGTGGGGTCACATGATCCAGCTTTCTTCTATATGAACTAGGCATGGTGATGGGGTAGATCACACACTAGATGGGAATAATATGATTAAATCATGTTATTTTCTAACCAGATAGAAAGTAAAGTTTCAAACACTTGACAAAAAAAAAAATCAAACAAAAATGTCAATGAGGTCTACTAACTTCTGAGGTTTTATTGTGCTTCTGGTTTAGGACCCTCTGAAGAATGGTTACTTTCCAGACAAGTGGAGTGCTCCTTGCCTCCCAAGAAAAGAGTATTTGAGTAAAACGAATGGGAAACATGGTTACAAGAAAACTGGGAAGATTGTAAGGTGAGCTCTGGTAAAGCCCACACTCCCTGCTGATTAATTACAACATGACTCATTAAACATAATGGGCTATTCACATTAATTCTCTGAAAATTTATATACAGTGTATCTTTCTTAAGGGGCAATAGCCAGCATAAATTCCAAAATATTCAGCATCTCTAGATAAGAATCCACAATTCTTCATCTTTCCTTCCACTTTCCAATTTAATCTGGACAACGTTATATATTTTCTACTTACATGATGGCATTGTTAAGCATTGGGAACAGTTTAAAATAATTGAAAATTAGATTGTTCCCTTTGTTTAAAAGAAAGTCAAATGTAGGGCAGGAGAGATGGATCCGTGGTTAAGAGCACTGACTGTTCTTTCAGTAGACAGAGGTTCAATTCCCAGGCTCCACAATGTAGCTCACACTGTCTTTAATTTAGGTCCTAGATGATTCAGTGCTCCCTTTCTCCTCTATGGGCACTACATCCATGTGGTGTGCATAGACATATACACATGAAAAACATCCTCACACATAAAACAAAAATACAAAGATTTTAATGTCCTAGCACTTGGGATGCAGAGGCACATGGATTTCTGAGTGTGAGGCCAGCCTGATCTACAGAGTGGGTTCTAGGAGAGCCAGGGCTATACAGAAAAACCCTGTCTCAAAACAAAACAAAACAAAACAAAAACAAAATGAAACAACAAAATGAAACAAAACAAACAAAAAGATTTTAATGTCAAATTTATTATAATAGTGTGTATTGTTAATGATGTTATGTAGAATTTCTTGATTGACTTATCTTGGTAAAAGTCTTGAAGAGCTAAGGTAGCCAAAGAGCTCTGCATGGAATCTGTACAAATGAACTTTTTCACTAGGGAAGATATGAACTGTGATTTCACAGGGTGAGATTCAGCTGACTGAGTTAGTGGCTGAGACAGTTTGATTGTTCATCCCATTCACTGCACAGGTGACAGTGACTGTGATCACTTGATTCTTAGTTCCCTTAAAAATCACTTGTAGGCAGAGGACTGCGTATTTATGTGGCAATACCATTTAGGTGGCATCCACTTTGAAACTGTGTGGAAATGATTACATGATGCTTGAGGATTTTGTGGCATCTAGAGATTAACACTGAGTGTGGAAGTTTCTTGTTTCTTGTTGGGTTCTTCTGATTCCTCCTTTACTTTACAACTTGACTTTGTATGCCAGAGATTTAATGCATGGAAAGGAATTTCTAAGAGTGACTGTTTTAAATTTCCTCCTTTCAGAAGTTCACTAAAGCAAAGCAAAGCAAAAAACAAACAAACAAACAAACAAACAAAAGAGAGTGGTTTTTTTTTTAAGGTTGCAGAGCTAATTAGTGGAAGGTATAAAACCAGAATAGCCATTACAATATAATGCTTCCTTTAAGATCAATTTTAAATCAATCCTATAAAATAAATGGATACCTACTACATACTACACTTTTCTAATTTAACAGTATGTCCACTCATTTATTTTGAAAGATAAACAGTTCACCCGAGGCTTTGACCTCCAGTGCCAGGCTTCTCTCTGGTGGTGATTGTGTTGGTCTATTCATTCTTTACAGCTGTAATTTAAAGGATGGGATGAGCATAAAGGTCAATAGAGCTTGTTAATCAATGATCATCAAAAACACAATCAACCTTTGGGTAACTATAAAAAGCTGACTTGATAAACTCTAGACCACCATGGAAGACTTAATTGCAAAATAACAGAAAATAAGAAAACTGACTGGTGACATCGATACGTAGGTGATGTAGCTATGATCTTACTTCATTCCTTATGTTTTATCTTTAGAAAAGAGCTTTTAACAGAAAAGCTCTTTTTTTTTTATATAGAAAACAGAGCTTTAAGAATGAAATTTTATAGCGTCTAATGCTAACAGTGCTTCTCAACCTGGGCTTCATGGCTACTTTGACAAACTTCTATCTTCAAAAATATTTACATTATGATTCATAACCATGACAAAATTATAGTTATAATGTAGAAATGAACACAACTTCATGGGTGAGATTAACCACAACATTTCCCTTATCCATTCTTCAGTAGAGGGACAGCTACTTTGTTTCTCGTTTCTGTCTATTATGAACAAAGCTGCTATGAACATATTTGAGGAAGGATGTTCTTGGGGTAGGATGGAATATTTTGTGGATGTATGCCCACATGTGGTATAGCTGTGTCTTAAGGTAGATCTGTTCCCAATGTCCTGAGAAACTGCCAAATTGATTTCCAGAGTGCATGTACAACTTTGCAGAATCCCACCACCAATGGAGCAGTATTCCCATTGCTCTACATCCTTGCCAGTATGTGCTGCCATGTGAGTTTCTGGTCTTAGCCATTCATTAGGTGTAAGGTGGAATCTCATAATCATTTTTATTTGCATTTTCTTTATGGCTAAGTGCTTCTTAGTCAATAGAGATTTTTCTATTGAGAATTATTGATTTAGCTCTGTACTCCAGTTTTAATTGAGTTATTTGATTTGTTGACATCTAGTTTCTTGAGTTCTTTATATATTTTGGATGTCAGCCCTCTGCCATATATGGAGTTAGGGAAAATGTTTTCTCATTCTGTATGCTGCCATTTTGTCCTTTTGAAAGTGTCATTTGCCTTACAGGACCTTTTTGGTTTCATGAGGTCCCATTTATTAATTGTTTATCTTAGTGCCTGAGCTAGATTTTTTAATAAATGTTATTTCTGAGTAATTCTGAGTTAGGCCAATGGAGTCATCATTCAGACCAGTCATTCTCCCACAAATATTTATGCACTATGATCTGTGTACCATAGACAATTTCAGAATATTTTTTGAGGCTCCTACCTTTCTCTCATTCACCTCTAACTTTATATCACTCAGCAGTTCTGATTAGTAACCTAAGAATTCTGGCAATACAATTATGAGTCTTTAGGAGGATGAATATTTTGGAAGATAAAGAGGGAGATGATTTAATTAAAGTTCAACAAAAGATGCATTATTACATTTAAAGTAATAACTTTACTAATATATTTATTGCTATATTGTTAATATTAGCACTAGTATTAACAACTTAATACTTTTGTTTTTCCTTCAGAAATTGAACATTTCCTTTCAGGATTTGGGGGACCCTAACCAAGTTGAAAATTTTATCAGGATTCTTAGAAGATTGATTCGTGTCGAAACCCTTTGGTTGGTGGATAATTCACTCATTGATTTAAGTGCCATAAGATTGCCAAGGTACTCGTGACCATTCTGAATTTAATATTTGGTCCTTGGATATATGTAGTTGTTGTATACAGAGAATATACTTCAATTTACAAAGGTCTTAGGAATAATCCTTTGTGCTAAAGCTAAAACAACCTTCCCCAAAATTTATCTCAAAATATTATACTTCAGAATGAAAAATCTGTTTTCTTCCAAATTGATAGTTTTATTTTGTTTTGTTTTGTTTTGTTTTGTTTTTTTTACCAACTTTTGGCATAGTAATTTGTAATCATGGAATCTGTGAGCAGAAAATCTTACCATTTTCCTTGTGTTGTGAACTGAAAAATACATTTCTATTACATATATATTATGGTTGTAATTTTTATTTAGTTGCATTTACTTAACACTTATTAGTAATAGTCTATAAAAATAATAATATTCTATAAAGTTGTTAACAAGAATATTATCTCAATTTTGCATAATATAGACATTAAGATTATTATCCTGGAGACAGAACCAAGTAAAAGATTGAACAAAATATTTTATGAGCATTTTTTTTTTTTTGCACAGACCCTTTCATCATTCAAAAGATGCCAAATTCCTATTGTAAACCCCATTCTGAGTTTCTGGTCAATGCTGTGTAAGAATACTCCTTGCAGAGAGCTTCTATCAGCTGCATCAGGCAAAATGGGTGGGCGGGATGAGCTTCTGAAAGGCATAAGAGGCAGGATGAAGTCTTCCGGAGTCTAATAGAAGAGTGTCATGATTAGTTTTGTTGTCACTTCGACACACCTGTGAAAAGGAAATTTCAACTGAATAACTACCTTCATCACATTGGTCTGTTGGCACGTCTACCAAGCAATTTCTTGATTAATATTTGATGGGTAAAACCTCATTCCTCTGAGAGCAATCCCATGCCTATGCATGCAGATAGACCTACCTTTAAAAAAGCTAGCTGAACATAAACTTGAGAGTATCTAGTAAATATTCTCCCTCCATGGTTTCTGTTCCAAGACCTCATCTTAGGTTTTCCTGGTAATGGTCTGTAACCAATAAAGTAAATAAATCCTTTCCTCCAAATGTTTGGAGCACAGCAGCAGATAGCAAATGAAAATAGTGAGAAAGGAAACCTGGACATAACATAAAAGCAAAGTAAATCCCAGAGCAATTAAGATAAGTCTCTGATCGTGGGTTGGTAAGGCAAGAGAAACATATGAGCATCACTGTACAGGAGAGAAGAAACAGCTGGGGAGATGTAAAGTAGGGCAGAATATGCAAAGTGTCAATGTAGCTATCATCACCTGCAGGTATTTTCAAAGTCTGTGTGAAATGTACATAGCATTTAAATGTACTTCTTTCTATTCATTTTTAAAATGAGTTTAAAAGAACAAAAAATTTTTAAAGAAAATGTATGATATTAACACATATGCATACACACACACACACACACACACACACACATACACACACACACACACACACACACAAAGTCTGCATCACTCAACCCCAACTTATTTAGTAACCTTGGTGATTTAATTGGCTAATTAAGATAGAAGGGATGTATAGCTGTATTTTGCCAATACTCATGGAAATAAACATGCAGCAAAAGCAATTTGACAGTCACAGGGGTTCAGAGCATATTTAGAATACTGAACTAGAAAAACTCCAAAAGACTTGGAGTATTGAATGGATACACACACACACACACACACACACACACACACACACACACACACACACACACACATGCAAACACACACACACACACTGAAAGAAAGGTCCAATTTTGATGCATTATAAATTCATTTCTATATATTTATTCCTTTAAGAGAGGACACATAGAGTTTTACAAGAGTAATTCATATTTTACATCTTCTAAATTGCTATATCAAATAAGAAAATTATGATGCATACATATCCATAGTTATCTCTTATTTATCAGAAAAGCTATGCTACTATACTCTACATTTTTTGCCAGCCTCAGTCATATTGTGCTTCTTGAAGCCATCTGTGATGGAGTTATTCTAGGTGATGGTGTGATGAGTCAAGATGAGAGTACAGAGAGGGAACATATGACTGATTACTGTGGAGGGAACTGGCTTCAGAAAAGAATGCAAAAAGAGCAGAGCAGCAGAAAGTGCTGGCTGAGTTTATAATTAGAAAGGGACAAAGTCCTAAAGTGGTAAAGAGCAGACAAGAAAAGTTATTAAAGCTATCATTAGGATATATAAAGTCTACATGGAAATGAACTAACAGAAGAAAAAAGATATTAGATATAAAAAGGGAAGAATGTATTCTGAGGGCTTCATTTGGTTTTATGTCTCTAGGTTTCCTTTGGTTGTTGCCCCTTATTTGCCAAAGTCAGTGCACTGTTTCTTTCTTGTGGTATTAAATGCAAATTATTCATAAAGAATGTATTTTTATTATTGTGAATAGTTTTTGCAATCCTGAATTTTTTGTTATTCCAAATGAATTTGAGACTTGGTCTTTCTAACTCTATGAAGATTTGAATTGGAATTTTCATGGGGATTGCATTAAACCTGTAGATTGCTTTCAGCAAGATGGCCATTTTTACTATATTAATCCTGCCAGTACATGAGCATGGAAGATCTTTCCATCTTCTGAGGTCATCTTTGATTTCTCTCTTCAGAGAATTGAAGCTCTTGTCATACAGATCTTTCACTTCTGTGGTTGGAGTAACACTAAGATATTTTATATTATTTGTGACTGTTGTGAAGGGTGTCTGTTGCTACCTGCAGCTACAGCGAACTTGGTCCCTGGAAGAGAAGCTGGGAATACATGGGGAGGTGGTGAGAAAGAAATGATATCAGGGCAAGAGTTGCTATTCAAGATGCAAAGTTTATATGGCGATTTGACAGTATATGAGCTATGGGGTGAATCCCTTGTGACTGGCTCAGCATGTGCTGGCCCCACCTTTCCACATTGCTCAGCGGGTGGCCTGCTTGGTTCAGGAAACCATAGGTCTGGCAGAACAGAGGACTTCGGTGCTCTGCCCCAGGCTAGCTCGAGGTGCTGGCTAGCCCGAGGTGCTGGCTAGCCCATGGCTCCCAGGTAATAAACAGGAAGCTGTATTGTTCTATAGAGAACTGGGAAGTTCAAAAACCCAGCTCAAAAGCTGGGGTAGGATACAGGTGTCATTTCCCTAATTTCTTTCTCAAACTGTTTATCCTTTGCATATATGAAGACAACTGATTTTTTTTTTTTAGTTTATTTTATATCCAGCCACTTTGCTGAAGTTGTTTATTAGATTTAGAAACTCTCTGGTGGAATTTTTGTGGTCTTTTAATTGTACTATCATATCATCTGCCAATAGTGATATTTTCACTTCTTCCTTTCCAATTTGTATCCCTTTGACCTCCTTTTATTGTCTAATTGCTCTAGCTAGAACTTCAAGTACTATATTGAAAAGATATGGAGAGAGAGGACAGCCTTGTCTAGTCCCTGATTTTAGTGGGATTGCTTCAAGTTTCTCTCCATTTAGTTTGTTGTTGGCTACTGGTTTGTTGTATATTGCTTTTACTATGTTTATGTATGGGCCTTGAATTACTGATCTTTCCAAGACTTTGGACATGAAGGAATGCTGAATTTTGTCAAATGCTTTTTCAGCATCTTTTGAAATGATCATGTGGTGTTTATATAGTGGATTACATTGATGGATTTCCATATATTGAACCATCCCTGCATTACTGAGATAAAGCCTACTTGATCATGGTGAATGATCGTTTTGATGTGTTCTTGGATTTGGTTTGCAAGAATTTTATTGAGTATTTTTGTATCGATATTCATAAGGGAAATTGGTCTGAAGTTCTCTTTTTTGTTGGGTCTGTGTGTGGATTTGGTATTAGCGTGCTTCATAGAACAAATTGGGTAGTATTCCTTCTGTTTCTAGCCCCATGGGAGAAGCAATAGTGTCAACCAGACCCCTGGGGCTCCTCAGGACTGGACCACCAACCAAATAGTACATATGGAGGGACCCATGGCACTGGCAGTATATGTGGCAGAGGATGACCTTTTTTGGACATCAGTGGGAGGAGTGGCCCATGGGACTGAGGGTTTTTGATGCTCTACCAGTGTAGTGGAATGCCAGGACTGGAAGGCAGGAGTGAGTGGGTAGATGTGGGAGTATCCTCATAGAAGCTGGGGGAGGGAGGATGGTATAGGGATTTTCTGAAGGGGAGACCTGGAAAGGGGAAGACATTTGAAATGTAAATAAAGGAAATATCCAATAAAATTGAAATCATAAAAAATAGAATGCATTTTTTCCTTAAGGCAGTGTACTAGAGATAGATTATAGATTAATTATTTCCTCCATCATCACAGTCTCATTTAACTATGATTTTATGGCAAAAAAAATAGGGAAACATTAAATATCAGAAAATGCATTGAACTTAAGTTCCTAACATACTTTTATTTTCTCAAGGGTACTATGTATATTTTTTATATAAATCAAGGTTTGCATCTGATTTAAAATGCGATTTTCTCATTATAGAATTTTTTAAGTACACAAAAGCAAGAACAACAACAACTTAATCACTTAGGAGCAATATTCTTCACAACTTGAGTTTCTCTGTATATACTTTTCTGCTGGGGAAATGGTATGGAACTAGTCACTTTTTCAAGATGTATGGGACACACAACCCTCACTAAGCACGTGGGAAGAGAAGCAGATGCATGTATATAGCAGGCTTATGAACTACTCACCCAGTGTTCTCCCATGGTGAACAATGCTCATGAATGTAAACTTCCTTTGTGGTAATTCTCACTGTCACTCTGGCAGGGCTATGATCTTAGCAGGACTGGAGGATGCTATAAGATTTGGTAATTCCATGCCCACTGTAGAAGGAGGCTTGTTCTTTTCTGAAGGGAAACAGAGAGAGGAACAGTGGATCTGGGGGATAGTGGAGGTGGCGATGAACTGGGAGGAGTGGAGGGAGGGAAGGCTGAAGTTCAGATATGTTGTATGAGGGAATAAAGATATTTTAAAAAGGCAAATGATATAACTTTTATTGTCTCCAGCTGCCGAGTTTTAAATATGAGCAAAAACTATCTAACATCTTTCAAACAACTACCAAAGATACCTCAGATACAACAGTTATCACTGGCTGAAAACCACATTGAGACACTGGCTGGCCTCTCTAGTTTACGGTGCACACCACTAGAATCCCTCACCTTGAAGAGGAACCCCTGTGAATTTCATCAAAACTACAGGAAGCAGTAAGGCTCGAATGTCTGGGTTACGTTTTGTTGAATAGTGAACTGTTAGCTGTATTGCATGTTGTTCCTTTCTTGTTTACATTCACTTAGCAAAAGTTTGCTCTTTATTTCATGCATAAAAGTATATGTCTGAGTGCACATTTGAAACCATCTGCATGTAAGTACCTGTGGCATGTGTGTGTATGTGTGTGTGTGTGTGTATACAGACATGATTTTGGGATAAAGTATATATTGTCAGATCTTAGAGTATTGTCAGATCTTATACTCTTGTTTTCTCTTTCTAGTTACTCAGACAGAGCACAATTTTCTGTGTTCTACAGTCCAAAACTTTATGGGTCTTGTCCAAAGAGTTGCTTTACTTTTATATTTTAAGTATATATTAGTACTTCCCATATTTCTTTCTCTCTTTCTTTTTTTTTCTTTTTTTTTTTTTTTTGGTTTTTTGGATTTGTTTTTTTTCGAGACAGGGTTTCTCTCTATAGCCCTGGATGTCCTGGAACTCACTCTGTAGACCAGGCTGGCCTCGAACTCAGAAATCCGCCTGCCCCTGCCTCCCAGTGTGCTGGGATTACAGGCGTGCGCCACCACCTCCCGGCTACTTCCCATATTTCTACTTTTATTTTTGGTATTTTGATAATTCTTGTTTTCAGTTCTCTAGTGTTTTTGTCTCCTTTCTGGTACTTCATTGTGTATCTTATTTTGCCATCAGTGTTTTGGGTTCCTTCAATTATCTTCTTCAATGTTTGTGTTAATAATGATACAATCTTCCTTTTCCTTTAGTTATGAAAGGTATTGCTAAAGGACTCATGAATTTAGGTTGCTCGCTATTGTTTTTCAGAAATTAAAATATATTATTCCATTCTTTGGAGCCATTAAAGTCTTTGTAATGGTGCTATTTTGATTGTTTTATCTCTATAATTGACTTAGTTATTCCCTCTTGCGGCTTGCAATATTCTTTCCTGTGTATCTACTATAAGTTGATATAGGTGAATATTTCATGGGACAATTTATTCCTAGTAGTTCCTGTGTCTGGATGGTCACTCACTTTTTCTAGATTTGGAAAATATTATGTTATGGTTTTATTGAATTTACATTTTGTGTTGCTGTCTTATACTTTTCTTCCTCTTTTCATGGTCAGTTTTGTCTTCTAATTGTATTACTTCCTCCTTGCATGCTTGTTTCTTATTATTTTATTGTTAGTGCTGTGCTAATTTATCTACCTGTTCTCTAAGCCCTGCTATTTTATATTCTACTTAATTCAGCCCTTTGGCAAAGCTTTCCACTAAGGTTTTTATTTGACTTACTGTAATTTTCATTTCCAAAATTTACATTGACTATTGTTTTGGAAAGACTCAGTAAAGCAATATTCGGCAAAACCAGAACGGGGAAGTGGGAAGGGGTGGGTGGGAGGACAGGGGAAGAGTAGGGGGCTTACGGGACATTTGGGGAGTGGGGGGCTAGAAAAGGGGAAATCGTTTGAAATGTAAATAAATTATATCGAATAAAAAAATTAAAAAAAATTCCCCCCAAAAAAGGAATTTTAAAATCTTGATTCAATTTTATTTTCATATTCTAAATTGGCATCCTTCTTTCATTTAGCTGTTTAATTCAGTCATTTTCTTTGAACTAGTTCAGAAAAATAATTAAGTCCCTTTGCTTAGAATGAAAAATGATAGGTATTAATGTTTTACTTGAATGTATGTGTATGTACTCTGTGCGTGTTTATGCCTACAGAGGCCAGAATATGGGGTCAGATCTCTTAGAACTGGAGTTATTAGCACTTGTAGGCATTCTAATGTTGGTGCTGAGAACTGAAATCTGATTTTTTATAATACCACCAGGTACCTTTAACCACTAGCAAGGTCATTTTTCATTTAGTTGAACATTCTTATAACTATTCTTTTGATTTTTTTGTCTGGGATTTCCTTTTACTTCTTGTCATTAGAATTCATTATTACTGAATTGGTAAACCGGTAATTTTCAAAGAAACCTTGTCTTGATTTTGGGCAGGGTTCTTACTTTTGTATGTTTGTGTGTGTGTGTGTGTGTGTGCGTGCTGTGATTTATTATTTTGTGCTAATCTCACTGGTTACTTTATTTTAATCAAGCACTTTTTATAAGTCGAAGAATGGGACTTGGTTATTATTAGATATTGCTGTTACAACTTCCCATTGTGCTTTCTGGAGGGTACCAGCTAGGAGCACAGAGGGCCTAAGATCAGTGGAGCAGCTGGAATAGAAGTCTTGCCCGCAGCCATTTGCACCTGGGAGCTGGGAAACTCCACAGTCTTCTGTGCATAGCCTGCCAGGAGAGAGAGAGAGAGAGAGAAATCTCCCAGCAGTGCTTTCACTTTTGAGCTCAGAGAAGTAAGGACACAGACTTACAGGCCCACAGGAGGAACAAACTCCAGCCAGAGACAAGCATACCAATTAGCACCAGATGGCGGAAAGGCAAGCACAAGAACCCTACCAATAGAAACAAAGGCCACATGGCAACATTAGAACCCAGTTCTCCTACCACAGCAAGTTCCAGATACCCCAACACACTGGAAAAGCAAAGTTGGATTTAAAATCATATCTCATGATAGAGGGCTTCAAGAAAGACAAATAACTCCCTTAAAGAAATACAGGAGAACATCAGTCAACAGGTAAAAGCCCTTAAAGAGGAAACACAAAAATCACTTAAAGAAACACAGGCGATCATGGGTCAACAGGCAGAAGCCCTTAAAGAAGAAACACAAAAATCCCTTATAGAATTAGAGGAAAACACAAACAATCAAGTGAAGGAACTGAACATAACCATCCAGGATCTAAAAGTGGAAGTAGAAACAATAAAGAAATCACAAAGGGAGACATCTCTGGAGATTGAAACCTTGGAAAGAATCCAGGAGTCATAGATGCAAGCATCAACAACAGAATACAAGAGATAGAAGAAAGAACCTCAAGTGCTCAAGATACCATAGAAAATATTGACTCAACAGTCAAAGAAAATGCAAAATCATAAAGCTGGTACCTCAAAACATCCAGGAACTCCAGGATACAATGAGAAGACCAAAGCTAATGATTATAGGTATAGATGAGAGCGACAATTTACATCTTAAAGGCCCAATAAATATCTTCAACAAAATTGTAGAAGAAAACTTCCCTAAACTCGAGAAAGAGATGCCCATGAACATACAAGAAGCCTTCAGAACTTCAAATAGACTGGACCAGAACAGAAAATCCTCCCAGCACATAAGAATAAAACATCCAGGAACTCCAGGACACACCTAATGCACCTAATGCACTAAACAAAGAAAGAATATTAAAAGCAGTAAGGGAAAAAGGACAAGTAACTTATGAAGGCAGACCGATCAGAATCACACCAGACTTCTCACCAGAGAGGAAGAAAGCTAGAAGATCCTGGGCAGACCTCATACAGACCCTAAGAGAACATAAATGCCAGCCCAGGCTACTATACCCAGCAAAACTCTCAATCATCATAGATGGAGAAACCATGATATTCCATGAGAAAACCAAATTTGTACAATATCTATCCACAAACCCAGCCCTACAAAGGGTAATTGATGGAAAATGCCAACACAAGGAGGGAAACTACACCCTAGAAAAAGCAAGAAAGTAATCTTCTTCCAACAAATCCTAAAGAAGATACACAAACATAAAAATTACATCAAAAATAACAGGAAGCAACAATCACTATTCTTTAATATCTCTTAACAACAATGCACTCATCTCCCCAATAAAAAGACATAGACTAATGAAATATTTCTCATGTAAATCTTCAATTTTATCAGAAAATGTTTGTAATTCCCCTTTTAATTAACTTAGTACTTTCTTTTATGTCTACCATTTTATCTGCATTATTTTTCATAATAATCTTCAATTTTAATATATCTATATACTTCCTCCATTTTATCAGAAATGTTTCCAGTGTAAATCTTCGATTTTATCACAAATGTTTCTAATTCTACCTTCAATTAATTTAGAAAGAGTTTTTACATCCACCATTTTTAATGTAAAATTTTCCATGAAATAGTCAATTTTAACATGTTTGTCTATTTATTTCTTGAATTTTACCAGAAATAGCTTCCATGTAAACATGAAAATGTTTATAATTCCACCTTCAATCAACTTAGAATTATCTTTATGCCTATCCTTTTATCTATATAATTTCCATGATAATCTTTAATTTTAACATGTTTTTCTATATATTTCTACAATTTTATCTGAAATATTTTCCATGTAAATCTTCAAGTTTATCAGAAAAGGTTATAATTAAAATTTTAATCAAAAAAGAGAAACCTACTTACATTAAAAAACAAAAAAACAAAAAAACAAAAAAAAACAAAAAAAAAACCCTTGCATTGGTCATGCAATTCAACAACTAAATTCTCAGCCCATGTGTTAAGAAAAGTGGGCACCCAGCAAATATCTTCAATAAAATTATGGAAGAAAACTTCCCTAACCTAAAGAGAGAGATGCCCATGAATATACAAGAAGCCTACAGAACTCCAAACAGACTGGACCAGAACAGAAATACTTCCCGTCACATAATAATCAAAACACCAAATGTTCTAAACAAAGAAAGAATACTAAAGGCAGTAAGAGAAAAAGGCCAAGTAACATATAAAGGAAGACCTATCAGAATCACAGCAGACTTTTCACCTGAGACTATGAAGGCTAGAAGGTCCTGGGCAGATCTCATGCAGACTCTAAGAGAACACAAATGCCAACCAAAACTACTATATCCAGCAAAACTCTCAATCACCATAGATGGAGAAACTAAGATATTTCACGACAAAACCAAGTTCACTCAATATCTATCCACAAACCCAGCCCTAAAAAGGATAATAGGAGGACAACACCAATACAAGGAGGGAAACTCCACCCTGAAAAAAGCAAGATAGTAACCTTTCATCAAACCCAAAAGAAGTTAAGCAATCAAATTTAAAAAATAACGTCAAAAATGATAGGAAGTAACAATCACTATTCCTTAATATCTCTTAACATCAATGGACTCAATGCCCCAATAAAAAGACACAGACTAACTGACTGGATACGTAAACAGGACCCTACATTTTGCTGCTTACAGGAAACACACCTCAGGGTCAAAGACAAACACTACCTTAGAGTAAAAGGCTGGAAGACAATTTTACAAGCAAATGGTCTCAGGAAACAAGCTGGAGTAGCCATTTTAATATCAGATAAAATTGACTTTCAACCCAAAGTCATCAAAAGAGACTCTGAGGGACACTTCTTGCTGGTCAAAGGAAAAATACAACAAGAAGAACTCTCAATCCTGAACATCTATGCTCCAAATGCAAGGGCACCCTCTTTCATAAAAGAAACTTTATTAAAACTCAAAGCACACATTACACCTAACACAATAATTGTGGGTGACTTCAACACTGCACTTTCCTCAATGGACCGATCAGGAAAACAGAAACTAAACAAGGACACAATGAAACTAATTGAAGCTTTGGACCAATTAGACTTAACTGATATATATAGAACATTCTATCCTAAAACAAAAGAATATACCTTTTTTTCAGCACCTCATGGTACCTTCTCCAAAATCGACCATATAATTGGTCACAAGACAGACCTCAACAAATATAAAAAGATAGAACTAATCCCATGCCTCCTATCTGATCACTATGGAATAAAAGTGGTCTTCAATAGCAACAGAAACAACAGAAAACCCACATACACGTGGAAATTGAACAATACTCTACTCAATGACACCTTGGTCAAGGAAGAAATAAAGAAAGAAATTAAAGACTTTTTAGAACACAATGAAAATGAAAACACAACATACCCAAATCTATGGGACACAATGAAAGCAGTGCTAAGAGGAAAACTCATAGCCCTGAGTGCCTCCAAAAAGAAAATGGAGAGAGCATACATTACCAACTTAATGACACACCTGAAAGCCCTAGAACAAAAAGAAGCTATTTCACCCAGGAGGAGTAGAAGGCAGGAAATCATCAAACTCAGGGCCGAAATCAATCAAGTAGAAACAAAGAGAACCATACAAAAAATCAACAAAACTAGGAGCTGGTTCTTTGAGAAAATCAACAAGATAGATAAACCCTTAGCCAGACTGACCAAAGGGCACAGAGAAAGTATCCAAATTAACAAACTTAGAAATGAAAAGGGAGACATAACAACGGAAACTGAGGAAATCCAAAAAATCATCAGATCCTACTACAAGAGCCTGTACTCAACACAACTGGAGAATCTGGAGGAAATGGACAATTTCCTTGACAGATACCAAATACCAAAATTAAATCAGGACCAACTAGACCATCTAAACAGTCCCATAAAGCCTAAAGAAATAGAAGGAGTCATAGAAAGTCTTCCAACCAAAAAAAGCACAGGACCAGATGGTTTCAGTGCAGAATTCTACCAGACCTTCAAAGAAGAGTTAACACCAATACTCTTCAAACTATTCCACAAAATAGAAACAGAAGGAACACTACCCAATTCCTTCTACGAAGCCACAATTACGCTGATACCAAAGCCACACAAAGATCCAACAAAGAAAGAGAACTTCAGACCAATTTCCCTTATGAACATCGATGCAAAAATACTCAACAAAATTCTTGCCAACCGAATCCAAGAACACATCAAAACGATCATCCACCATGATCAAGTAGGCTTTATCCCGGGAATGCAGGGTTGGTTCAATATACGGAAATCCATCAATACAATCCACTACATAAACAAACTCAAAGAACAAAACCACATGGTCATTTCATTGGATGCTGAAAAAGCATTTGACAAAATTCAGCATCCTTTCATGCTTAAAGTCTTGGAGAGAACAGGAATTCAAGGCCCATACCTAAACATAGTAAAAGCAATATACAGCAAACCGGTAGCCAGCATCAAACTAAACGGAGAGAAACTTGAAGCAATCCCACTGAAATCAGGGACCAGACAAGGCTGCCCCCTTTCTCCTTATCTTTTCAATATTGTACTTGAGGTACTAGCTCGGGCAATTCGACAACATAAGGAGGTCAAAGGGATACAAATTGGAAAGGAGGAAGTCAAACTATCATTATTTGCAGACGACATGATCGTCTACCTAAGTGACCCAAAGAACTCCACTAGAGAGCTCCTACAGCTGATAAACAACTTCAGCAAAGTGGCAGGTTACAAAATCAACTCAAGCAAATCAGTGGCCTTCCTATACTCAAAGGATAAGCAGGCTGAGAAAGAAATTAGGGAAATGACCCCCTTCACAATAGCCACAAACAGTATAAAGTATCTTGGGGTGACTCTTACCAAACATGCGAAAGATCTGTATGGCAAGAACTTCAAGACTCTGAAGAAGGAAATGGAAGAAGACCTCAAAAAATGGGAAAACCTCCCATGCTCATGGATCGGTAGAATCAATATAGTTAAAATGGCCATTTTGCCTAAAGCACTATACAGATTCAATGCAATACCCATCAAAATCCCAACTCAATTCTTCACAGAGTTAGAAAGAGCAATTATCAAATTCATCTGGAACAACAAAAAACCCAGGATAGCTAAAACTATTCTCAGCAACAAAAGAAAATCTGGGGGAATCAGTATCCCTGACCTCAAGCAATACTACAGAGCAATAGTGTTAAAAACTGCATGGTATTGGTACAGTGACAGGCAGGAGGATCAATGGAACAGGATTGAAGATCCAGAAATGAACACACACACCTATGGCCACTTGATCCTCGACAAAGAGGCTGAAAACATCCAATGGAAAAAAGATAGCCTTTTCAACAAATGGTGCTGGTTCAACTGGAGGTCAGCATGCAGAAGAATGCGAATTGATCCATCCTTGTCTCCTTGTACTAAGCTCAAATCCAAATGGATCAAGGACCTCCACATAAAGCCAGACACTCTGAAGCTAATAGAAAAGAAACTGGGGAAGACCCTTGAGGACATCGGTACAGGGAGAAAGTTTCTGAACAGAACACCAATAGCGTATGCTCTAAGAGCAAGAATTGACAAATGGGACCTCATAAGGTTACAGAGTTTCTGTAAGGCAAAGGACACCATCAAGAGGACAGATCGGCAACCAACAAATTGGGAAAAGATCTTCACCAATCCTACATCAGATAGAGGGCTAATATCCAATATATATAAAGAACTCAAGAAGTTAGACTCCAGAAAACCGAACAACCCTATTAAAAAATGGGGGTACAGAGTTAAACAAAGAATTCTCACCTGAAGAACTTCGGATGGCGGAGAAGCATCTTAAAAAATGCTCCACTTCATTAGTCATTAGGGAAATGCAAATCAAAACAACCCTAAGATTTCATCTTACACCAGTCAGAATGGCTAAGATTAAAAATTCAGGAGACAGCAGGTGTTGGAGAGGGTGCGGAGAAAGAGGAACACTCCTCCACTGCTGGTGGGGTTGCAAATTGGTACAACCACTCTGGAAATCAGTCTGGCGGTTCCTCCGAAAACTGGGCACCTCACTTCCAGAAGATCCTGCTATACCACTCCTGGGCATATACCCAGAGGATTCCCCACCATGTAATAAGGATACATGCTCTACTATGTTCATAGCAGCCCTATTTATAATTGCCAGATGCTGGAAAGAACCCAGGTATCCCTCAACAGAAGAGTGGATACAAAAAATGTGGTATATCTACACAATGGAGTACTATTCAGCCATTAGAAACAATGAATTCATGAAATTCTTAGGCAAATGGATGGAGCTAGAGAACATCATACTAAGTGAGGTAACCCAGACTCAAAAGGTGAATCATGGTATGCACTCACTAATAAGTGGTTATTAACCTAGAAAACTGGAATACCCAAAACATAATCCACACATCAAATGAGATACAAGAAGAAAGCAGGAGTGGTCCCTGGTTCTGGAAAGACTCAGTGAAACAGTATTTGGCAAAACCAGAACGGGGAACTGGGAAGGGGTGGGAGGGAGGACAGGGGAAGAGAAGGGGGCTTACGGGACTTTCGGGGAGTGTGGGGGGGCTAGAAAAGGGGAAATCATTTGAAATGTAAATAAATTATATCAAAAAAAAAAAAAAGATGAGGGGATAGGGGATTTCAGAGGGGAAACTGGAATGTGGAACAACATTTGAAATGTAAATCAATAAAATAAACAATAAAAATAAAAGTTATAAGCTAAAAAAAAAAAAAAAAAAAAAAAAAAAGAAAAGTGGGCACCATCTCTAACCACAAGTCGGAGTAGAATACTAACTACAGAAGCAGCCACACCTGAAGGAGACACCTTTGCAGCTCAATGTTCTCATCTTGCCAGGCCTTTCCTGCCTCTCTGCCAGTGTTCACATTCTAACCAGTTCTCAGAGTTTTAAATCAGGTCGTCTTAATATGGCTATATTATTCTCTGCATCTCATGGTTTCAATAAATTGGGAAGAAGCTGAGGGGCTTGAACATGTGCTTGTACCAATTTTTTTTAAACACATACTTGGAAGATAGTTTGATCACAATCTAGTTTAAGATTGGCTTGGGGTTGCTATGAACATAGTTGAGCAAAGGACACATGCTCCACTATGTTCATAGCATACCTATTTGTAATAGTCAGAAGCTGGAAAAAACCCAGATATCCCTCAATGGAGGAATGGATACAGAAAATGTGGTATATTTACAAAATGGAATAATACTCAGCTATTAAAAACAATGAATTCATGAAATTCTTAGGCAAGATGGTAGAACTGGAGAATGTCATCCTGAGTGAGGTGGCCCAATCACACACACACACACACAAAACACACATGGTATGTACTCACTGATAAGTGGATATTAACCCAGAAGCTCAGAATACCCAAGAAGCAATTCACATATCAAATGATGCCCAAGAAGGAAGGAAGGAGAGGCCCCTGGTCCTGGAAAGGCTCAGTGCAACAGTGTAGGGGAATAACAGTACAGGGAAGCAGGAGGGGATTGATTGGGAAACAGGGGGAGGGGAGATGGCTTATGGTACTTTTGTCGGGAGACCAGGAAAGGGGAAATAATTTGAAATGTAAATAAAGATGGCTTATGACACTATCATTGAATTTTCTGTTTTAATGATGTTGATTTCAAAGATTTTTCCTTTTCCATTTATTTGTGGGTCCAGAGTCAGGGCCCTATTCAAGGGGTTTTTTCCCCTTCTCTACTGTTTTATTCAGAGTTTTAACTTGTAACCTAATTCCTTTATAAATTGAACACTATATTTCTGTGTTTGATCTAATGTCTAACAATCAGCTGTTGAGTGTTAGCCTTCCTTGACTTTCCAAGAGCCTTGTCTTCCTTTTGCAGTTACAGATCAGAGTTCTTTCAACTCTATAGGGTCATATGCAAGCATTGTTTTTCTTCATTGTCTTCATCTGATCTCTGTAATAGGACTTTCTAATACATACAAAGAAATTTCATTTTGCTTCCAAATTTCATATATTTTCTCTCAAATGTTTAAGAGATACCATGTCTTTGGTTTTTCTCTAAATACGTATTTCTAAAAGGCTTTATAAGATTGTCTTATATATTTTCTGCTCTCTGATTTTATTTTTGTGATTGTCCATGACTACCACATGTAAAGAAGTAATTGATTAAGTCTACTGTGATGATGGAATGAACTTAAAATCTGCCAAGAAGACATGATTTCATGATTTTGTCATAGCTGGGAACACCCCTAATGATATTACTGAAATTTAAATAGATTTAGATTACATACTAAGGAAATGCTCACTAAGTATATGATAGATAGATCAATAGATTAAAAAGAAGATTACTTGATAGATAAATCAATAGATGGATAGATGATAAACAGATTTATAGATAGATGATAGGTAGATAGATAGATAGATACATACATACATAATTACATAGATAGTTAGAGGAAATAAAAACAGATAAACATCTCCAGTTAATTCTATGTTGTTGATATTCTTAAGGGACTAGAAAAGATAAGTAAATGAATTCTAATCTTATATTTGTTACCTTATGACTACAGATCAACTTATCTCTCAGCTAATTTTTTTTCTACAAAGGGTCAAATCATCTCTGGAAACAGTCTAATCCCATTCTCTGATGGGACTCTTTGTGGCCATCAAACTTTAATAACAGATGTGCTTTTTCCTAACTTCCCTTCTCATAATTGCCAATTTCCAATAATAGCAAAACAGCTTTATATAAAGCTAGATTTTGTGACTTGTGCTGTACAGTGACAAATTGTCAAGCTTTGAATTCTAATTTGTGTTGTTGCTACATGAATCTCATTATTGCAGTCGTCTCCCCTATGACTGTAGATGGAAAACAAAATTTCAAATTACTTTTACAAAGCAGTGAGAACTGGCAGCATAGTGACTTTAATAATGATCTAATATTTAATCATAATAATGTTTTGAAGCTGAAAATAATATTTTCTCAATTCAGGGGAGACTTAGGCAGACATTTCAACATCATTCATAAGAAATCGCATTCTTAGTCATAACTTAATTCTATGATAGTTTAGTTTTGTTAATATGTGGGAGTTTTATAAAGCATTTTGGTGCCGGGTCAAGGCACTTGACTTCATTCAAGAGAAACATTACAGTAAGAAGATTAAGACTGCCTGAAATCTGACATGCCCTGCCATTTCTCGGTAATTCTGTCTTCAGAATTCCTGATGTGGTATACAGTCAGATGAAAATAAGTCTTTTCCATTTTCCAGTATTAATTCTACTGAATTGGGTCTGAGATGGATGTATAATGACTTTTAAGCTACAAAAGGCAGGTTGTATTGATTTGCATACTTGAGGGGTGCTTGGGAAAGAAGGATGAGGTGGCTTTAACATAAGAAGAAAGAATTTAAGCTTCCACTCATGCTGAGTAGATAGGACAAAGTTTGAACTCCATCTAAATTTGAGTTCAGTTACCAATCCAGTAATAACCACTTTGAAGATAATACATCATTTATTTTGTCACTACATTTTCATATGAAGGATTTGTGCCAAACTCTAAAGATCCTTGACACCCTGTTTGTAATTATTTTATATGTAGCTTCTCTGGGATACTGTCACCTAGAATTATGACTTTTCCCTATTGTCTCCCCATGTCCAGATCAGACAGCATGATTCTAAAGAGAGAGGTCTGAGATGGAGGATAACACCACGTCCAGGAACGCTCCTTTAGCACAGGCTAAATTCACTGCCATTTTTCAGAAGCCAGTGTCATATTATTTTCATCACAGCTTTGTGTTTTGAAAATTTGGGCGGTGATGGAGTCTAATGAGCTAAGCCTGAATTCTGGCCCGCAAAGACTTAGATTTTATTTTTTCTCTGGCTAAGACTGAGACCCTGAATAAAACTTTTAAAGTAGGGAATCAGAATCAGCATGACAGATCTGCTGTGAGAACTAAGTGAAATAATGTGCAAAATGTGTTTTGTACTGTTCAGAAAAGCAGGCACTGGACAACTGGAAGATGAAATAAGGTCACAGCACCATTAGGTGACAGGTTTAGGATCTTCCATTTAACTGCGAAGGCCATAGATTCCACTTGCCTGAAGTCTAAGAATCCCCAAATGTATGGAGCCTGCCCACTTGGTGAAGGCCCTGCCTTGTAACAGTTCTCTGCATATGATGACTGTTTTAATATACTGATCAGAGGATCTCTTTTTGACCTTGGAATTGACTTCCTAAATTTGAAATATGACCGACAGAAAAAAAATTCTGTCAAGACAAAATAGTTTACAGAATATATTTCTTATCCTGCTTTTATTCCTCTCAGCCATCACTAAATAGCACTGCCTTCCTGCAAAGCCTCACTGAACTTTTAACTTTATAACCAGCACATTTGCCCTCATAGACCCATTTGTTCCCTTATAGTATGTTGGCTGAATGCACTCACTGATTTTTTTCTTAGAGGGCTTTATGGAAACTGGACTGGAGTTCTTTTATAGGAACTGATTGAGTTCTGTCTCACTTCTCTCATCAATGTTCACACTTGCTGAAAGTTCAATTAGGTCCAAGAGAGGGCAGAATAGGCCTAAGTCATTAGCTCAAGGAATGAACAATGGCTTGTTTTAACTCCTCTTCAAGATATACAGAGCAGAATAAAGTGACAGTTGTGCACCTTTTCTTATTTGAATAGGCCAAATACATTTATTCATAAAGTAAAATAAAGTTCTTTGTTCAATATACTTATTTAATTTTTGTTTTGTTTTAGAGTGTTCTTGTAAAATAAAGTTCTTTGTTCAATATACTTATTTAATTTTTGTTTTGTTTTAGAGTGTTCTTGTGTTTGCCAAACTTAAAGACTCTGGATGGAATCATGAAGTCACCAGAAGATTGTTCCCCTCCAGAACATAATATTTTTTCCAAATTATGTATTTTATTATAACAAACTGTGTATAGAAAGAAAACAGTTACTGTTACTGACAAAAAGCTAAAACTAAAAGTAATGCATCATTATATACTACATGAATTTATATTTGCATAATATATACACATGTAATATATACATAGCCAGCATTTATTCTATCTTGAAATCATGGTAGGAGAATATTTCTTTTTTTTTTTTTTTTTTTTTTTTTGTCTTTTTTTTTTATTTGATATAATTTATTTACATTTCAAATGATTTCCCCTTTTCTAGCCCCCCCCCACTCCCCGAAAGTCCCGTAAGCCCCCTTCTCTTCCCCTGTCCTCCCTCCCACCCCTTCCCAGTTCCCCGTTCTGGTTTTGCCAAATACTGTTTCACTGAGTCTTTCCAGAACCAGGGACCACTCCTGCTTTCTTCTTGTATCTCATTTGATGTGTGGATTATGTTTTGGGTATTCCAGTTTTCTAGGTTAATAACCACTTATTAGTGAGTGCATACCATGATTCACCTTTTGAGTCTGGGTTACCTCACTTAGTATGATGTTCTCTAGCTCCATCCATTTGCCTAAGAATTTCATGAATTCATTGTTTCTAATGGCTGAATAGTACTCCATTGTGTAGATATACCACATTTTTTGTATCCACTCTTCTGTTGAGGGATACCTGGGTTCTTTCCAGCATCTGGCAATTATAAATAGGGCTGCTATGAACATAGTAGAGCATGTATCCTTATTACATGGTGGGGAATCCTCTGGGTATATGCCCAGGAGTGGTATAGCAGGATCTTCTGGAAGTGAGGTGCCCAGTTTTCGGAGGAACCGCCAGACTGCTTTCCAGAGTGGTTGTACCAATTTGCAACCCCACCAGCAGTGGAGGAGTGTTCCTCTTTCTCCGCACCCTCTCCAACACCTGCTGTCTCCTGAATTTTTAATCTTAGCCATTCTGACTGGTGTAAGATGAAATCTTAGGGTTGTTTTGATTTGCATTTCCCTAATGACTAATGAAGTGGAGCATTTTTTAAGATGCTTCTCCGCCATCCGAAGTTCTTCAGGTGAGAATTCTTTGTTTAACTCTGTACCCCATTTTTTAATAGGGTTGTTCGGTTTTCTGGAGTCTAACTTCTTGAGTTCTTTATATATATTGGATATTAGCCCTCTATCTGATGTAGGATTGGTGAAGATCTTTTCCCAATTTGTTGGTTGCCGATCTGTCCTCTTGATGGTGTCCTTTGCCTTACAGAAACTCTGTAACCTTATGAGGTCACATTTGTCAATTCTTGCTCTTAGAGCATACGCTATTGGTGTTCTGTTCAGAAACTTTCTCCCTGTACCGATGTCCTCAAGGGTCTTCCCCAGTTTCTTTTCTATTAGCTTCAGAGTGTCTGGCTTTATGTGGAGGTCCTTGATCCATTTGGATTTGAGCTTAGTACAAGGAGACAAGGATGGATCAATTCGCATTCTTCTGCATGCTGACCTCCAGTTGAACCAGCACCATTTGTTGAAAAGGCTATCTTTTTTCCATTGGATGTTTTCAGCCTCTTTGTCGAGGATCAAGTGGCCATAGGTGTGTGGGTTCATTTCTGGATCTTCAATCCTGTTCCATTGATCCTCCTGCCTGTCACTGTACCAATACCATGCAGTTTTTAACACTATTGCTCTGTAGTATTGCTTGAGGTCAGGGATACTGATTCCCCCAGATTTTCTTTTGTTGCTGAGAATAGTTTTAGCTATCCTGGGTTTTTTGTTGTTCCAGATGAATTTGATAATTGCTCTTTCTAACTCTGTGAAGAATTGAGTTGGGATTTTGATGGGTATTGCATTGAATCTGTATAGTGCTTTAGGCAAAATGGCCATTTTAACTATATTGATTCTACCGATCCATGAGCATGGGAGGTTTTCCCATTTTTTGAGGTCTTCTTCCATTTCCTTCTTCAGAGTCTTGAAGTTCTTGCCATACAGATCTTTCGCATGTTTGGTAAGAGTCACCCCAAGATACTTTATACTGTTTGTGGCTATTGTGAAGGGGGTCATTTCCCTAATTTCTTTCTCAGCCTGCTTATCCTTTGAGTATAGGAAGGCCACTGATTTGCTTGAGTTGATTTTGTAACCTGCCACTTTGCTGAAGTTGTTTATCAGCTGTAGGAGCTCTCTAGTGGAGTTCTTTGGGTCACTTAGGTAGACGATCATGTCGTCTGCAAATAATGATAGTTTGACTTCCTCCTTTCCAATTTGTATCCCTTTGACCTCCTTATGTTGTCGAATTGCCCGAGCTAGTACCTCAAGTACAATATTGAAAAGATAAGGAGAAAGGGGGCAGCCTTGTCTGGTCCCTGATTTCAGTGGGATTGCTTCAAGTTTCTCTCCGTTTAGTTTGATGCTGGCTACCGGTTTGCTGTATATTGCTTTTACTATGTTTAGGTATGGGCCTTGAATTCCTGTTCTCTCCAAGACTTTAAGCATGAAAGGATGCTGAATTTTGTCAAATGCTTTTTCAGCATCCAATGAAATGACCATATGATTTTGTTCTTTGAGTTTGTTTATGTAGTGGATTGTATTGATGGATTTCCGTATATTGAACCAACCCTGCATTCCCGGGATAAAGCCTACTTGATCATGGTGGATGATCGTTTTGATGTGTTCTTGGATTCGGTTGGCAAGAATTTTGTTGAGTATTTTTGCATCGATGTTCATAAGGGAAATTGGTCTGAAGTTCTCTTTCTTTGTTGGATCTTTGTGTGGCTTTGGTATCAGCGTAATTGTGGCTTCGTAGAAGGAATTGGGTAGTGTTCCTTCTGTTTCTATTTTGTGGAATAGTTTGAAGAGTATTGGTGTTAACTCTTCTTTGAAGGTCTGGTAGAATTCTGCACTGAAACCATCTGGTCCTGTGCTTTTTTTGGTTGGAAGACTTTCTATGACTCCTTCTATTTCTTTAGGCTTTATGGGACTGTTTAGATGGTCTAGTTGGTCCTGATTTAATTTTGGTATTTGGTATCTGTCAAGGAAATTGTCCATTTCCTCCAGATTCTCCAGTTGTGTTGAGTACAGGCTCTTGTAGTAGGATCTGATGATTTTTTGGATTTCCTCAGTTTCCGTTGTTATGTCTCCCTTTTCATTTCTAAGTTTGTTAATTTGGATACTTTCTCTGTGCCCTTTGGTCAGTCTGGCTAAGGGTTTATCTATCTTGTTGATTTTCTCAAAGAACCAGCTCCTAGTTTTGTTGATTTTTTGTATGGTTCTCTTTGTTTCTACTTGATTGATTTCGGCCCTGAGTTTGATGATTTCCTGCCTTCTACTCCTCCTGGGTGAAATAGCTTCTTTTTGTTCTAGGGCTTTCAGGTGTGTCATTAAGTTGGTAATGTATGCTCTCTCCATTTTCTTTTTGGAGGCACTCAGGGCTATGAGTTTTCCTCTTAGCACTGCTTTCATTGTGTCCCATAGATTTGGGTATGTTGTGTTTTCATTTTCATTGTGTTCTAAAAAGTCTTTAATTTCTTTCTTTATTTCTTCCTTGACCAAGGTGTCATTGAGTAGAGTATTGTTCAATCTCCACGTGTTTGTGGGTTTTCTGTTGTTTCTGTTGCTATTGAAGACCACTTTTATTCCATAGTGATCAGATAGGAGGCATGGGATTAGTTCTATCTTTTTATATTTGTTGAGGTCTGTCTTGTGACCAATTATATGGTCGATTTTGGAGAAGGTACCATGAGGTGCTGAAAAAAAGGTATATTCTTTTGTTTTAGGATAGAATGTTCTATATATATCAGTTAAATCTAATTGGTCCAAAGCTTCAATTAGTTTCATTGTGTCCTTGTTTAGTTTCTGTTTTCCTGATCGGTCCATTGAGGAAAGTGCAGTGTTGAAGTCACCAACAATTATTGTGTTAGGTGCAATGTGTGCTTTGAGTTTTAATAAAGTTTCTTTTATGAAAGAGGGTGCCCTTGCATTTGGAGCATAGATGTTCAGGATTGAGAGTTCTTCTTGTTGTATTTTTCCTTTGACCAGCAAGAAGTGTCCCTCAGAGTCTCTTTTGATGACTTTGGGTTGAAAGTCAATTTTATCTGATATTAAAATGGCTACTCCAGCTTGTTTCCTGAGACCATTTGCTTGTAAAATTGTCTTCCAGCCTTTTACTCTAAGGTAGTGTTTGTCTTTGACCCTTAGGTGTGTTTCCTGTAAGCAGCAAAATGTAGGGTCCTGTTTACGTATCCAGTCAGTTAGTCTGTGTCTTTTTATTGGGGCATTGAGTCCATTGATGTTAAGAGATATTAAGGAATAGTGATTGTTACTTCCTATCATTTTTGACGTTATTTTTTAAATTTGATTGCTTAACTTATTTGGGTTTGATGAAAGGTTACTATCTTGCTTTTTTCAGGGTGGAGTTTCCCTCCTTGTATTGGTGTTGTCCTCCTATTATCCTTTTTAGGGCTGGGTTTGTGGATAGATATTGGGTGAACTTGGTTTTGTCGTGAAATATCTTAGTTTCTCCATCTATGGTGATTGAGAGTTTTGCTGGATATAGTAGTTTTGGTTGGCATTTGTGTTCTCTTAGAGTCTGCATGAGATCTGCCCAGGACCTTCTAGCCTTCATAGTCTCAGGTGAAAAGTCTGCTGTGATTCTGATAGGTCTTCCTTTATATGTTACTTGGCCTTTTTCTCTTACTGCCTTTAGTATTCTTTCTTTGTTTAGAACATTTGGTGTTTTGATTATTATGTGACGGGAAGTATTTCTGTTCTGGTCCAGTCTGTTTGGAGTTCTGTAGGCTTCTTGTATATTCATGGGCATCTCTCTCTTTAGGTTAGGGAAGTTTTCTTCCATAATTTTATTGAAGATATTTGCTGGCCCTTTAAGTTGTAAATCTTCACTCTCATCTATGCCTATAATCCTTAGGTTTGGTCTTCTCATTGTGTCCTGGATTTCCTGGATATTTTGGGTTACAAGCTTTTTGCACTTTGCATTTTCTTTAACTGTTGAGTCCATGGTTTCTATGGAATCTTCAGCATCTGAGATTCTTTCTTCTATCTCTTGTATTCTGTTGTTGATATTTGCATCTCTGTCCCCTGATTTCTTCCCAAGGCTTTCTATCTCCAAAGTTGTCTCCCTTTGAGTTTTCTTAGTTGTTTCTACTTCTGATTTTAGATCCTGGATGGTTTTGCTTAGCTCCTTCCCTTGCATGTTTGTGTTTTCCTGTAATTCTTTAAGAGATTTTTGTGTTTCCTCTTTCATGAGCTCAGCCTGTTGACCAAAGTTCTCCTGTATTTCTTTAAGAGATTTTTGTGTTTCGTCTTTCATGACCTCAGCCTGTTGAGCAAAGTTCTCCTGTATTTCTTTAAGTGTTTTTTGCATTTCCTCCTTGTTGGCTTTTGTAAGGAGAATATTTCTTTAACAGACCATTTCCTGGATAGGTTCATGCTCTATGATCAATTTCCCAACACTGTACAAATAAAGGATCATTTAATATACTGTTGGCTGTGTTTCTGTTGCACTTGCTCACCTCAGCCCCTGTAAAGCAAAATCTAACAGAAACAATATGGGAAACTGTGAGTGTGATTGCAATGCCTCTGCAAAACTTGTCTTCCCAAATCACAATACCGTGTATTGTATTGATTTCTGCTGCAAGTTTCAATGTCACAGGGTTGATTGCATTACTTGTCACATCAACCTGCTTTCTCTGAAACAAGCATTTATTTCCCCTTCTCTTGAAGTCAGACCTTTCTCCCAGGGAGATGAACAATTGTGTTGTGGATCACCTACAAGCAGAAATTTGAGGACCAAGTTTGCATTTTGTTACATTTTTTAAAAAGCTATATCACACCAGTGAGTAAATAGGAAGATAAAAGTTTGCTTCCAGGGGTTTGCAGCCCCATAGAAGGAGCAACAATATGAACCAACCAGTACTCCCAAAGCTCCCAGGGATGAAACCACCAACCAAAGAGTATACGTAGTGGGATTCATGGCTCTAGCCAAATATGTAGCTGAGGATGGCCTTGTTTGGTTATCAGTGAGAAGAGAGGTCCTGTGAAGTCTTGATGCCCCAGGGTAAAGCAATGTCAGGACAGGGAAGTAGGAGTGGGTGGGTTGGTGAGCAGGGGAAGTGGGATGGGATGGGGAGGGGAAACAAGAAAAGGGGATAACATTTCAAATATAAATAAAGAAAATATCTAATAAAAAATGTTGCTTCCAGGGCCTAGCATGACTGTGGTAAGGAATAGAACCATCATGATTATTAGGGAAGATATATGTAGACAAAGAAGAATTTCCTAATGTTTTACCACAGACTTACCTCTACCACTGAACGACTCCATAAATTTAGGGACTGAAACATACCTTACCAATGATGTGTTTCCTTCCACAGCAGAGTAAGCATTCAAAATCTTAAGTGAACACTTGCGACCGCTACAGGAAACCATTAATGCCTGCCATAACTAAAAGGTAGGGTGTAATTTTAGGCATTTCAGTAAAATTAACTGAAAAACTTTCTTTGGAGTAATCATGTTGGAAAATTTAAAACTATTATAAGGACACTGGAAACTGAGTATGCTGGGGGAACTGGGAAATAATATTTTACTAGTTACACTAGTTTGAAATGGGTTTTCTGCTACACACAAGGAAAGCATTACCGCTGGCAAGGAAAACATGGGTTTCATACATGGAAAATAAGATGTGCAGGATTGTTGTACTTATCTCTTAGCAATAATGGCCAGCTTTTCTAGTCTTAGATTTTTCAAAACTTACTTTAATTATGGTTCTTTAAAGCTGCATCCTCCCTTCTAGACCACCACCCACTAGAGGTAGGGGAAAAGGAAGGTTAACATGAAACCAGGGTTGTCAACCTGTCTAGAAATAGTGTTTTGGGGCAATTATAAACATTGTCAGTAGTCCAGTCCACTCAGCAAACACCAAACATGAGTCACTAGGTGTCTTGATCCAAAAAAAAAAAAAAAAAAAAAATTCAAGGCTCCACCTCTCTGCAAGAGTCTGGAGAAGCAGCAAGAAGTAGCTGGAATACTATCAAAAGTTCTTTGGAGTATTTCTCTCCATGAAGTTACAGCTAAGATCAATGGAGAAAACAAGGCAAATCCATGCAAGAGAGTCAGCAATAGTCTCAGTAATGAAGATCGGCAAAGAATTCAGGCACTAAGCCTGAATTCTAGTCCCATGTTCAATGCTCCATTTGCAACTGTGGGCCTTTCCACCTTCTAATCCAGTTCCCCAACTAATGACTCTGAGACTTACTATCTATGAACATAGGCCTAGTCCAGAAACTTGGGCATATTCCTGAACTAGCTTATAGCTTAATCAACCATTTATTCTATTTTGAGTGCCACATGACTGGTTACCTCTCCTTGTTTTCACTTCTCTGTCTCTTCAGAGTTCTAGGCAAATCTCTTTTCTCTCCTGGCTCTGTCCTCTTTCCCTATCTGAACTCTCACCTTCCATTTTCTGCCTCAGCTAATAGGCCATCAGCTTTAATTGACAGCTGATGCTTCCATACAGTAATCAAGAGAGTCTCAACATACCTGCCTCAGGAACTTTCAAGTTCTCTCTTAAACATATCATTTGTTATACTAAGTCCTCTTAGAGTTTTACTCAGCTTCCAGGTCCTTGAAATCATCCTGATATTTTGTATTTTATTATAATATTACCAGAAATAGTTACACTGGGATTCCTGGAGGATGGGAGAACAGCAGTGGGACGCTAACTGAAAAGAACCAAGGCAAGGAATAGACTACGGTGGTTCGAAAGAGACATCCACATAGATTCAGGCATTTGAATCCTTGGTCCCTAATTGATGGAGCTGTTTTGAGTAGGATTAAGAGTCATAGCCCTTCTGGGGGAGATCTTTGAGGTTTGAAAGCCACATGCCATTCCCAGTGTGATCCAGCTTCTTTCTTCTTCTTCTTCTTCTTCTTCTTCTTCTTCTTCTTCTTCTTCTTCTTCTTCTTCTTCTTCTTCTTCTTCTTCTTCTTCTTCTTCTTCTTTCTCTTTCTCTTCTTCTTCCTCCTCTTCCTCCTTTTGTATTGGACATTTTATTTATTAACATTTCAAATATTATTCCCTTTCCATGTTTCCCCTCCAGAACCCCCCATCCCATCCCTTCTTCCCCTGCTTCTATGAGGATGCTCCCCCACTCACATACCCACTCCCTCCTCCCCGGCACTGGCATTTGCCTACACTGGGACATTGAGCCTTCACAGGACCAAGGGCCCCTCTTCCTATTGATGTCCAACAAGGTCATCCTCTGCTACATATGCAGCTGGAGCCATGGATCCCCCCATGTGTACTCTTTGCTTGGTGATTTAGTCCCTGGGAGCTATGGTGGTACTGGTTGGTTGATATTGTTGTTCTTCTTGCATGCAGTTTACGAAAGAAGCTCTCAGTTTTTCTTGTCACCATGGCTGCTGGCTGCTGCTATGGTTCTCTGCCATGATGAAATCTTATCACTCTCAAACTATAGACCCAATAAACATTTTCTTCTCTAAACTGCTTTGTTCATGGTGTTTGACCACAAGAATAAACAAGTAACCAATACAAAGACTTGTTTTCTTGAATAACTTTAAGGCATAGACAGTGAAAAGTACAAGATTCCCAAAAAAAGTTTTCTGTATAAATATTTGAAAATTGATAGTAACTTATTTGATTCTATTAGATGCCATCTACTTTCAGTTCTTATTTCTTTCTACAATAGAAAAAAGAAACATTGCTTATTTTTATACTACCAAATAACAACGATGAATTGGCAGCTTCTAAAGGATAATTATAGAGATGAAATGGGTTTCTGATTAGTTTCAGTGCTATTGAACAAATGAACAAATTTTTAAGGAATACATGTTTCTTCAAAAGTAGAGCCATCTTTTCATGGTTATGTAGTTATAATATGTGTTTGATGTATTAATGATATGCATGTTATTTGTATGAATGGTATACATATATAGATATATGATAGTCTATATGATATGTATATTTTATGTTTGATATGTCTTCTGTGTCTATGAGTTAATTATAATTGTTTAATATATATGGTTGTATGTATGTATTAGATGTGAGCATATAGAATGTAAATAAATATGCATTCTTTAATACATTGTAAAGAATATGAAATATAAAGGAATATATGACAGGGAACATGTCTTGTTCAAAGACACTAATTAGCCACAGGTTTCACAAAGCATTTTATAAAGTAGCGTGAATGTTTGGATGTGACCTTTCAGAGATTCTAAACAAAAACCATAGAATATTTCTTTCCTTGAAATACAAAAATGAAAGAAAAGCAAATATACACTTACAGTGATTCAAAAATTTGTTCAGGTGTGAATGTGCCATGTTAATTATCATTAGTTAGTAATAGGATAACCTTAGATGTAGGGTCCATGTTTTACCTTGTTTGAGACAAGGTATCCTCTCCATAACTGCATATTCCACTTCCTATCTCCTTGAGGAGCCATTGGACTACCACACCACTGTACCTTGTCTGGTTCTACATTGCCTTGTGGATCTGAACTCAGGAATTCATGCTTTCATCACAAGGGCTTTACGAACTGAGTCATCTTCAAAGCCTCATTTATCTTCATTCCTCTTTACATATCTCAAATAACTAAATGGGAATCTCAATGAGTATCATGTAGACAAGTAAAATGTGATTATGTCTTCATAAGAAAATTTATTTCCTGGAAAAACATCAACCACATTTTAGAAGTCTAAAGTAATAAAAGGCATAGGACCTAAAAATTAGTTTTGAAAAATCAAAAAATTCCAAATCATTACTTTTGTGTGAGACAGATATTAATCTCGGACACGCTCTGCCTTCCTTTTCACCTCTTCCCATGACCAACTCAGACCAATAGTTCTGCCCTCATTGTTCCTTTCCTGATAACCAAGGACAGGGAAGCACTGCTTGGATTCTGATTAACAACACAGTTAAGGGATTTATAGTTGGAAATTTGAGGAGGGCTTTGAGGTTTTTCTTTTCCTAATACCCTTCCTTCCACTCAATGAAAAAAAATTCAGATAACTGCTTTCTTTGTCTCTGTCTGCTGGACACTCCTCCCTCTGTCCTTTTCAAGGTCATGCCTTTCCCCCTCTCAGTCCTCTATGATGATACACACAGCACAAACAGTAGAAAGGGGGTCTGTGGCAAGTGGTCTTAACTGAAGGCTAAACCAAATGGAACAAAAACCATTCTACTTACTTCTTTTCTAATTTGTATATTTTCCTGAGCTTAGAGAGTATATCTCTTTGCTTGGAGAACAGGTATTTTCCAAATATCAGATATAGACTTAGTATTATGACAGAAGCATATCTTATTTTGGATTGAGTTCTACTAAATCTCAGTAAAATTTACTAGATTTACTGGCTCTGGGGAGCAAAACCACAATTTGTAATAAGATGTATTTTGTTTAGCTGGTTATTATTACCATGTTTATCTCTATTCAGAGCCTTGGAAAAGTATTATTCTATAAAAGTCATCTGGTTCTCTTCAGTACACTAACCATATATTATTTTAATATCATACTGCTATTGCCCAGTCTCAATTGGGTTTGGGCTTTCATACCAAACACAAATGTGCTTATAGATATGTGTTACAAATTAATAGTATTCCTAAATCTTAAGTAAGTCTTCCAGGTATCAAGCATTTAGCTGATCAAACTGATGATGCACAGTTTGGTGCATAGATGTTAAGAATGGTAATATGTGTATTGGTAAGGAGACAGACAGGAAGATCAATGGAATAGAATTGAAGACCCAGAAAAGAACCCACACACCTATTTTCACAAAGGAGCTAAAAACACCCCGTGGAAAAAAAGAGAGCAGTTTTTTTCTGAGAAAGCATTTTTTGCCTTTTTTAAATTCGATATAATCTTTATTTACATTTCAAATGATTTTCCCTTTCCTTGATCCACTCTCCCCACAAGTCCCATAAGCCCTCTTTCCTTACCCTGTTCCCCCATCCACCCCTTCCCACAGTGACCTGTTCTTGTATTCCCCTACACTGCTGCACTGAGCCTTTCCAGAACAAGGGGCCACTCCTTCCTTCTTCTTGGACATCATTTGATATGTGGATTGTGTCTTGGGTATTCCAAGCTTCTAGGCTAATATCTGCTTATCAGTGAGTGCATACCATGAGTGTTCTTTTGAGACTGGGTTACCTCACTTAGGATGATGTTCTCCAGCTCCATCCCTTTGTCTAAGAATTTCATGAATTCATTGTTTCTAATGGCTGAAAAGTAATCCATTATGTATATATATATATCACATTTCTTTGTAGCCAATCCTCCGCTGAGGGACATCTGAGTTCTTTCCAGCTTCTGGCTATTATAAATAGGACTTCTTTGAGCATAGTGGAACATGTATCCTTATTACATGCTGGGGAATCCTCTGGGTATATGCCCAGGAGTGTTATACCAGGGTCCTCCAGAAGTGCCGTGCCCAGTTTTCTGAGGAACCGGTAGACAGATTTCCAGAGTGGTTGTACCAGCTTGCAATCCCACCAGCAGTGGAGGAGTGTTCTTCTTTCTCCACATCCTCTCCAACACCTGCTATCTCCTGAGTTTTTAATCTTAGCCATTCTGACTGGTATGAGGTGAAATCTCAGAGTTGTTTTGATTTGCATTTGATTTGCACCCTAATGACTAATGATGTTGAACATTTCTTAAGGTGCTTCTCAGCCATCGAAGTTCTTCAGGTGAAAATTCTTTGTTTAGCTCTGTACCCCATTTTTAATGAGATTATTTGGTTTTCAGTGGTTTAACTTCTTGAGTTCTTTGTATATATTGGATATTAGCCCTCTGTCAGATATAGGGTTGGTAAAGATCTTTTCCCAATTTGTTGGTTGCCAATTTATCTTTTTGATGGTGTCCTTGGCCTTACAGAAACTTTGTAATTTTATGAGGTCCCATTTGTTAATTCTTTATCTTAGAGCAAAAGCTATTGGTGTTCTGTTCAGGAACTTTTCCCCTGTGCCCATGTCCTCAAGGGTCTTCTCCAGTTTCTTTTCTATTAGTTTCAGTGTATCTGGCTTTATGTGGAGGTCCTTGATTCACTTGGAGTTGAGCTTAGTACAAGGAGATAAGAATGGATCAATTTGCCTTCTTCTTCATGCTGACCTCCAATTGAATTAGCACCATTTATTGAAAAGGCTATCTTTTTTCCACTGCATGTTTTCAGTTCCTTTGTTGAAGATCGAGTGACCATAAAAAAGTCAGCATTTTTAACCAATAGAGCTGGATCAATTGGAGGTCACCATGCAAAAAAAAAAAAAAAAAAAAGCAGATCGACCCATTCTTATATCCTTGCACAAAGCTCAAGTCCAAGTGGATCAAGGACCTCAACATAAAACCAGACACACTGAAGCTTAAATAGGAGAAAGTGGGGAAGAATCTTGAACACATGGGCACAGGGAAAAATTTCCTGAATAGAACGCCAATGGCTTATGCTCTAAGAACAAGAATTGACAAATGAGACCTCATAAAACTGCAAAGCTTCTGTAATGCAAAGGACACGGTCAGTCAATAAGACAAAATGGCAACCAACAAATTGGGAAAAGATCTTTACCAATCCTACATCCGATAGAGGGCTATTATCCAATATATACAAAGAACTCAAGGAGTTAGTCTCCTGAGAGTCAAGTAACCCTATTAAAAATGGGGCACAGAGAAGAACAGGGAATTATCAACTAAGGAAACTCAAATGGTTCTAAAGAACCTAAAGAAAATTTCAGCATCTTAGTTATCAGGGAAATGCAAATCAAAACAACAGAGATTCAACCTCATACCAGTCAGAATGGCTAAGATGAAAAACTCAGGGGACAGCAGATGCTGGAGAGGATGTGGGGAAAAGAGGAACACTTCTCCATCGTTGGTGGGATTGCAAGCTGATAAAATTACTCTGGAAATCAGTTTGGCGATTCCTCAGAAAATTAGACATAGTACTACCTGAGGATCCAGCTGTACCATTCCTGGGAAGATACCCAGAATATGCTCCTACATGTAATAAGGACACATGCTCCACTATGTTCATAGTAGCCTTATTTATAATAGCCAGAAGCTGTAAAGAACCCATATGTCCTTCAGCAGAGGAATAGATACAGAAACTGTAGTATATATACACAATAGAGTACTACTAAAAACAATGAATTCATGAAATTCTTAGGCAAATGGATGGAACTAGAAAGTGTCATCCTGAGTGAGGTAACCCAGTCACAAAAGAACACATACAATATGCACTCATTGATAAGTGGATGTTAGCCCAAAAGCTCAAACAAGTTACAATTCACAGACCATAAGCTCAAGAAGAAGGAAGACTGAAGCGGGGGTGCTTTGGTTCCTCTGAGAAAGGGATCAAAATACTCACAGGAGCAATAAAGGAGACAAAGTGTGGAGCAGAGACTGAAGTAAAGGCTACCCAGAGACTGCCCTGCCTGGGGATTCATCCTACAAGCAGTCACCAAAACCCAACACTATTATGGACAACAAGAAGTGCATACCAAAAGGAGCATGTCATGGTTGTCTCCAGAGGGGCCCTGCCAGAGCCTTACATATTTAGAGGCAGATGCTAGCAGCCAACCATTGGACTGGGCATTGGGTCCCCAATGAAGGAGTTGGAGGGTGGTCCGGAGGAGCTGAAGGGATTTACAACCCCATGGGAAGAACAACAATGTTGGCCAAGCAGACACCCCAGGACTCCCAGTGACTAAGCCATCAACCAATGGGTACACATGGTTCCAGCCAAAAATGTGGCAGAGAAATGCCTTGTTGGGCATCAATGGGAGGAGTGGTCCTTGGTCAGGTGAAGGCTCAATAGAGGCCCCAACAAAGAGAAATTGAGTTGGGGGGGGGAGGGAGTATGTCAGGTGGAGGGGCATATACTTGGAGGCAGGGGGTGGGAGGAGGGGTTGGGGGGTTGGGGGAGGGAGAAACCGGGAAAGGTTTTAGCATTTGAAATGTAAATGAAGATTATATTCAATTTACAAAATGGCAATATGCTTTATTTGGATTATTTTCCTTTGAGGTGTATATGGTATCCTTCTGTATCAGTTATGATTAGTTTTTGTTTGAAATCTATTTTGTCTGATATTAAAATGGATATGCCATCTTGTTTATTTTTTTTGTAATTATTGTTCTCTCTCATAATACAACTCAACCACCCCATTCCTCTCTCTACTCCTCCCAGTACCTCATGCACACCAGCCCTCACCCCAAGATCTATAGCTCCTCCATTTCACTTCAGATGCAGCAGACTTTTCAGGGATATTAACTGAGAACAGGGCAGAATAAGAAAGATGCAGTAAGACTAAGTACAAACCCTCATATCAAGGCTGAATATAGGCAACCCAGTAGGAGAAAATGGTTCTCAAGAGCAGACAAAAGAATAGAGACACTGTGTTCTCATTGTTAGGAGTTCCACAAATACTGCAAGCTAATCAATTACAACAGAGGACCTAGTTCAAACACAAGGAGGCTGATTGCTTCTTCAGCTGTCTGAGATCCCCTTTGAGCTCTGCTTAGTTGATTTGGTGGCCTGTATTCTCCTGAAATCCTTGACCAGTCTGGCTTCTACCATCTTTATCCTCCTCAGATTCTGTGAATTTGGCTTTAAGTTTGGTGGTGAGTCTCTGAATCTGTGCCCATTTGATGCTGGAAGATGCATTTCTGATGACTATTGGGCTAGAAACTGATCTATGAGTATAGCAGAATGTCATTAGGAATCATTTCATTGTTTCTGTTTGTTTGTTTTGCCAGTTATATTTGGTTCTACCTCAGGTCTGGGCTATCCTACTTCTGATTTGTAGCTATCTAGGCAATGTTGGTCATGAGCTCCCTCTCCTGGTGTATGCCTCCAGTTAGACCAGTCATTGTTTGCCTACACCTACAAGCTCTGAGCCACCATTACCGAACGCATCTTGCCTACAGGACAGATTGTGGGTGAAAGGTTTTGAGACTGGGATGTGTCTCCTTCCTACCACTGTAAACCTTGCCTGCTTATAGAAGATGAATGGTTTTACTGGGGGTCCTCCCTAGAGTCACTCTCACAAGTTGCAGGAAGTTTCCACTACACAGATTTCTGCACGGTCTCCCAAATGCCCCCAATTACAGCCACCTTTTCCCAAATGCTTTCCTTCTGCCTTTTCCATGCCGTTCACACTGCCATCAACTTGACTAAGATCATTTGCTTGGGATTCCTTTTTTTTCCTATCTGTTTACCTTGAAGTAATGTGTATTCTTGATATTAAAGTGTGTTTCATGAATGTAGCAAAAAGCTGAATTCTGTTTTTGTCCTTCTGTTAGTTTGTATCTATTTTTTCATTTTTAACTTGATATTTTTATTGATTATATGGGAATTTCCTGATCACCCTTACTTCCCAGGCCTCCGATGTCTGCTTCCCCACCATTATGTCCTTCCCCCTTAAAATAAAAAGATAAAAAAAAAATGTCCAATTTGTGTTGTCCCCAGAGCATGGTAAAAGTCCTGGTGGCCATCCCTTAAAGAAAAGTAAGTTCTTCCCCAACCTGACCACTCTCAGTAACCCTCTGTGGTGGAGGGCTCCACTTCAGCAGCAGCAGCACAATTTTTAAAGACTACTCTTCAATATAGTCCTGTCTAGCTTGTTACTTTAGGGAGGAAAGTGGGGGTAGAGTTGTCACATAAACCTAGATCTCTCTTTCTCAACTGTAAGACTGCAGTCATAATTCTATTGCAGAAGAAGCTTCCTTGTCCTTTATAGTCAGCAGGAGCATGGATCATGGACTTCTACATGACAACAGCACAGACCATAAACATCCTCAAGATCTCTGGAGTTAGCTCATGCTACAGACCTCAGCATGGTTCTGGGAGCAATACAGGCCACAGACACCAATATAGTCACTGGTGGCATCTTAGCCCCTGAACGTCAACATATTCCACAAACGCAGTGGACCCAGACATAGTCCCAGTCAGGAGCTCAGGTCACAGACATCGACATCATGTCAGGTGGTAGCCAGGCTACTTACATCTGTACCCCCTAACTCCCCCACTCTAAGCACAGCTCATGGATATTAACACGACCTCAGATGGCATTATAGACCATGGATATCTGCATGGCCTTCTGTGGTGACACAGTCCACAGACATCTACTTGGTCCCTGGCTGCAGCAGTAACGTGGACCCAGACATGGACTCTGGAGGCAGAAGAGGCCATGGACATCAACACAGAGTTGTGCCGCAGCTCAAGCCATGGACACCACCCCAGTCTCTGGCAGCAGTATCAACCACAAACATTGTATGGCACTGAGTAGCACATGGATCATAGACATCAACATGGTCCATGCCTGCAGAAGGACCACAGACTCAGTCACTGCTCTCCATGCCAGCATGGCCCACAGGCATTGACATGGTCCTATGTACTGCCACAGACTGTGGACATATTCCTGGCCTTCAGTGGTGGTAACATGGACCATACAGGCCACATATACTGGAACAGGTTCATGGACACAGACATGGCCCTGGGGGTAGCATAGCCCACAGATATCAATGTGTGCTCTGACAGAAATCTAGATCATGTACCTCAGCATGGCCTCTCAATGCATCTCAGGCCTTAGACACTGACATGGTTCAGCCTCTCTTTCTTTACAGCTTTTTTTTTTTGAATTTTTGAGTATTTTTTTATTTATTTATTTATTTCTGAGACAGATTTTCACTTTATATTCCTTTTACACACGTATTTTTTTATTTACATTTCACATGATTTTCCTTTTTCTGGCCCCCCACTCCCCAAAAGTCACATAAGCCCCCTTTGCTCCCCCTATTCTCCCATCCACCCCTTCCCACTTCCCTGTTCTGGTTTTTTGAATTTCCTCAGTTTCTTGTCATTTCTATTTTTTTAATTTGGATACTTTCTCTGTGCCCTTCACTCTCCCTTTCTCCACAGCTTAAGCACTGCTCTGTTCTTCCATCTTTCCCTGGCCTCCATTACAAATTTGTGACATTGGAAACTAGAACATCACTTAGCCTCTCTCCCTCCCTCCCTCCCTCCCTCCCTCCCTCCCTCCCTCCCTCCCTCCATCCCTCTCTCTGTCTCTCTGTCTCTCTCTCTGTATATGGTGTGTATATATTTGAATCAGTCCTGTTCAGATCTCTCCTATTGTTCTCACAGCAATTAATTTCCAGAATGTTAGTGGTGGAAAGTCCATTGAAGCTTTCCTCCTTCTCCTCCTCCTCCCCTCCTCCTCCTCCTCCTCCCCCTTCTCCTCCTCCTCCTCCCCTCCTCCTCCTCCTCCCCCTTCTCCTCCTCCTCCTCCCCTCCTCCTCCTCCTCCCCCTTCTCCTCCTCCTCCTCCTCCCTTTCTTCCCCTCCTCCTCCTCCTCTTCCTCCTCCTCCTCCTCCTCCTCCTCTTTCTTCTTTATATGAGTAAACTGAAGCTACAGGTTAATTTTGGTTCTCACAGCTTGTTCAGGTGTCTGTGGGCATGAAAGCTTGTTCCAACATCTTTGTTTCCATATCATGAGACTCCAATGTCTAGGCCTATCCTACATGAGGACCACCTTGAGTTACTTAGCAAACTAGCAAAATATTACCTGAACCTGAGACCAATTAAGTCGGACAGTCTTTAAGGTTGGGTTCAGGTTTTGTTAGGTTTTTAGGATCCTGATGATTCTTCTCAAACCAGGGGTGGGAATCCGGTTTTATGTCACTGTCTTGTAGAATGCCAATATTTACAAATAATATTTTAATTTTAAAACTGTTTTTCATAATTTCTTTTGCCTCTGGCGCCCTAACCATAGATACATAAATATTCATTGATTTTAATGTGAGGAAGATAAAAAAGCAAAGCAAAACAAACAAAAAAAAATCTAGGTTGACTAGGTCTCCCTAAGCACAGGCACACAAACATCCATTGATTTTAATATAAGGATAATGATAAGAAAACAAAATAAAAAGTCATTGTCCAGTTTGACTTTCAAAATGACTTTTTTAAAAGAACATAGTGAAATGTGAAAAGGATAACGTATGTGAGGGCTCTTTTTTTCTTAATTAAATCTTTTAAGTGTCAGAAGTCATAAGGAGATGGACCCAGACAGGAAAGATAAGTGAATCACAGAAGAGGAAAAATGAAGGATGTGTTAAAAGAATCAGAGACATGAAGTAAAAATGGTAAGTAATGATAACCATATTTTTGGATAGGGATTGAAAAAAAGTAGAAGCTAACAAAAATACACTTTAAGGGATAATTACCTTGTATATTAGTTAAGGTTCTCTAGAAAATCAGAAGCAAAATAATAGAAAAGGGAATGGAGGAATGGAGAGGAAAGGCGAGGAGAGAGAGAAAAAAAGGAGGAGAGAGGAAAAGGAAGCCTCAGAGAAGAGAGGAGTGGGCAGAGAAGTTCCAGATGGAAGGTTCCATTGGGTAAAATTCCTTCATAAGTGGTCACAGCAGAGAGTCAATCTTTTTCTTTTCTTTTCTTTCTTTCCTTTTTTCTTTGTTCTAATCATGATTAAGAATTTATTTTTTAATTTATTTATTTATTTATTTTTTTATTGAATATCATCTTCATTTACATTGCCAATGGTAAAAGCTTTCCGGATATCCCCCCTCCCCTAAGACTCCTAACCCCTCCCCTTCCTCCTTCCCCCTGCCTCCATGTATATGCCTCTCCATCCAACACACTCCCTCCTCGCCCCACCATCACTTTCCCTTTGTGCGGGCCTCTGTTGAGGCTTTACCTGACCAAGGACCATTTCTCCCACTGATGCCCAACAAGGCCTTCCTCTGCCACATTTTTGGCTGGAATCATGTGTGCTCCTTGGTTGATGTTTTAGACCCTGGGAGTCTTGGGGGCATCTGAGTGGCCAAAATCATTGTTCCTCCCGTGAAGATGCACCTACCTGTAATAAGGACACATGCTTCACTATGTTCATAACTACCTTATTTATAATAGCCAGAAGATGGAAAGAACCCAGATGTCCCTCAACAGAGGAATGGATACAGAAACTTTGGTATATGTACACAATGGAGTACTATTCAGCAATTAAAAACAATGAATTCATGAAATTCTCAGGCAAATGGATGGAACTAGAAAGTGTCATCCTGAGTGAGGCAACCCAATCACAAAAGAACATGCATGCTATGCACTCACTAATAAGCAGATGTCAGCCCAAAAACTCAAAATAAACAAGTTACAATTCACCCAGCTCAAGAAGAAGGAGCACTTAAGTGAGGGTGCTTTGGTTCCTCTAAGAAAGGGAACAAAAAGTCACAGGAGCAATAAGGGAGACAATGTGTGGTGCAGAGAATGAAGTAAAGGCCACTCAGAGACTGACCTACCTGGGGATTCGTCCTATAAACAGTCAACAAACCCAACACTACTATGGACGACAAGAAGTGTATACCAAACAGACCATGTCATGGTTGTCTCCGGAGGGGCCCTGCCAGGGCCTTACAAATACAGAGGCAGATGCTAACAACCAGCTGTTGGACTGGGCATAGGGTTCCAATGGAGGAGCTGGAGTATGGTCCAGAGGAGCTGAAGGGGTTTACAGCCAATCGTTTTCTATTCAAATCATCACCTTACTGGATGAAGTTCACCATTTTACGAAGGATTGATTTAATCCAAATCTACAACATTTAAATGATACTTTCATCAATAAAATATTTCAAAGAAACATCTAGAATAGGATTGTCCCAGTGAAGCTGAAATATAAAATTAGCCATCACACCCTCTCATTTGTGCTGATATTGAATTAACTCTTTCGCCTATCCACTCTGAGTTTGTGAAAAGAGAATTTCTGGGTCTAGGTAGACCTGAGGATCAGAATCTAAAGAGTCCATGGAGACAGTTTTGTAGACAAGGACAGTATGATGACTCTGGCAACCCAGGCCATTATTTTGTTGTAGAACTTTTTTTTTAAGATTAGAAGAGAAATTACATACATCACAGCCAAAGATCTAGAAAGACTTTCACAGGCTTGAATATTTCAGGTGTTAATCCAGTGTTAGTTACACCAAAAGCATTCCAGAGTATCTGAGTTATCTGTGGAGATTTGCTACCAATCTAGATGTGATTTGAAATTCACAGCTCTTAGTAAGAGCTAGGTTATATGATCTCATTTTGGGTAGATGGCAGATCTGAAGAAAATTGCATTGGAAAGATTTGAGACAGAAATGCACAGATGCTTTCCTCCAAATCTTGGAGTGCTTAAACCGTAAGACCTTATTGTAAAAGGGAACACATTCTTATTCTGTCATTGTCAATGTTTCCTTTTATGATAAAAATATTTTCTATGTTGATCCATGGTAATTTGTTAAGAGAAAAAGGTACGAGAATTTTTTTACAATGAATTTTGGACAGACAATATTTGAAAAGTGAAGAAAGCATATCTAGTCATTGAACTGTTGTATGCTTATAAAAACAAGAAATAAAATTTTTCTTCACCAATATGAGCTTCACTTCTAAAAAATGATAGAGTGATTTGTCTTACATACATATACATTCATAGAAATTTACATAAAATTTGCCTTAGATTGTTTTACATAATAGTTAATTGCTTTGTCATTATTGTAGAGGGATCTTACTCCTGTCAGAACGGGTAACATTAGTCACACTAGAGATAGCTCATGCCGATGAGGATATGGAACAAGGTGATAACTACTCCATTGCTGGTAGGAGTACAAACTTGAATAGCCCCTATGGAACTATAATAGTGATTCTTCAGAAAATTAGGAATCACTCTTCCTAAAGATCCAGCTGTACTGTTTTGGGGCATATACCCTAAAGACACTTCATCCAATCACAATGTCACTTACTTAACTATGTTCATAGCAGTCTAATTTATAATAGTCAGAAACTGGAAACAACTGTGACATTCCTCAGCTGAAGAATGAATTAAAAAATAGTGCATTTACATAATGTGATATTACTCAGCTATTAAAAATGACATCATGAAAATTTCAGACAAATGTGTAGAATGAGAAAATATTATCCTGAATGAGATTTCACAGGTCAGAAAGAGAAATATGGTATGTATCCAACTGTAAGTGGACATTAGCTTTAAAATTATGATCCACAGACCAAGAGAGATTTGGAAAGGAAGAGAATCTAGGGGAATACATAGGACTAGCTAAGAAGGGTAAATAGGATAGATTTTGCAGATAGACTGGCATGGGTAAGGACAGGAGTGGGAAGGATCAGGTTGGGGGAAAAGGAGGGAGGAAGAGAGTGTCTGAGAGACTGAAATTGGGGGAAGGGATTCAGAAAGTGGTGTGGAAACCTAGAAAAAAAAAGAAGTTATGATCTTAATGGAAACTGCTACTAGGGCATCTTTTGTAGTCAGGTAAGGCTTCCAGTGTTAGGATTGGGTTACCTTCCATTGAATTGTTTGTTGGCCAAGGGCATCTCATGAAGATACCCAAGCAACCCAGGCTGATATTATCAACGAGGGTGACTCTCTGAAAACTGGCAGTGGGGTCCCATTTCTGAAAACAACTTCCATACAGCTCATTGAATAGAGGTTGTGCTTATATGGGGCTTTTACACCTAAATTCTAGTGGCTTTTGTGTAAGAAGATACTCTGTCGGCTATTGAGAGAGATACCTGGACAACCCAGCCACGAATTCTTTATCAACAATGACGGAAACAAGAGAAAGTTTACAAACTAGTGGAAACTGAACACTTCATTATTGAGTGAAAATGGGTGAAGACAGAATTTATGAATTAAATTAAAGATGTTCTAGAATTGAATGAGAATGAATATTCAATATATCAAAAGTTATGGGACAAAAGAAAGTCTTTTCTAAGAGGCAAGGTAGACTGGTGCCTACATAAAAACTTGGAGAGATTTGATACTAGTAACAACAGCATATCTTAAATCTCTACAACAAAAAGAGAAAGATCATATACAAAAGGAGTAGATGGCAAGAAATAATCAAACTGAGGGCTGAAATCAGTATAATAGGAATAAACGCATAAAAACCCCAATCAATTAAATTAAGAGTTAATTTTTTTTGAAAAAAAATGGGTAAGACTGACTAACTGTCATTCAAGTTAACTAAAAGGCAAAGAGAGAATATCCATATTAACAAAATGATAAATGAAAAAGAAAAGACAAAATGAAGTCTGGAGCAGATGTGTCAGCAGGATCCTGGTGTAGCAGTGAATGTCAGGGTGAGAAAGTCTCTGAAGATTTCAATGTTACAGTTCTTTTAGAGTACTTCAATAAGACAAATCTCTTTGACAATATTCAATGAAACAGCTTGTGTGCACACACTTTATTAGGAACAAATCAATGGCTATATATATGAACCTTTGCCATGATTAATGATGGCCTCAGCAGAGTGGCATATCTACAGTTCAATAGTTCTTTCTATATAGATAATGTTATGTGACCAATAACTGTATTTTCAGAGAGTCTCAACAAATAGATAAACTGGCAATGTTTTAGTAAAAAAAAACATAAAAAAGATTTACGTATATTTCTTCAGTGAAAGATAAAGGAGTTTCATTTATTTATTAGAATAATTTTGTATCACATAGCTAATGCAGGCACACAAATAAACTTCAAGTGAACAAATCTGAAACAAACTAAACATATATACCAAAAGGAATTTATCTTACCACAAAATACTGCCAGAAATAAAGTTATGTATAATTCATTTTCAGAAATCCAAATATTTATGCTGAATATATCATTTTTTGTCCTTTGTGACCTGTCTTATACTATACTAGTTTCATGGAAATGCCCTGTTGAAACATCAGTTACCAGTATAGCGTGAGGTCATTGTTGCATAATGTCTTGTCTCAGTAAGGAAATATCAACATATATTTCCTTAATTTCAAAATAAAAAATTATGCTATTGAGCTTATATTAAGATAGAGATTTGGAAGTGTTTTAATCTACTAGACTATCAAACAAAAATTAATGCAAATACTCTTCAAATTATTCCACAAAATAGAAACATAAAAAACATTTTCAATTTTATTTCTTGAAATTAGTTACCATGATACCCAAGCCACAAAAAGACTCAACAAAGAAAGAGAATTACAGACCCATGTCCCTGATGAACACAGATGCAAAAATACTCAATAAAATACAGGCAAACCAAATTTAAAAGCACATCAAAAGTATCATCCACCACGGTCAAGACAGCTTCATTCCAGAGATGAAGGAATAATTCAGCACTCTTAAATGAATTAATGCAATCCACTTATTGAATAAACCAAAAGTAAAATAATGCCATGGTCTTCTCATTAGATGTCAAAAAAGCCTTTGAAAAATTCAACATTTATTCATGATAAAAATCTTGGAGATATTAGGGTCACAAGGGATATACCTCAACCAAGTAAAGATGGTTTACAGAAATCCCATAGCTAAATAAACTAAAATGGATGAAAATTTAAAGCAATTCCACTAAAATCAAAAACAAGACAAGGTTTTCCATTCTCTCCATACCTATTCAATACAGAATTTAAAGTCAACCGAAGGAGATAAAGAAGATTCAAATAGAAAATAAAGAAGTCAAAGTATTATTACTTGCAGATGATAAAATAATATACATAAGTGACCCTAATTTTCCCTTAGGAAACTCCTACAGCTGATAAACACTTTCAGAAAAGTAGTTGGAAACAAAATTAACTCACAATAATCATTATTTTTCTTTTATACAAATGACAAATGGACTGAGAAAGAAATTAGTGAAATAACAATTTCATAGTAGCTTAAAATTATAGAAAGTGAAAACCCAGTATAATACAAACTTTAAGAGTGGAAAAAATTAACGAAGTATCAGAAAATTGAAAGATCTCCCATATTCATGAATAAATTGGATACATTTAGTAAGAATTGCCATTCTACCAAAAGCAATCTACAGATTAAATGCAATCCTCATCAAAATTCCACCAGAAGTTTTTTTTAACAGATCTTTAAAGCACAATTTTCATCTTCATATGGAAATACAGAAACCCAGGATAGTTAATACAATTCTGAATAATAAAATATCTGCTGGAGATATCAGCATACCAGATTGCCAATTGTACTCCAGAGCTATAATAATAAACACACCATGGTGTTAGCACAAAAACAGACATGTAGATAGATGGAATCAATTGAAGACCAGTCACAAAATCTTTATCACTCTGGATACCTGATGGTTTTGATAGGGAATCCAAAAATACACACTGGTAACAAGATAGCATCTTCAGCAAATCTTGATGGTCAAACAGGATGAATAATTTTTAAAAACTCAAATAGAGTCATACAAATCTCTTGGCACAAAACTCAACTACAAATGGATCAAAATCCTCATTGTAAAACCAGATATTCTGAAGGTGGTAAAGAGAAAGTGGGAATAGTCTTGAATTCATTGGCAGATGCAAAAACTTTCTGTAAAGATCACCAATAGCTCAGGCACTAATCGATTATGGAAAGAAAACTTCTTCATGGTGAGGAATACCATCTCTTAGACAAACTGTCCAGCTATAGAATGGGAAAAGATTTTTCTTTTACCAACTACATATCTAATAGAGGGCTAATAGCTAAAATATGTAAAGAATTCAAAAATAAATATCATGAAAACAACCCAATTCAAAATATGATACAGATCTAAACAAAGAATTCTTGAAAAGATGAGAAGCACTTAAAGAAATGTTCAAGATCTTTGGTCATCAGGGAAATGCAAATGAGAACTACTTTTAGATTTCATTTTACACCAGTAAGAATTACAAAGCTATACAACAAATGACAGCTCAAGTAGGCCAGGATGGAGCATAAGGGCAACACTCTTTCATTTCTAGTAGGAATATAAATTTATATAGACACTATGCCAATCTGTGTAACAATTGATAAGAAAGATGGGAAGTGATTTACCTTAAGATCCTAGTATACCACTTTTTGGGGGTAAGAGGAATATATTCAAAGAATGCTTTATCCTAGCACAGAGGCACTTGCTCAACCATGTTTGTTGGTGCTCTATTCTTAATAGTCAGACATTAAAACAAACTAAAGCCCATCATCAACAAATGAATGCATAAAAATGTATATTTATACAAGTATTACTCTTATTTTAAAAAATGAAATCCTTAAATTTGCAGGAAAATCAATGGAGGTAGAAATAAAACCACTCCAGATGAGGTAATCCAGACTCAGAAAGACAAGTACAGTAAGTAATTGCTTATATGCAAATATTAGCTGTTAGGTCAATGATAACTGAATTATAATCTCTAGAAGCACCAAGGTTAGGTATGGAATAAGGGATGTGAGGTATAAATAGATCTCTTTAAGAGAGAGTAATAGAATAAATAGTTATGGATGGATGCAAGAAGGGAACAGGAATGGGAGGATTAAGCAGGTAGGGGGCAATAAAAGGAACAAAGGGGTGAATAGAGGAGTGACACAGCTATAATTAAGATCCATTAGAGGGGTAGTATGAAAACATAATTCTGTAAAAGTTTCTCCAAATAGATACATATATGAATGTGATCTAAATAAAGTCATCAAATAATGGGGGAGAGAGAGCCTTAGCTAGATATTTCTTGCACCAAGTGAGGCTCCGAACACCAGAAATGTGTTACATCTAATTGAGACACTGACAAAAGTGTAATAGATTCCCATAATGGCTTCCAGTTTAATGTTTTCATGGGATTACTGAGTATGTAGGAATTGTGCCTTTTTGGGGTTCTTCTTTTGTTTTGTCCTATTCGGGTGAGTTAGCTCTTATTTTATTTATTTTGTTTATCTTATTATTAGCCCCTTCATAGAAGCCTGTTTGTTTTCTAATGAGAGAAAGAAAGGAATGAATCCAGATAGGAGGGGAGGTGGGGCTACTGGGAAGAACAGAGGGAGAGAAAACTGTAATCCAGATATATTTTGTTAGGAAAAATGTATTTTCAATAATGAGAATATAAAGACATCAAAAACTAAAAACATTAGTTAACGTAGAAAACACATTCATCTAAGTATTCCTACTTTCAAACTCTCTTCCTATCTCTATTTTTGTTATGTCTAGCCCATATTATAAACATCAAATATAGCACTTTGTGCTTGTTTACCAGTCAGAACTGGTTGCTGCTTCTTTTTAACTCCAGAGAGTAAATACCAGAGAGAAGTACCCTTGCTGCTGACATACTGCTGCACAACCTTCTCTGGGTTTGATAAATTAGTGCAAGGGTCAGACTGTTTTTCACAGGAGGTCTTAGACAGAGAGTAAGAAAAGTAAAACATGGAATTCGAGGCAATAATTTGATTATACCAGCGGTTAATAGTGGCCAGAACACTTTTCCTCCTTAAAATGCCATTTTAAAAGCTTTTGTGGCATTATGCCAAAAATCTCAAAAGATTTAATGCATCATTTTCAATGCCAGTCAAGGATGCATTTAAGTTTTGGAAAGTGTGCTTTTCCAGGAAGAGGATAAAAGAGATACATACTTTAGATTTTGTTAATTATTGGAGCCCTAAAGTGGCCATATTAACCATCGCCCTCACTATTACCCCTTATCTAGTACAATGGAGGATAATGGAAGATAATTATTTAGCAAAAAAATCACAAATACTTTTAGTTAAGAAAAATAGTTAATGTGAAATGATACATGCCTTTTTGTTTTCTTTAAACTTTGTAGAAAGTTAAACAGTGGGAGCTAGTAGAGGGATTAAAAAAAAAAAAACAAGGCATGGGGTAAAAATATCAGTTGCTGTGTGGAAGACCAACTGTATCTCCATGATTTGGGCAAGCATGTCACTATTTTCTACTTCCAAGAACATTCAATGGACGTTTCATTCACTGGTGTGGTAAGACCACCTCCTCAATGCACAGTTGCGAACTGTGGACCCTGTTGTTAACATGACAGAAACTGTTATTTCAATTAAGTTTTATTCTGTTCTTTGTTCTTATCATCTTTTAAAAAACAGGTTGTATTCCTTGCTTACTTTGAAAAATTGAAACATTGTAGAGTGTACAGGCATAAGGACTTCAGTGTGGATTGCTAGTAACCACTGAAAAAGCTGTGCATGATGGATTGCTTTTCCTGCATGAGGTGTGGAGGCAAAGGCAGGGGAATTTCTGGAGTTTAGTGGTCAGCCAGCCTAGCTATATTGCAGAGCTCTGTGTGCAAGGAGAGACTCTTACAGTGGTTTGAATGGAAAGCCCACATAAGCTCATGGGGAGTATCATTTTTTTTTGAGAGGACTTGGACCTGTTGAAATAACTGGCCCATGCTGGAGGAAGTGTGTTCTTGGGGTGTGCTTAAAGATTTCAGAAGCTCAAGACAGGCCCACTGGTTCACTTTCATTTGCTGCTGCCTTCAGATCCAGATGTAGAGCTCCCGCCTACCTTTCTAGTGTCTTGTCTACCTGTATGCCTCCATACCTCTGAATGTAAGCAAGTCCCAATTAATTGCTTTCTTTTATAAGAGTTGTCCTTGTCATGGAGCTTGTTGATAGCAATAAAACTAACTAAATCAGCCCCATGGTGGAGGGGAGGAGGAGGGAAGAAAGAACGAAAAGAAAAGAAAAGAAACAAAAAGAAAAGAGAGAAAATGTAAATAGTTATAGATGAAGATCTTCTGGCATTCATGCACATCCGTATGTATCTCATGGGTCCAGCTTAAATGACTGCTGGTCCTCCTACAGGGTTGCCCTTCTCATCAGCTTCTTTCAGCCTTCCCTAGTTCAACAACAGGGTGTCAGCTGCTTCTGTTCATTGGTTGGTGCAAATATCTACATCCGATTATTTCAGCTGCTTGTTAGGTCTTCTGGAGTACAGTCATCCTTGGTCCCTTTTGGTGAGCGCTCTATAGCCTCAATATCTTTTTATGAAATGTCATTCATTTCAATGGTTATATTTCCTAGTGAAAGATAACATCCTCAGTCCTTGAAAGTATCCATCACACCTATCTGTCAAGTTTGATGATGGGTAGAAGTTGATATATACAGCATTTAAAATTTTATATATTAACTGTAAAACTAAAGTACCTCTGCCAACTAGCATAGGCCAAGTGGCATTCATGGGATAGACAAATGAGACTATTAGAATACAGTTTCCATGTAAGATTGAAGAATTATGTCAATTCATCCCAGCTCAGATTGACACTCAGCAGTGATGGACCTTATATTCTGAATCTGAGAGATTTTAAGTTTGTACTTGTGCATATGTGAAAAAGGGTCACACATAGTCCCAGATAGCATTAATTTTGAGCTATAAAACAGATGCTGCTAACCCTTGAGATCCTGGTAAGACTAGCTTTAACTTCATAACTGTAGCTGATATTTCACAGCATTACCAAATTGTCATGGATCATTCCTCATTATTATCAAATGAAGGTCTCATTTACACCTTGGTCCTCATTTTAAAATACAGCATACAATATTTTAAAATACATCAATATTTTGAAAGAAAAGTCTACAGAAGATGCACAAATAACTAATAGAAATTATTCATAATTTCCCTTTTTAGAAAGGCAATGAAACAACAGAGGGAGACACCAAGAAAGGGAGAAAGAAACAAAGTACATAGTCAGAAAACAAACAAGAGAATTGTAGTTATAAGTACTACTTGTACATGAATGTGAGTGAATTAATTTCTTCAATAAAAACACAGAGAATATGAATGAGAAAACAAGATATATCTACATTCTTGACATAGGATCTTACTCCATTTTTTATGACAGACATGGAAAGTGATAGCATGAAAAACATTTTATAAAAATGGAAACCAGAACAACAGGAGTAGCTCCATTTATAGTAGATAGCATATAGTTTAAATTTTAAAAATTAGAAAAAGAACATATTATATGATAAAGTGGTCAAATCATAAGAGGTACTATCTGTAGACATGCATTTCTCTATGTACCTATATGTATATATAGACAATTGGAGCACTAAAATGCTAAATAAAACAACTGTTAAGAGACCTGAAGGTGGCAGGCCTTGAACCTTCCCCTTGTGATGGGTCCCAATTTGGGCTGGCCATTGGACCTCCTTTCCCTCAGTCTTTTCTCCATTTTTGTTCCAGAAGTTCTTTTAGACAGGGACAATGATGAGTCAGAGTTTTTGATTGTGGGATGGCAACTCCATCACTTCACTTAATGCCCTGTCTTTCTACTGGAGGAATTCTACAAGTTCCCTCTCTGTACTGTTGGGAATTTTATCTAGGGTCCTTCCCTTTGAGTCTTGAGATTCTCTCACCTCCCAGGTCCTTGGTGCATTCTAGAAGGACCCTACCCTACACCTCCTACCTCCAACCTCACTCAGGATGATATTCTCCAGTTCTGCCCACTTGCCTAAGAATTTCAAATGGTTGAAACTGAAAAATATCATCCTAAGTGAGGTAATTCATCCACAAAAGAACGCATATGGAATGCAGTCACTGATAAGTGGGTATTAGCCCAGAATCTCTGAATACCCAAGACACAACTCACATATCAAATCATTCCCAAGAAGAAGGAAGGAGAGAGCCCTGCTCCTGGAAAGACTTGTTGCAGCATTGTAGCGGACTGCCAGGACAGAGAAGTGGGAGGGGATTGATTGGGGAACAGGCAGAGGAAAGAGGGCTTATGGGACTTATGGGGAGGGGGGAACCGAGAAAGGGGAAATCAAGTAGTATTCCATAGTATAAATATACCACATTTTCTGTATCCATTCCTCCATTGAGGGATATCTGGGTTCTTTCCAGCATCTGGCTATTATAAATAGGGCTGCTATGAACATAGTGGAGCATGTGTCCTTATTACATGCTGGGGAATCCTCTGGGTATATGCCCAGGAGTGGTATAATGGGGTCCTCTGGTAGTATCATGCCCAGTTTTCTAAGGAACTGCCAGACTGATTTCCAGAGTGGTTGTACCAGCTTGCAACCCCACCAGCAGTAGAGGAGTTTTCTTCTTTCTCCATATTCTCACCAGCACCTGTTTTCTCCCTGGTTTTTGATCTTTGCCATTCTGAATGGTGTGAGGTGAAATCTCAGGGTTGTTTTGATTTGCAACTTTTTCCTTGATGATGAAGATATATATCCCGATCTAAAGGTTTGAATCTATTAAAATAATACATGAATTAAATAAGTAGCAAGATTCAAAATTGATTTAAAGGTAACACATTTTATACCAACAAGTTATTCTTAGAGCATTTCAAGAAATAGTCTCTTTTATAGTAGCTACTAGAAGTGACCTTATTAGTTATGCATTTACCAAGAAGGTGAAATGTCTGGACAGTTCACCCAAAATATATGGAAATACCAAACTTGTACTAAATAACGTAAGAATAACACAGAAAGACAAATACTGAATATGTGGAAGTAAGGTCACAAACAGAAAATCATTATTCTTTTGGCCCATACTGGCCTCAGTTTCTTTATAAAGCATATGAACACATAGAACTACTGGTCTTTCTAAGTCTTCTAAGGTCTTAGATTGTAGACATGAACCCCTGGGCTTCTGGGGATCAAACCCAGGTTCTCATACAGATAGTCAAGAATTCTACCAATTGAGCTACATATCAAATCTCACAAAAGTTAATCTAAGTGTGGTTTATCAGTTGCTCTGTGACTGGAATGATATTAGAGAGGAAACGTAAAGGAATGTTGGATGATAAGTAACCTTAGATGGTTAGGACAAAGTTTTAGGATATCTTGTTTTAAAAGTATTGATATGAATATACTGTGAAGTAATTATTATATATTGATTGAGTAAAGAAAAATGCAATTGAAGACTCCAGAGTTAAAATAATAGGAAAAAATCATTACTCATCCTGGTTTGATAAATATCGTATACACATGCAGAAATATCACAGCATTTCATAAAAGAGTATAAACTTCTTTGTGTTTATTGGAAATACTAAGATGGATTTATAGAAATAGGAGTATTAATTACTTCCATTTGGTATTTACAGGTTATATAATGTAGTAAATATTTCATGGAGAGCCTCTTAGAGATACATCATAACTAAAATTACAATAAATTTTGAAGTCTGAATGAAATCAAGAAATATGCAAATCAAGAGGTAAATATACTTTTTTCAAGGTTTGTAAAAAGATAGGACAAGTAACATTAAAATCCACGCACAAATACAACGTCGTTAGTAGCCAAGCAGGAAAATAAAGCTGGAGACATTATACTCTCTGGTACCAGACTATTCTCCAATGCCATAGTCAACAAAGTACATGGTTCTGGCCTAAAAATAGACATTTCAATTAATACAACACATGTCTCAATCAAGTTCCTAAAATTGAAAAAAAAATCAACTAAAGACTGTAATGTGAAACAAATCTAGAAAAAAGTATAGGGCAAAGTCATGATTAGAGATAATATTGGAGTTAATTCCAGAACCACAGGAGATAATGCAAAAGCAGAATAATGGAACTGCGGCAAACTGCAAAGGTTCTGTACAGCAGAGAAAATGTCAACAGAGTACAGAGGAGGCTTTGCCATACATTTAAAAGGGGCTGGTACCCAGATTATACTAAGAACTCCAACAACAATAGGAAAAAATATTCATGATCCTAATGGGACAGTATTTAAGAAAAGTACAATTGACCTAAACAATCTCCAACAGCCATGACAATGATGAAATGCCATTAATCACTAGGGAAATGGAAATCATAACTGCAAGCAAATATCACCTCCCTCTTGTAAAATGGCTATAAAAAATCCTGAAGATAGCAAGAGCTGAGGGGCAGAGATGGCTCAAAGGGAAAGTGCTTGCTGGGCAAGCCTAACTCCCAGAATCTGAAACCTCAGAAACCATGAGTTTTTGCCATACCCATATTGTAAAAGATTGATTTTTATTTTCTTCACAGATGTGTTATATTTGCTCTTTCTCCCTAACATCTCTGTCCCATTTTTTGTTTTGTTTTCATCTTGTTTAGACACAAGGTTTCACTGTGTAGGACTAGGTGTCCTGGAATTTGCTCTGTAGATTAGGCTGACCTTGAACTCAGAGAGAGAGAGAGATCCACCTGACACCATTTTCCCAGTGCTGGGTAAAAGGCATGCATCACCACTGCTCACCATTCTTTATGCTAATACAATTTTTCATTGTTGGAAATGTGTTTTGCATTGCTGAGCCTAGAGGTCAGTCAAATACTTGATGACCCAGTTGTGGGGAAACTGAGGACCACTCTGTGTAAAGTAAAATGGTAGCTGTCAGGGCAAATGAAAATCTCACTTAATTAATCACAGTCTTTATTCTCCTGGAGTCCAAGAGGAGAGAAAGTGACAGCACACATTCTGCAGTGTCTGAGTAAGATGCTGAGAAAACAGGAGCCAGAATGTATGCACTGCAGAGAAACTTGCTAATTTATAATTGTGTAAAAGCTACAGAATTACATGCATCTACAGCAATAAAACTCACTGAGCTATCCTCATTAAGAATTTACTAGATCTGTTATCAATCCATGTATTGCAATTACTGTTAGTTATGGCTTCCCATGTGTACAGTGCTATATAAGTAAAAACTGAAATACACAATTTATGGCACCTAAAATAAAATGTTAGTGACTTAACTACTTAGAGAAAAGCTTATATACTTTTATTCAGGGCTTCCTAGAGAATTTACACTTACTTTTATAAAAATACACCTTTACTTTCATCTAAGCTTCTTCTTACTTATTTTACTGATATTAGAATTTTTTAAAAGATTTATTTATTTATTTATTTATTTCATGTATGTGAGCATATTGTTGCTATCTTCAGACAAAGGACAAGAGGGCATAGGATCCCATTACAGATTGTAGTGATCCTCTTTGTACATATTAGAATTTTTCTCATAGTTTTTTTATTTTCTATATTCTTTGTTTATATTCCAAATTTTTAATATTCTAATTAGAGTTTTCTCTCTCCCCCAAATCCTCCCAGATCTTCCCCACCTCACACTCACTGAAACCTACAAATTTTTGCTGTTCTTTCTTTTTTAGAAAACAAACAGCAAACTCTTGCAAAAAGTCTTCTCTACTGGAGGCTGTATAAGTACCCAGACCCCATGTAAGACCGTGCCCACAGCCCACTAACACTACTTAGAGCCTGCCCAGCTTCTGCCAACAGCAATCCTTCACTGTGTCTTCATGCACACAACTCTGGCAAAAGACCTCAGCTTTATCGGGTGCTGCCATACTGATTCCTGAAACCCCAGAAGCTACACTGGCACCTAAAACACCATAGACTACAGCAGTTCATAGAACTCCCAAACACCAGAAGCAACTCTGGCACCCAAGAACCCGGAGGTTACACAAGCCACCAAAAACCAGCAGAAATACTCTCTTGGACCTGAGGACTCAACAGCTATCAAAACCACAGGCTAGTCAGGCCAGAAGACAAGAGATAAAATAGAAACCACGAGAAAAAAACTATCCTTTCAACAAAGATAAACTCAGAAATGAGAAGCAAAACCTATAATTATCCCCAATTCAGATGACTAGAGACTGCATAAGAATACCATGAACTACTACCAGAGCAATACGACAACATGAGAGCCCAGCTATCCTGCCATAGCAAACCCTGAATATTCCAACACAGCTGAAACTCAACAAAATGATACTAAAATTAGTTTTATGAACATGATAGAACTCTTTAAACAGGAAATGAATGAATCCCTCATGGAAATCCAGGTAAACACAAGCAAACAACGGGAGAAAATGAGCAAATCCCTTAAGGAACACCAAGAAAGGAAAAACAAGCGAACAGATGAAGGAAATAAATAAAACTGTACAAGATCTGAAAATGGAAATAAAAGTAATAAAGGAAACAAACTGACAGAATCCTGGAAATGGAAAATCTAGGTAAGCAAACAGAAACCGCAGACACAACCATCACCAACAGAATACAAGAGTGAGAAGAGAGAATCTCAGGCACAGAAGATATGAAAGAAGAAAGTGGTGCTTTGGTCAAAGAAAATGCTAGATCTAGAAACTTCCTGACACAAAACAACAGGGAATCTGGGACACTATGAGAAGACCAAACCTGAGAGTAATAGAATAGGAGAAGGGGACGATTCCCAGCTCAAAGACCAAGACAATATTTTAAACAAAATCACACAAGAAAAATTTTCTAACCTTAAGAAGGACATACCAATAAACATAAAAGAAACTTACAGAACACCAAAGATATTGGACCAAAAAGCTTCTTCACCATATAATAATATAAAATAATAAACATATAAAATAAAAAGAATAATAAAGCTGCAAAAAAGGCCAAGCATCATATAAAGGCAGACCTATAAGAATTACACTGCCTTCTCAATGGATAATCTAATAAAAACCACAAAGGCATGGAGAGATGTTTTGCAGATTCTAAGAGACCACAGGAACCCAGAAAAACTTTCAGTCCCCATAGATATTCCATGAAAAGATCAAATTTACACAATATATAAACAAAAATGCAGCCCCACAGAAGGTACTAGAAGAAAAACTACATCTCAACAAAGTTAGCAACACCCATGAAAGCACAAGTAATAATCACACACCAGAAAAAACAAAAAGAAATGCATGTGTGCACACAGTTTCCCTGTTTTTTATTCGATATATATTTTATTTACATTTCAAATGATTTCCCCTTTCCTGCTCCCCACTCCCTGAAAGTCCCATAAGCTCTCTTCCCTCCCCCTGTTGCCCCATCCACCCCTTCCCAGTTCCCTGTTCTGGTATTGCCCTATACTGCTGCACTGAGCCTTTCCAGAACCAGGGACCACTCCTCCGTTCTTCTTGGACATCATTTGATATGCGGATTATGACTTTCATATTCCAAGTTTCTAAGCTAATATCCGCATATCAGTGAGTGCATACCATGATTGATCTTTTGAGACTGGGTTACCTCACTTAGTATGATGTTCTCCAGTTCCATCCATTTGTCTAAGAATTTCATGAATTCATTGTTATTTTTTTAGTGACTCTTTTTTTTATTTGATATATTTTTATTTACATTTCAAATAATTTCCCCTTTCCTGCTCCCCACTCCCTGAAAGTCCCATAAACCTCCTTCCCTCCCCATGTTCTCCCACCCACCCCTTCCCACTTCTCTGTTCTGGTTTTGCCCTATACTGCTACACTGAGTCTTTCCAGAACAAGGGGCCACTCCTCCATTCTTCTTGTACCTCATTTGATGTGTGGATGATGTTTTGGGTATTCCAATTTTCTAGGTTAATATCCACTTATTAGTGAGTGCATACCATGATTGATCTTTTGAGACTGGGTTACCTCACTTAGTATGATGTTCTCCAGCTCCATCCATTTGTCTAAGAATTTCATGAATTCATTGTTTCTGATGGCTGAATAGTACTTCATTGTGTATATATACCACATTTTTTGCATCCATTCTTTTGTTGAGTCAACAGGCAGAAGTCATGAAAGAGGAAACACAAAAATCTCTTAAAGAATTAAAGGAAAATGCAAGCAAACAAATGAAGGAACTGAGCATACACAGTTTCTCACTGGAAACTCTAAATGACAGAAGATCCTAGACAGACGTTCTGTAGACTTTAAGAGACCACATATGCCAGCCAAGATTACTATAACTAGAAAAACTTTCAGTCACTGTAGATGGAGAAAGTGACATAATTCATGATGAACTCAAATTTAAACATCTATCCACAAATCAAGTCCTATAGAAGGTGCTAGTAAGAAAACTCTGACCCAAGTGGTTAAGTATACTCATAAAACTCAGGAAATTAATAATCTCACATCAACAAAATCAAAATAAAGGAAGCACATACAAACCATTACCACCACTAAGAGGAAAAACAGAAATTAAAAATTATGGATCATTAATATATCTCAATATTAGTGGACTCAATTCAACATTCAAAATACACAGGCTAACAAAATGAATGTGAAAACAGGATCTGTCTGTTTGCATACAAGAACCATACCTCAATATCAAAGATGGATATTACCTCAGAGTAAAGGGTTGCAAAAAAGACTTTCCAAGAAAATGGACCAAAATACCAAGCTGGTATAGCTATTCTAATATCTAACAAAATAGACTTCAAACCAAATTTAATCAAAAGAGATAGGGAAGGACACTTTATATTGATCAAAGGAAAACTCCATGAAGGTTGCCTCATAATTTTGAACCATTCATGTTCTCAAAGCTAGGACACCCACATTTGTAATAGAAACATTATTAAAACTTAAATATGACATTGGGTCCCATAGATTAATAGTGGTAAACTTCAATACTTAATGCTCACCAATGGACAGATCATACAGACAAAAAGTAAACATAGAAATGATAGTGTTAGAAGATATTATGAGTCAAATGGACATGTAGCAGATGTCTACAGAACATTTTGCTCAGACAGAAAAGAATATACATTTGTCTTAGCTCCTGTTTCTCTACAACTGACTACATATTTAGTCACAAAGAAACCTCAACAAATATAAGAACATTGAAATAACCCCCTATATCCTATCTGATTAAAGCTACTTCACACCACCACTGATTAAAGCTAGACTTCAGCGCACGGCTTGCTCCAGCAGCACAGAGCTTAGTTCCAGTCCTGAGGCCTCTGGCAGGAGCCCTCAGATCTCCACTTCAGGATCCAGAACAGCCTGGGCTGCAACGCCACATCTCCAGGTCCTGCAAGACACAAGAGGGGCATTCGGGAGGCTGGCTGGGAGGGGTCAGTGTGCTCTGCTGAGTCCAGCAGGCACCATAGGAGCCTTCAGGTATCTGCTTCAGGATCTGAACAGCCTGGGCCAAAGCACTCGGTCTCCAGGAAGTGCAAGAGACCTGGTATGCACCCTGAAGCAGACTGGGAGCACAGAGCTTGCTCTGGCAGCACGGAGCTTAGGTTCCAGTCCTGAGGCCTCTGGCGGGAGCCTTCAGATCTCCGCTTTGGGATCCAGAACAGCCTGGGCTGCAACGCCACATCTCCAGATCCTGCAAGACACAAGAGGGGCATCCGGGAGGCCGCTGGGAGGAGTCAGTGTGCTCTGGTGAGTCCAGCAGGTCCCTGCTGGAGTCTTTAGGTGTCTGCTTCCGGATCTGAACAGCCTGGGCCACAGCACCCTGTCTCTAGGCAGTGCAGGAGGTCAGCTGTGCACCAGAGGCCACCTGGGAAGAGGCAGCTTGCACTGGTGAGTCCAGCATTGACAAGACCAACTAACACCAGTGAGAACTAGATGGCAAAAGGCAAATGCAGGAACGTCACTAACAGAAATCAAGGCAATATGGCAGCATCTGAACCTAATTCTCCTTTATCAGCATGTCCTGGATACCCCATCACACGAATAAAATAAGATTTGGATTTAAAGTCACTGGTCATGATGCTGGTACAGGAACACATGAAGGACATACTTAAAGAAATTCAGGAGAAAATGGATCAAAAGTTAGAAGCCCTTACAAGGGAAACACAAAAATCATTGAAAGAAATCCAGGAGAATACAAAAGCCAATAAGGAGGAAACGGAAAAATCACTTAAAGAAATACAGGAGAACTTTGGACAACAGGCTGAGGTCATGAAAGAGGAAACACAAAAAGCTCTTAAAGAATTACAGGAAAGCACAACAAGTAAGTGAAGGAGCTAAGCAAAACCATCCAGGATCTAAAATCAGAAGTAGAAACAACCAAGAAAACTCAAAGGGAGACAACTTTGGAGATAGAAAACCTTGGGAAGAAATCAGGGGACATAGATGCAAATATCAACAACAGAATGCAAAAGATAGAAGAAAGAATCTCAGATGCTGAAGATTCCATAGAAACCATGGACTCAACAGTTAAAGAAAATGCAAAATGCAAAAAGCTTGTAACCCAAAATATCCAGGAAATCCAGGACACAATGAGAAGACCAAACCTAAGGATTATAGGCATAGATGAGAGTGAAGATTTACAACTTAAAGGGCCAGCAAATATCTTCAATAAAATTATGGAAGAAAACTTCCCTAACCTAAAGAGAGAGATGGCCATGAATATACAAGAAGCCTACAGAACTCCAAACAGACTGGACCAGAACAGAAATACCTCCCGTGACATAATAATCAAAACACCAAATGTACTAAACAAAGAAAGAATATTAAAGGCAGTAAGAGAAAAAGGCCAAGTAACATATAAAGGAAGACCTATCAGCATCACAGCAGACTTTTCACCTGAGACTATGAAGATCCTGAGCAGATCTCATGCAGACTCTAAGAGAACACAAATGCCAGCCAAAACTACTATACCCAGCAAAACTGTCAATCACCATAGATGGAGAAACTAAGATATTCCATGACAAAACCAAGTTTACCCAATATCTATCCACAAACCCAGCCCTACAAAAGATAATAGGAGGAAAACACCAGTACAAGGAGGGAAACTTCACCCTGGAAAAAGCAAGATAGTAACCTTCTCTCATCAAACCCAAAAGAAGTTAACCAATCAAATTTTAAAAATAACATCAAAAGTGACAGGAAGTAATAATCACTATTCCTTAATATCGCTTAACATCAATGGACTCAATGCCCCAATAAAAAGACATAGCCTAACTGACTGGATATGTAAACAGGACACTACATTTTGCTGCATACAGGAAACACACCTCAGGGTCAAAGACAAACACTGCCTTAGAGTAAAAGGCTGGAAGATAATTTTACAAGCAAATGGTCTCAGGAAACAAACTGGAGTAGCCATTCTAGTATCAGATAAAATTGACTTTCAATCCAAAGTCATCAAAAGAGACTCTGAGGGACACTTCTTGCTGGTCAAAGGAAAAATACAACAAGAAAAACTCTCAATCCTGAACATCTATGCTCCAAATGCAAGGGCACCCTCATTCATAAAACAAACTTTACTAAAGCTTAAAGCACACATTGCACCTAACACAATAATTGTGGATGACTTCAACACTGCACTTTCCTCAATGGACCGATCAGATCAGGAAAACAGAAACTGAACAGGGACACAATGAAACTAATTGAAGCTTTGGACCAATTAGATTTAACATTTATATATAAAACATTCTATCCTAAAGCAAAAGAATATACCTTTTTCTCAGCACCTCATGGTACCTTCTCCAAAATCGACCATATAATTGGTCACAAGACAGACCTCAACAAATATAAGAAGATCGAACTAATCCCATGCCTCCTATCAGATCACTATGGAGTAAAAGTGGTCTTCAATAGCAACAAAAACAACAGAAAACCCACATACACGTGGAAACTGAACAATATTCTACTCAATGATACCTTGGTCAAGGAAGAAATAAAGAAAGAAATTAAAGACTTTTTAGAACTTAATGAAAATGAAGACACAACATACCCAAATCTATGGGACACAATGAAAGCAGTGCTAAGAGGAAAACTCATAGCCCTCAGTGCCTCCAAAAAGAAAATGGAGAGAGCCTAATGACACACCTGAAAGCCCTGGCACAAAAAGAAGCTATTTCACCCAGGAGGAGTAGAAGGCAGGAAATCATCAAACTCAGGGCCGAAATCAATCAAGTAGAAACAAAGAACCATAGAAAGAATCAACAAAACCAGGAGCTGGTTCTTTGAGAAAATCAACAAGATAGATAAACCCTTAGCCAGACTAACCAAAGGGCACAGAGACAGTATCCAGATTAACAAACTTAGAAATGAAAAGGGAGATATAACAACAGCAACTGAGGAAATTCAAAAAAATCATTAGATCCTACTACAAAAGCCTATACTCAACACAACTTGAGAATCTGGAGGAAATGGACAGTTTCCTAGACAGATATCTGACACCAAAACTATATCAGGATCAAATAGATCAAATAAACTGTCCCATAACACCTGAAGAAATAAAAAGAGTCATAGAAAGTCTCCCAACCAAAAAAAGCACGGGACCAGATGGCTTCAGTGCAGAATTCTATCAGACCTTCATAGAAGACATAACACCAATACTCTTCAAACTATTACACAAAATAGAAACAGAAGAAACTCTACCCCGCTCGTTCTATGAAGCCACAATTATGCTGATACTAAAACCACACAAAGATCCAATAAAGAAAGAGAACTTCAGGCCAATTTCTCTTATGAATATTGATGCAAAAATACTTAATAAAATTCTTGCCAACTGAATCCAAGAACACATCAAAACGATCATCCACCATGATCAAGTAGGCTTCATCCCAGGGATGTAGGAATGGTTCAATATAAGGAAATCCATCAATGTTTTCCACTACATAAACAAACTCAAAGAAAATAAAAACCATATGATCATCTCATTAGATGCAGAAAAAGCATTTGACAAAATTCAGCATCCTTTCATGCTAAAAGTCTTGGAAAGAACAGGAATTCAAGGCCCATACCTAAACATCATTAAAGCAATATACAGCAAACCAGTAGCTAACATCAAACTAAATGGAGAGAAACTTGAAGCAATCCCACTAAAATCAGGGACTAGACAAGGCTGTTCTCTTTCTCCATATCTTTTCAATATAGTACTTGAAGTTCTAGCTAGAGCAATTAGACAACATAAAGAGGTCAAGGGGATACAAATTTGAAAGGAAGAGGTCAAATTATCACTATTTGCAGGTGACAACATAGTCTACTTAAGTGGCCCAAAAACCTCCACCAGAAAACTCCTACAGCTGATAAACAACTTCAGCAAAGTGGCTGGTTATAAAATCAACTCACACAAATCAGTTGCCTTCCTATACTCAAAGGATAAGCAGGCTGAGAAAGAAGTTAGGGAAATGACACCCTTCACAATAGCCACAAACAATATAAAGTATCTTGGTTTGACTCCAACCAAACAAGTGAAAGATCTATATGACAAGAACTTCAGGTCTCTGAAGAAGGAAATCGAAGATGACCTCAGAAAATGGAAAATTCTGCCATGCTCGTGGATTGGCAGGATTAATATAGTTAAAATGGCCATCTTGCCAAAAGCAATCTACAGATTCAATGCAATCCCTATCAAAATCCCAACTCAGTTCTTCACAGAGTTAGAAAAAGCAATTCTCAAATTCATCTGGAATAACAAGAAACCCAGGATAGCTAAAACTATTCTCAACAGCAAAAGAAATTCTGGGGGAGTCAGTATCCCTGACTTCAAGCAATACTACAGAGCAATAGTATTAAAAACTGCATGGTATTGGCACAGTGACAGACAAGTGGACCAATAGAATATAATTGAAGATCCAGAAATGAACCCACACACCTACGGTCACTTGATCTTCGACAAAGGAGCCAAAAACCTCCAGTGGAAAAAAGATAGCCTTTTCAACAAATGGTGCTGGACCAATTGGAGGTCAGCATGCAGAAGAATGCGAATTGATCCATTCTTATCTTCATGTACTAAACTTCACTCCAAGTGGATCGAGGACCTCCATATAAAACCAGAGACACTGAAACTAATAAAAAAGAAACCGGGAAAGACCCTAGAGGACATGGGCATGGGAGAAAAGTTCCTTAACAGATCACCAATAGCTTATGCTCTAAGATCAATAATTAATAAATGGGACTTCATCAAATTACAAAGTTTTTGTAAGGCAAAGGACACTGTTAAAAGGACAAAATGGCAACCCTCAAATTGGGAAAGGATATTCACCAACCCTACATCAGATAGAGGGCTAATATCCAATATATACAAGGAACTCAAGAAGTTAGACCCCAGGGAAACAAATAACCCTATTAAAAAATGGGGCACAGATCTAAACAAAGAATTTTCACCTGAAGAAATTCGGATGGCCAAGAGGCACCTTAAGAAGTGTTCAACATCATTAGTCATTAGGGAAATGCAAATCAAAACAACCCTGAGATTTCACCTTACACCAGTCAGAATGGCTAAGGTCAAAATCCCAGGAGACAGCAGGTGTTGGCGAGGATGTGGAGAAAGAGGAACACACCTCCACTGCTGGTTGGGCTGTAAGATGGTACAACCACTGTGGAAATCAGTCTGGCGGTTCCTCAGAAAACTGGACATGACACTTCCAGAGGACCCCGCTATACCTCTCCTGGGCATATACCCAAAGGATTCCCCGACATGCAATAAAGACACATGCTCCATTATATTCATAGCAGTCGTATTTATAATAGCCAGAAGCTGGAAATAGTCCAGATGCCCCTCAAAGTAGGAATTGATACAGAAAATGTGGTATATTTACACAATGGAATACTACTCAGCAATTAGAAGCAATGAATTCACAAAATTTTTAGGCAAATGGTTTGATCTGGAAAATATCCTACTAAGTGAGGTAACCCAATCACAAAAGAATACACATGGAATGCAATCTCTGATAAGTGGATATTAATTACCCCAGAAGCCCTCAATACTCAAGGCACAAATCGCATAACAAATGACTCCCATGAAGAAGTATGGAGAAGGTCCTGATCCTGGAAAGGATTGATCTAGCATTGGAGGGGAATATAAGGACAGAGAAAAAAAAGGAGGGAGGTGATTGGAGAATGGATGGAGAGAAGAAGGTTTATGGGACATTTGGGGAGGGGGGATCCAGTAAAGGGGAAATCATTTGGAATGTAAACAAAGAATATAGAATATATATATTATTATAATATATATATAAAGCTAGATATATATATAAAGCTAGACTTCACAACAGTAAGCCTACAAAACCATGGACGATGAACATCTCTTCACTGAAGAATTATTAGATCAAGGTAAGAATAAAGAAATTAAAGACTTCCTAGAATTCAATGACAATGAATGCATAAAATATGCAGACTTATGGGGCATAATGAAAGCAGTGCCAAGAGGAAAGATCATAGCACTAAGTGACTTTATAAAGAGAGATCACATAAAGAGATCTTCATAGGGAAAATTCACGCTAACAGCTCAATAACACACCTAAGAACTCAAGAACCAAAAGAAGCAAACACATCTAAGAAGAGTAGAGAATAAGAAAAATCAAATTTGGGGGGGTGAAATCAACAAAACAGAAAGAAAGAGAACAATACAAAGAATCAAGAAAGTAAAGAGTTGATTCTTTGAGAAAATTAACAAGAGAGACTTATCCTTATTGAAACTAAATAAAATCAAAGAGAATATCCAATATAAACAAAATCAAAAACAAAAACAAAAAGTAGTACATAACAACAGACACTGAGGACATTCAAAGAATCATTATATCATACTTTCAAAAACCTGCAAGCCACAAAATTGCAAAATCTACAAGAAATAATTATTATAGATAGATACCATTTACCAAAAGTAAATCAAACTCTGATAAGTAATTTAAATAGATTTTTAACCCCTAATAAAATAGAAGCAGTTGTTAAAAGTCTGTCATCAACAAAAAGGCCAGGAACAGAGAGTTTTATTGCATAATTCTATCAGACTTTCAAAGAGTTAATGTGAATCTTCCTCAAATTATTCCACAATATAGAAAGCATAAAGAACCTTGCCAAATTCATTTTATGAGTCCACAGCCCACAGATACCAAAACCACACAACAAAGAGAAAGAATTATAAACCAATTTCCATCATGGACATTGATGCAAAAATACTTAATAAAATACTCTCAAACTGAATCCAATAACACATCCAAAAGGTCGTCTACCGTGATCAAATAGGCTTCATTTGAAAGATGCAGGGATAGATCAACATATGAAAATCTGTCAATGTTATTAACCATAAAAACAAATTGAAAGAAAAAGAGGCACATCCTCAACTCTTTAGATGCTCAAAAAGCCTTTGAAAAGGCCTAACACACCTTCATGGCAAAATTCTTTGAGAGATCAGGGAAATGAGGGGCACATTTAAATGTAGTAAAGTCAATTTACAACAAGCCAATAGACACCATCAAATTGAATGGTAAGAAACTCAGGGAAATTCCACTAAAATCAGCAACAAGATGACGCTGTTTAGTCTCTCCATATCTATTCAATATAGTACTTAAAGTTCTAGCTAGAGGAATAAGACAATTAAAGGAGATCAAGGGAATACAAACTGTAAAGAAGCAGTCAAAGTATCATTATTTGGAGATGATATAATTTTATATATCAGCGACCCCCCCTCAAATTTTTTATTAGATATTTTCTTTGTTTACATTTCAAATGTTATCTCCTTTCCTGGTTTCTCCTCTGAAAACCCCCTATACCATCCCTATCCATGATCATCAACCCACCCACTTCTGCTTCCCTGTCCTGGCATTCCCCTATACTGGGGTATCAAAGCCTTTTCAGGAACTTGGGTCTCTCCTTCCTTTGAAGTCCAACAAGGCTATCCTTTGCTACATATGCAGCCAGAGCCATTGGTCTCTCTATGTGTACTCTTTGGTTGGTGGTTTAATCTCTGGGAGCTATGGGGGTACTGGTTGGTTCATATAGTTGTTCCCCATATGGGACTGCAAGCTCCTTCAGCTCCTTCAGTACTTTCTCTAGCTCCTCTTATGGGCATCTTGAACTCAGCCCAATGGTTGGCTGAGAGCATCCACCTCTGTATTTGACAGGTACTAGCAGAGACTCTCAGGACACAACTATATCAGTCTCCTGTCAGCAAGCCTTGTTAGCATCCACTATAGTGTCTGGGTTTGTTGGCTGTATATGGGATGGAGCCCCGGTAGGGCAGTCTCTAGATGGTCTTTCCTTCAGTATCTGCTCCACACTTTGTCTCTATATCTCCTCCCATGTGTATTTTGTTCCACTGCTGGTGGGATTGCAAGGTGGTAAAACCACTCTGGGAAAATAGTTAGGCAGTTCCTCAGAAAATTGAACATAGTGCTACTAGAGGACTCAGCTATACCACTCCTGGGCATATACCCAGAAGATTGTCCAACATTTAATAAAGGCACTTGCTCCACTATGTTCATAGCAGCCTTATTAATAATAGCCAGATGCTGGAAAGAACCCAGATGTCCCTCAACAGAAGAATGGTTACAAAAAATGTGGTATATTTACACAATGAAATACTACTCAGCTATTAAAAACAATGACTTCATTAAATTCTTATGCAAATTGATGGAACTAGAAAATATCATCCTGAGTGAGGTAACCTAAACACAAAAGAACATACATGGTATGCACTCACTGATAAGTGGATAATAGCCCAGAAACTCAGAATACCCAACATACAATTCACAAACTAAATGAAGCTGAAGAAGAAGGAAGACCAATGTATGGATACTTTGGTCTCCAAATTTCTACTATGGAACTCCTACTGCTTACAAACACCTTCAGCAAAATGACTAGAAAGAAATCAGGGAAATGATACCATTCACAATAGCTTCCAATAATGTAAAATATCTTGGAGTAACTTTCACCAAGCAAGTATGACAAGAACTTCAAGTCTTTGAAAAAAGAAATTGAAGAAGATAGCAGAAGATGGAAAGATCAAAGATGAAAGGATATTCTACGATCATGGATTAGTAATATTGAAATAGTAAATGTAAAAATGGTCATCTTACCAAAAGCAATCTACAGATTCAATGCAATCCCCATCAAAATTCAAACACAGTTTTTTACAGTCTTTGAAAGAACATTACTCAACTTCAAATTGAAAAACAAAAACCCTAGGATAGCTAAGACAATCCTGTACAATAAAAGAAATTCTGGCGATATCACTATCTCTGATTTTCAAACTCTACTACAGTGCTAGAACATTTAAAATGCTGTGATATTGCCATAAAAATAAACAGGTTGATTAAGGAATTAAATTCAATACCCAGGTGCACATGTACAACCTATGAACATCTGTGTTTTGATAAAGAAGACAGAATTATACAATAAAATTGTATTGTTAACAAATGGTGCTGTTCTAACTATATGACTACATGCAGAGAAAGAAAGTAGATCTATACCTTTCATTTTGGTCTATATTCCAGCAATACATTCTAGAATCAAGTTTATCCACATAAGATGGAAAATGAACATATGTATATTCTACAGTTGCCCTAGTAGAGGTATTTGTTGTTGGCCTAATGATTTCAAATGATAAATATGAGATAAAATGAATATGTTGTCAGTGCGTAACAAAATAAAACAAGTTAAGCAACTGGAGACAGAAAACAACTATCCAATTCTAAGATACAGTTTAGAAGCTAATTAAGGTGATATAGGACCCTAGTACTTCATTCATCAATAAAGCATCTCTAGGCTTGCTAGTGATTAGACACAGGATCATTTCCTGTCTTTTCTAATAGATAACAGTTCTGACACTGTGTCCTTTAACAAAGTGCCAAAGAAACAGCTCAGCCCACTCCAAGAGAAAAACAAATCACACCTTGTCAGAACTACATGACTCCTAGATTCTGGCACTGAAGTAATGACATCTTCTGACCTTTCCTTTTTACTCAAGTATTCCGTTGGGATCTTAGGCTGAAAGGCTTTTGCTTTATCTTGAAACTAATTATATCCTTTTGAAAGGAAGTTATACAAACTCCTGTCACTGCATAACTGGGAATATGTTATAATGTTTCTCATGGATTCAACATATCTTATCTTTTAACAGTGAAGAAACAAAGTGGTCTACCAAAGAGATAATCTCCTGAAGGTTCCTTGTTCCCTGGCCCAGTGTGATTTAACACCCCCAGTTCTCTAAAGCATCATTTCCCCATATGTGTGCTAAGGCACTTTAAGGTGATACAGCACACATATCTTTTGTTTCTAAGGTAATCAGAGTGATACTTATGATTGATCAATTGAAATGACAATAACACAGTCAAGGTCATCCACAGCTTTTATAAAACTCCATTGTATGACACCATATCTCTTAGGACTGGTTACACAACACTTGCTGTAGATTGTAGGTTTAAGTGAAACTCAGTGGGTAAGAAACTTGTCACACAAGCCACAAAGACCTTCATTAAATTCCAGGAATCCATATAAAATAGCTGGGCATAGTCACTTATGCTTTTAATCCTAACATTAGGGAAGCAGAGATAGGAGGGTCCTTGGAGTTCACTCTAGTGAGTCCCAGGATGGTTAGATTCTGTAAATCAGAAAACATTATATGATGGTCAGATATCTTTTGACCTAAGAATATTATAGGGTAAAAATAAGATACAATAACTAAAACACTGAGGAACCCATGCATGGGGAAAGCTTGGTAACCTCTGCCTTACAGTCTTCCTCCCCCTTGCCTGTATGCTCCATCAGTGGTTTCTCATGGCCTATTGACTGCCTGGAGTGCCTAGGATGTAGATGGTCCTTATAACTGAAAGAAAAGCAGAAATAAGTTTAGATCATTAAAATAGTATCGAGTCATTCTCTCCATGTCTCATGTTAAATTTCTGTCACCTAAGGACAGCCATCTGTTCTCTACAGTTTCCATTTGGTCACATTCTCTTTTCTACTTGCCAAGTCTTAGATAGTTGATCGCTTGATTTTCACAATCAGAGTTCTTCTGGATTGGCTATTGTATGTGCTTATTTATAGCAATATTTATTCTATCTGATCTATTTTCTACATTTTTCAAAACAAAGGATCCATGTCTCATAAATATGGGATTTTATTTTGCAAGCATCACAATTCAGTCATTTAATTATTTTGCTCATGTTGGGAAGCTGGGAAACAAATATCCAGGCATTATTAGTTACTCATAGCAGAGGAAATGTACAGAAATTTCAGTTTATATTTGCTGTGAAGTATCTGCAGGAGTCAGTTGTAAGGCTTTTCTCTCTTGTTCCTTTATTTACTTTATAGGATGACTCACCCATCTCATTCCATAGTGACTTGTGGAGCAACAGCCTTCAGATTTATATCTTCCATTCTATCCTCTCCACAACCCTGCTCCCATGTATAGAAATTGTTTGTGTAGTCTGTTTGTATTGAAAATAGGTTTTTCTCTTATGCAATGTATCCCAACCACAATTTCCCCCTCCCTCCACTCCTTCCAGCTTCTTTCTACCTGCCTTCTTCCTAGATCCACTGGCCCCTGTCTCTCATCAGAAAAGAGCAGGCCTTGTGCTTTGTTTTGTTGTGTGTGGTGGTTAAAGTATTCTTTAAGCCTATGAATCATCATGTGTTCCCAAATTCCATAACTGGCTTCCCTTTACCACTGCATCTCCTCCTATCTACTTCTATGACTAAATGACTCATAATATCACCTACTCCCCTGAGAATGGTTTGGTTAATAAATACTTTTGGCTATTGCCAAAGCTATTGATTACTCTCTACAACCTGACAGTAAGTCATGATTGCTGAATTTACATCATCAAACATAGAGAAATAAAGCTTGTACTTAACTAAAGGGAGGGCCTGGAGGGAGGGGCTATGTAATGGAAAGACTAGGAGGAGGAGAAATTAGGGTGAAATAGATTAATGAATGAATGAATGAATGAATGAATAAATAAAAGTCTTTTCACTTCTGACCAGCATTTATAGTGATAAAGGTACTATGCATGTTATAGGAAGATAAAAGCAATCAACAATCTCACACAGCTACAATACCTGTAAGGTACAGTAACAACCTGCCTTCAAGATACCTGGTGTAAATAGTGGCACAAACATTGAGGGAGTATCCAACCACTACTGGATTGGAATTGAGAACCACTCACTCCATGAGTCGAAATCTGCATCTGACTGCTAAAGTCTCTAAGACTAGATAGGTCATAGACCCCAGGGGATACAAATTATTGGCCCTTAAAAATATGGAATTATAGCAATAAATTATTTCTAATGATATATTGCTCTACCTATATAGGTCCGTGTCTTTCTCAGCATACACCAGAGAAGCTTATTCTTGTAGTGAATAGAAATTAACACAATGACTCATTCAGCCCTAAACTGAAGGTTTTTTTTTTTTTTTTTATCAAACTCTTCCTTTCAATGTTCAGGGCTATATGTTGAAGAGGACTGTAAGATTGCAGAAATATTGTAAGTGTTAAGGTGATGGGTGACTTTAAGCAATGGTATCTTTCACACATAACAGGAATGGTACATATGTGATCTCACAGAGTTTGTCATAGCATGCCCAAGACCTATACAGGTTCAAACCAGACAAAAACTCAGCATTGAGATGGGAAAGTGGATATAAAATTCCACCCTAATCAAGAAGCTATTTGCAATTGATACCTACACAGAAAAGGAAAATCAGTTTTCTCCAATAACACTAGACATTGTAGTGTCCTGTGGATATCAGTGACACTCTAGGGAAGACCTCAGGCCCACGGTCAGCTGACATAAAACAGAATCCTGTTTTGGGGGGTATGGGAGTTTTCTTGTTTGTATGTTTATGTGTTTTTTGTGTTTTATGCTTTTCTTTGTTTTTATTTTCAATTTTTGAGAGGGAAAAGAGAACACAAAGGGAAGGCAAAGAAATTTGGAAGGATCTAGGAGTGGTTGGGGAAGGGGAAGGAATATGATCAAAATCATTGTATAAAAATTAAATAAAAAATACAATAACAAAAAAGAAAAATATTGTATTTCCATAGCAACTTTTGTGTCCAAGACTTGCATTTTTTCTCATTGTGGTTTGATTATCCTTATGAACTATCTATAGTATTCTTTACAATACTGATGTAGGTTCATGTTAAGTCTTTATCTGAGGCTCAGTTTTATGTGTCTTGACACTAACATATTTGATAAGCTTTACTTAAAGCTCTGGTCATTATCTTTTGTAAGAGCTCTATCATTGTATTTGTTTGGAGCTCCTCAGACGTAACTCGAATGCAGGGAAATCTAAACAATGAATTGATTATATGAAAAGAAATGTGGAAAGGTCATGAAATGCTGGGAATAATAGTGATTAAAGAACTTTCTGGGAATGCAGGATTTATGTAAATCTGAGTAAATGTGATAGGGATCTCGAAACAATGGGGTGACTGAGAATATCTATTTCAGAGAAATTTGAGATTGATTAGGAGACCCTTGATCAAAAACTAAGGTGAAAGTCATGCAAGGATGATTCCCAACAGTAATCCTGACATATGCATGGATGTATACCACATACAAATATATGTAAATAGTTAGGAAAGATGTTCTAAAAAAATATTTCATAAGGTGGCAAGATCATCCTTACCATGGCTTACAACTTAAAAACTAAAAAGTAAATTACTGACATACTATTTTCATCAAATATATGCTCTTTTGGCTATGGGGATGGTTCAATGGATACTTAGTGTGAACCAGAATTTGAATACCCAAAACACTTGTGAAAAAGTCTGACAAAGTAGCAAAAACTAAAACCACATGGAAATATTCCTTATTTTATAACCTATTAAGAATTCTCTCTATTTAAACAGATAGTTAAAATTGTACACACACACATACACACACACACACACACACACACACACACATATATATATATACACCACTGGAAAATATGCAGATTCATGACCAATATTTTGAAAACTGAAAGTTTGGTTAAAACAAAACACACTTTTCTTGGCTTCATATTCTTTTTTTTTTTCCTCTAGATAAGCAAAAAATTTATTTCTGTAATTCTTTTTTATCAGTGTTTTGTTTTTTATTTTTATAATTAATTATTTTAGTTATTTACATTCCAAATGTTTCTCCCCTCCTGGTCCTCCCACCCCCTGCACAGAATTCTTCACCCCATCTCCCCTCCCCTTCACCTCTGAGAGAGTGCTTGCCCCCTCCCTGTATCCCCTTCCCTGGGGTATCAAGTCTCTTCAGGATTTTGTGCACCTTCTCCCACTGAGGCTGGACAAGGAAGTTCTGGGTTACCTATGGGGGGGGGGATGCCATTTGGTTGGGCGGCTTAGTCTCTGGGAGCTTCCAAAGATTCCGGTGAGTTGATCCTATTGGTATTCGTATAGGTTGCCCTCTCCTTCAGCTCCTTCAATTCCTCACTTAACTCGCCCATAGGAATCCCTGACCTCAGTCCAATGGTTGGCTGTAAGTATCTGCATCTGTCTCAGTAAGTTGCTTATAGAGCTTCTCAGGGAACAGCCATGCTAGGCTCCTGTCTGCAATCACGACATCGCATCAGTAGCAGTGCCAGAGTTTATTGCTTGTCCATGGCATGGATCCCAAGTTGGACTGGTCACTGGATGACCTTTCCTTCAATCTTTGCTCTATTTTTGTCTTTGCATTTCCTTTAGATGGGAACAATTCTGGGTAAAAACAAAAATTGAAGGTGGATTAGTGAGCCCATCATCAACAGGAGGGCCTGACTATCTAGTGGCAGTGGTCTCTTCAGGTTCCATCTCCCCACTGCTGGACATTTCACCCCCATTGAATCCTGGGTGCCTCTCAGTTCCCAAGTTCATAAGTCCAACAAAGACTCGGTCTTATGCTTCAAATATCTGATTGTTAAATTTAAAATAGTTTATCATGAGCACCTGTTTCTAATTTACTTATTTTTGAATAAGTTTTAAATTACCACAGGTTTTATAATTTAGCTGTTACAAGATGGTCAGTAGAGAGAGGGTTGAGTGAAGAGCAGTTTATGGTGCCTCCTCACAAAAGCAACTGTACTCAGGTATTCACACATACATACAGTTTTAAAATGCACACTGTGGGAATATTTATACCATAGAAATTGTCAATTTTTGTACAAAGAATCTTTTGCCAGAACTGCCTGAAAGATTCTACCCCTTTTTTACCTTTTTTTGTTGAAATTATTTTGCTCCTCACTTAACACTAGTGTTATTTGGAATTACTGTAGCATCTCTGCAATCGATATAAAAAATATGTTCATCTGTTTCTCACAGACTGGTAGTATTATTTTAGGTCTGTTGTTCTGATACTCAATTTCTTTCATGTATATTTCATAATCAGTACAGACATTTTCTCAGTCCAGTTTGAAATATTAATATCTGTCCATTTGTTCATTATGAGGATGTGCTGTGCTTTATATTTAACCAACACTGATCGGATTCATTGTTTTCCGATGGCAGGAAGCGATGCTCAGCAATTACCGCATTAGCGGGTCATCTTACCTGTGAAACATTGTGTCTGAAGGAAAATCCCTGACTAACTGCTATATCTAAAGCTGGGAAGGTCTTTGACAATGATGAAGAGAAGCCAGCTTTTCGCCATAAATGCTCCAATGTACATTCACAACACTGGTGCATTCAGCAAACATTTATTATTAAATTCATAACTATTTTGTCACATAATCCACATGACATTTTTCTGGGTCAGAAAGAAACGTCCCTTATTATTCAACAAACTCCTGAAAAGGACAGAATGAGGCTGCTTCCTATCATGTGACAAGCCTTCCTCAACTTGGAATCTCTTCCACAGCTTTACTCTCAGTTAGAATTCCTGCAAAATTCTTTCTCACAAAACTCTACGGGAAAAGAAAATCATGAGATTTGTCACAGTGTACACACGCACACATACACACACATTCACTTTTCCAAATTCCTTTACTTATTTCTATAGATAAGAAAGAAAGAAAAAAGAAAGAAAGAAAAGAAATGAAATTATTTGAAATGAAATGATGTGGGGAATTGAAATTAGGCAGTGATTGACTGGAAAGAGGAGGCGCATGCAATGCATCTAAAATACTTATGCTTAAAGAAAAAGAGAAAACAAAAAATTATAAATGTCTATAAAATTTCCAGCAAAACAATCAATATCTGGATTTGCAGGAACAATCCTATAGTGAAAATAAAATCATTCATCCCTGTAGTTTTAAACAGCAAGCTTCCAGCCCTTAGGGGGAGAAACGGTCATTTCTACAGCAGCTTTAAAAAAACAAGAAGTAGAAATCACTCAAGGCTGATTCTTTTAGAAGATTTGTTTCGTGAAAAAGAAATGATGAGCACTACCCTAAGGCTCCAAAGTCTTAAGCAATTTCCTATGGACTTTCTTAGTGGAAAAAGGATACACTGCAGACAATTTTTTACGTCTATATCCATAGAGTCTGCTGTTATGATATAGTATTTGAAGTAAGGATTTTAAATGGGCAAAATGCTTATGGGGTTGTTAGACAGGACTTTCCCAAAGCTAGAGGCAAGAATTGGAAGAAAAGGTATGCAATGTTTTCTTTAAAGAAAACCAAAATGAAATGCAAAGAGGGGAAACTCATCTTTTCCCACACCCCAGCACCCTGCATTGTGCACCCCAAATCTCAGACTTAGTAACTCTGTTTGTGAACTCACACCCTTATTTATTTACTTTTTATCCTGGTCTCTTCCACCTGTGGTCTTCCCACACACAGTCCCTCCCTCCATCTTTTTTCCTCTTCTCTCCTAAGAGCTCAGCACCCTGTGCCCACCACATCTTGCCCTTCTTGCTGCCAACCCCTGATATCCCTGTACCCTGGCACATAAGTCTTTGGAGGGCTAGGGTCATCCTCTCCCACTGAGTCCAGGCAGGGCAGCACAGTTAAGGGAACCGAATCCACAAGAAGGCAGCAGATATAACGACAGCCCCAACTCTAGCTGCTGGGGGACCACATGAAGACAAGGCTTAGTAACAGTCTGTTTATGCTCTTTTGTTGGTGTTTCAGTATGACTTAGTGTCCCCAAGCATTCAGGTTGATATGGAAAATAGTGCCTAGCATAGCTTCTGATATTCCTTGGATCTGAAAGTACTTTTAAATAAGCACAAACGTAACTGTATCAACTGACTTACAGAACCATGTCTGTGACCCACTGACCTTGGAAATCCATTCTCCAGGACTGGAGTAAGCTCCTTTTAGCTCTGTGTCCCATAATAATTAAAACACCAGTTCACAAAGAACTGAATATTGAAGGCTTTAAGGGGAAAAGGCAAAGTTACAAATAAAGGCAGATCTATCAGAATTACACCAGACTTCTCAACAGAGACTCTAAAATTCAGAAGATCTTTGGCAGATGTCATACTCTAAGAGAATGAAAATGCCAGCCCAAGGTACTATATCCAGCAAAAGTCACAATTAACATGATGGAGAACCAAAGGTATTCCAAGACAGAACCAAATTTAGCAATATATTTCCACTAATCCAATCTTACAGAGGATAATAGATGGAAAAATCCAACACAAGGAGGGAGACTACACCCAAGAAATAGAAAGAAATTACTCATTTCCCAACAAAGCCAAAAGAAGAGAAACACAGAAACATAATTTCACCCCTAACAACAGAAATAACTAAAGCAACTCTTATTAGTCCCAAATATCTCTCAACGTAAATGGACTCAATTCTCCAATACAAAGACATAGACTAATACACTGACTACATAAATAGGACCCAGCATTTTGCTGTATACAGGAAACATATCTCAGTAACAAAGACAGAAACTACCTCAAAGTGAAAGGCTGAAAAAGATCCAAGCAAATGGTCCCAAGAAATAAGCTGGAGTAGTCATTCTAATTTGCAATAAAATAGGCTATTAACCAAAAATCATCAAAATAGATAAGTAAGGATACTATATACTTATCAAAGGATAAATCTACCAAGATGAATTCTCAATTCTGAACATCTATGCCACAAATGCAAGGACACCTACATTTGTAAAGCAAGCATTACTGAAGCTCAAAGCACACATTGCACCTCACACAATAATAGTAGGAGATTTCATCACCCTACTCTCACCAATGAACAGATCATGGAAATAGAAACCAAACATAGAGTGAAACAAACAAAAGTTACGAAGCAAATAGATTTAACAGATATCTACAGAATATTTCACCCTAAAACAAGAGAGTATACATTATTCTCAGCATCTCATGATACCTTCTCAAAAATTGACCATATAATTGGACACAAAAAATCCCTCAACATATAAAAAAATATTGAATTAATACTGTTTATTCTATCAGACCACCATGGACTAAGCCTGGTCTTCAATAACAACAAAAACAACAGAAAGCCCATATCCACATGGAAGCTGAACACTTATCTAGTCAATGATAGCTTGGTCAGGGAAGAAGTCAAAAAAGAAATTAAAGACTTTTTATAGCTCAATGAAAATGAAGGCACAACATACAGATTTTCAGGATTAATATAGTAAAAATGACCATCTTACTGAAAGCAATCTTCAGATTCACTACAATACCCATGAAAATTCCAACTCAAAATTTCTAACTTCATAGAGTTAGAAAGAGCAATTCTCGAATTCATTTGGAATTACAACAACAACAACAACAAAACAAAACAAAACAAAACAAAAAAAAACAGGATATTGAAAACTATTCTCAACAATAAAAGACCTTCTGGGGGAATCACCATCCCTGACCTCAAACTATACTATAGAGAAATAATAATAAAAACTGCATGGTATTGGTATAGAGACAGGCAAGTAGATTAGTGAAACAAAATTGAAGACCCAGAAATGAACCCATACACCTATGGTCACTTGATGTTTGACAAAGAAGATAAAGCCATCCAGTGGGGGGAAAAACAGCACTTTCAACAAATGGTGCTGGTTCAACTGCTGGTCTGCATGTGGAAGGATGCAAATTCTTATCTCCTTGTACAAAGCTCAAGTCAAGTGGATCAAGGACCTCCACATAAAACCAGGCACACTGAATCTAATAGAAAAGAAAGCGGGGAAGAACCTTGGGCACATAAACACAGGGGAAAACTTCCTGAACAGAACACCAATGGGCTTATGCTCTAAGATCAACAATCTACGAATGGGACATCATAAAATTGAAAAGCTTCTGTAAGGGAAAGGACAAAAATGGAAGGACACACTAGGAAAAGATCTTTACCAAGCCTACATCCAATAGAGGGATAATATCCAAAATATATAAAGAACTCAAGAAGTTAGACTCCAGAGAACCAAATAATCCTATTAACAAGTGGAATAAAAGACTAAATAGAGAATTCCCAACTGAAAATTCTTGAATGGCTGAGAAGCCTTAAAGAAATGTTCAATATCCTTAGTCATTAGGGAAATGCAAATCAAAACAACCCTGAGATTCTACCTCACTCCAGTCAAAATGGCTAAGATCAGAAATACAGGAGACAGCAGATGTTGGCTTGGATGTGAAGAAAGATGAACACTCCTCTATTACTGATAGGATTGCAAGCTGGTAAAACTACTTTGGAAATCAATCTGGTGGTTCCTCAGATAATTGGAAATAGTCCTACCTGAAGACCCAGATATACCATTACTTGGCATATACCCTAAAAATATTCCAACATATAACAAGGATACATGCTCCACTATGTTCATAGCAGCCTTATTTATAACAGCCAGAAGCTGAAATCAACCTAGATGTCCCTCAACAGAAAAATGCATGCAGAAAATGTGGTACATTACACAATGAAATACTACTCAGAAATTAAAAACAATGACTTCATGAAATTCGCTGACAAATGGATGAACCTCAAAATATCCTGAGTGAGATAACCCAGTCACAAAAGAACACACATGGTATGTACTCATCGATAAATGAATATTAGTCTCAAAGCTCACAATGTGATAATTCAATCCACAGACCATATGGAGCCTAGGAGGAAAGATGATCAGGGTGCCTTGAGAGAGGAACAGGATGATCAAGGGAGGTGGAAGTAGAGGAGGGCATGGGAGGGAAAAAGGAAGGGGAGGAAATAAGGGAGCAGTATCAGGTACTGGTGGGGATGAGAGAGAGGTACAAAGGGTCAGAAAAATGAATAAAAATGTATAATGGGGGGATAAGGACCTGGGGAAAGCCAGTGGAGGGTCCCAGACATCAGGGGAAAAAGATGTTCCCAGGACCTAACAGGGATGACTTTAGCACAGAGAAGGGGGGAGATAGAACCTGTAGAGACCACCTCCTTCAGATGGGCATGGCACCCACCCAATTCAAAGTTTTTAAGCCAGAAATATTCTTGTCCATAGGAAGAAAGAAGACAAAAAATGGAACAGAGACTGAAGGACTGGCCATTGGGGACTGTCCCACCTGGAGTTCCATCCTGTCTTAAGACAACAAACCCTACACTGTTCCTGTGGTTGAGAGGCAATTGTTAACAAGAACTTGGTGTGGCTGTTCCTTGGGAGTTCAGACCAGCAACTGACCAATGCAGATGTTTGATGCTTGGAGCCAACCATCAGACTCAGCTCAAGGACCCCATGGAGGAGCTGGCAGAAGGACTGGTGGAGCAGAGGGGAATTGCAACCCCATAGGAAGAACAACATAGGCTGGCCGGACCACCCAGTGCTCCCAGAGACTAGATCACCAACCAAGGAATATACAGGGATGGATCTATGACTCCTGATATATATGTAACAGAGGATGGCTTTGCCTGACAGCAGTGGGAGGGGAGGCCCTTGGTCCTGAGGAGGTTTGATGCCCCAGATTAGGAGGATGCTGGCATGGTGGGGTGGGAGAGGGTGCAGAATTACCCTCATAGAGGCAAAGGGGAGCAGGAGAGGGGTGAGTGTGGGATGGGTGGTTCGTGGTAGGGTAACCAGGATGTGGGATATCATTTGAGATGTAAATGAATGGAATGATTAATAATAATAATAATAATAATAATAATAATTACAAGTACAAGTCCAGGCCCAAGAGGTTATATGTAAAATCCTGTTTATATATATTTGTGAAATGACTGAATTTTAGGAAGAAAAGACAGACTAGGATTTGGATGGAATTTTGAATAGGGCAGGAAGATGATGCGTGCACTTTTAAAAGAACAAAATATATGAGTCCTTCTGGAAATGAGAATCTAGACTGAAGTCCTGAATATAGATGAATAAACAATTGATATAATTGTGCAAGATTCAAAACATCTAAATGTAAGTAAAACTGAAATAATAATCAAATCAATAAATCATGTCAGTATACTGATTATAAAAGTTACAAAATGATGGATGGGATAAGGCACATGCATCTTACATGCATCTGGAAAGACAGAAGAAAGGTAAATAGGGAGAGAAGACAAATTTGATCACATCTGATGACTGCAAAGAGAGGACCAGGAAACGCAAAAGACAGCAGTGCTGTGAACTTCCACAAGTCCTGTACTTGACTTACATGCATGAGTGTCTTCTTGATGTGTCTGGACCCTTGCACTCATGAACTCGTAGAACGAGACCTGTACAGTGTGAAGTCCAATAACATTCTAGTGTGGATGGAGGACTGGCTCACCCTTAGCTGATGGCAGCTGATGGTTCCTCGAGGACAGACAATAAATTGTTTTTAGGAGCCTGGTTACAGGTCAGATGCCTCCAACCCCAACCCCAACCCCAACTCCAACCCCAACCCCAACCCCAACCCCAACCCCTTGGAAGACACCACAGCAATGCATGTACAGGGCAGCCTCAACTGTGGGGGATAAAAACCAGACAAATCAATTAATTAAACATTTACAGGAGGATTTGATGACAGGGAGATACGATTGGGAGGTAATCGGTGATGACAGGAAGGTGTATCTTCACACATCTCAAAGGACAAATAAATAATAGCATGAACAAACCTCACAGAAAAGCAAAGTTATAGGAAAACCAAGAGATGGTGACAGGTACTTTCCCTGAAGTGTAGTCAGGCCCCATGGGAACCACTGTTGAGGATATGGGTGTTTTCTAGTCTGAGCAACCACCTATCCAGAAAAAAATTCAGTACGAAATTAGAGTGAGGTGAGGGGGTTAATTGCCAATGGTTCCTGTATTGGTTTAGAATCAATGTTGTGTATCTTTAAGTTCCTGAATGTGCTTTTCTGGTCATGTCTAAGGGAATCTCAGGGCCACAGCATCATAGAGAACTGATAAAATACAAAACTTGGATGAGTGGTAAAAAGATACCCAATGACTTCAGCTGAGGATTATAAATATAGTGGACAATGCCAAACTTAAGTCAAAGAATTTTTTTAAAACAGCATTATTTTATTTTATTTTATTTTATTTTATTTTATTTATTTTACCATAAACAGGTCTGACTTCCATGCTGAGAGCAAGTTACTTTCTGTCTTAGCAGGAAGCTGTCAATGCCAATCTATGCCTCAGATAGTGGAGTTCTTCAACACAGAGATCATAGCTGAAACATGGGTGAGTTAGACATCACCTTTGGCTCAGGCAACACCTGTTCCAACACATACATGCTCATCTTCTTGCCCTGCAGCTGATGAACCTTGCAGAGCTTTGTCCCAGGAGGCCTTCTGGAGTGGAGCTTCACACAAGGTAGTTTCTGACAAGTTGTTCATGAACATGAACAGATAGAGTTAGCTGCCTGCTGGGAAAGGCAGGCAAATGCAGGGACAGAGTTGTCTGGTTCTGGGACATCTGTGGTGAAGCCGTTCCTTCCCCCCTGCCATGATCTCAGTGCTTATGAGGACACACATATTCCCAAGGAGCTTTTAGCTGGCTTCTGCATTACATCCCAGTCCAGTGCCAGCAACCTCACAGTGACTGTGCAAGTTTCCCTGTAGGGATTCAATAATCTCTGCTTGACTCGGAGTAGATTGTGTAATCAGAAAATTGAAAATAGCCAAAACAAGATGTTCCAAGTAAGGACACTAGACAAATTTGGAAAGAAATATGTGAGAAGATGTCTGAAGAATAGAGCATCTTTGTCTGACCATGCAAGGGTGATGCATGTTGATCTGCTTTTCTGGTACAGAAAGAGGCAGTAGGTGGTACATCATATCTGGTCTGTCATTCTTCTACTCTTGCTCCCTTGCGCAGATAGAAGTCTGTACAGCACCCTGTCCCCTGTCATCTGAGACTGAGATGTCGGTTGTTACTGCTGACAGCTGATATGGCTCACCTGCTGATTACAAGTTCTAGTCTCTTGACTTTTGGGCACACACCATCCTTTTCTGAGGCTCTTCTCAGCATGTTCAAACTTTCTTTGGTCAAGACTCCATCCAGCAGATCTTTCTGACAAAGCTTGACAGTCAAGGGTCTGCACCTTGTCCCTGGGATGATGTCATTTAGAATACAAGGACTCTGGAGACTTGTCCTTTTGGAATGAAATGTCAGGCAGAGGTACTTCCCACTGGATGTTGTGTTTGAGTGAAATGCCATTGTTGCAACCTAGATATTTCTAAATTTGCAAGCTAAATTTGAAAGTCAAGTATTTTGTGACCTTTTCTGGGAGACATGAAGAAATGTGCATTCACTCTAGGCTCTCTTCCACAGCTAACCTGGCTAGGCTGAAAAAGATAAGGACTTAGCTGTCATACAGAATGAATTTCTAATACTCTGTTAAAAAAAGAAAGCAAATATGGAGTAATACATCATGTAAATAAAATGTTTTTATTTTCTGGGATAAACATTCTTTTTTTAATTTCATTTTTTTATTGAATATAATCTTCATTTACATTTCAAATGCTAAAACCTTTCCCAGTTTCCCCCTTCTCCAAAAACTCCCAACCCCTCCTCTCACCCCCTGCCTCCAAATATATGCTCCTCCACCCAACCCACTCCCACCTCCCCGCCTCGATTTCCCTTTGTTGGGGCATGTATTGAACCTTTACCTGACCAAGGACTACTCCTCCCACTGATGCCTGACAAGGCCTTCCTCTACCACATTTTTGGCTGGAACCATGTGTACCCCTTGGTTGATAGTTTAGTCCGTGGGAGTCCTGGGGTGTCTGGGTGACCAACATCGTTGTTCTTCCCATGGGGCTGTAAACCCCTTCAGGTCCTCCATTGGGGCCACTTGAAGTCCATTGGTTGACTGCTAGCATCTGCCTCTGTATGTGTAAGGCTCTGGCAGGGGCCCTCTGGAGACAACCATGACATGCTCCTTTTGGTATGCACTTCCTGTTGCCTATAATAGTGGCAGGGTTTGATGACTGTTTATAGGATGAATCCCCAGGTAGGGCAGTCTCTGGGTGGCCTTTACTTCAGTCTCAGTTCCACACTTTGTTTCCTTTATTGCTCCTGTGAGTATTTTGTTTCCTTTTTCAGAGAAATGCTATAGAAGATCAGTGGTAAGGTATGTGCCTGGAATGGGTAAGGCCTTGGATCTCCCTCTCTCCCTCTCTCCCACTCTCCCTTTCTCCCTTCCTCTCTCTCTCCCCCCCCTCTCCCTCTCTCTTTCCCCTTCTTTCTCTCTCCCTCTCTCTCCCTCCCTCCCTCTCTCCCTCTCTCCATCTCTCCCTCCCTATCCCCCTCTTCCTCTCTCCCTCTCTCCCTCTCTTCTCTCTTACACACACACACACACACACACACACACACACACACACACACACGCACACCTCATTCTAACCAACATTTGTCATGCTCTTAGCAACCTCTAGTATTCCATCATCACAACAAACTAATGAGACAACCTAATTCATCCTTGTCTGCACAGAAATGGCTCTAGCTCAGATTACTCCTTCAGTTTTCCTACAAAGAGTGACCGAGCCGAGCCTTTCATCTGCCATCCATGCTCTGGCCTTCTCTCATGACACTGCTTTCTGTTTCCCTCAGGAAAGATACCGAGAGTCACATACAAGGAGATAAGGGTCTGTGCTTAGCTCTGCCACTGCTAGGTCACATATTTTGATCAAGTGTTAATTTCACTGAACTTTAGATGACACAGTGGTCAAAAGGCCAAGAGAGTATCAGATCCCTTAAAGACAGTTAAAATCTGCAAGGTACTCCTTCAACTTTCTCACTGGGTGCTTCCTCTCCAGAAAACATTTCTTTACAGAGAAGTCTGTTTGTCCTCCACATTCTGACTCTACAACTTTTAGGGAAAATAAATCATAGATATGACTTAAGGTCCAGAAACATATCTTACAGATCTAGATTCAAAGGGTGTCCTGGCTGACCGTGCCTCAACTGCTCTTTCCTTTGCCTCTGCTCACCTCCTGTGCCCTTTCCTCCTCCTCTTGGAACCCTTACAGTCGTTTCCTTATTTGTGAGTCTTTTCTTTCCTCTTCTCATTCTTGACATAAACTATCTGACAGCTGATCTATTTCTTCTCCTAGAATTATAGATGCCAAAAGCACAGATACTTATTCTGGGTAACCATTCTAAGAATTTCTTTGTTGTCTTAAGTTAATGTTTTCTGCTACACATTTTCCCCTTAAACGTTTAAACCCCATAAACAGATTTTTCTATAATAAACAAAATAATCTAGGCCCTTTCCTTTTAATTTTTTTACATGGTCCCACATTAGCAAGACTAGCTTCAAACTCATTATTCAGGCAAGAATATTACTGATATCCTGAACCACACTTCCACTTTCCAAATGATGGGATTTCAGGTATCCACCCACATGTGACCCCTTAAGTTTACCTCAAGCACACATATTACCCTCATTGCTAATTTAATTGTTTTCTCTTTCTGAGAACTGTGTATATATCATACTGGTTCTTCTTCCTTTATAAGTAAATTCACTTCGATTGAATTGGTTATTTTGAAGTCCAGCTATGTACAGGAATCTATCACAGGTTATCTATTAAAAAGTTATGAACTATTTAGACAGAAATATGTAACAATTAGTTGTAGCAGGTTATAATGTAAGAAATACTTCTGAATGGAAGATTAATCTTAATTTAAGATAACTAATGGGAAACACATGCAAATAGCTACCTGATAGTAAGCTTACAAACTGGTCACACATCTTAAAATCATTGTCAATTCCACAAGATGAAATTTAATTGTAATTTGAAAGTTCTTCAAGCTATAATGAACTGAAAAATAGGACACTGTTATTACCATTGTGAAAGATGATCATCTAACTTATATATGTCTAAGGGATCAAGAGATGTTCTATAGTTATTTAATAAAAAATTAGCCAAATTTTCATTATAGAACAAAACTTTTTTCTCTTCCTTTCCATTCTTTTCTTTTTTTCTTTCTCTTTTTATGCTGAACGCATAAAAAGTATCACTGAAACTGACCTCAAGAATTTCAAGTCAGTTTTTCCTAAGTAAAAGTCAGTTTCTGTGTGTGTAGTTTTAAAAACAGACTGCCGCCTCAGCCTGGGAGCTGCAGCCACACTACTAGCCCTCTGGGCTCCCTTTTGTTCAGTCTAGCTTAGTTGTGACTAGACTTCTCTTGCTTACCCGCCTTTGCTCTGGGATCAGCAGAGTTACCCTCCCTTGCCTTTGAGTCCTTGGATCAAGGACACATAGATAACTTTGTTATTTTAGAACTTGCCAGCTAGCACAGTTGCTGGGTTCAGGGTCTTCTGCCTAGAAAGGCAAATGCCCTCATCAATTATTATCTCCGTTTCTCTTCCTGCCCTAAACTTATCAGCTACCCGATAGGCTAACCCTGGCCAACCTCCTTAGCCCCGTCCTGTGGAGGAGGCTGTAGGCCCTAGCTGCCCTGAGCATTACATGACTGCTGCTTCAGCTTGCTCCAAGCAGCAGAAAAGCCCCTCCATTTCCCTGCATCTGCCTTTTCATCCTGAGACCCAGAAGTCCCATCTGTACCTTCTGCACAGCAATTGGCTCCTGGCATTCTTTATTGACAAAATCAAGAACCAATTAGGGAATTGCACATAGTATTAGCACCTCCCCCTACAAGTGTCATATGGAAAACTTTCAAATGGGCCTCTTCAGTAGATGATAGAAGGGTACTTAGCAATCTGTTAAGCCAGTACGTGTTTTGTTTGTTTGTTTGTTTGTTTGTATGTTTTGTTTTGTTTTGTTTTCTGTAAAAGAACATGGATTGTCCTCCTACCTTAAATTTCTTATTCTTCCTAGTCTTAAACTTCTGCATCAAGTGGTCTTAATACACTGGGTTCTATATTATAGTGAAGATGTAGAAACGTTTTCCAGAGCTGCTTCCAGGTATTCCAGTCACATCTTCTTTCCTTGGTGGGCTCCCCTACAAAGATGTCAGTCTTCAATGAGTGGTTTTGAATTTTAAAATCGCTGTCCTCATTATAGATACTCATATGCCTTTTACTAAATCAATTAGAGCCACCGACAATTTGTTGGAGATTTAGTAACTGTGTTTTATGCGTTTGAATGTTTTGCCTACTTGTGTGCATGCACGCCACACCTTGCTACCATTGGAAATTAGAAGACAGTGTCAGATCCCCTGCAACTGGAGCTCTAGATGGTTGTGCACTGACATGTGGGCACTGGGAACTGAATCTGCACCCTTACTAAGAACTGTAATCACTCTTAACTGCTAAGTTACCTCTCTGGTGATTCCCTACCAGCTTCTTAAAATGTGTGTCTGTAATGAAGAAATAAAAATAATTTAGATGGTGTTATTGAGTACGACAATGAAACTCTAAGGAAACTGGCATTGTAACATTATCATTGTGCTTAAAAACAAAACAAAACAACAGCAAGCAAACAAACAATGGAACCAAGGTCATAATAAAGTTAAACCAGTCCAAATTGTCACTAAATTTCATTCCCTGAAGGAGGTATGAACAACATCTGTCTACTCTTCCTAAGGCCCTAATTACAAATGAAAATAGGACCCCATCATACTTTACCCTGTAGAGAGAAAGAGTTTATGAGTCTAAATACAGAGCATGGGTAAAGGGTTATTTACAGACAAATGGGTGGTCCCCAAAGTACGTGTACGACGCCATCATGGATGATGACATACTTCTTGCTACATATGGAGCCCAGTTGCCCTAGTCCTCTGCAATACAGCCCCTCCTACACAGATGCCTCCTACAACCAAGTGAAGTTATGAAAAAATTGCATACTAATTTAAGAGGTTTGTTTGGAGCTTTGGAGCTTCTTCCTATTTAAAATAATGGAGCCATTTAAGGAAGTGATGAAGCCTCGCAGAAAAATACAGGAATTCCTCGTGCTCCTGCCTCAGTCTTCTGAAATGTATCTCGCTTACCCTCTCTGGGCCAGGAGGCTCCCAGCACTTTCCCTCATGAGGATCAGGTTCAGGATCTGATGGAACAGATGGCAACATGTTGAACGACGAGAAGTTGTACTAGGAAAGAAAGATACAAGATTTGATGACACAACTTGACCTTTGGTGGTCAAGACTTGCTTGGACCAGAGAGGCCTAAATGTAGTCAGCAACTGTCAGTAATGCTTTCACACAGCAGGTTCTTGCAAATTGCATTGTGACATGATGATATATTCTCATTATGTACGCATCTTCTCATACATCAGTATTTGTCATTTATGATTTTGTCAGCAAATATCTTATTAAATGTATGCCATGAAATAGATGCAGAGAATAAACTTAGGTATTTTCTGATGAAGACCGATTTCATCATCAATGCTGCCAATAAACATAAACGGGTATCTAAGATTTTTTTTTGGAAAATATTATTGTTTGGTAACAAAGGTACAAATTCTTTTACTGCTATAGAAAGGCTGGTGTGGTGATGAAAGCTGCCAAAAGAGTTCAGGAGTGTTTGCTGCTTCTGAGATGCTAGAATGTAATTAATGAAAATGCATGTCAAGAGTTTCCTTTGTCAAACAGAGGAAAGTATAACTGGTAAAGGGGTGTGTGTGTGTGTGTGTGTGTGTGTGTGTGTGTGTGTATTTGTGTGTGTGTGTGTGTGTGTGTACCTGTAGTACCCACTTAAGAAGGAAGTGTTTCTTCTGTTACCTGGAATACTCAGTGCTGAGCAAAAAATTCACAGGAGATTGTTGGGATGCACAAGCTCTGGAGATTGAGGTGAAGCACAGACTTACATGTCCAGACTCTTTTGGGGGATGCATAAGAGACCGTTCCCAAGTCAGAAATTACACATCATCACAAACATTTTCATCAGCCATTTGCAGTTCAGCTGACTTCTAGATGGAACTTGGGTTTGGCCAAGCTGAGAGTGTTAGTGTTTGGCAGTGTAATGTGGCTGATAGTCCTGGTTTCCCTTTATAGCAAAGGCAGATCTCCTGGTCCTGGCATGTGCGAGGACCTGCAATAACACAGATATGCCTTGTCTACATGTAAACAGAATAATCCAAATCCTTAACAAATTCTCTTAAACATTTTTCGTCTTTAATATGTTAGTTCTTATAAAAAGACAACAGTTATTCATAAAGTCAGTCAAATAGTGACGCTTGGAAACCCAAGTAAAAGAAAAAAGTTACACTAGCAGTTTTATATGAATAAGAAGGACAGCCTTCCAAATAGATAAAACAGAGTAAATTAGAAATCTTGGTTTAAAAAGTGACAGTGCCAAAGATCTCTTGTTAAACACTCTGCCACACTGCATACTGTCTTAATACATACCCAGTGGATTATGTCAGCTATGGGCTGATAACTAAAAAAGAGAGGCAGGTAGAGGGAATTTCAGAGCAGACAGTGCAAGTATACTTATCTGAAAAACAAACAAAGAAACAAATAACTCATCACCCACACTATATTGTGAATTCCAGACCTTTATCTAAAAACAGAACAGAACAAACAAACAAATAAAAAACAAAGAAGCAAACCAGCCCTTATAATCACCACCAACAAAAAATAGCAATCCTAGGGGATGTGGTATTATGAAAAATACTCAGTCTAGAGATCCTCACATAGACTATACAGCCTCACAAGTGAAAATACAAACATATGGACATCTGTCATAGCTCAAGGGCATTAGACAGGTGTGGTGTGGTTCTTTCAAGTACTTTTTTCATAGTAGCAAACACCCATATATTTCTTTTGTTTCTACAGAGGAAATACTATTTCTATAAAGAATTAACCACAGAAGAGAGTTTTGGTCTCTGCTGCTCTCATAACTAATAATTTAAACAATTGCCACTGGAGAGATGGAGCATCGGCTGGTCCCGTGGCATGGAGAAAGCCAAGCAGATGGCATCGTAGCGGACTGTCTAGGAGGAGGGACAAATCTGACACACAAGGTAATGAAACCCGGGGGTACACATGCAATTAAGACACAAAAGATATTTGAGTCACAAGAACATTTGCTTCTATGTAAAACAATTTTTAAAAATGAACACATTTTTATAAGTTAAAAGCACTGAGCTAAGCAACATAGCAATGGACAGATTCTCTGACTCGTAGCTATCCTTCCCAGTTCTGAGCAGTGGCTAAATTACATTTTTCTTGATTGTCCAATTTCTGTTCATGTAGCCCCACCTACAATAAAAACAAACTTTAAATTGGCCTTTTGTGAATGTTACCTAAAAAAAATCAGTTAAAAATAATTTCAAAGAAGAAATGTATTCAAATAAAACTGCTGTACTGAACCAAGTCTGCTCTGCATGTCTTACAACAGCCACTAAAAAGTGAGTTCACAGAAACAAAACATGTGAATGATATAGGCTGACTCAGGTGAGGGTCAAATGACCCTCTCATCCTATCTTTTGAGGACTCTCAGGAGTCCACAGGCTGATGTGATATACTCTCACAAGAAAGCACAGCTGATCTCATGAAGTTAGTCCCATGTACAGTGGGATATGATTGTTTTACACAATTACTCGTATGTGAATGTAAATAATCCCCACATGATTAAATAGAGAGAGACAGAAAGAGAGGTTTTTCCTGGCTTCCCCAACCCAACATAACCAAAAAAAAATTAAAAAAATATTTCTCATCTGAAACAGTAACAATACAAAGCTGAAAGAAGAAGAGGTCTACCAATGACAATTTCAGAAAAAGAACACCACACACTGGAGTTGTTTATCATAATGCCAGTCATATGCATATATATCACATTCAGATTCATCATTTTAAAAAACCCAGACAGCACATAAGTGAAACATACTAGAACATTACCATTATTAACAGCAACACGAAAACATAAATATAACCTCCTCTTCCACCCAGGGTGTGCTTAGGAAGATTTGTGATGCATCTTATTATCATGTGCACAGAAAATATTCAAAAGGAAATTTAAAATAGAGCACAGCAAGTTGATTCATTTCTGTTCTTTTTCAACATTACTTTTGATGTTAATGCATCACTGAAATAATTATAACAGTTTATTTTAGTCAATGAAACTAGTATCATTTTTTCCAAAGGAATGAACTATAAAAACTTTTAAAATGCACTAAAAGTAATAGTAATATATTGGCTTGGATTCTCTGCATTCCAAAATGCTTGTGTACATAACATAAATACACATTAAAGTTGGGGTACAAGAATACTTTGCCCGGAGAACGTTGTTATCTCTGTATTTGTCTATTTTCAAAAACTCTGGAAAAAAACCAGTTCATCTCAGCCAAAAATCCTTTCAAAGAGGAGTCAAGGTTTAGTTGTCTTTTAGGTATCTCTAAATGCATAGAAATAGGCTTGTGCTATTTATCTCCTGAGGCTATAGTAATATATTTTGATATCATATTTTAGATACAAAGAGATTGCTGCTAAGAACACTCAGTTTCCATCTCAGATCTTGTTTCTTTTCTTTTTCTCTTTCTTTCTTTCTTTCTTTCTTTCTTTCTTTCTTTCTTTCTTTCTTTCTTTCTTTCTTTCTTTCTTTCTTTCTTTCTTCCTTCCTTCCTTCCTTCCTTCCTTCCTTCCTTCCTTTCTTCCTTCCTTCCTTTCTTTCTTTCTTCTTTCTTTCTTTCTTTCTTTCTTTCTTTCTTTCTTTCTTTCTTCTTCTTCTTTCTTTCTTTCTTTCTTTCTTTCTTTCTTTCTTTCTTTCTTTCTTTCTTCTTTTTTTTTTGCCTTTAGATAAATAACTCTTTTCTCTGGGCCTTGGATTCCTAATCTACAGAATGGGAAAAATGCTGATAGTTCTCTACTGTAGCTCTGCCAGGGCCTCTCAGGCTCTGTAAGCTAGATGTTGGTAGTTTTTGTACTCAGCACTCCTCCCTTGCTTGTCCCCTCTCAGGGTGTGATAGCAAAAGCTCAGACAGATTTCTACCATCCATTGAACACTCTGTTGTTTGGCACTCAGGGATCACAGTCATCTCTAAGAAACCTCTAGGAAGCTCCTTGGATACTTTTACTCAGATCAACTTTGTAACTTATTCTGAAAAATGAGGTTTCTTGTAACTGAAACAGATGGTAAGCTCTAAAGTTGTGGTACTGGACTGTTAGCCTACTGAGTTTTCCTGACTCACGTAGAACATCCGAGCAACCGCTCAGGTATCAAGGGAGTGTTTCCCTGTGATAAATATACTTGAAATGCTCCTCATTCTATTAGTATGAAACAACTACTGGATTCTTATGTTAAGTAATAGACTAATGAGTCACACTGAAGTAATTGAAAAACTGCTTTAGATCAAGAATCCCATTTTTAATCTATAAATTAATCACCACTGGAATAGGTATACTTTATTAGACTACTTGAATTATTTACTATCTTTGGATTAAAAATAAAACTAATATATCAATATTATGTCTATGATAAATATTTTAAATAAGATTAATGCTAATTAAATGCTATATTATATATTGTGAGAAAATTTGAATGAAACATTTAATAAATACCTACTGAGAGCCAAAAATGTATGAAGTGGTCTTCATGGTTTTAAAAATACGGTAATGAGGAAAATTACCATAAAATTATTAATTTGTTTACACACCATATTGAAAATTGCTATCCTGGAAATCTGATGTCAATAAAAGAAAATATAATTAACATTTTGTCATCATGAGATTGATATTGCTGATTGGCTTAGATTGCTTTGTGTTGCAGGATTAAATATTCTGAATGAACAACTTCAGGAGGAGGGAATGTATATTACTTTGATGTCCCTGTCATGATCCATGTATTTATTAATGTCCATTTGGTAAATTGGGATTTTCAATATAAGTTGAAATTTCTTGTTTTGTTTTGTTTTTTATTTTTGCTTTTGCTGTAAAGAGGTTGATTTTTTGACTCAACTTGTAATTATATTATTACCTTTCATTAAATCTAGGATTTCATAGACATAAACTGTATCATTATGCTGTTTATCATTATGAATAATGAGTGTGTGTATGTGTGTGTGTGTGCAAACTGTACAATGAAATACTTTCCTATTAAATCTAGTGAGAACAGAATGGATACGTATGTATGTATATATGTGTATATGTGTATGGGTATATGTGTATGCATATATGTGCATGCATATATGTGTATGTGTATATATGTGTATGTGTGTATATGTGTATGTGTGTATATGTGTATGCGTATATGTGTATATATGTGTATACATATATTTGTATGTGTGTATGTATATATGTGTATGCATATATGTGTATGTGTGTATGTGTGTAGGTATATATGTATAGATGTATACATGTATAGATGTATGCATGTGTGTGTGTATATACATATATACACATACACACACACAAATATATATATATATATGTATATATATGAAAAGATGTATTTTAAGTCAATAAAACATAAAAAGCTGTTCACCAGCAAATCACCAAAAGGTCTGAAAAATATTTAATATGACTCTCTTAATTTCTGTTCTATTGCTGTGAAGAGACACCAGAAGCAAGGCAAGTCTTTCAAAACAAAGCATCTTATTGGGAGCTTTCTTACAGTTTTATAGGGCTAGTCCATGAGCATCATGGCAGGAAGCAGAGAGGCATGACACCAAGACCTTTACATCTGATCACTAGGCAACTGAGAGAGAGAGAGAGAGAGAGAGAGAGAGAGAGAGAGAGAGAGAGAGAGAGAGAGAGAGAGAGAGAGAGAGGAGAAACTGGGTCTGGAGTAGGCCATTGAAGCATCTAAGCATACTCACCATGACACACTTCCTTCTTTAAGGTCCACACCTCCTAATTGGTCTGATCTTCTCAAACAGTTACTGCTTACTAGGCATTTAAGTATTGGAACTTAATGGTCCAATCTTATTGAAAAACCACTGTCACAAATCATCCTGGAACTATAAGCTGAGGACACAAGGAGATATTCCTTGACTTGTGTTGGTCAGAATGTGAAAGAGAGAATGTTATTGTGAACTCTATGTAGGATTGGAAATTAGTATATTCACAATGGAAAATAATCTGGAAGTTACCTGAAGAATAGAACCACCATATAGTGCAATGATTCCACTTCTGGATACTTGGTCAAAGGAAATGAGCTCAGGATGTTAAAGAGACACCTGCAGCCTCACACTCATTGTATCGTTATTTACAACAGTCCAGATACAGCATCAACGTGAGTATCCACAAGAAGTAAACAGGCAACGACAATGTGATATACATGTATGTTTACTACCCATCCTTAAGCAAGATGGAAATTGTCTTTTGCTTGTCTAAATGTAGATGAACCTGGGACACATTATGCTAAAATAAGAAAGTCCAGAATGGAGGCATGGTTTATCTTACATGTGTAGTCTAAAAAATGTCAAGCTTTCATAAGCAGAGAGTGGAAGGATAGTTGCAGGTGGTGTTTTTACTGGGGCTGATGTGGAGGTGTTGGGCAAAGTCTACAACATTTTAATCAGTCAGGAGAACTATGCTTTTGGTGATTTATTTTATAGTATGCCAAGTGTATTTAATGCTAATGCTCCTACAGGTGAGGATTGCTGTCTGTGGATGATGAATGTGCTTGTCACACCTAAAGTGATGAGACTCTGGAATGGTCTGTTATGAGTCCGCTTAATCATTTGTAGTATAAACATCTATCAAAGTATCATGTTGTGAACAATAAGTCCACATATTTCATTCAGCAATCATACCTTAATAAAAATGAAAATAAATCAACAGAACTTTTATTTCTTTACCATCTTTCACAGTAGAAAGCAAGGTCAAGGAAAACTAAGCATTTGTGTGTATTATTTATCAGTACCTGTTCCTATGGCTAGAACATTAGACTCTAGATATCTAGCAGATATTTGTCAAATTAATAAGGGGAAAATTCAGTTTCTATCTTCTGTCTTCTTTTTTTTCTTTTATATTTGTTCTTTGGCTTATAATGATTGTCAGTGATATAGCCATCTAGAGTAAATTTTAGGATCAACAACTGTGAACAGGGGAGATTAAAGATATATCAATGCCTTGAGCTTAATCAAACTAACTATGTCCATTTATTGAAAGAAGTCATAAACAAACAAATGTTACTCAGCTGATTCCCCAGTCCACTGCTTGTGCCAGAGTTTCCCTCCATGCAACTCTCTCAAGTCTGCCACCCATGCAACATAAACCAATACAGTCTTTGGCATCTCAGAAAGACAGCATCCCCTTCATAAGAAGATATTTTACATTCCCCTCATTCCCTGGCCCCTTCCAACCAGGTCCCTTCCTCCATCTCCCACCAACCTGTGACAGTTTTTTGTTTCCTCCCAAGTGGGATTCAGGAATTCTCACTTGGGATCATCTGCTTGTTAACCTTCTTAAGTTCTGTCGATTGTATCCTGGATATTCTGTACTTTTTTGACTAATATCCACTTATTAGTGAGTACATACCATGTGTGTCTTTTTGGGTCTGAGTTACCTCACTCAGGATTTGATTGGGTATTGCAGAACTGAAGGTCTGAGGGCCACCAGAAAGAATGGAAACAGACAACCTCAGGAAGTAGGAAGTAGGGGGACAGAATATACCAGAGACCTGGGAGATGAGAGAATCTCAGGACTCAAAGGGAGGGACCTTAGATGAAATGCCCTACACTAGGGAGAGGAAACTTGTAGAGTCCACCTCCAGTAGAAAGACAAGATATCAAATGATGGGATGGGCTTGCCATCACACAGTCAAAATTCTGAGGCAGAATTGTTCTTATCTGAAAGAACAGGGACAAAAATGGAGAAGAGCCCGAGGGGAAGAAGGTCCAGTGACCGGCTCAAGTTGGGATCCAGCTCAAGGAGAGGCTCTAAAGCCTTACACTATTACTGATGCTACAGTGTGCTTACAAACAGGAGCCTAGCACGACTGTCCTCAAAAAGGCCCAGAAAGCAGCTGAAAGAGTCAGATGCAGATATTTACACCCAACTAATGGACAGAAGTTGGTGATTCCTGTGTTTGAATTAGGGAAAAGATGGAAGAAGCTGAGGAGAAGGGCCACCCTATAGAAAGACCAGCAGTCTCAACTAACCTGGATCCCCAAGATTGCTTAGAAACTGAGACACCAACCAGGTAGCATACACTAGCTGATATGAGGCTCCCAAGACATATACAGCAGAGGACTGCCTGGTCTGGCCTCAGTGAGAGAAGATATACCTAACCCTCAACAAACTTGAGGGCCCAGGGAGTGGGAAGGCATGGTGGGGTGGGAGTGGGAGATGGGGACATCCTCTTGGAGATGGGTGTGGGGAAGGAGGTATGGAATGTGGAACAGTTCTAGGGTGAACCAGGAGGAGAGATAAAGACTGAACTGTAAAAAAAAAGTTCAAAGAATAAAAAAAAAAGAAGATATTTCATTACTTGCTCAGTAAGAATCAGGTTTGCAAAGGGAATCGTTTATGTCCCTTAAGGAGTAGTAACCCGGCATGCTTGAGCTATATGTATCAATGAATGGTGTGATTTTATCTTTGGTCAGTGAGGAAAGTAAACAAAATACAATGGCCTGAAACTGGAATAAATCTTAATCACGATGGTTGGCATAAGGGGACAGAGATGTATCTGCGCACTTTTTCTTCACAGTTTTACTATGTAAGAAAATAAACTACTGTAGTCTATACTTTTCTCCATATTCTGATAAAATTTCCAAATCAATGTGTTAGTATTAGCAGTATACCACAAAGGGACTAGTCATTGTGTGCTGTTAATTGTCTTAGCAAATTCTCTAGGATAGTGAGCCACCTGTTAGTACACGTCAGACTTCAGCTGCTGTCCTAAGGTGGGCTGATCTTCTCCTGTCCCTTCCACTTCCACCCTGAGCACATTTTCACACCCTCCCACCCCTCCCACCCCTCCCACCCCTCCCACTCCTCCCACCCTTCCCACTCTCTACCTCCCTGTTGGTTTAAGCCAGCACCATAAACAGAGAAAACAACAGTCTGCTCACAGAACTGCAGCATTTGAAAGACTGTTGCTTCTCTTGTGAGCTAGTGTCCTCTTTTATTCATGACTTCATTAAATCGTGACTCTGTCCTCTCCCCCTGAGAAATTTTAATTAGTGAATTTGGGCCCTTTGGAAACAGATTGAAACAGGCTAAGAAATAATGACCTATTATCTACTGGATAATAACAGCTTGAGAACTAGGGTCAATTTTGTTCTTTATCTTCCCAGGAAATCCATCTCGACATCTCTAATGTGCTAAAAAACATTTTTCCTTGAGGGTGAAGAGAGCTATTAAGCTCACATTCTCATTCTGAAAAGCTGAAAGCACTTATTAGAATCAGAAGGGGCCAGTATCCACAGCCAGGCATCTGGACCTAGTTGGTCTTATGTCCACACATGGAGAGGATATCCAATAGAGCATTTCCCCAAAACAATCACTGAAGATGCTTAGAATCAAAACTCGCCATGAAGAAAATGCAGGCACAGCAGGCCCATTGTTTTAAACTCTTTAGGAATAAACCTAATTTCCTCCTTGAGAATGTCATAATTATTAAAAATGTTGACGACATCAAGCATTCTAAAAAAAGCCTTAATTCCCAAGGCTTTCTATCACATAATTTACACTCCTCAATAGGGAATTCAACATCAGCCATAGGTGATAACATTTGTAAAGAAATGATAATTCTGCCTTCAGTTTTTATGACATTTCACATTTGAGCCAAGCATATGCCATGCATGCTAGATACATATTTTAAAGCAGGGTTTACTCAAGTCAATCCAGACTCTTGACAATGTTACAAACATATTATGGGAAAATGCTCTCCACAGTTTCTTTGTCAAGCAAGAACTTGAAAGATTCCTAGAGGATATACACTCAATTGGACGTGCAGTACATTAATCCAGCCACAAAGCAGATCTTACTCCAGTAGGAGTGAGTGATATTTCATTCAGGAGCCCGTATGTATGACCGTGTCCTGGAACACAGATTCAAGTCACCCCAAATCCCATCTTCCAAACTGCTAACAGTTTTGCGAATTTTTTGTACATACGGAAGAAAAGAGAGTTACAACGGATGTAATCAAACTACCTAACGTCTCCACCAAAAGTATTTGAAAACTGTCTTGATTCGTGACTCTTGTTTCTTCCGTATGTTTGTTTGCTTGGTTTTTGTTTTTGTTTTTGTTTTTTGAGACAGGGTTTCTCTGTGTAGCCCTGGCTGTCCTGGAACTCACTCTGTAGACCAGGTAGCCTCGAACTCAGAAATCCGCCTGCCTCTGCCTCCCAAGTGCTGGGATTAAAGGCATGTGACATCCAAGTGAGGAAATCTCTGCTGTAGATCTCAAATGCTATCTATGCAATGTGATCTTCTTGAGGTTGGTAGAAGCTAGAAGCATTTTATATTAATACATGCATTAACTGGTGTATTCCACAGGATAATCTCAAGGACATTATGTCAGAGACATATAGCCAATAAATGGGTGAAGGCTTAAATACAACTCAAGATAAAAATTAAGACTCTAGATCTGCAACATTCCAACCCTCCACAGTGACAGAAGTCTAGTCAGTCAATGCACCTTGAAGAATCTTTAACACAACGGTGGCCTCTTTTACTATACCTACTTTAGAACTCCCATGTTTGAACATCCGGTCCCCAGCTGATGGTGTTGACCGAGAAAAGGGTGGAACTTTTAGGAGGTGGAATCGTACTGGAAGAAGTAGATGACTGGGGGGCTGGCGGGGAGGTTTTATGGACACACCCCACTTCCCACTTCTGGTCCCATCTTTGACTAGCCACTGTCGTGCCTGCTGCTGGCATATGGAAAGCATCCTCTAGACCCTAAGCCAGAGAAAATCTGCTCCCTTCTTGCCAGATATTAGGTCACAGCAATGCAAAATATTGTGAACACAACCAGAGACAATCCTGAGGTCCTGTGTGTTTATCTCTGTTCTGGCATAATTATCATATTTCTCCCATGTCTCCCACAGGCAGCTTCATACACACCCCTAGTTACCCCAATAATTTCAGTAGCACAGTTTAAACTACCATTTCGAAACCTTATTTCACCAGGAAACCCTTCTTCCCGTAGCACTCGCCAACCTGTGGAAGACATGCTCTTTATAGCTTGCCTAATTAGTACTTAAGGATAGCATCGTCCATTATTCTAATTTGATGAGAATTTATTGACATCCTTTTGGCAGTGACTATGAGACTCACTTTCATATAGCAGATGCGATAGGAGAAAATTGAGACACACTGAGGCACGTGGGAAGGCATGTGAGTGTGCGGTCTTACCCCGGCTGAGGACACTGTTGGACTGGCCTTAAGGAACATCTGGTTCATCCCCCTGTAGTGAAGGGTAGAAGCCCCGCCCCCAGGACAGCAGCGCCACAACAAACAGAGTGACTGGATTACAGCTGCACTCTGCAGCAGCAGGTTTCCCACGCTTCCTCCTTTCCTTTGGAAATTATCCAAGTTTACCCAGCCCTCCCTCTCCATCACCCACACACTACTGATCAACACGAACAGCAGAGGACTGACCAGCCTGAGAGATAGAATCAGAGCCACGGGAAATTTCCGATCACCTGCCCTCGATCCATTGTGCATACTAACTCTGTCTAGGTTATAGAAACATGGTCTAGGCCACTCACGAATCAGCTCTGGCTGGTGTACTTCTGTCTGTGACTGCAGATGGCCCAGGAAGTACAGCTTGCCTGAGAGATCGACAGTAGCAGAGGGTTATCTTTGGAAACCGAAAACCATAACTGAGGTGTGCTCAAGGTAACTGTCACATTTTACCTGGGACAGTATCATTTTTGATGGGTTCTAAGAGGAAATAAAATGAGATGGCTGTTATGACTTCATGTACAGAACTGGGCAAATCCGCACATGTCAAAACTATATCAATACTATAATATCTAATATTTAAAGTATTTACTGTGTGCATATTATTTCTGCTTTTGTTGAAATAGAATCTTTCTCTGGAGTCCAGGCTGTCCTAGAACACAGGCTGTGACTCAGGATAAGTAGCACAAACACGTTTCAAACTTGTGATCCTTCTTTCTCTACTTGCTAAATTTGATTAACTTTAAAACAAAAGACAAATGCCTACTAAGCCTTGTTGATCCAATCAAGAAGGTTGGGTGTTGGGCTCTTTGAAGACTGACTATGTGAGCCTTTGGATATTATTCCAATGCCATTTTTATCTTTCTGAAAGCCAAAATAGCTTGTATATCATTTTCTTCCTTCTTTCAGCCCTTTTGTCAAGGGAGGGCTCAGATCAGACCTATCAGAGATTAGCCATTTTTTTAACTTCAAGTTAAAATGGAGAAGATACAGTAAACATAATCTGTCTAAGACTTAAACACCCTTTCTTTAAATTATTCCTGTCTAAAAGAAATGCAAAGACAAAAATAGAGACTGAGGGAATGGCAGAGCAGTGACTGGCCCAACTTGTGATCCATCCCATGGGTGGGCACCAAACCCTGACACTATACCTGATGCTATGTATTGCTTGCGGATAGGATTCTAGCACGGTTGTCCTCTGAGAGATGCTACCAGCATCTGACTGAGACAGATGCAGTTACTCACAGCCGAGCATTGGACTCAGGTCTATGGAAGTTAGGGGAAAGATTGAGGTAGCTGAAGGGGGCTGTGTCAACAAACCCAGACTTCTGGGAGCATTCAGAGACTAAGCCACCAGCCAAAGAGCATACACACATACATGATCTTATCTGAGCCCTCCCTTACCAAGCACATTTAAAGGAGACGATTGCCCTGTCTGGCCTCAGCAGAAGAAGGTGTGCCTAATCCTATAGAGACTTGATGCCTCAGGAAAGGGGGATGCCTTGTGGGGGGACAGGGGGAGCACCCTCTAAGAGGCAAAGGGGAGGGGAGATGGGTTGAAGAAATCTGGGAGGGTGAGCCAGGGGTACAAAAGATAAAGCATGTAATGCTCAATAAATAAATAAATAAATAAATAAATAATAAATAAAAGACAAAAACAACAAAAATGTATCAGTATATTATGTGAGCAAAAACCGCTCACTAAATTTATGTTGGTATAAAATCCCTGCCCAATAAGAAAACTAGAATATGCCTCAGAGGTACAAAAGATAAAGCATGTAATGCTCAATAAATAAATAAATAAATAAATAAATAAATAAATAAAAAATAAAAGACAAAAACAACAAAAATGTATCAGTATATTATGTGAGCAAAAACCGCTCACTAAATTTATGTTGGTATAAAATCCCTGCCCAATAAGAAAACTAGAATATGCCTCAGAGGTTAGAAGCCCTCCATTCTCTTGTAGAGGACCTGATTTCAGGGTGCAGTCCCTGCAAGGCAGCTTACAACCTTCTCTAACTCCAGTTCCAAGGGTCTCGCGCCCTCTTCTGGCCTCCTGAGGCACTACAAGCACAGGGTGCATGACAGGAAAATTGGATACAAAACAAAAATCTTTCAATTTTCTAAAAGTCATCTGTAAAAAGAAAAGAAAAAAATCAATTGCGGTTTACAAAAGGTTTGTAACTACCAAGTCACATAATGTTTTCTAAAAGCCACATGAGAATCAACACAAGAACTTTCCACCTTAGCTTCATCACTAAGCATCCACAGGAGCTGGTTAACTCTCCCTTTCCTTTTGTTGCTGTTGTTGTTGCCGATGATGATGGTTGTGGAGGTAATGATGATGATGGTGGTGGTGGATTCTCCCCACCCCTAGTGTGCATGCGCGCAAACACACATACACACACACACACACACACCCTCTATCATTACTGCATTTTTAAACAAAGTATGTTTTTGTAGGCTCTCCTTTCCCTCCCTCCTCCACCCTGGCTACCCCTAATCCACCTCAAGTCTCTACCTCATCGTCCTTTTCCACCCCATCCTCCCTTATCACCTAATTACCTCTCTCCTCTCCATCTCTTTGTACTTTAGGGTTTACATTCATTTATGTACATTTTCTATATACACATGTATTGCAAACTCAGACCCATTTGTGAGAGAAAATATGTTCTTTGTCTTTCTGACCTTTGATTACCTCATTTAATATAGTTTCCAAATCAATCATTTTTCCCTGAAAATTACATGATGTTTTCCCTTTCAGTGAAATAAAATTCCGCTGTGTGCATGTGCGCCCTTTGCTCCATCCAGTCATCTGTTAATCGACCTTTGGGCCACTTTTCCCACTCTCTTGAAAAGACCAGCAAGAAACGTGGATATGGTTTCGTTTGGCTAATGCGAGAGCCAGAATTATGTTTTAAGTTTCAATTCCTCTTTCTACGAGATCCATAAAACAAAAATGCCTGTAACCGGTAAGCCCCTGGCAGGACAGACACCGCCTGAAATGCTGGAGGCCACTGTTTATGTACGATAACAAGCCCTATGCTCCGGGCCACTAAACAAGTTTGTTTGACCCAACCGCACCTGGAGTGCTTGTTCAGATGTAGCTGGGTAGGTTGTAGGCAGGAAGTATGTCGGGATGTGTGCTGGCCCCTGCCTGAGCATAGGCAGGAGGTAAGCCGACAGAACGCACATCAGGAACAATGCTCGCCCCTCTGCAAAATGGACTTAATACCATTTTCTTGGAATCCCCAGAACAGACTTGGCCAGAGTCCATCATTTTGGCCAGTGCTTATTTAAAGCCTGCTGCAAATTTGTTTCAAAGTTGTTGTAGAGGTCTTAGTCTCAGACAGTGGGATTAGCAACGCATGCCCAGGAATGGTAGAGCTGGGTCACAGGAAATTCTTTCAGTTTTTGCCGGACCTCCAAACTGACTTCATGATGGCTTGCTTGTTTTCATTTCCCACAACGATGGAAAAGGTCCTCACCAGCATTTATAACCCTAACCCTAACCCTTTTTTTTATGTGGTGCCATGAGGACTGGGGTGAGGTGTGTCTCAGAGTAACTTTAAATTGCATTTCCCTAATGACTATGGATGGTGCTCACGCACGCACACTGGGCATTTGCATTGCTTCTCTGAGAGGAATCTATTCATTTCCGTAGTTTGTTAGCTTATTTGTTGTGTGGCAGGTGTGTGTGTGTGTGTGTGTGTGTAAGTGTGTTATTGTGAGTGTGTGTGTGTGAGTGTGAGTGTATGTGTGTATGTGTGTGCATGTATGCGTGTGTGTGTGAGTGTGAGTGTGTGTGAGTGTGTGAGTGTGAGTGTATGTACGTGTGTGTGAGTGTGAGTGTATGTGTATTCGTGTGTGTGTGTGAGTGTGAGTGTGTGAGTGTATGTGCGCGTGTGTGAGTGTGAGTATATGTGTATGTGTGTGTGTGAGAGTGTGTGTGTGTGAGTGTATGTGTGTATGTGTGTGTGTATATGTGTATGCGTGTGTGTGTGTGTGTGTGTGTGTCTGTGTCTGTGTCTGTGTATTCTGGATATTACTCCTCTCTGAGGAGCAGACAGTTAAGATTTTCTTCCACTCAATGGGCTGCCCCTTTGCTGTGCCAAAACTTTTTTACAGAATTTGTCTTTTCTTAACATTTTTTAAAAGGGTTTCGATCGTTTATATGAAATCTCACACATGCACACACCATTTGGAGCACTTTATACACATTTTATTTAGGTCCTTTAAATTGTCTTCTGAGATAGATACAGACAGAGCCACGTCACTTACCAGTTTCCCCAGTGATTCTTGGCCACTAGGTGGCAGAATGGTACAGTCTCCTCTTCATGAGGCTCTTGGAGTACTTCTCATGCTCTGCTGTCTCCGATATCATCTGACTTTCTTTTGGTACTAGAAGCAGTCAGAGCAGACATAGTAACATAGTCATCAGTAGTTATTTTTAGGACAACTGAAAGATCAATAGTCTATGAAAATGCATTTCAGAAATAGTAAAGCCAATAAATATTGGGAGATTATTTGTCCTATAGACTACAGAAATTTTGCAAGCATTCCCAAAGGCTACTATTAAGTTCTATTTTTTATGTTTCTTTTTTATTGGCTATTTTCTTTATTTACATTTCGTCCCCTTTCCCAGTTTTCCCCCTCACTGGTACCCCCTAGCCCATCCTCCCTCCCCCTGCTTCTATGAGGGTGCTCCCACCCACCCACTCCCACCTCCCCACCCTCAATTCCCCTACTCTGGGGCATCTTTTCTACCTCTTTTGCCAAAAAGTATAATAAAAATTGAGCAATATATTACCCAAATAATAAGTTGTCAGTTCAAGTAGGTAAACCCTAAACCCAAAAAATCATACTAAGTAAATTTTTTTAGCTGTTTTTTTTTTCTTTTTAAAAGTTAAAAAACAGAACTGGGAAGAAAAAAAGCCAAACTAATGTATTTGGTTGAACCTTGTTCTCCAAAATTAGTGTTCAGCCATATTCTTATATGAAAGGAAGCACATGATCTTCCTTTGAAATAATTTTTGCAGACATAAGTGCTTAAGATTAAATTATAATTGGATTCAATGATGAAAATTTCAATGAGGAATCTGTACAGAAAGGCACATGGGAAGTATGGCCACAGACACCCAAAGCCAGGGCAGAGGACTCCATCTTGTAGATGCTGGTTTTTAGATGTCTATATTCCAGTACTGTGAGGGAATAAATATGTATATTTTGAAGTCACCATTTGTTAAGTAGCTATGGAAATGCTGGAAAACAGATATAGACACAAATTCAGCTTTCAATACTTATCCATTTTATATGTGGAAATTTTCTAAAACATCAGTTGTTTAAACATTAGCAAAACACAGAGTTTTGAAGTGTCACTGTTTCTTTTTAATACATATGTGGTCCTATTTATCTAAAATGAGTTTCTTCACAGAGCTATTTAAATATATTATCTGGACCTCTAAGTAAGCAATTCCTTAAATAAATTATTTATGTGCAGCGATATGCAGTTATATGTGCACTACCAGCACTAGCGATGGATTATGGCTTGCTTTGTTTCTTCATGACAGATAATGCTTTAGGCTTCTCATATCTTACAATGAATTTCACGGAGCCCTTGATGAAGGCCAGGGCAGAATTGCACACTGACCTTGATTGATCTCTCTACTCTTCAGTCAAGATCACAGAGCGGCTTGGTAACGATTTCCACAGCTGAGTTTAATTCATTCATCAATTAAATGTGAAATTATTGGATGATGAATTCATCAACTGTTTTATTAAGGAAACAGAAGACAGAAATTGATAGGTCAGCTTTGATTACATGAGGCCATTTACTATCCACACAAAGATGCACACATGATCTTTTTTTTTTTTGTTCTAAGAATTTGTAGTTTAAAATGAAGGGCTAAAAATATATATTTGTAGTTATATTTTGCTAGCAAGCTACAAAACATAAAATGAGGATGCTAAGCCCACTGCAACATTAACTAGCATGCGCAGCTCCTCAGCTTCCCCTGCCCCGCCCCCACCCCGCCCCTTTTTTAGAAACTTCTTGATTTTTTTTTTTTGAGAAATAATTTTTTTTGAGAGACTAAATGTATTCCCAAGTAGCAGGAAGAAATATGCCATTTTCACTTGGCATTAAAGTAATATTTACTATTTGAATATTTTTTTCAAATGCTGCATTTGGGATGACATGTGCTTAAGTTCCCGGAGAAGTTTGCCTGTTGTTGAAATCAGCTACAGAACTAAAGCCATTCTGGCTCTCTGTCTCTGATGTGAAATGCCAGGGAAAGAATGGGAAGAAAAGTATGAGCGAAAGACTCAGAATGTTTCCTATTTTAGCTTTGAAAATATAATTTTTTTATTTGTGAGATCATTACAATAAAAATTTTAAATAGATATGATATTTCATTAGTTTTTCATATGTATGGTAATGATATAAGTGTAATTTCTCAGCAATAAAAAGAACATGGTGATACAGTAAAATCCTAAAATGATTTCCTCTTCAAATTTTATGATGGAGATATATGCCAAAAATTCATCTTTACCATTCCATATAAGGATGGAATCAGTTGAGTTTCCTCTTTATTAAAAGATACCATTGGTTTTCTTGGGTTCTCAGCTACATGCCTCACTGATGTCGTGTGATGCAGTTCTCATGGAACTATCTTAACAAAGTCTATGATGATTCTTAAATCAAAAGCTCTATACAAAGAAGTAATTTCACTATATAATGATCTTATGTAAAAATTATTGATATCAAGCATAGAACATTTCCTTTCCTAAGTTGTCTAAAATAAATTATGGTTTAGTGTAAACATTGTTTTTATTGCTATCCTTGTGAAAGGGGCTGGAGAGATAGCTGTCTCCGTGGTTAAGAACACTGACTACTCTTCCATAAGACCTGGGTTTCATTGTCAGTACCCACCTGGTTCCTCACAATTATCTGTGACTCTAGTTCCAGTGGATCTGATGTCTTCTGGCTACCATGAGCACCAGGATGCAGTGGTCCATAGATATGCAGGCAAACACCCATATTCTTAAAAATAAAAAAAAATAAGTAAGAAAATCAAAATTAACATGGTTGGGAACCTGTAGTATGCACACCATCTTGTATAAAGATTTGTCAACCAATCTAGGAGGATGAAAGGTAGTGTGGGCTGCAGTGGGCTATACCCTGGATTGCTGGAAAGTCCAGATCACAAGTCAACTGAAGTGCTAGGAGTATGCCAAGGGGAATGCCAGAAGCATTAATTTTCACTTGTATAATCTGCTTTGTTTACAGATGTACATGTATTTTTTAATTCAGTGGATTTATTGTCAAAAATGAGGATGTTTATAGACATGCAGCAGAAGGGAGGAAAATTATTGGTTTTCATTCTGCTGGGTGAGGCTGTCTGTGTGACTTTACATAGAGATGAAGAAAATAAAAACTGAGAGTCTACTAAAAGGGAGGACAGGCGTTGTGCGAACTGTGAATACCTACTGAGAAGTTGGGATGCGGAGTAGCATCACGGAGCCAGTCAAACATCCAGATCAAGATGTGCCCACAGTCACGGAAATTCAGCACCAGTTAGCTTTGCAACTTTTCATTGCTCCAGACAACCCGGTTGGGCAGATTTTAGCCTTAGTGCTAATCTCCTTCATTCCATATCTCCAGGCAGGACACATCCACTGCATCTTCAGTCAGCAGTACCCTAGCCCTGCATCACCAGGATTCAGTAAAACATTTGTAGCTTGGCTACTGTAAAGACTATAAAGATGGAGAACCTGCTAAACCCAGGCAGAAGCCATAGGCCAACCATCTTGATCCCAGTTATTAGCTTTAAATCTTTTAATCCTAATGAACAGTCAAAAAAACTTTAAGTTTCAGTCATCTTGTTAGCAAAAGGGGGGGGGGACGAAGAAGGGGAACACGAGTTATTGTGATTCATTGACATTTGCAATAATCTGTGATTTTACCCATAAGGTGGAAGAAAATGTTTGCAGGACATTCAGTCATAGAAGAAACTGACCCTGACTGTCTGGTGATGTAACTAACTTGTATTATCCAAAGGTCAGAACTTTTAGCGGATGTGTGCATACTAAATAAAATGCTTGTTTAAGGCAGAAGTCAAGATTCTACCTTGCACTATCTATTGGCCCCAACTGCTTCTTTTTCAAAATGTATAAATTAACTGTTTTTCCAGGCTCTTTTACTCTGATTCTTATTAAACAGCATCATACATTTGGCTACCTTCAACTTCTGTGTGAGAGTTTACAACCTGAAAACCTTTAAGGGGGAGGTGATGTTCCCTTACTAAAACTGAAACTTAACCACACCCTTTTTAAAAAAAAATGGAAATAGATTTTTTTCCATACAGTGCATTTTGATTATTGTTTCTCCTCCCCCACAAAATCCTACCAGGTTCACACTCTACATTAAAAAGACAATGTTTTCTTCTGTGTTTCAAAGTAGCTTCTGGTTCAAACTTAACTAGACAGATGTTGGACTGAGCACATATGCTTGTGAGTCTGACCTGCAGTTAATGTGTGAACAAGCAGCAGAAATGGCTGCTGGGAGAAATGCCTTGTCTGCTTTTGCCAGAAATAACAGACTCAAGAGGCCATGACTTGCAATTTTACCTTTTTGGTATTTACCTACATTTTCAGTGATTTATTTTCATGTGCGCAGAGCATAATTTTGCATGCCTCTAAAGTTTTTAAAGTTCCCTAGAAAATAAGCCAAATAACGTTTGCTAACTCCAGAGTTTTCCCAGAAGCCTTGACAGGGAATGAAGGATCAGGAAAATTTCCAGGGCGGTTGGAGTGTGTTATCCTTTCAGAAAGACTATAAGAATTTACCTTAGCTCAGATGATCATTCCATTTTGCCTAATGCTATCAGTTTGCCCAGTGAAAATCATAAACGCAGAACTTGCCTGATTATTTCAAGGTTAGGGGTATGGATGGCGCAGGTCACCACGGATTACTTCAGCTTTCTTTTGTTAAACAGACTCTCTTTTCTTACTCTTTCAGATAGAATACTTGAATCATGAGAGTCAAGAGAATTTCTTTTGTATTTCATACATTGAAAGTTCTAGGGAGGCTTCAACTATCAAAATTCCTTGCCCAGAGATAGAAGATTACACAGTCAGATTCAGTCTTTGGGCCTCTAAGGTAAGAATCAGCTTTTAATTTCTGGCTTCTTGCTCATTAAGAATGTGGAAGGCAGGAAGGAAATGAAGGGATGGAGTGAGTAGACCAGAAGATTTAGTGCCCTTTGACCCCCACCTGAATGATGCTGCAATTATGCCAACATGATGCATGAGTAAGGCAAGCACAAGGAGGCCAAAGAGCTTGAGTAATGTTCATGAGCAGAGCCTGTAGCCACCTGTGATAAAAGTGCAGTTACATCACCTCCGCACAGGAAGAAGCAGAGATGTTCCAGGGAATATTAGTCATGTCTTCCTTTCCACAAATGATTACAAGATGGAGACTTTGAATAAAATATAAAAGACCTTTCTGCTTGTTAATATTCTTATGGTCTGTGTGTTGTATCATGAGTATTCTGTACATTCTGGTTAATTCTACTTATCAATGAGTACATACCATGTATGTCAGGTTAGGTCTGAGTTACCTCACTCAGAATATTTTCCTAGTTCCATCCATTTGCATACAAAATTCATGATGTCCCTGTTTTTAACAGCTGAATAGTATTCCACTATGTAAATGTACTACATTTTCTGTATCCGTTCTTCCATTGTGGGACATCTGGGGTTGTTTCCCGTTTCTGGCTATTACAAATAAGGCCCTTATGAACACTGTGGAGCATGTGACCCTCTCGCATCTATTGAGTATGTGATCGAGAGTTGTATAGCTGGGTCTTCAATCCTACTTAGTAGGGGGAAGAAAATAATCATGGGAGGCAGAGGAATTGAGGGATTTGGGCAGGAGAGTGAGGAGTAGAGGAAAGAGGAACAGGATCCGTATGGGGTGGGTGACAGGAGAGAAGCCCAGAGGGGCAGCAGAATAAATGCAAATATGCAGCCTCAGAATATGGGAGGTAGGGAGACCCTCTAGACAGTATTACAGATCTGTGAGCTGAGAGGCTCTCAGGACTCAAAGGGAGAGACCTTAGATGAAGTGTCCAACAGTGGGGAGAGGGAACTTGAAGAGTCCACCTCCAGTAGAAAGACAGAATCTCAAGAGGAGGGATGGTGCTACCAAGCCACAGTCAAATTTTCTGATCCAGAAGTATTCCAGTCTACAAGAATTGCTGGGACAAAAATGAAATAGAGTTCGAAGGAAAGGTGCTTAAGTGACTGGTCCAACTGAGAATCCACCTCAGGGGGAGACACCAAGGCCTGACACTATTACTGATGCTATAATGGACATGCAGACAGGAGCCTACCATAGCTGTTCTCTAAGAGGCACAACTACAGCAGACTCAGAAAGATGCAGATACTTATATCCAACTATTGGACTGAAGTCAGAGACCCTTAGGGAAGGATGGAAGAAACAAAAAAATGAAGATAGCCTCAAAGGAAGACTGGCAGTCTCAACTAACTGGGACCCCTGGCAGTGCCAGACACTGAGTCACCAACCAGACATCATAGAGGAGCTGGTCCGGGACCCCTGACACATACATAACAGAAGACCACCTGGTCTGGCCTCAGTGGTAGAAGACGTGCCAAATCCTCCAAAGAAATCCTGGGGCTTCAGGGAGGGTGGAGGTCTCTGGTGGGAGAGTATCCTCTCCAGAACAGTAGGGAGGAGAAATGGGCTGAGGAACTATGGGAGGGAGGACAGGGATGGGGGGGGGGAAGGGCTGGATTGTTAAAAAAAAATAAAAAGATGGACAGACATAAAAACTAAATATGGAAGCCCAGAGTATTCTTTCTTAAGGTTTATGTTTCACACATTTAATATTTAGATACTTTTATATTTTAGGATAAATTTCTTCGTTTCCATGGTTCTAGTCAGAAATAAAATTAAACAGCTAAAATATTCTTTTGGGATTCTTTGTAATTCTTTAAGAACTGCAGATTACAGGTTCAAGAAGCAATGTTTCCAGGTGACACAATTATCTAATGAGGCTGTCTATTTCATGTTTTTCCTCTAAGACTGGAAACTAGTAGGACTTTTGGCTCAAACAATTCCCCCATGCAATATTCTGAAACTCCCCAGTGTGGATCTACAAAAGACAGCTGCAGCTCCAGTTCCCAGTGTTTGTAATATACTTCAGCATAGATTATGTGGTGCAACCGTAGAGGAGGGTTTGGATGTGTGTGCTAACAGATGCAGTTTGTTAACATGGGATTTAACGAAGGTGGTACCCTAGTTCTGAATGCCTATACCAGAGAGGGTTCATCATGCTTTAGACTCACAGATCCAGGAAACTCACCCTGGATGAACATTAATCATCTGGTATGCTTCAAAAGGACTGCATAGGCTATATTATTTCATTTTCAGTTATCATTCAGTATTAGCAGTCTTATATTTTCTTTGTTGGAAGCAATTCTATGAAGTTTATCACATGTATGGATTCCTATAATTACATTTAAGTCAGGCTTGAGAGCTTCAACAAGCTTTGTTGTGTGTTTTATCCATGTAGAATCATAGTGTCCCTGTGATGACATTCATTGGGATGATGGGTTTTTATTTGTTTGTTTTGTTTTTTTTTAAATAAATATTAGTGTCTAGACTTTTCTCTTAGGGAAATTATCTTAAGAAAGAGCTTGGAGTTTCTGAACAAAACAATGCCGGGAAATAAAAATAAAACAAAAAAAATTACCAAGTGGCTATCAATATCTATTAAAATCATATAATAATTTTCAACAAGTGAATTGGCTTAAGCTTGTTCAGTTCATTGGGATGAACTCCAGACTCCACACTAATGCAGTGGGACATGTGGCTAGACAGCCCCTGGTACTGCGGCTGTACACTAGTCACCATGGCCCAGCTCTCTTCTGATTTATCAATTGCTCTGAAGATAGATGTCTCAGCTACTGCAGTGTACCCAATCCTCTGAAATCTAGGGGAGGCTGGGATGATCATTTTTTAGGTTGTTCTGCCAAGTTTCTCATGACATACAACCAAATTGCTTCATCTGAAGGTTTGGCAGGATGTTGAAGTTTCACTGGACCCAAGTTCTCTAGTGTTACCATTGTTAGAAAACACCAGTTCCTTTCTGTGTGGATGTAAGCCTCCTTCAAAAGCTGTCTCAATAGCCCCGTGATGTGACTGGTATGATGTTCGTAGTGAGTGATCCAAAAGCCAGAGCAAGGAAGATGTGTTATCTTTTATGAGCTGACCCTTAGTCCCACAGGGTTACCACTATTAAATTTTATGTTTCTTAAGTCAGTCAACCAATCTTTTACACACTCAAGAGAAGGAAAGCTAGACTCTCGATTTCCTCAGCAGATTTTGAAACCACCACAGAAAGTAAGTGGCGAGGGTTGAGGGTTGTAAAAGATATTTTGAGAGCATTTATTGGAATGACTAAGGTAGAGCAAATGGGAGCTCAGTGGGTAAGGTACATGCTTTCCAGGGATAATCACCTGAGTTTGATTCTTAGACCCATACTTTAAAAATGTCAGGCATAGTGGTACTCACATATAATCCCAGAGTTAAAGAGGTGGACACAGGTATGTCAGTGAGGCTCAGTGTCCAGGCAACCTAACCTTCTTGGCAAGCTCCAGGCCATTGAAAACAAATGAAAAAACTTTTTTATTTTTATTTTATTTTACTTTTTTATTAGATATATTGTTCATTTACATTTCAAATGGTATCCCCTTTCCTGATCCCCCCCGCAGTCTCATAACCCATCTCCCCTCCCCCTATTCCCCAATCAACCCTCTCCTGCTTCCATGTCCCAGCATTCCCCCACACTGCAGCATTGAGCCTTTCCAAGACCAAGGGCCTCTCCTCCCTTTGATGTCCAACAAGGCCATCCTCTGCTGCCTATGTGTCTGGAGCACATGGTAACTCCATGTGCACTCTCTGGTTGATGGTTTTGTCCCTGGGAGCTCTGGGAGTACTAGGTGGCTCATATTGTTGTTCCTCCTTTGGTGCTACAAACCCCTTCAAAGGACTCCTTGGATCCTTTCTCTAGCTCCCCCATTGGGGGACTCTGTGCTCAGTTCAATGGCTGGCTAAGAGTGTCCCTCTCTGTATTTGTCATGCACTAGCAGAGCCTCCCAAGTGAAAGCTATATCCGGCTCCAGTCAGCAAGTCCTTGTGGGTGTTAAAAGCAAGGTAGAGAAGTGCTGAGAAATGACATCTGAGGCTGTTCTCTGAACTCCACATGCACACTGACGCATGCTTTTCTGACTCCCTTTACTGACATAGAGGTACACATGACCATCTGCACACACTCACATACATTTAAGCCACACTCAGGCCTTGTAGTGCATTAATTCCAAATGCTGGAGGATTAAAACTAGAAGAATCCGAAGTTCAAATCCAACCCGAGTAATAAATTTAAAAAGACATGTCTCAACATTAAAATAAATAATCAATAAAATTTTAAAGACTAATTTTTGTAGATTACATGAACTTAACAAAAGTCAAATACCCACAAAAGCCAAAACTCTCAAAGCTGTAATGCGTGAACAACATAATTGTTACATATTATAGCCAGTATCATTGTTACACATACTTTCAGTCTTCAGTGAAGAAGAGACATACCAAATCAAACGGCATCATCTGATCTTGCTCAAGCCTATGTTGTTCAGCGAACCAGATCTTTAGAAGACATGTACTTTGGGGGCAATGTTGTATATGTGTTAATAGACTAACAGGAATTTGTTAACAGATACACAGAAATGACATTTAATTTCAAGCTCCATTAGTAACATACAGAGAATGGGGAGAACAAGGTCAGCCAAGATGGTAAAGGACAAATATATTTTGTTTCCAATCACTTAAAATGGTGTACATATGTAGCATCCCAGAGACTGTTGGGTATTTGCCAACTAAAAAGTCAAAGGGACAATAAAATGGGATAGAGAGCCATATATGAAGACCCCAAAATCTTGTTTCCTACGGAGATAATATTTTCACCAGAGTCTTTATGCCACACAGATCAGTATTCTATAGTTGGCAGGCCAGACACATCCTGCTTTCTGTTTACATAAAGTTTTAGGAGAATGCAGACGTGGTTATCCTTCTCTGGGTTGTACTTAGCTGCTCTCCCTGGGTGGTGATGACTTCTCAATGCAGAGTTTCACTCTTCACTAAGCATATTCCAACTTAAAATCAGTTCCCTCTTCTTGGTCATCATTTGATATGTGGATTATGTCTTGGGTATTCCGTTTCTAGGCTAATATCCGCTTATCAATGAGTGCATACCATCAGTGATCTTTTGAGACTGGGTTACCTCACTTAGGATAATGTTCTCCAGTTCCATCCATTTATCATAATGGCTAGAATCATGACAGCCTGCAGGCAGACACAGTGCTGGAGAAGGAACTGAGAATTCTATGTCTTGAAGGCAGCCAGAAAAGCCTGTTCTGCAAGCATCTAGAAGGAGTGTCTCTTTCCACTCTGGGTAGAGCTTAAGCCCTAGGAGTCCTCAAAGCCCACCGCCACAGTGACACAATTCCTGCAACAAGGCCATGCCTATTCTAACAAGGACACGACTCCTAATAGTGTCATTCCCTGTGGGCCATGCATTCAAACACATACATCTATGGGGCCAAACCTATTCAAACCATTGAGAGAACAGCTAGCCAGGAAACACATACGAAGGAATCAGGGAACAGACAGAACCGCTGTGGGATGGCATCTAACTAGAAGTGACATAAGTTACTCCTGTGCAACTTGCCATATTATGAATAGATTACAATGTCATCAAAGAAACACACAAAATGATAAATTCAGAAGAGGTAAACAATCTCAGATGTTTCAGCGGCAGTTTCATCAACCTTAAGAGTAATCCCTCAGTGTTAATGGAGCAGCGGGAATGGAGGGGTTTCCCACCTAGTTCCCACACGGTATCTGCATGTAAGTCATTCAATACATGTAAGTCATTTTCCTTGGTAAAAGTGAGTCACTGGGGCCTGTGGCTAAAGTTATAGTCTATATTGCTAGATCTTATCTGATCACTCTTGCAAATAACCAGTCATTACATGTGTGTGTGCTCCTTTGTGCTACACTGCACATATGCCGAATTGAGTGCTTTCTGTTCCTTCTAATAAATCACAGGCATGAAATACTTTGACTTCTGTGTATGTGGAGGCCAGAAATCCACACCAGGTATCTTCATTTATCAGGATCTTGTTTTGTATGAGTCAGGGTCTCTCTTTGAAGCTGGAACTCACTGATTCAGCTACACTGAGCCCCAGTGATGCTCTTCTTTATACGTTCTCAATGCTAAGATGATAGATGTACCTGGCTCTCTGGGTGGGTGCTAGGGATGTAACTCAAGTCCTCATGTTTATAAAGGAAGCGCTGAACTGAGCCCTCTCCCCAGCCTTCCACTGACTTGTGGCCAACCAAAAGTTACAGAATAATTGGCAAGATGAATTTGTGATCATTTACATCTATTCTGGTCACTAATGGAAACACGGTCTGATTTTGTTCCCACTAGAATGTTCTTTGAACAAGGTGTTAGAAATATTCTAGAATGGTTTGTGATTGTTGCTTTAATGACCAGATTTACATATGAATTGTGGATACGACACTCATGCATTTACATAGTTTTCTAGTTCAATTTCTTATTTCTAGCCCTTAAAGACAATGAAAATTATTAACTTCTTCTTTAAGAAAAGGGTTTGATGATGAGAAGCCAAGTGTCAATCAAAGCAGAAAAGGAAAGAAAAATAAAGCAGTTTTGGAAAGCATTTAATAATTCATTAATTTATATTGTCCTATAAAGAAAAACCATAGATCACAAACTACTAAGAAATTATATGCTTTAAAAGACTTACCCTTAACTTTTTATAGGTTTATTGATTATTACCCAAGTTTCAATATGTTTCAAATAATTAAATACTGTAAAGGGACATTAAAAATACAAACTAATTTACCAAAATAATTGTATTCTGAGTATTTATGTACAATATAATACATTTTACATTACGTATGGGGCTTTTATACAAAAAGATGAGATTTGATTTATGGCTACTGGAAATCCAAACTAAATTTGAACAGAACATTTCTATCCATACATACACAATTGCTCAGCTGGGAAAATCAAAACCATATATGAGTGTGGTTATTAAAAACTAAAATTACACTCATATGATAATAGCAGGAAATGAAATTTGCTTTTATTATTTTGAAAGTACCCACACACTGATTAACTGTGAGCCGGTTCAATGTATTTAACAATATCAATGATCTAAATTAAAACATGTGCTCATTTCAGGGGAAAACTTCCAGTTTGAGTTTCCTTTTAAGGTTATGTATTCTTATTTATAGTCATTAGAATACTGAGTACATAGGCAAAGGCAGGTCAATTCTGGGTAAATAGTAAAGCCTCTAAGGGTGGGGTGTCTATCATGGTGCTACAGATATTTTACCATATAGTGTGAAAAATAATCCTATTACACTGTAGCTCTGCATGCTTTCCGATCCCTAACTATGAAGCGCATGGTTACATACCAAGGCACAGAGCTTAAGAGAGGACGATACGCTGTAGAAAGTGGATACATGAGCAAGCAGACAACTAGGAGACTTTAGAGAAGAAATGATGGGGACTGGGAGTGCATGCTACATTTCTAAGGGTGTCAACTCCTTTGGCCTCTCTAACAGGACTGAGTTCATGATACTTTCACAGGGGTATTAAGATCATTCAACTTTCAAACTTGATTCCTCTCAAGCAAGACAGCTGTGATTTTAAGCATTGCTACATAATTCTTCTAAGTGACCTGAACGTTTGAAAAAAAAGGTCTTTGTTCTCTCTCTCTCTTCCTCTCTCTCTCTCTCTCTCTCTCTCTCTCTCTCTCTCTCTCTCACACACACACACACACACACACACACACACACACACACACACAGCCTTTCTAACTGCATGTTAAGTGGGCAGATGGCTCTCATTTGCCAACCCCCTGCAGTAGTGACATCCTTTCAGAGCTGTACACAGGAACTTGAAAGAACAGCCACTGGGCCACCAGCCGAGGCCACCAGCCATTCCCTTGACATCTGCACAGTGTTTTTCCATACACCATTTTTTTCTATATCTTGCATTTTATCTGAGATAAATAGTAGACTACCTGGAAGCCGTAAAACAAGATGGCAGTAAGCTGAGACATGCACAAAAGCCAGCACATCATCCTATCATCGCTGAGAAACGAGATTCAGACCTGAAGGCAAGTCTTACTGCTTTTCTTCTTGTCTATGTTTAACTTGACTATAAAAGAAGTTCTCACCTAAAGTATCAAAATATATCCATATAAATGTATAACATTTCTAATAAAAAAGTTAAAAAAGTCTAAACCCTTGCTTTTGTCTGTAATTAAATACTCTGGAATTCAGTAGGCGGGATTTGTTTCAGAGCAGCCTGCAAACATTTGTTGGCTGAGCACAGTCTAGAAGCTGGGACCAGTTACATTTCTGCTCTGCGATGTGGCTTCTCAGCGGCCCCATCTTCTTCATCTTCCTCCTCCTCATAATGCTCGTGTCTCCCTTTGGGATGAGCCCCGTTGTGAACTCCTTGTTCTTCGACATCATTGTTCTTATCATCAGGCTAAAAGATAAAAGAAAAAAATAACTAAGAGAGGACGTATCGTGCGTGATTGATAATCTCTTTTACCAACGGATGCAACGTAGTAATTCATTTAGGACAAATAAATGATGTGAAGAAAAATGATCTCATAAGCAACACTGCTACAGCTTCAATTTTCCAGTGATCATTAACTTCTCTTAATTCGAGGTGGGCCTGGTAACTTTGGCATTGCCTGAGAGATGCAGGGAATATATTGCTGGTCCTTGTCTACATGCATGTCTGAGATTTATATGTGTAAATATAAACCAAACACACACATTCTATCATGTGCACACATACATCCACAGCTAGGCACAATTACACACACATGCACATGTCCAAAGAAATAAACATACGTTTTCACCATATGTCTCCTCAGCATTATGCTCCAATTCCCTTTTTTTCTCTTCAGTCAGATCTTCCTGAACCTAAAACAGACCACAAAGACTGAGCGCTGCTGCTTTTCCACTTAAATACTTCTAACAAAATATTTCAATTTCTGAGACATTAATTCAAAGCAGAACATCTTTACAAAAAGGAACGAAAATGAGGGTTGAAAAATGACGAAAGTAAAAATTTTGACTTGTCAACTAGGTGTGAAGAAATGTGTGATATGCCTCCATAGAAATTATTGGCAGTTCCTGGCTGTTGAAGGAACAGGTGTCACTTTCTTCATGTCGCCTGAGAAGATCCCTTTGCACTGGTAAATTACCTCCCATACGTGTTTGGGCAAGAAACTCTAATTAGACTCAGAGGATCACACTCGACTGGAAGACATGACAGTGGAAAGAAAATGTGTTGACAAGAAGCAATCCAGAAAGAAAGCAAGCATAATGGGTGAAGGGTATTGGGGAGGGCAGTGGGGAGGAAAGTGAATAAAATTTATTATACAAATATACGAAACCATCAAACAATAAGAACATTGTTATAATCAATAAGACTCTCAAAGAAAGACACCTGGATCCGAATTTCTGGATATGAATTAATTCTACAAAGTAAACAAATGCAGATGAAACTCTCTTTACAAACTGTTGTATTTTGTTCTCTAAATGGGAGAGCTCCAGAAATCTGTTTGTCAGACAGAAGTCCTAGAAAGACTAAACAGCCTGTGTATGCCTGCACATGCTGCTGCTAGCCATAGGTGGTTGTGAGCCACCATGTGGTTGCTGGGAACTGAACTTAAGACCTCTACAAGGGCAGGAGAAACCCAGAGGAGCTTAAGGAGTCTTGCGGAAGAGGGGTCAGTGACACCTCAGGAAGACCTACAGAGTCAATAACCTGGGCCTGAGGAGGCTCACAGAGCCTAAACCTTTAACCAAAAAGCATGCATGGGCTGGACCTGGCGCCCTTACATATTTGTCGCAGATGTGCAGCTGAGGTGTGCTGGGACCCACCGAACTGAAGACATAGGAGGGCATGAAAAGAGCAGTGAAGGTGAGCGGACATTGAAAGTGAGCAAAAACAAAGACAGGCCAGTGGCCTGCGTCCATCTTGTCCGCATGCACCCTGGGCACGTCTGCCTTCATGACACAGCCCGGCTGTGCTTAGCCAGAGACTGCAGATGGTCAGTCCGGTCACCCCGTGGGAAAGGTCCGGACTTCTGTTCATGTAGTGATATCATTCATAATGACTGTGTCGTGTTTGCTTGTTTTTTGTTTATATCAACACTGAGTTCTCTCTGTAGCCCTGGCTGTCCTAGAATTTGCTCAATGACAAGTCTGGCCTCAGCCTCACAGAGATTTACCTGCCTCTGCCCCCTGAGACCTGGGGTGAACTATGTCACCCTGCCACCTCCCAGTTAGGACAGTGTCGGAAGTCAGTTGTTTAAGGGTTACAGCATGGTGAGTTTCTGTTTCTATCATTTTCCTTTATTAATTTCCACCAAGAACTCTCCCATATTAACTCTATATTTTCCAATTCTTAAACTACTTAACAATTCCAACCTTACGTCAGGCCTGGGTAAGCTGTAGTTAGAGTCCAAGAATAAATAATAAATTACATGATTCTGAAAAAGCTTAACTGACCTCCCTCTCTGAAACTCAAAGTTTCAGAGTATAAAAGTTGAATAAAATGCCTACGGCCCCTGGTGTTTCTATGTATGTTGGGGGAGGCGTAGTCTGAGAGCTGTGGATCCTTTTAAAGCATCTAGTGAGAAAATGTTTAGCAAATGGGTGGTACCACTCACACAAGCTCAAGAGGTTGCAAGCCCATCCCCAGCTGCTTTCTCTAGAACTATTTGTCTAAATAGAGGTTCCCAAAATATCACTAAACACTTGGTGAAGGTAGAGCTTTTGAAGGGTTCTGATTTCTAGGGCCCTTGAAAGATACGATCCAACTTTCCCCAGGGCAGCTTTAGTCTAGGTATTTGTATTTTTCATGAACTTCTCAAGGTGACTCTTGGTCACAGCTGAGATAGGACATTACTTCCGGGACTACATGGATGCTAGTTAAGTGTGCCTGACTGGGGAGATAACAACCTTTCTAAGAATGTTTCTCATTGGATTTATTGTAGACATTTTAGCTTATGTCCCATTTGTCATTTTAATTATAGTTGGGAACTGATGATTTAAATGGGTCTTTCATTTGGGGAATCAAAAATGATATTCTATGATATTCTAGCCATAGAGACAATAGACTCTTACAAACATAATAGCAATGCATTCATCATGTTTGAGGCAAAAGTAACACAAGCTCATTTTAATTACACTACTAAATAAGAACAGATGATACTGCATTTCTGAGCTTTACAATATGCTAAGCTATTAGCCCCAGGTCAAAAGTTCACCTTTGATCATCTACATCTTCCACAACAATCTGCCTTAATATCCCACTAAAGCTGGCACCAAACTTCATCAAACACATCCGAGCACTGCCACTTCTCACGTGTAGCCCTGGAATCTGTGCTTTTCAAACTGAAGAAAAGAATTCTACCAGATGGGGCAAACCTTGTGTCTGAACTTAGAATTGGTTGGCTATCTTGTGCCATCATTAAGTAAAAAAGCTTTTCTTCATATGGGAAAAACTGTGCACTTATCTAGGAATCAGGAAGAATCACCTAAGCATGGAAAGATCCAGAGGTTGTGGATTGAGACAGTCAAAGGCCTTCGGCATTAGTTACAATGGCTGATCTGCCAGGTCTAACAGCTGTGCCCATTTCAAAGTCATCCTTCCCTCTCCTTCCCCCCCCCCCTCCCTCCCTCCCTCCCTCCCTCCCTCCCTCCCTTTCTTCCTCCCTCCCTTCCTCCCTCCCTTCTTCCTTCCTTCCTTCCTTCCCTCCCTCCCTCCCTCCCTCCCTCCCTCCCTCTCTTTTTCCCTTTCTCTCTCCCTTTTTTCTCCCTAGCAGGATGGGTTCAAATTTCCTCCCTGGATGGGTTCAAATTCAACATGTAGCTGAAAAACAGTCTTGAACTTCTGACCCTCCTGTCTCTATTCCGAAAGTGCTGAGACCGTAACTGTGAACCACTACAGCCAGCTTATGTGTTGCTTGCAACAGAATGGTAAGCTTCCTACTTGCTGTGCCATGCCCTCAGTCCTGGGAAAATTTCTTGACATGCTGATCATGTGACCAGGTCACATTGGGTGCCACGGGTGTGCTCCTCTGGGTACAGCAGGTGCTCTGGTAACCTTTTACTTCTCTCTGAGAATATTCCTATTTATTAATCTGTTTCTTTTGGTGTACTAGAGTCATGAAAGTATTCAAATTGTTCATGAACACATTTAAACCATTTTCAACAGTTAAATATTTTAAAATACCTAATACTTCTTTAGTTATGTAATAATGCCTCTTCTCTCAAAAGTAGCTAAAACATGGAGGATGCTGGCAATATGGGAGAAATATTACAGTAGGTATTTCTATAGTAAACAAACAAGGAGGGCTGGTCAGGAATCCTCAGGCTTGCAGCTTAGAAAGATACCATGGCTGCAGTAAAAGAAGGTAGTGAAAAGCTAGGACCACAGCATAGTCAGCCAAGTGCTTGCTGGGTAAGCAGTTGGACCACGAGTCAATCCTCAGAGTCTATGTAAAAAGGCTTCACTAGTGGCATGCACAATCCAGCACTGGTGAGGCAGGGACAGGCAGATTCCTGGGGTTATCTGTATAGACACCATGCCTACCTAATGAATGCCAGGCCAACCTTACTTCTGAAAACAAAGGTGGATGTCCCCAGAGAGAGAGATGACATGCAAGATGGCCCTCTGGCCACAACATTCATGGGAATACATGTGAATGTATACCTGCATCACTTACGTGTTCCCACTCATCAGAACATACACACGGATACACACACACACACACATACACATACACACACACACACACACACACACAAGCTCTCTCTCCCCCTCCTCTCTCCCTTTATCCCCTCCCTTCCTTTGCTATCAAGCCAGGAAGTCTGATGATTGCAGCTCTGACAGATGTTAAGGCTAATTGGATATAATTCTCAAAGACTAAATACTAATACCAATATATCTGACTGTTGTCTTGGAGGGAAGGAAACTGAGGGCTGTTATAAGTCTACAGCCCAATAGCTCTAGAGCAGCTGGAACACCCAGGCTAAGAAGGGATGATGGGAATGAAGCCACTTCGGAATTTCACTGTTTTTATAGTCCCCGAATGCTGCCCGAGCACGCACACACTGAAACGGATCCATGCTTTTAGTTCACTGCTCAAGTTGCTGCAGGCTGCTCAGCTCCTCATCTCTGCTACTTGTGTTTGAGAGAAATGTCACATCTACTCTTCTCCTTCCTGTATAGAAAGTCTGGGAACACTGGAAAGATCTGGTAGAATTCAAAACAACAAGGGATACTCAGTGGATGGGGAAGAAGCTAAGGGCAAGAAAAGCTTTTTGGAGAGTTGCAGAAAGTAGTCCTACTGTGTGTGTGTGTGTCTGTGTGTGTGTGTGTGATAATCCAGAGCTAATGTAACAGGGGGTTAGAAAGTATAGACACTGACCTTCCTTAAGTCTTCGAGGAAGGGCAGTGCTATAACCCGAGGAGCCCAAGGAGAGGACTAGTGGGCACAGGGAGGGGAAGGATGCCCTCTGGGAGAGGGCAGCAGTGGAACAGAACTAGCCTCTGCCTTGTTGCATGCTCCTGCTTCTATTTCTTGTCCCTCTGTCCCTACCTATCCCTCTCCCATCTCAGGATCGCTTCTTCACCTTAACTGATCATACCACAGAGCTGGGAGGGAATCAGCAAACACTGATTAAACTTTTATGTTTACCCTTCTGAATTTTTAAAAGGAAGCCAAGGTGAACCCGTTCTCTCTTAATCCCTCAAGGCTGCCACCTCCCCCCACCATTTGACATAAGGGAAACAAAGGACTGTGAGTCTAGACATCAGGAGCAATCTGATGAATCGCGCTCTCCAGCAATTGTCTTAATATTCAAGGCTGCTCCTTTCTCAAGACTCTTCCTGGAAATACAATTTCTGGGTCTTCATGAAGACAAACAGCAGGAGGGGAAACGTGACAGAATGCTAAGCTCAAGCCTGTTACATGGAAGAACATGGCTGTGGTCACAAAGAGTGGCACGCTTTTCTCGTTTCCTGGGAAAAGCACAAGTTTTACCACTGGGTCTAAAAAGCTGACAGAGGCAGGAAGAATGAGGCAGAGACTCCGGAAGGCGGCAGAGAGTACTGGAGCAGCGCACAGCGGCTGAGAGTACTGGAGCAGCGCACAGGCTCTCTGAACGTGCTTTGTGGGGGCCTGTCTTGGGTGGGTCATATGTCTACCTTCCTATCTGCCCTTTCCCTCAGGGAGAAGGCTGTGTTTGCAAGATACTGGTTATGAAGTGGCTCTTAGGAGTTTAACTCGGGAAATACTGACTTATCTACAAAGAGAGTAAATGTGGGATTTTGACCTGACATAAACCATACTCCCTATGGTAGCTTGAATAAAAATGGCCACCATAGGCTGACAGGGAGTATGAAAGGAGGAAGACATGGCCATCTTGGAGCAAGTGTCACATTACTGGATTTAGACTGTCACTGGTCTCACATAGGCTTTGAGGCTTTGGAAGCTCAAGCCAGACCCAGTGGCGCACTCTCTCTTCCTGCTGCCTTCAGGTCCAGATGTAGAACCTCTAGCATGAGGTCAGCCTGCAGTCCTGCTCCATATAATGGGTTAAACTTCAGAACTGTAAGCCAGCCCCAATTAAATATTTTCCTCTGTAAGAGTTGCTGTGGTCATGGAGTCTCTTCACTGTAATAAAATACTAAGGCACGCTCAGTCACAGGAGTTCACTCAGGAGACAGCTGCAGAACAAAGACTCTCGCACAGTGAACTCACCAGCTATCTAATTACAGGAACGAGATACTGTGATAGGTTTTCCGTGAGATTCATTAGTGATAATAGCCAAAAGTTTACAACAGAAAGAAAATTAAAATTTAATATTAAAAATTAGATCTAAATGTATTTTGTTCAAATGCATCTCAGTCCTTTTGATAGTCTACCTCCTCCTTTCTTTTCCTTTCGGTGGAGGTGGTGTGCTGGAGACTGGGCTCAAGGCCTCTCACCTGCCAGGTGACCCTCGTTATTAAGCTTAATTAAGAAGTTGCATTCACATGAGGGAAGAGACTGGTATTCATTCATATGAGACTGAAAGATTGGTACATCTCTAGAAATATCTGCAGTGAGTTAGATGGGTTACAGTCCACTCTGGGGTGTAGAGGAATTTTAGTCCAGCAATATAGCTACTCTGGCAAGGAATCACATCCAAAGACCTAGGTCTGCATGGAAAGCAGACATATCACACACTTTCCATCCTTCTGGCTGGCATACAGATACACCTTTAGCATGTACCTTTAAGGCAAAATTAATTTGTAGAAAGAATCAGCCATGTTGGAAAGCGATGCCTAATTGAGGTCAGAGAGACAATTCAGAGAAAGATGTGGCAGAAGGAGACAGATATAGAATGTGCCGAACTGTCAGGAGAAATGGGATTTAAAACCACGCAGGGAGAGCTCAAATGTATCTGGAGTTGAGTCAGCTGGGAGTCAGTACAGTGAGTGCAGTACGGGTAGACTTGGGGTTGTTCGTGAGCTCATGAAGGTCAGCAGAAGCAGTTAAAGCCAGAGAATGAGAGAGAGCCAGAAGATTAGAACCAACTGCCAGAGTTAGTTTGAAGCCAAGCAGAGAAATTCAGTTAGAAGCTGAGAGAAGTCAATTTGAATCAGTCAGCTTGGAGAAAAGTTGGAGCCAGAACAGCTGAGTTGAACCAGCCAGCCAACCAGCCAGCTTTCCGAAAGAACTAGAAAGGGTGAGTTTATTCAACAATAAACCTTCAAGGTGACAAATACATCAGGCAAATAAAAGTTGCTTTCACCGTGGGCTATTTCTGTGACAGGCATAGGGAAGACTCCACAGAGAAAGCTCTAGGAGTCAGTCCATACCTCCTTGGACATACAGAGCCTTGTTCTCTCTTTGATGAGAGAAAATGCATGTGTGGATACTCAGAAAGATCACATGAATTTCAACCTGCCACAGCTCTTCTCAATTACAAGTTGGTGGCCATTTAAAATCACTCTGGTTTATCTTCTAAGTCTTCCAACTGCCAAGGCATGATCGATACAGTTTTCAAGCCCTCCCACCTTTCTAATTCCATTTAAGCCTGAATGACAAAGTCTACAGAACTGAGATTTGTTTGAGGGTAGCATAGCCAGTGTGCCCTGTCCCATGCACCTCATCTTATACCTCTTCCTCTCCTTCTTCCTGGTACTGCTCATCAACATTATCCTCCTGCTGGTCTGGATTCCCGGCCATCTGTTGAAACAAAAGGAGAGGCTCATGTTACCGTACCTTGGAGAATTGTCTCATGGGATGCTGAGTCTAAGAATGAGCATACCATGATGAAAAATACACCTGCAAATGCATCAGTAGCCAGAAAATGACGAATGTTCATTTCTCAGATGTGGAGAGTGGGTCATTCCTTACCTGGCTCTGGGATCACAAGCATAGCAACTCACATGAGGGTCAAAGACTTGCTGATAAGGCAAATCTTCTCTATCCCCTACCAGCGCTTGCCCTCCCCATAAACTAGGCATTTCCCAAAAGGCTCAGGCTGAACCCACCCTTCACCCCAGGCATTGTCTCACCACCAAGTGCTCATCCATTTCTACATTCCCTTGCTTTGCTTCCCGTTGTTTTTGTTCTTCACTTTCCTCTGGCAAATTTTCTTCTCTTTCTTGCTCTGCTTCCTCGAATTCATCTTCGCCTTGATTGTTGGGGTCATCTGCTGGGTTTATATCCTCCACAGCTGCCCTCTGCAAAATGTTCATAAAAAGCATCCACCACTTTAAAACTGAGGCTCAAGTTTAATTTCACTGGAAAGGTCATACGCTGGCAGAAAATGAAATTGCCCTTCACGGGACTGTTCAGATCAATCTTTCCCAGGACTTGCAAAGATGGAACTCTTGCTTTGTCAGTGTTTCAGCAATCAGATCGACTGAGGAGGTACACATAGTACATCGTTTGAGCAAGTGATCCCTCAAAATTCTAGCAGGAAGCAATGGAAATATCACCACATAGCCAACAATGGTAAGAGAAGTCAGAGGGTCACATGGAAAAAAATAAATCAGTAACAATCAAGATGAGAGAGTTAGATGGGCAAATAACTTTTTTTCTGATATGCTGACTTTCACACAAACATCCCGTTTCGAGAACTGTGTGAAAGAGGTGTGTGTGTTGGTTGCAAGTGTGAGCACTTACACATATATGTATGTACCTACCTCAGAGTGCACCAGTGTGGAGGCCAGAATCCACCTTCAAGCGTCACTCCTCAGAAAGCTGACATTGTATTTTTAGGTAGGATGTATCTTACAGTAAGACATGAGTCCCATCCATTAAGCTAGACTGGTTTGTTATCAAGCTTTGGTATTCAGTTACCAGCTCCCCAGCACTGGCCTATAACATGCACCACCACATCTGACTTTATATGTGGGTGCTGGAGACTGAGCATGGTCATGCTTGTGCAAGAAGCACCCTACTAAGGTATCTCTTCAGCCCCTGAAAGAAATTCTTAACATGTAATAGAATAGGTAGAGAGTAGTTGATGGGAAAGAAAGCCCATATGTAAGAGTAAACAGTCCTTTTGTAGCATGGTCAAATTTCTTTATCAACTAGGGCTACTGTGAAGCAGAATAATATTGCTCTAGAAAGGGATAGGAAAAATCAGACAATACATCACCAAGATATTTCCATAGGAGTTCTCAGTAATTGTGTTGGCTTCACAACTACTTAAGTTATCCATTTAAGTACCCAGGGCACTCGTTAAGTAATACTCATCCTCAAAAAAGGTCCTGAGATGGGCAGATAAACCTCTGCTTTTTATGGGTGTCTCCAATCCGTTGGTAAGCCTTGGGACACTGCCTGAAGTGGGAACTGCTCCCCATGAGATGCTGAGGCCATCGAGTAGGATTCAGTCTCTCAGCACTGGGCAGACAAGGGGCTCTTTCTACCAGTCCCTGAGCCACTTGACCATGGTCAAGAGCTCCTTGCAGTATCAGATGGCTTATTACTGCACAGCCCTGGCCTGAAGCTTCAAGTGCAAATGACACTGCTCTCAATATAAATGGTAAGTCATCACCTTCATATCCAATTCCAATTACTCTACAATCTCTTGTTTTATAGGCTTTCTTGTATGAATTATTCATCATTTGTGCAAAGGATAAAGAAAAAAGTGTAACCCACTCTGAGCAGAAAAAAAAGTGCTAAATACCATTTTTTAAGTTCATAAAAATGCAAATGTTAGTCCCAACTCACACCAAACAACAATTGGGGGGTGGGTGTTACAGGGGAAAAACGTTTCATCAAATAAAATAGTGAATACAGAATTGAATCAGAGGTAACTCACAATCTCTAGTTAAAAGAAGATAGCTATAAGGCCTCAGTCTTTTCCAGTGCATTGAATAGAATGAACAAAATGGTGTCAGGAGAGTAAAGGATACTGCAAGCCAGGGAGCAGATCCTAAACCTCAGTGTCTGTCAGACCCACCCTGTCCCCACTGGCAGCCTTCATCTCCTCTTACACACTTGTAGGTTTTTCTGCTCTGGCTCTCTTGCTCTCAAGGGACCGTTCTCATTCCCCCAAGTTTCTACTTCCATTCTTGGAAACAGTTCAGAGCTAGGTTCCAAGCAGCGTATTTTCCTAAAGGTCACTGCAGAGGGGAAAACAAGAAGGCATTCTGAAAGCTAAGTAGAAAAGCCATCAGCATTAAGGTGCTCCGATCCACTACTGAACATGCTGGGACCAATAATCAGCAGAATTTCTGATTCAATTTATACATCATCCCAACATGTGTATTGATTTATTATTAGTATATGATAGGAGAGCTAAAGTAGACTGTAAACATCATCTACACAAAACACAAGATTGCACCCACTCCACAGCTGCATGTACTTCTCCTGCATAGGGACCCAGACTGCCCACCCAGAAAGGTGAAGGTCTTGTTTTCAGTCAACACAAAGACTATCCAGGCATCTACGTAATTGGACGCTGAATTGTGCATACTATCTTGGCACCTGCAGTCACACATCCTTATTCATTATTATTAGGGTGGTGACAAAGCATGGATCAAAGTGACCTGACACACTTGACAGCCCAACAGACCACACAACATGCTCAGCAAACAGGAAGTGTCTTTCCCCATCCGCTTCCCAATCTCTTTGTTGACTTTCCCTCTCTTCTTTTTTCCTTTCTTTTTTCCTTCCTTTCTTTCTTTCTTTTTTCCTTCCTTCCTTCCTTCCTTCCTTCCTTCCTTCCTTCCTTCCTTCCTTCCTTCCTTCCTTCCTTCCTTCCTTTCTTTCTTTCTTTTTCTTTCTTTCTTTCCTTTCTTTCTTTTTTTCTTTTCTTTCTCTCTCTCTCTCTCTCTCTCTCTCTCTCTCTCTCTCTCTCTCTCTCTCTCTCTCTCTTCCTCTTTCTTTCTTTTTTTGAGACAGGGTTTATCTGTGTAGCCCTGGCTGTCCTGGAACTCACTCTGTAGACTAGGCTAGCCTAGAACTCAGAAATCCGCCTGCCTCTGCCTCCCAAGTGCTGGGATTAAAGGCATGCGCCACCACCGCCTGGCTTCCCTCTCCTCTTCATCTTTAGGAGTCACTGTATTTTTCAACACTTCTCAATTTTGTTCTTCTAAGCTAAAGCTTAATCAGTCTAAAAGATGCCAAAGTTAATCTTTTTAATCCCCAAAACAACCTCCAGTCTATCTCCTCACACACCCCCACTATAGAAAGCACAGCCCAGAATAATCATTGGAGAAACCGAAATTGGTAAGCACACTTAACAATTGTGTGCTTTCTTCAGTGGAAGAAACACTTGGCCTGCTTTCTTCAGTGGAGGGAGGAGTGGGATGCCTGGTCTGGAATGCAGGAGTGATGTGCTCAACCTGGTGATCCTTTGCTCTTCTAGTAGGAATCAGTCTCCACCTGAATTTCCCCCAAATCCTAAGAAATATTTAGGCCCTAATCCTGGGCTTTGTCTTTCAATGAATACAACTCATCCTTAAGAGAACACATGTGTTGGGATTCAGACCCAGGCCAAAGGCTAGGTATATATTTTATATATTGAAGTGAACACGGTCTCCAGGTTCTCCCAGCATCCTTCAGTCCTGACCTGTTACAGGGCCTAGCCGGCATACCCTGCCTCTAGCCTGAACTTTCAGCCCAGGAGTTGGGCTTCCCCTCCCTCAGAAGCTCTTTCTTTTATAATCCATATATTTTGGTTTCGCTTTTCTTTCTTCCTCTGTCTATGTCTCTCTCTCTCTCTCTCTCTCTCTCTCTCTCTCTCTCTCTCTCTCTCTGTGTGTGTGTGTGTGTGTCTGTGTGTGTGTGTGTGTGTGTGTGCACGTGCTCTTTCTGTTCCCCCTCTCCTCATGGCACCTTCCTTGGCCTGGTTGGTTGGGACCAGTGAACCTGCCAGAGAGTGGTTTCCCAATAAACATGCCTTTATATACTTTAGTTTGCTTGGATTGGCTCATTCCATGGGCGGAGAGTGCTTATTAGCATGTACTTTGCATCCTCCATCAACAGAATTCATCCTTAAACTTACTACAAATTGTTGCTCTCTAGATCTGAGCCTCGAGCCCTGTTTCCCAGTCAATAGAACTCATTCTTATGATAAAGGACTCAGGTCCTTTGCTAAAGCAGTATATTATGCAAGGGAATTTCAGTGTAGCCATCCCTTGAAGCTTGGTTATGAGAATTGTCACATGGAGATTCCCCTACCCACATACCAATGTTCTACTGTGTCAAAATGTGTGAGAACTCTCTAGAAGTTTTGATTTAGTCTAACTGACCAGGGCAGACTGTTCTACATTTCATTTCTATTTCTTTGTGGTTGTTTCTTTGCTAGGTGTGAATCCTGCAGGAACTCTGCCATGCCCAACACCCCACCCAATGGCTTGCAGTTAAATGCTTCTGATTTGTGCCTATATGAGAAAGCACATCTGGAGCTAGAGGCTTCAGTCGGACACATGTTCTCTTGTTCGTCCTGCCTGCTGGGACCTGAGGAGGACACTTACATCTGCTTCAGCTTCAGGGTCGCCTTCTTGGTGTCCTGGCTCATTAAGTTCCTGTCTGTTGCCTGGGTCTCCTTCAGCTTCATCTTGGCGCTGGTTATCTCTTTCATAGGCTAAGAAGGCAAAGGAACCACAGTCAGCCTTGCATGGATTGGGCAGGATTTTTCCTCTGGAAAAGCAGCCTACAGTGTGTCCTGCTCATCTCCATCTTGGGTACTGGCATGTCTCAGTTTTGGTTTCTGTTTGTTGTTGGTGGTGGTTTTTTTTTTTTTTTATTTTTCTGTCCTTTTTCTGCAAGTCAAAGAGATGGGTAAATGTACCATTCTATCCCTCTTAAGGAATATTTATAACTTGCAAGATAAAAGAAATTTGGCAAAATTAAGATTTTTGTTGTATTGAATGTCAGGGAAAAAAAGAGAGTTTTCCAAGATTAGGACATTTCAAAAGGGACAAATACAACTGTTAATTCAGAAGCAGACAGACCGCTGCCAGAAAACATATTCCAGGCTTATATTACTTAGCCAGAGTTTACTTGATAGTGTTTGAGAGGGAAGAAGTATTTAGATTAACGGAATAATAAGAGCTCACAAGAACTGTAAATCCTTTGAAAAGTAAGATGTAAGATGGAAGGTTAAATACATAGAGACTTATTTAGTTTGCAGACAATAAAGTAGTATGGAGTCTGCTGGCAAGTTCCAAGGGCTCAAGGGAACTTATTAAACAAGAAGGGAGCAAATAGCTCTTAGTCTTATAAACAAGTAGAAGAAGCTAAAGTGACCCATGGGGGACATGAATGCCACAGTTTCCTGATGCCTAGGGTTATAAAATACCACAAAAGGCTGCAGGATAGAACGTGTGCTTTTCTTTTCTTTGGATACTTTCTAGAAAAATCAAACACTTGTAAGACTCGGTGGTACTAAGGGGAGTTAACCTCAGCTCTATCTCCACAGGAAGCTGAATTTGACAAATTTCATACTAGATGTTTGCCATATATATAAACAAGGGCATGAGATCTCCGAGCTAAGTAGAAAACATGGAGAATTCCTAAAGAATACCAATCCTAAGATTGGTTGTCAGAAACAACTCTTATGGACACAAAGAGATTCAACAGAAGGGACAATGATGATGTAGCAGAGTCACCATCTTGGCCAGTGGTATATATTTTTGCCAGCACTCAGACCAAATGTTGCAAGAGTATTTATTAGCATGAGTCAGAGCTGTCCTCTGAATTTACTTGGGGACACAGTCAGCCTGTTGGAGCTACAGAATGTGCTCCTTGCTGTGGGGTGATATGAACAAGTAGTCTGACTGAAGAGTCATCATCTAAGGAGTCTTACCACCTCCCTCTTCTTCAGGGATTCCCTGGTCCTCGGCTCCCTGTGCGATGTCGTTCTCCACAGCATTGTAATGAGCTTGCTGCCTGTCAGGGGCCCAAATTCAGAGATAAAAAATCAGCCAGCACAGTTTGACCACGGCCATTTATCTTTCAACACAGGGACAAATAAAGATTTCAACTTTTAGAATAAGCCAATAACTTGTTTCTGAGGTTTGGACTCATAATAAAGTGCAGTGGTGATACCATATATGTTGCCAAATCCTGCCTTTAAATAGTAAAGTGTCATTCCCTCACGAAATGAAGTTAGAACTGAGGATGTTACACTATTCTGAGATTGTTTGCTTTTATTCTGCAGGAGTGTGCAATACGCTTGTGTGTAAGTTTTGTGTGGGATGCACCATCCTGCTACGGCACATGCCACGGGGTTGGAAGACAATCTTGCATGTTATCCCTGCCTTCAACCTTGTTTGACTCAGAGCCTGACTTTCGTTGTTTCCTGTCACATACGCCATGCTGACTGGCTGAGAACTTGCAGAGATTCTCCTCGTTTCTGTCTCCCATCCTGACGAATTAGCCCAGAACTACAGACTGTATGAAACTGGACTTAGATTTACATAGATTCTGGGGATATGAACATAGGTCATAATGTTTGTGTGATATGCCCTTTATCATCAAGCCCTCTTCTCAACTGATAACTATGAATTAATAACTATGATTAGGTAGAAAAAATTATGCATAAAATTAAGTATCTAGTATTTTATTCCCTAATACTTTTTTCTATCTTGTCTCCATGTGCAATATAAGTTTGTCCTCTTGGTATCTACTACACATACACAATGCTGATTTGACAGTAGAGGAAGGACTGTCTACACCCAGCAGGGGAAGGGACAGGAATACCTCAGCTGTTCCTGGTGCTGCTGCTGGCCATCCTCCTGGTCTGTCTGCTTCTGCTGAGCCATCTCTCTGGCCAGGAACTGCTGCTGCTGCTGTTGTCTTAGCAACTGCCCCTGGAGCCTCTGTTGGTGCAAGGCTTCCTGATGTTCCCTCAGACGCTGGGCTTCCTCGTCTCTCCTTGCTGCCAGCCTCTGCTGTTCCAACTGTTCCTCGTAGGGGGATCGGAAGTTTGTAGCTGCCTTGGTCAAATGCTCCACCTAGAATAAAGGGGGTTCATGCTGAGCTAGAAGGGCTAGACCCTCCGAATGCCCTTCCTCTACTTGTCAGGGCAAACATAGGAGGCAGAACAGGCTTCTCGACACTTTATATCAGGTAAGCGCCAACTGCACATAAAGCCCAAGAACTTGTAATTTCCAGCTTTCTCTGAATGGACTTGGCCTTCTTCTGGACCTGTAAGCTGGAAGGCAGTCTTTCAGCGAGTTCCCAATCCAATGCTACAGAGCACCATCTAATTAAATCAGTTCCAACCTTAATTAAATTTATGCTTTTAGGTTCTGAATCAAAGTGGTAACCCCACACGAACTGCATAATTTGTGAGGCTAAGGCTTTGTCTAGGAAGAGTTAAGGACCCCAGGATACTAATTAACTCCAAAAATGTATATGTCAGTCTCAGGCTAAAGGAAATGTCAAATACCAGTTTATACTGGTGAAGCAGAGGAGATGAGCGATAGAGACAGAGACAAAGACAGAAAGAGGGAGAAATAGAGAGACAGAGAAATGAAAGTTGGGAGAGAGACAGAAAGACAGGGAGAGAGGGGGAGAGGAGGAGGGGGAGTAGAAAGGAGAGAGAGAGAGAGAGACAGAGAGAGAGAGAGAGAGAGAGACAGAGAGAGAGAGAGAGAATGAGAGTTTCAGATGTGTGTTCTGAGTCAAATCTCAATTATCATTCATTAGGTGCCACCTTATGGTATTTGTTTTGTTTTTCTTTTTTATTTGTTTGTTTAAGACAGTGCCTTCTCTTGGACCAGGGCTTGCTGAATTTAGGCAAAGCCTGAGAGGACAGAGAACACCTCAGAGTTAAAGAAATCATCAGCACCCAGAGGCATTGCTGCTGAGTATGAGTTTGGAGACTGGTTGTACTCAGTGCTGGCTGACTTTTAAGCCACTGGCTGCTTTGGTTGTTATGAAGGTAGGAATGGCTCTCATATGTCAGCACCATGCTGAGGAAGGCAGTACCTAGGCAGGTACTAGCTAAAGATACTTGCTCATAGGTGTGTGTATGTGTTACTAAGATACTATAAGCTTTTGATTCAACTTTGACAGCAATGGGCCCAAGCTAGCTCTGTAGCTGGCAGTGAATGGCCAGAATGAGGACTCTGTCATAAAAAATTAGACATTTCTCCACATCAAGATACTGCAGGTGGGACTTAGGGATCTTCTGGGGAGGAGCCCAGTTGGGAGCTCACCTGCTACACTGTAATGGATATAAGGATGGGCTAGGTTCTTTCTTATGCCCCACTGACCATGGGAATAATATAGGTCCCCCAGCAGCAATTGTTCTGATCGCAAACTGCCTTTCTAAGCTATACCATGCCATAAGTCTTACAACAGAAAATTTAAATACATATAAGGAACAACCAATGAAATCTTCCAGAACCTTTTAGAGACTGTGATTCATAAGATTTTCTTCTCTCTCTCTCTCTCTCTCTCTCTCTCTCTCTCTCTCTCTCTCTCTTTCTCTCTCTCTCTCCCTCCCTCCTTCCCCCACCCCCATCTGTCTCTCTCAAATCTGGGCTTCCTTCTTAGGCTAGGCTCCTGGCTGGCGAGCTCCAGGGACCTATCTATTTTTTCCCTGGTGCAGGACCACATGAACACATCACTACACACAACTTTTTACACAGAATCTGGGATCAAACTGAGATCCTCAAGCTTGTACTTCACTGACTGAGCATCTCCACAGCCTCATTATTATTATTATTTTATTATTATTTAGAACAGAGCCAAGTTCCCCCATCAGAGAGACCATCTAGTGAGCACCATGCACCTCAGCTTGAGGGCGGCCGTCCAGAAGGTGGGCTGCATTCTGTCCCTGCTGGGCACGCCACTCCCGATCCTGCTCCTCTGGGGATGGGTCATGTTCCTCCTCTAGCCGCTCTGCCTGTCCCACCTGCTCCATCTCCTCCTCTTCCAGTGCCTTCCTGTGCTCCTCTTCCACTTGGCGCTCCTCCGGCTCTCTGGCTTCTACCTGGTTCTGCTCTTCTAGAGCCTGAAACCCTGCATCCTTCTGAATGGAAGACACAGGTTTCTCTTCTGTTCTTCCAGGCACTGCTTCGTGGTTCTGCTGTGCCTAGTTATTCCAAGATAAGCACATCACAAGAAATGACACTTTTCTATTTCAAAAGTGGTGACATTATGCTTCTATTACCGCATCTAAAGGGCTACAGCATAAACAAAATCCTGGAGTCTTCAGCCGTGACTAAAAAGGAAAAGAGGTGCGAGGGAGCTATTTCATTCTCACTGTGTCATCTCACCCCAAGACAGAAATAATCTAGGCAAAATTTTATCTCAGAGAATGCTCAGAGACCAAAAAACTGAGGCCTACTAGTAACCATGTATTAGAAAAATACTTCCCTCAAAGACAATCTGACTCCAGCTCTGCTTAGAATAGAAAGGAAATAAACAAGTAAAATAATAAAAACTGGAAATCCTCAATCCTCATGCTTGTGAAAGCTGGTTCAAGGTTGGTTTTCTTTTTGACAGATGTTTGGAAGGACTAGAATAAGTTTTATGATTCAGTTAAAGTAGGCCTGGGTTGGTTACTCACTAGCTTCATTTACTAATAGGCAGAAGGGACTTCCACTACATCCATGTTTATTTAAAATAGTTTCAGCTAAGCAAGACACAAAATATTCTTTATTACAACATTTTAGTTTGTGCTAGCCAGCATGCTTATGAATGTACAGACACACAGCTGTGTGTTGGGAGAGCATGTGGGAGCATGTGGGAACAAGTGGGAGCAAGTGGAAACATGTAGGAGCATGTGGGAGCATGTGGCAACATGTGGGAGCATGTGGCAACATGTGGGAGCATGTGGGAGCAAGTGAGAGCATGTGGGAGCAAGTGGAAACATGTAGGAACATGTGGCTGCATGTGGTAGCATGTGGAAACATGTGGGAGCATGTGGGAGCAAGTGAGAGCATAAGTGGAAACATGTAGGAGCATGTGGGAGCATGTGGAAGCATGTGGGAGCATGTAGAATCACGTAGGAGCATGTGGGAGCATGTGGAAGCATGTGGGAGCATGTGGGAGCAAGTGGAAACATGTAGGAGGATGTGGGAGCATATGGCAGCAGGTGGGAGCAAGTGGGAGCATGTAGGAGCATGTGGGAGCATGGGAGCATATGGGAGCATGTAGGAGCATGTGGGAGCAATTGGAAACATGTAGGAGCATGTGGGAGCGTGGAAGCATATGGGAGCATGTAGGAGCATGTGGGAGCAAGTGGAAACATGTAGGAGCATGTGGGAGCATGTGGCAGCATGTGGGAGCATGTGGGAGCGTGGAAGCATATGGGAGCATGTAGGAGCATGTGGGAGCAACTGGAAACATGTAGAAGCATGTGGCAGTATGTGGGAGCATGTAGGAGCATGTGGGAGTGTGGAAGCATATGGGAGCATGTGGGAGCACGTGGCAGCATGTGGGAGCATGTGGGAGCACGTGGCAGCATGTGGGAGCATGTGGAAGCATAACATCAACCTCAGGTCATGTTTCTCAGGAGGCCTCCATCTTCTAAACTGAGACATGGTCCCTCATTACCTAGGATCATGAATTAGACTAGACTGACTGGTCAGTGAACCCCCCAAAAACTTCCTATCTCTGCCTCTCTAGCACTAGTATTATAGGCACATGTCACACATAAAATTTGGCTTTTTATCTGGGATTAAATTCAGTTGGTGGCAGGAATTTTGCTGAGTCACCTTCCTACCGAGTCAAATATTAAAGTATCCTGTTACATCTTTTTGTAAACCAAAGGCAGTCTGTCCATTTATTATAATAAACATAATATAATTATATAAAGTATATAAAGTATAAACATTATCAAAACAGAAAGCTTACCCAAGGAAATAAAACTTTTTTAGAAAATATCTTCTGTAAGTCTGTTGAGTCATGGCCATGTATTCCGTTTGGTTCCAGCCTTTCTTTGATCTCTACTAGCTTGGAGGACGAAAACACTAATAGGAAAATCTGCACTGCCTTTTTCCTTTTCTTCATTAAAAAAAAGTTACTTCTGTGGTCAGATTAATTTCTTATAAATGAGATGCCTAGGAGACCACACCATCAGCAAATTGAAACAGGGATCCCCTTCTGAAGGGGTAGTATTATCACTCTTATAAAATCAAGAGCATAAAGCAGGAGGTGGGGAGAAAAGGTCTTCCTTGAATACCTGAGACCTTCTAGAGGTGTACATTTGATGAAGTCCTCTGGCAAGTTTGCCATAAAACTGCCTTATAGAAAATGTTTCCCTCAAGGGCTCTAAGGACTTTCAGACACCTGCCATTTATCCCCACTCTGTCTCTGTGAGGAAGGTTAGGGCAGATAACTTCTATCTCCCACTCACAGTTGGAGAAAACCAAGCTCTGAATCATTAGCCGGGGAACCCAGTGAGCGGGAAGTCAGATTAGCAGAGCATAGGACCAAATGACAGGCCTGCTCTCCTATCGTGCTGTTGAAATTGCTGGATATAAATCCCCACCAAAGAATTGGATTGCAAGAACCCTGAGCCTGTTTTTGAAGAAATGCTCTGTTTATACTGAAAACATTCATATCGCAAACTCTGTTCATGTTGACTTCATTATCCCTATAAGATGGCCAGCCACATGCAGATAAGACTTCTCAAACTTTTACTGCAAGCCTGCTACAGCATGCATGTGGAGATCACAGGACAACTCTTTACCTTCCTCCCTTTGGGTCCTGTGAATTGGACTCAGGCCATTAATCTTGTGATCATGTGGCTTCCCTTGCTGAGCCATTTCACCCGCCCACACAAGGAGCATTGTAAGAATCAACAGTGGTATGGTTGCACTTTTGCAACATACTCAAGCGCATCTTGATTTTGTGAAGAATAAGAATAAAGTGAATTGTGACCAGGTTACAAAGGCACTTTAGTATGATTTTGGTGTACTCTATGTGAGACTAGAAGTGTACCAAGTTCTATTAGACTAGGTTTAATATGGAAGTGGACTCCCACATAATATCCTCAATCAAAAGCTGCTTACCTATTCAAAGGAGAGAAAAACCCTCTCATCTTCAAATATTCAGAGACCAGAGCTCCTTTACTACAAGTAAATTTACATGGATGCAGACAAAGCCAGACAATTCTTTCCCAGTAAATGCTACAGCTTTAATTGTCAATGGGCTCCCCAGACTAGCTGACTTGGTTAGAAATACAAATCCCCTTTCCAAATCTCAAATGAACTGAATTGGGAAGGGGAGCTGTGGCTGAGAAGCCTGCACTTTCACATACCCTACTGGGGATTCTAACGGTTAACAACTTCTAGGAATCTGCTTGGCAGGAAAAGAGGTTCACACAGAGGACAGTTCTCAGGACAGCTCCACCGGGGAACTTCATCTACCAGGGAGCCCAGGTCAAACCTCTCACCTCTTGTAGCTCTCCGGTCAGCTTCTCTCTAACACTGTGACCTTGAGTAGAGTGAGTCCCATGGGTAAAGGTGACATTTTGCTGCTCGGCTGGGTCAGGATTTCGAAAGCTTGGAATCCTGTTGAGGGTATCTTTCAGTTGTTTATATTCTGCAACTTGAGTCTGCACGTAAATTGTACAGTTGGGAGATTGCATAATTTGAGGAAAGAAGAAAAAGAGAATATTTCTAGGTTAATTAGACGGGTTTGTGGGCTCACTGGATAACTAGGAAAAGCACTGAACTTAAGTTTGTTAACAAAGTTGCCGACCGCCTTCATGCACTAGCGCTGCCTCTTTGGACATGCTTGACCATTTCTGAGCACATGCAAATTAGAATCAGAATTAAGAGACTAAAAAAGTATCTAAGACATGTTAGTTTTCCAGGCTATGTGAGACAAAATAAGAACTTTGTCAATCATTCTATTATAAACATAATTATTAAAAGGCACCTATGTAATCAATGTTTCATCACATTAAAAACGTACTTTAAGACTTGCATAATTATTCAAATTGAGACCCATGAACAGTAAGTATGCCTTGGGTTATAGCTTTCATTGACTCCATCCATCCATCCATCCATCCATCCACCCATCCATCCACCCATCCAGTCATCCTTGCATCCATCCATATCTATCTATCTATCTATCTATCTATCTATCTATCTATCTATCTATCTATCTATGCTTACCTTCTTCTCCTTAAGTGATTTATGCTCAAATATGGTTCTTTACTTGCTACTTTCTAGATTGTTTTCCATACTGTGCTCTGGGGTAGCAGAAAGTAGCAAAAAAGAAGAGAGTAATGAAGTTGGGTTTTGAATTTAGCAATTCTGAATGTCTTTTTGGCTTAATAGACAAAGGCAACATATGTATGAGTTTAAGACTAGTACAGACAGATGCAAATGTGTATATTTGATGTGGGAGATACATAGGAGTGTGCCATTTATTTTTTAACAAGGAGCTAGAAAGGTAGAAAATATACCAATAACTTTAACAAAATCAGTATACACATTTCATGTATACTGCCACTCTTATCTAAAACTAGAATTACTGTGTAAATATACACTTACATAGAACATCTGAACTTCCATGTTGGGAGAAAAATACTCTTTTACCTCTTCTTATTCTTCTTTTTTACTATGTGTGTGTATGGTGTTGTGTCCACATATGATATACATCGAAGGTATATGCACATGTGCATTCATGTGTGCATATGCATGTGGAAGTCCAAGTTCTACATCAAGAGACTTTTCTCTATCATTATTCATCTTTATATTTTTTCAGATAAGGTCTCTCATCAATCTGAAGCTCACTGATTCAGCTAGGATGGCTGGCCAATCTCAAGGATCTAGTTGTCTTGTCTCCAACCCACTCATATTGGGATTATAAGTATATGCTTGCATATATGATCTTCTCTGTGGAGACCGGGGATCCAAACTCTGGTCCTCATGAATCAATGGCAGGCACTACAAGGACTGAGCCATCTCCCCTACTACGTTTTGTCTCTTCTAGTTTTCAAAAAATGCAGATGTTAGCTGGCTAAATATGTATCAGAAGAGAAGTATTTGCATATAGTTTGTATATAAATGGAACACAGACCTGGAAGTAGCCTGTATTTCAGAAATTAATCAGAACATTGGTGTTTAACTTTGGAGCTCAAAAAAGAAAAAAAAATAATGAAAAGAACACCAACCAAAAAACAAAACCAACAAAACAAAACAAATAACATCCACAGAGCCATGCTCTTACATGGGGGGATATATAAAACTCAATTCCATTCATTCTTTTTCTCTTCTTCTAAGGCAGTGGTTCTCAATCCATGCAGTGTGACCCCTTTCGGGGGAGAGGGTCAGATGACCCTAGGGGTCACCTAGGACCATCTGCATACTAGAAGTTTACACTACAAATCATAACTGTAGCAAAACTACAATCATGAAGTATCAACAAAAGTAATTTTATAGTTGGGGTTCACCACAACATGAGGAAATGTATTAAGGTGTTGCAGCATTAAGAAGGCTAAGAACTGTTGCTCTAAGGTATGCAGTCCATGAAGGTATTCAAGTTGTGGTTCTATGTGTGAGATAAGGATCATATTAAAATATGTAGAAACCATGCCCTCCACTCCAGAAATATACCTTTTTAGAAAAACATTTTGCTTTATATTTTAAATTAAAATTAAAATTTAAAGGGCCTGTCAAAGTGTGTGTGTGTGTGTGTGTGTGTGTGTGTATGACTGTATGCCTCAGCACCATTGTGGGTTTCAGAGGACTTTCCTTCCACTTCTAGTAGATTCCAGGGATCAAAGTATGGTTGAAAGGCTCATGTGGCAAGCATTTTACCCACTGAACCATCAATAAACCCTAGATGAATACCCAAAGAATCTCATAAGAGGATTTTGCATAAGATATTGCCAGAAATAGCAATTTCCCCCTCCCTTGGAGATTTGGATAAAGTTGTGATATGATGTTATTTACTTAATGTGTGTACCTGTACTGGTTGGTTTTGTGTGTCAACTTGATAAAAACTGGAGTTATCACAGAGAAAGGAGCTTCAGTTGAGGAAATGCCTCCATGAGAGCCAGCTGTTGGGTATTTTCTCAATTAGTGATCAAGGGGGGAGGGCCCCTTGTGGGTGGTGCTACCTTTGGGCTGGTGTTCTTGGGTTCTATAAGAGAGTAAGCTGAGCAAGCCAGAGGTAGCAAGACAGTAAGGAACATCCCTCCATGGCCTCTGCTTCAGCTCCTGCTTCCTGACCTGCTTGAGTTCCAATCCTGACTTTCCTTGGTGATGAACAGCAATGTGGAAGTGTAAGCTGAATAAACCCTTTCCTCCCCAACTTGCTTCTTGGTCACGATGTTTGTGCGGTAAAAAACCCTGACTAAGACAGTACCCTTCAAATTTTCTATATCTGAAATTTAATCACTTTTTTTATATATACCAACCAAAGACTAAGGGTTGGTGCATTAGAAGGTACTGAGTCCTAAGGATAGAATCCTCGTGAATGAAGCTAGGGCCCTGATAACAGGACACCAGGGAGCATTCTTGGTCTCTTTCACAATATAACAGTATAAGAAGCCTGGAGTCGCCAAGCCACATGAGAGTCCTCACAGGAATCTGAATGTAGGCAGCGTAATCTAGGACTCCCAGCATCTGAAACTGTGACCATTCATTGTGTCTAGGCCACCAGTCAATGGTATTTTGTTAAATCAGCCCAAATTAATAGAGACATATGGCTCTAATGAAGGTAATTAAGGAATGCACTAGTTATAGAATAAATATTAAGAACGAAAAATCCCCACCATCAAAAGGCAGACCTTTTATCACTCTATTAATCAAAGTACTTAAAGATACACACCAGTTAAATGTACTAAACAATTAAATTAAATTAAACACAATACATAGGTTCTCTGTGTAGGTTTGTTTTTCCATCTATTATAAAATTCTTTCAGGGCCGGAGAAGAGAAACTAGGTGTATTCCTAGTGGTGACTGGAATCAGGGAGATCCCGACCAATGAGAGACTGCCTCAAACAACCCCTGTTGTTGACCTTCTGGCTTCTACTGACACACATGTGCACACAACCACACATATAATAATGACAGAGGCCTCAAAAGCTGGCTCAGTAGTACTACTAATGTGCTACTTCAGACTTGGTTTGGGTCATTAAAGAAATAATTTTAATTCCAGTTCTGTGTATTTCCAGATTATTGCTTGCTGTAATATCTATGGCTATTGCAGCACAGTGCTCAAGTCAGCTTACCCCATTTTACTGGGTAAACCTCACATGAAATAACATTTGGCAAACCTTAAGATTTGGAATGCACCAATGCTTTAAATAATCAGTTCATATACAGGTAAAAATAGCCATGGGCAATAAAGAAATAGTCAGATATCCAATTGGCAAAGGTCCCCAAGGAGGGACACTTCACAAGGCCCTATCCCTAGCTAAGGACAGTATGGGTGGTTGATGGCAGCCAGGATAGTCATGTTTCTCTGTGATTGTGGCTACAGTTAGGTTTCCAGTGCTCCGGGGTATGGAGCCACACCTGTGTGCATAGAGGCAGCAAATTGGGTGTGGCGTGAAAAAATGAAGAAGGCGAGGAGACAATAAGTTGGAAGGGGGATGGGCTGGTGGCTCAAGGGGATTTGAGGGGGAAATGCCGGGTGACTATCATCGTATATTGCATATATATATGAAACCATCAAGGAATAACTTAAACTAATAAAGAAAAATGTAATGTGAGAAGGCACTTAGAAAACTGCAAAACTTATGACTTCTGTTTATAATGTAAAAACAAACAAACAGCCTAGTCCTCTAAATGAAAACAGAGGTCATTGAAAGAGATGCAAATAGACGTGAGCCCAATGCACTACAGCTTCGAATAATTTTTTGAAGCCAAACTGAGCACAGGCGGTCCTATTTTTCAGGCTCTCCAGCTGTAAAGTACTCATCTGGATATCACCTTGCCATGCTCTCCACAGCTTGGATTTGATTGTTTTTTCATTTAACAGACTTATACCAAGAGAACGGCTTATTCCAGGAACTATTCCATTCTCTGAACAAATGGAGATCACGACTTTTGATTTTCTTTTCTACTGACCCTTCTGCTTTTCTGTAGTATGAGCAGCCCTATATAAACCTTATCCTAAAAGGAGTATGCATTTAGGCTGGAATACTGGGAATAAGGGAAGGAGAGAAGACAAGGTCTGGGAATAATTTATTTAGGGAGTCTGCATCACAAAACCCCACACCTACTGTACCAAGAGCTGACACAGGCCAGAGAGATGCAGAAGGCCAGATTACCAGTAAGCTAAGTATCAGAATTGTTCATGTAGGACATAGCAGAGGCAGATACAGTCAGGTGTAATAAGCAATGAAGAGTTTATTTAGCAGCCTCTTTGGTGACTTTGAAAAGCATGCATTTTCTCCAGGATTAGGAGTGCTGTCATAACTCTCTGAAGACTGTGTTGTCAGAAATGGCATGCATGAAGGGATTCAGAAATAGTAAGCAGACTTCAAAGGACCCAACAAAGGCTGCTCCCTCCTAACCTGTGCAGCAGCCAGTGCACTCTTGTGGTCTTCCAAAGTCACTACAAGCTGTTCATGCTCGGAGAGTAAATTCTTATGCTGTTGCTACACAAAAAAGAAGTTTACACGTTGAGCTAAATTAATGTCACAAAACAAACCTCTTTGGTGTGGCCACCCAAATGCTATATTTGCTCATTTGGTGGAAGTGATAGCAGCATTTGTTATGTTCAAAAATTATTAGAGACAGGTATGATTCATGGAGTATTCTAAAATCTCTCAAAACTGCTGCCCTGCTACGCAGATAAACCTTTCATTAGTAGTTATCCTCTACAAATAAAAACCACCTTACAGTGTAATTATCCAACAAAATAATGAGTTCAGTATTGATAGAAATATTCAGATGTCCCAGGACACCTTTAGTTTATGACACCAAAGTAGTAAGAGTATCAAGTATACACCAGGCATGCAAAGCCCATGTCAGTGATGAGTTTGCAAAGCAGATCAATAAGGAATCAATTACTGAAAAGAAAAATATTTTTTTATTTTTTTTATTGTGTGTGTGTGTTTGTGTGTGTGTGTTGGTCATGGGGTATGCATGTGAGTACAGTATGTACAGAGGACCCACAAGGACATTAGATCCCCTGGAGTTGGGGGTAGAGGTGGTTATGAGTTATAGTACTAGGAGCCAAATGTGGTTTCTCTGCAGTAGCAGCAAGCACTCAGTCTTTTTCCAGCCATCTGTCCAGCTCCCAGGAATGACTTCTGAAGCCATTCTGCAAAGTAAAGAAGACAAACGCCCCAGAGCCCAATGTGCGACTCATCTCACCTTGACATCTTGAAGCTGGGTGTGGATGTCTTGGTGCGCTTTTCTGAGTTGTCTATTCTCTTCTCTCAAGTTATACACAGTTTCTGTGTTACAGGAGAACAGCCGCACATCAACACAAGAACTCTCTAGTTGTTATGCCATTATTTGAAACTTGAAAACTTACTTAAAGATATATTTTGAAGTTTAACAGTAAAATATTCCAAGCCAACAAAAGATGATATCATATAGGTGCACAGCATGGGTTCAAAAGCGAGTTGCAAAATGATCTGGGTAATTGGTCTCTGGAAACAGTCTATGCATTTCATAGTAAGTCAACAATTTAATCACACAGGTGTTGAAAATGAAACATTTCTGTTAATTAGCAATCCCTTGGGGTTGAATGTAATAGGCAGAGAGGGTCTCAGATTTGAGGATCTTCACAAATAAAAAGTAGTTATGCAAAGAACAGACTTTATTTCTCATAGCATGAATAATTTTAACATCCCTTCAGAAGGTAGTAAAGACAATAGAAACCTCACTTACCTGATGATAACCTCTTTTTTTTTTCTTCATCCTATCACTGAATTCCTGGTTAATCTAAATTCGACTCTGCATTAGAACCTGATAGTGTGAAGTCAGAGTGAAGTCCCCAAACCTCCCCTCCCTTTCAGGTACCAGCTTCCTCTGCAGACTCTAGATCTATCTCTCTACTATTAGAAGCCTTATCATTACATGTATTTTACATGTCAAACACTATTCAAACTTACAAACTTGGTGGTCTTTTGAAAAGCATGCCTATATAGTCTTTTCTATCTTTGGGTACTTACTCATCACTGTTTAAAATGAATCTAAAAATATTGGTCAGTATGAGGGCAGTAAGTCCATGGTAGTACATAACATAAGGAAGCTAAATCCTGGCTTGGTGACTTTATAATTTATTTTAGAAGAGCCTATGGCTGGGAGAAAGAAACGGGCACAATTAATACATTGAGCTGGGAAAGCAGGCATTAGTTAAATCTGGGCTGCACCAGGCAAACTGTCCCCACATAGAGATACCTCTGCAGACAAGGCTCCATTTCTCCAGGGAAGTTAAGTAGCAGAGAGAATCAGCTCCCTTCTCTCACCACAGTCAGTGGTCAGTTTTACTTTCTTATTGCCCCTTCTGGACACGTGCACACAGGATTTATCCTTGCACTTGGGGGCAAAAAGAACAAAGTAAGATCCGGCCTTCATATCATAGCCGATTATCTTAGATGTCAAAACGGGACACAAACAGGACAGCACTGCCATCTACAAGGGCTTGAAATATCTAACCTTGATGAGCTAGCTAGTCCTGGTATTTTACTTGCAAACATATTAGCAGTGGCTTCTACAAGTTCTCCGGGCTTTGGCCAGCAAGGTTTGCTCACCAGCCTCCAGATCTTCCTATGCTAAATAAAGCAGGATGCCAGCCTGCCTGCCTCCAGGTTCAAGATGAGAATTCAGTAAAACCATTCAGCATAAGGTCTCTCTCACTGGTCCTAATACATTATAGAAATGTGTCATCAACTATTATATTTACAATGATGAAGAGAATTATACAGGTTTTCATGCTGTCAGCCTTCCTTAGGAGAGAGGGAGATCAAGATACTCCTCTTGGACCACATGAAGTTACGAAAGAATTGCCTGCACTCATGGCCCCCAGCCACCTCCGCCCCTTCATCTATCACAAAATGCTGTAACTTTACTGCGTAAGTCTTTTATCTAGAGTTCTGCCTTACTTCCTCTTCCATCGCTGTGATAAAAAACCCTGACAGAAGCAGCTTAGGGGAGAGAAGGTTGGCTTTAGTCCACACTGCTAGGTCATAGCACATCCCTTTAGGAACATCACAGTGGCAGGTGTGTGAGATATCTGGTCATACTGCATCCAGAGTGAAGACTAGGATAGGGAGGGATACCTGTTGTCAGCTCTCCCAAGCATTTCCCTTCAGTCCAGAACTCGATTGATGAAATGATGCTGTCCACAATTAGGCTAACCCATCTCAACTGACCCAAATACAAAAAAAAAAAAAAAAAAAACCAGCACAGGCACACACATAGGCCAACCTAAGCCAGACAATCCTTCATTGAGATATTTTAGGGTGGGTTTAGATTGATTGAAGTTGGTAATGAACAGCTTTTAGTAAAGTAACACAATTATTCTAATAAAACCTAAGTACAAACATGTAAAGTGCCCATCATGGTGTCAAGGCACTTTCTTTTTTTTTTTTTGTTTTTTTTTTTTGTTTGTTTTTTTTGTTTTTTTTGTTTTTTTGTTTGTTTTTTTTATTTGATATAATTTATTTACATTTCCAATGATTTCCCCTTTTCTAACCCCCCCCCCACTCCCCGAAAGTCCCGCAAGCCCCTTTCTCTTCCCCTGTCCTCCCACCCACCCCCTCCCACTTCCCCGTTCTGGTTTTGCCCTATACTGTTTCACTGAGTCTTTCCAGAACCAGGGGCCACTCCTCCTACTCCAGTGTTTCAGATATCTTCAAGAAATTCTTTCAAAAGTTGTATCCTATAAGTATGACATTCTTTGCTTTCTGTCTCTTCTAAGTGTGGTGCGTGCACGTGTGCAAGTGTGTTTTATGTGTATGTGTGTAATTTCTTTTCTTACTAATGACCAGTTCCAGAAAGCATCCTGTATTTACACTTTTATGCAGGGTGCAAAGTTCTGAGGTTTAAATACCTTGGCAGTCAGAAATCACATATTTGTGTCCTCCAATTTTTTATAATTCTGATTTCAGATATATAATTAACATTTTACTATATATGAATGTTGCTTTAAAAAATAATGAAAAAAGGAGCTGGTTTGGAATTTAAGAGCCCTTACTGCTCTTCCCGAGGATCCCAGTTTAATTCCCAGCACCTAGAAGGTAGTTCACAACCATCTCTTACTCCAGTTCTGGGGGGTCTAATGCCCCCTTGGTAACTGAGGCATGCTTGTGGTACACAGGCATATGTGCAGGCAAAACACCATTTACATAAAGCAAAAATTAAAAGAGTAAAATTGAGTGGATTATACATAAGGGAGATTGCTATTCAGTGTGATAATTAAAGTTGAAAGCACTAAATAATCTAAAGGCCCTAAAGAAGGTCAGTACCACAGCGCTTGTGCATGTTCCTGTTGAAATGGTGTACGAAGAGATCTCTGGCCCTATCCAATACCTTTTAGCTTAGAAAGCTCTTGTTCCTTTTCTTGCTGCAGCTGCAGGTATCTCTGCTTGTGGTCATTGAATGTTCTGCTGAAGTCTTCTCCTTGTTTACGATGTTCCTCTTCCAAGTCACTGTGCTGCTTCCTCAGCTCCTCATGCTGACTCTGCAAGAGCAACACTTGAGCAGACATGTCCTTAAATCACACAGCGTTTATTTCTTCACTGAGTGGCCTTTCTCTTATCAGAAGGTGAGAATGCATGGCAGAATAAGCTCTGTTCCTAAAGTAGGGTTCTGTTTGTCCCATTCATTTCCTCTTCAACTGAGTAGTCTGAGATCAAGTTCAAACATAAATCTCCTCTTGGTTTTAAACATCAATATGAGTGAGAAGCTAGCCCAAGCTATGAAAGGGGGGGGGGGGTTGGGGAAGGCTCTGAGGCTATTTCCCTGTAGTCAAATTATCATAGAAAGGAGATAATAATAAATCTTGGCTACTTTGTGTATTTTCTCTAGTTAACAAGCAAGATCAAGGCTTCAGAGTATTCATGGGAGGTTCCAGGGTAACTTTAGGCTAAGCTACCTAAATCTGAAACTGCTCAAGACTCTTCATGGTATAGTATTTGCTCTCAAACCTTTTAGATTGCTTCTTTTTCCTAATGCAAGATAAATGCTATGCCAACTATTGGTGTTATATTGACTAGAATGTCAAAGAAATAATGGAAAGAAAAAGTCTGTTTATTTTCAATATGCACTCAATTCTCTTCTAGATGTTTTAGAAATACTCAAAGGTAGGACCATTTACCACAAAGGGCCACTCTATTCAACATTTCTTTGATTTTCAGTTTTCTAGTGACCCAGTTTGAGAGTGATTGTAATAGAAAAGAGTCAGAGGGGACCATTTTGGCATTGGGGAAAGTAATGAAATGTTTCTAGAATTCATTTTTATTTTTTGATTTCATATCAGAATTTTACACCATCATTACAAGTTAGTTAAATTCCACAGTCTCCAAACGCTTATGCGGAAGGATGGTCTTCTTTAAGTACTACACTCCTGAAGACAGACGGTAGAGGTTTTAGTTTCAACAGAGGGTATGTGCCCTGCTGATGTGAATGGATACAAAGCAGAAAACCAACACCCAAGACTACTGTGGGGCAGAGACCAAGGGAGGATAGGCACATGGTGCTGAACAAAGTGCTACTGTCTGCCAGGTTGGCAGAATCAATGACTCTCTTACTTTCCTTTTTGTGGTTTTGACCTTCCTTTGACACATAAGAATGAGTTTTTCCCAAAGCCCAAGGAAAGAAAATATTAAAAATATAAACTCTGTTCTTCAAGTAGCTAAAAGTACACCTCTTAGGCAGACATTAGTAACACAAACAAAGCTTTTGAGTTTTACACACTCCAGTCTGCATAAAATAAAGGAAAAACCACTGTGAGAGACTAAGCAAACCACAAACTCTAAAGACATCAAAGGGAACAAAATTTTAAAAGTAGGTAACCAGAGAACCCAATTATGATATTAAAAAACAGGTAATTCATTAACCACATTTTTGTAAAAAAAAAAAAAAGTAGTAATCATGTGACATATTAAAACCATTGACAATTTTTAGACAACTATGACAATAATACCAAGTGAACTTTCTCTAAGCCTTCTTGTTTGTAACATTGACCATCGTTAACCAGTTCAAATGTCGCCTGCTCCCTTCATGCACAACAGTTTAGGTTACTTACCTTCAGCATCTGATGTTGGACATTCAATGCACTATATCTGCTATTGGAATCTTGCTGTAAATAAAAGAAAACCAAATTAATAAAAGATAGATGATCTGGTTCTTTTGCTGTGGACAGTTTCCTTCCCTAAAAAAGGATTTTCATTTTTGCTTTAGTACACTAACATAAATTCTGTGGTAGAGAGTGCTTGTCTTTAGGGACATTTCTTTATTTTTTATTTAGCACTACTGGAGATTACACTCAGGACCTTGCATATACTAGGCAATCACTCTACCACTGAGCCACCCCCTAAGAAGTCCCATTTCTCAGGACCTTGCATGTACTAGGCAATCACTCTACCACTGAGCCACTCCCTAAGAAGTCCCATTTCTTACTTAACAGCAGAAATGAGGCTTCAATTTTCTCCTGGGTTTCTGAGTAATAAAGAAATTAGACATGGAATCATAAAATGATAGGTTGACAGGATGTTTAGAAATAGTTTGTGGATTTGTTTCTCATAATCCAAAGGAGCCTAGATGTGCAGATACTCAATGGACTTCTTTAAGTCACTGTATAACTAATACAGGGTTTAGTGCCCAGGACACATGGGAGGGGTGGGAGATACATCAATTAAGAGCAGAGCTCGAGCAGGGAAGTGGTGGCACACACCTTTAATCCCAGCACTTGAGAGGCAGAGGCAGGTGGATCTCTGAGTTCGAGGCCAGCCTGGTCTACAGAGTGAGTTCCAGGACAGCCAGGGCTTTACAGAGAAACCCTGTCTCAGGGAAAAAAAAAAAAAAAAAGAGCCAGTTCAGGCTGTCTTAAGGGATGGATAGAAAGGCTGCTTCAGTTAGCCTTTCTTCATTGTACCCCCACAGACAGGAAGCAGAACCAGCATCAGTACTTTACAGAGTACTAAAGGGACAACTGAACAGCAGCTTGAACGTAAGCTGATGAGATCTGAATTCTCCCTTCTGATCCCATATTCTAGAACATCCCTGCGATCTAAGGGAACAGCTGTGCACATAGCCCTCCTGGTTCTGGTTCCAACATCCTAGGCTGCCACTCCCTTCTCTAGGTGGATTTGGTTTTCCACAGCACTCCCCTGCAGTGCTGCCACCACACAGGGGCACTCCCTCATTTTCTTCTTATAGCTCCTAAAATAAGCTACACTTCTGGTTCATCATTCATCCCCCACCTTACTCTTTATTTTTATTTTATTTCTTTTTTTAGTTTATAAAGAAACTACACTACAAAATACACTATTGTGTGCTCCCAGGTCTGGTTGGGACTTTTAAAAGCAAGTTCGAGTTAAAAGCTGAAAATTTCCTTCAGGCAATTCAAAGAACTGACTTTTCTCAGCTTTGAAATTACTAAACACAAATGTTTTATTCAACTAGCATTCACACATTTCTGTAGTGTAAGACAAAGACTGGCTTTTCTCCAGACAATTTTAACTTTAAAATATTTTTAAATGCCAACACTACTCATTCTGTCCATATTTCATCCTTCAGATTCCTGCAATGTGAACTCTAAGACAGTTAGTTCTCCTTGCTGATAGTACTTTGTAAGCAAACAGAAGTCTTTCATGTCAGAGAAAAGAGACACCATTGGCAAATAAAAGAAAGAATAGACATGAGCTTCCCTGCTGGCACACACAGTGGCATATACCTACAATGCCAGCACTAGGGAAGTTAAGGCAGGAGGATCAGGAATTCAAAGTTATCATCTGCTACTCAATGATGTAGAGGTCTTCTTGGATACAGTAGAACCTGTCTCAAATGCATTCCAGATCCAAACACAACCAAACAAATATCATGTGACACAGAGAAGCTACCTCAGTTTATCACTAGTTATCAGCAATGTGTCGAGAAGCAAGAAAAGGTACGGTTTAAATAAAAAATGCATACAAGTTTTCCCCTCGGTACTTTTTGTAACAAAAATGTATGTCCACCGTCCAATGCTAGAGATAAATGGTGTAAAATTTTTTGCAGTTATATTTTTCTCTCCCTTAACGTTCATGAAAACAAAATAAAAGCCAAAACAGAACAAAGCCTTACCCTTCCTTTGTTAAGTGTTTCTTGTGCTTCTAACTTATAAACAAGGAAATCTAGGAAAGATAAAAATAGAGAAAGTAAAGTATAAGTTAATCCATTTAAAAACTCTTAAACATCCCTGAGAAAAAATGATATACTTTACTCAGGCTTACAAAAATGATATCTGGTTTTTCAAATCTACATACCTAGTAATTTATGCATATCATTTGACCTCTCGAAGCTTTGGGAAACACATGACAAAGATTATAGTTTTCCACTTACCCTGCTGTCTTCAAGCCCTGCATCACCAGAATCCATGGCAAGTGACTAATAGCACACTTACAATATCTCTGTGAAATCTCCCTTTAAAACTGCAGGGGGTGGGGAGGTATGCATTTGAGACAAGGGTGATTTATAGCTACCCACTAGAGGGCACACTAAACTCCTTCAGGAACTGAAAAGACAATCAAGCCATCTAAACCATCTTCAATGCTCTGAAAACTTTATTATCCACTAGATGGCTCTATAAAATCACTCTGCAGAGGAAGGCAGAGCAAAGCCAACTCTTAACGCATTTCTCAGGATGTTAAAGTCTGTCCAACCTGTGAGTCAGAACAGTATCGCATAGTACCCAGCACCCACCCCACTCACCAAAGGAGCCATGGGTTTACATTCCAAGATTCATCACAAAACATGAGTAAATAAGAACTAGGAATGGAGATAACTTTCGGTAGCTAGATGCTAGAATGCACACTTGTTTCAAAAGCTCTGACAAAATTCAATAGCATTGCCTGTGTTAAGTGGGAATTCCTAAGGGAACAGCTGTGCTGGTCAAATTTTTAATGAACTTATAGTAACAGCTGCTTCATTCAAAAGATTCCAGGTAGTGGGCCAACTCACTGAGTTACAGATGTAAGGTGGAGTGTATAAAAAGTGGCATATTCTAAACAATGCATCTTTTCCCAAACCCCAACCGTCAACAGAGGTTTGATGCATCAGTAATACATCTATGTATACCATGAAGGCTGCAGAAACAGAAGGGGACGCTTCTAAGCCCAATCCTGAATCTCTAGTACAGACAGTTCTCTATAGGAAGGAAGGAAGGAAATGAAGACCTTTAAGTCATGACCTGGTGATGAAGCTCGCACATCTCCCACTTGCTCTCTGTCTTGACTTCCCAAAGGAGAAGAAAAGGCTACTTCCCCATTACTGAGACTATATAAAATGTCGGCTCTGTGCCTCACACATTTATTGACAGCTCTTTCTCTGCCCACTTATAGCACTGGCTTCAGTCAGATTGAGAGACAACTTAACAACAACAACAAAAAACAAACAACAAAAACAAAACAAAAAAAACCCCACGAAACCAAACAGCACCATAGTTCAAGTACATGAAAAATCCAAGAAGGGTAGGAGGAAATATCAGGGCACAGGCTCACATTGTCTTACCTTCCTTTGCTTTCTTGTGTTCAAGCCTTTCTTTTTGCAAAGATTTCTCTAATCTTGATCTGTGTTCATATACAACTGGAAGAGAAAGAGTTACATTTGTCAGGGAACTAAAGCGTCCAGAGTAAAAGTAACAGCAATTTTAAAAACATGAAACAATATAGGAATCAATTAAAATAAAGACATAAAGTTTCACATTTGGGGTAAAGAAAGCAGATAGACCAATTTAAAGATTCAGATTTTGTGCAAACAGTATGCACAAGAATACACATGCAATTAGGCATAATTCTGGGTGGACTCCCTAGCAAATACATGTTAGTTGGCTACAAACTTTTTTCTTTTTCTCTCTTAACCATGTGCCTTGAGGAGGTCCACTATATCTCTTACCAGACAACTGTGCCTATTTGCATGACTTCAATTACAGGCCACTAAGGAGCTGTTCACTCATACACACCCCCTGCTCTAACTTCCCTGGTGAGTACCAGAGAGTATTTCCCTCTCAGTATCCCTTATCTGCAAGGTCAGTGTCCTCTGCAGCTCAACCAACGTGAGCTAAACCAATTACCATCAAAAGCGAAACAGCAAACCAGTAGAGTATTGGAGCCAACGTGCAAAAGAAACACAAAGAAAGAAGAGGGAGAGACACCCCAAAGAACCTCTGAAAGAAAACGCTCACGGAAGAGTCAGGTTCACTATCCACGGCAGCAAACTGATGTCTGTGCCGGAGGGACTTCCTGCCTTCTCTGCTTTCTGCTTATTGATTCACTCTGAGGAAATCAGGGGTGCAGAGAGTAGGGAGGAAGCTAGACATGTGGAAGGAAGAAGAGAGCAGTGCTCATCACAGCTCTGAATGCACACTGGTGGATGTACAACTGCAGCAAGCAGAAGCTGCAAGTGAGAGAAACGTCACCTGATTTATTACACCAGGCTAGATCAGATGCAATGGTCGGCAAACCAAAGACATATGTACTGGTATAAGCTACTGATAAATATTCAGGGGCATTTGATTCTGTTTTAATTCCCAGAGGAGCCTGAGAAACCAACAAATGTCTCTTGGACTTTGTCTGGGAACGGAGCCTCAGTGGCAGAGTGAGCAGGAAGTAAGGGCTGAGAAAGGGATAAATTCAATTTCAGGTGGATCTTCCAACTCCTGTTCGCTCAGCATTATGTCAACTCTGATCTCATTCTCCAGCAAGCTAAGCCAATTCCCTTACTCCATTCTTTGATCAGACCCCAGCACTCCCTGGCTATATATAATTCCATCATCTTTGGTCAATAGCTGTCTGTGTACAACACAAGAACTGTCTGCACACAAATGGCTGCTGCCAAAGATGTCAGGATCACAGCAACTCCCCTCTCTCTCCTGCTATGACCGGCTGCCACTGCCAGGATCACCTGTTTCCAGCTCTGCTCTCCCAGTCACAGCTTCCTGTTACCAGTGACTGCTGCTTGCCTTCCTCTGCTGCCTAGACTGGTACTAAAAACCCCACCATGCATGATCGCTGGAACAAGGCAGAGAAGGTAAAAGTTTTACTGATAATTATGATATGCACATTGTTTATCCACTGCCAATAATATTACCCTATTTCTTTTTACTTGAAAAATCCCTTTGAAGAGACCACAAGTAAGCATTTTTCCAGTTCATTAGAATCCCATCTTTCCATAATCATCATAAGTATTAAAGATAAGAAAGACCAGGTAGAGTCTTTTCACCTTTCTAGAAAATGAGATCACAATACACACACACACACACACACACACACACACACACACACACTACTTCACCATGCATTTCTCAGGCTTGTGAGCTGGCAATCTATCTAGTGGGTTTATTGTTTCTGTTGGAAGAAAGATTGCACATCTATCCTTGTCACTCGTCTCTATTTTCCTATTTATACTTTGAAGGGCATTAGTCAAGATGAACTAAAGCTACACAATGACACATAATGGATATTCTCATAGCAACAAGCAAGTCTAGTGGGGGATAGAAACAATGGTTCAAACCTGTCATTCAAACTCTTTAATTTCATGTAACTAAGATTTGAAATGTAGGAACTCATGAAAAAAAAAAAAGAAAAAAGAAAAACCTCTTTAATACTCATCTCCCAAGTTTGTTGAAAGAGGATGTACTATTTTCTATGCAGTAAAGAATGGTAAAAGGGCTTGTTTCTACTTAAAATAAAACAAAACAAAAAAGGAAAGAAACAGCTCCTAGGGGGTTAAAACAACATTCGAGAGCTTCCTTCAACCATTCGGCATTTTAACACCAGCTTTCACCTAAACGTTACAAAAGAAATGCTGTGTGTATTCATTTCTGGGTGAAAGACTGTTTTCAGAAGTTCAGAACAAAACACGCCAACTCAGGACCGAGAAGCTGGAGAGATAGTCCAGTGGTATGAGCTCTCGCTGCTCTTGCAGAGGACCTAGGTTTGGTCACCAGATAGGATGCTTGACAGCTATCAGCAACTCCAGTTCCAAGAGTTCCACGCTCTCTTCTGCTCTTCACAAGCACCAAGCATGCTTGCGGTTCATCTACACACATGCACACAAAAGCACTCACATGCATAAAATAGATAAATACTTTAAAATTTAAAAAGTTACTATTAACAATCCTTTAAAACGCTCCATCAAATGTCTTAACTCCTTAAGGAGTGGGAGGGCAATGCTACTTTAGCAGGACCAAAAATAGTCCATGATTTTGTCCCCTCTCTAGATCTGACTACAATCTACCATTTTCCTTTACAAAGCCTGGGCTAAAGCTTGGATGAGAGTCACATTAACTGGTAGGTTTGTCATTAATTAAATTTTAAATGAACACATTTGTAATTTCAAAACTTGTGGCTATAGCATGCCACAAATATAGTTAACAAATTTTTTAAAAAAGGAAATTTAATTCAAAGCAATTCATATCTCTCAGAACAGAGTGGTTTAAAAGGCATTTGGGTAATTTCAGTACTAAAATCAGGTATTTAGGATAATTTGTATGTGAGTGTGTGTTATACTCATTCCTATCGATGCGTCTGAGTGTTAAAGTGCATGGAGAGACAAGACAGGCATCAGGAATCTTCCCTGTCTCTCTCTGTCTTATTTGTTTGTTTTTTGAGACAGGACCATTCTCTGAACACGAAGTCTAGCCATCCAGCTAGACCATCTGACCAATGGAATCCAGGATCCACCTGTGCCACTGGCAGTGTGGACATTACAGACATGTCCCATGACACCTGGCTCTTTATCTGGGTTCTGAGGAGGTGAACATGAGTCTTCATTCTGTGCAGCAGACACTTCACCAACCGAGTCCTCTCCCCAGTCCCATTATGATAGTTTTAAAAAACCACTTTGACCTATAGGACCAATTCACTATAGTACAGAAGATGGTGAATCAACATGAAGATAGCATTACAGATACATTTTTATGGTATCTTTTATTCTTGCTTTTATAATGTTACTTTATACAAAGTCTGAGGATGAATACAGCAAATCGTAGATAATCCATAACAAACAAGTACCTAAAGGAGCAGGGGAGACTCCTCCTAGGTTTGATCCTCACACTGAAGCTTTCCGCTTGCTCCTAGGACAGGGAGAGGGCCCCAGTAAAGCACAGTGTTTGGGTGCCTCTTCCTGGCCTCCCTGTTAGATGATTCCTCCACTGTTACGTCAAGGATTTTCATCTCACTCCACCTCATGTGCATGCTGCTACAATTTGGATTTTGAATGTATTCCTGGATCCACAGGTTCAAAGCTCAGTCCTCGAGTGACACCACTGGGAGGCAGTGGGACTTTAGCAGGTGCGACCTAGTGAGGGTCCCTAGGACACTGGAATGTTTTGTGAAGGTGATTCTTACTTGTTCTTGGCTACCACTAAGAAGTTATTTTTTTCCCACCACATGCCAAAAAAAAAAAAAAAACATAAAAAACAAAAAGCAACAAAACAAACAAAAACGAAACAAAATAAAAACCAGGCCCAAGCATTACAGTCTGTAACTTTCAAGACTGAGCCCAAGCAAGCTTTTTCTCTAGATAAGCTAATTGTCTCAGGTATTTGCTATAACAGTGGCATGAACATAACACAGTTATCTTCCATTACAATCTTCCCTGCCTGGTGTATCATTTATACTTTAATTTGGTTGCTATCTAACTCTCCTGCATGTTTAAGACACAGACTTTGGGGGAGTACCTTCTCATGCCTTCCATTCCCATTCTCAACGATCTATTTGTTGTTCATCTTCCAGCCCCACAGACTTCTTGCTTCTCCTGAACATCCAAGAGCCATATTAACTCAGCACAACACTGATTTTTCTTCAGGTGTCTGCATAAATGGGTTCTGAATTCCCTTCACGTACTCAGGGCTAGGGAGATAGCTCAGTGGGCAGGAGTTCTTACTGGCCTATCGTGGGGACCCACCTGTAAACCCCTAAAAGAATCAGGCTGAGCACAAGACTGTGCAATGTCTTCAGAGCTGAAAGGAAAATCTCCAGCTGCATGGGAGTCTCCCACCATACAGGGCAAAGCTACAGTTTACAAGGCATGCATGGCTACATGTCCAGGCTGTGGCAAGAGAAGCAAACGTTACTCCAAAGAAAAACATACTGTATGCAGACTTTATACAGGTACCTTCTTATCTCAGCAGTAGTAGGATTTGGCCAGATTATTTTAAAATATTTCCAGAAAATAATGAAGAAAAGAAAAATAAGAAACAGGTAAATGAAAGTGGGGCAAGGGGAGTTGTTTCTAGACCTTCAAAATGATGCAGAGATACACACCGACCCTCTTAAGAAGGAAGGGGTAAACATGTGTTATGGTTTGAATGTAAAATGCCTCCAGCTGGTTCATGTGTTTGGAGAGTTGATCTCCAGCTGGTGGTGATGTTTTGGAAGATTGTGGTGTGTTAGGGAGCAGAGACTGCTTCAGAGAGCAGCCCCACATGCTGTCTGCTCTCAACTTCCCTATAGTACATATCATGTGCCTAACTGCCTTAAGTTACTGTCCCCAAGGCCTCTCCAGCATGATGGGTGGGATCTCTTGAGCTATCAGCCAAAATAAACACTTAATTCTTTAAGTTGTCTGCAGATATTTGGTTCCATCAACAAGAAAATTATCTAATTTGGTATTAACGACACAAGGATTTTTATAATGAAATAATGGAGCTATGTGATTGAAGCAAACATAAAAGTCAACTTTCATAATCATCCAACTTTTTTATGAGAATTCGCCTCCACAGACACTTTATATAAATCTTACCAAAGAAACTAAAGTTCAGTATTCAAATGCCAGCTCTTATTGTGGTTTCTATGTTACAAACAGATATTTATTGATTACACACTATGTTCCAGGCAGTCTTCTGACTACTGGGACTATGGCCATGAACAGATTAGTTTTTTAAGTCTGCCTTCTAGAAACCAATATTCTGGTCTGACTGAGACACAGACATGATGAATAATGAACAAAATAAACACTATATTATATGGTAACGGAAACAGCAAGATTAAAAAAGACTGAAAAATATTGGAAGTATGGAGAGGGATGGGGAGGCAGGTTTCTCTTCCATGTGCGAGGCTTCCTTAAGAAGGACTCATTGGAAGCTAAACTTAGAAGAATTACAGAGACGCAGAGATAGAATGTGAGTGCTGCAGACAGAGGAAGCAGATCAGAAGCATGCTTGTGCTAAAAGACAGATGTTCAGAGGTCTGAGCACTTGATCATGGACAGCCTTGGGGGCAAAGGATTGGGGAAGCAGAAACACTCCATAGGTCTCTAACTTGGATCTATACTCACATGGATGTAGGGAATCATTGGTTTGCTCTGAACAGAAACGTGATGGGAAGTTTGCAGTGACGAGACTTCATGGGGTACACGATATAATCAGGGCGTGGTGTTATGTAGCACTGTCCTCCAAATTGAAGCAACCCCACTTAGAGGAAAGGAGGAGTCTCAAGATCCAAGAGCTAATGTAACTTATGCGGCACAGGAGCTCAGTCAGTTACAACATCCACACTGTTCCTCCCCAGGGAAGAACAGGAACAATTACCTCAGAGAGGAGACTTCACTGAACTATGTGTAAGTCGTACAGGGTAGTCTAGGAATGCAGCTTTTGGGGGTGAATTCTAGAGTAGGCTGTTTGCTGATATCGCTGCTCTTCAGTCACGCATGCTGATTAACGTTACCCCTCGTCCCTGTCAATAGTGCCGCGTATCTCACTGAAGCACTGAGACAGACCCAGCCTGTCAACAGTCTAGCACAGGGTGGGAGGGAGCCTGTGCGTCTTCACTCCAGAGGAGTTGTGCACAGTTGATAGCTTCTTGGAGAGGGGCAGTCAATTTTCTTTAAGTTTGTGGCTCTTGGTGGGTCAACTACATTCAGGAGGGCAGTCCTATACCTATGACTATATATGGGTAGCGCAGATTCGAGTTGGTGGGTAATTTTAAAAAAAGGATGTGAGTTGGGAGTGGATCTGAGGTGTTAAGGGGAGAAGTGAGGGTTGATAGGATCAAAACACATTGCTAAAGTTAACAAAAAGTAATAAAATATTTAAAAAAATTAAGCCAGGTAGCAAGTTGGTACTTACTGAATAATTCTATTTATACAAAGTTCAAGAACAAGCAAATGAATGCTGTGGACTAGCACTTAACAATGTGTGTGTGTGTGTGTGTGGCAAGCTGAGGAACCCTATCTCAAACCAAAGAAGGAGAAGAAGGAGGAGGAGGGGGAGGAGAAGGAGGAGGAGGAGGATGAAGCGGAGGAGGAGGAGAACAACAAAAGAAACCAAGAACATAAAAATGTTTAAAGGGTCATCTTGCCTATATCTCTAGACATTATTCGATTTAAACTTATATGCAGAATGACGTCAATATCAATATAAGCTGAGGTTTTTTAATTCTCACACAGTTTTCAGGGGACACAATTGTCTCTTGATATAGATATAGGGAGATTTATGTCATATGCCTTTTCTGGAAACGTTGCACTGTCTCACGATGCTTAGCGTGACTGTTACCTTTATTTGTCCAGTGACAGCACAGTCATACTTTCTGTTTAGCTAACTCCTTGACTGATTGATTTGGTTTTATTTTTGTGGAAAGCTTTGTTTCCAAAGAGATTTTGTATTTGCAATTTTGCGGACACATTCCTGGGAATAAATACCCACTGTTTTTAAATGTTCCTGTAGGCTTAAAAAAAAAATCTGTCAGGTGCCTTCCATAAATATCTAACTGCATCAAATGAGGTCACTTTGAACTCAAGTGTCCTCCTCACACATATCTGCTACTTGAAGCAGTGGAGAAGGTGCCCAGGGACTGCAGAGGCACTGCCCTGATTCGACTGTGAAATGACTTCATTTCGGAGGTCAGAGCACCTGATTATGGGCAGCCTCAAGGGCAAAAGGCTTGGGGAGAGGGAACAGAAACTTTCTATGGGCCTCTAACGTGGATTTTTATTCACACAGACATGGGGAACCACAGGTTTCTTCTGAACAGAAGTGAGATGAGAGCTTTGTACTAATGAGACTTCATGGGGTACAAGATACAATCAGGGTGTTGTGTAGCTTTTTCCTCCAAATTGAAGCATTCTCTCTTGGAGGAAAGAAGGAGTCTTGAGATTCAAGAGCTCACATAACTTGATAAATAATAAAATCAGAGGGTTAATTTTGCAAGAAGAAGAGAACCCTCTCTAGTAGGTGAGCATGGTTGACAACCACTGATAAAGACAGAGGAATACACAAAAGTAAAGTATCTTTAGAAATATAAATCCTGATGCCTGAATGAATGACTAGAAGTGCATAAAATACATCCAGCAGGAAGGGGATGGAGTTCATTTGACAACAGAATTGCTTAGCATGCATGGAGTACTGGGTTCAATTCCCAATCCACAACTCTGTGGAGGTAGAGACATTGGAGGCAGGAGAATCAGGAGGTCAGGGTTATTCTTGGCCATAGACACCATGAGTTCCAGTTCTTAGATACATAAGGCCTTGCCTCAGACATTAAAAACAAACCTCTGTATATATGTCTGTCTGTCTGTCTGTCTGTCTATCTAATCTAACTCTCTAATCTATCATCTATCTATGTATCATCTATATCTATCTCTTTCATCTATCTGTCTGTCTGTCTACATACCTATTTATATAAATAACTTGAAATTAAGTAAAGTTGTCTAGAGGTATAGGATGGAGTGATTAGAAAAGGGGCATCATCAGGGTATAAGTAGGAAGATCCTCAATGTGCAATACAGAAATGCTCAAAAACTTTAGGAAATAATTTAAGAATGAAAATGGATCGAATGATGGGGCCAATATTTATGGTCTTGCTACTGGATGGAATTTTATAAGCCTAACTAAGGATGATGGAGGGGAGGGTACACCATACATGCAGTTTTAGTCGCACTTGCTGTTCGTTGCAAGTATCAGCATATAGAAGCATATAGAGTAATCCAAGAAACCCTCAGGCTGCATTACCTTGTCACATTGCATCCCTAAGGCTTTTCACAAAAGTCTCAGGGTTCAAGTCCTGTCTGCCCCACCCACAGCCACTGCTTAGCTGGTTCTTCCTCCAGTTTATGTTCCACTCCTGCCAAACTGTTTAGCTGCTAATGTTTACTAGTGAAGAATCTTAAACCACTGTTAGTCAGAAGACAGCTGAGGGCAAATATAAACACAGGGACTCCAACACTGGCAGTAGATATCTAACCCTCATTTCAACCATGTGATTAAAAAACCCCTGGCAGTATCCTTTACTCTTGATTTGTGGACACAACCTCCTTTGGGATGACAAGCTGATTAAGCACAAACTTTCTATGACTTTTGAGACTTTTGAAAGAGAATGTTTATGTTCATATAACAAGGTTTAATAAAAGTTTCAAATCTGTATTATTCTTTTTTTTTCTTTATATTTACAGAAGATGAGCATTTTCTTGATGGTCTCTAAGGTCACGTAGGCCTATGAATAAGATTGACTTTTGCACTGAGATCCCAGGCAGAGCCTGGTTAAGGGAAGGGGAACATGTCAATCACTAATCTCTGCACTGCTAGTAAAAGCCCCGGAGTGCAGAAGGCTGAGGTAGCTGGGTGAGACCTGTCAAGGTCAAATACAAGAGTTATTTTTTTCTTCCTTTAAGAAAGGGCACAGTATTTATAGGAGGTGTGGTTTCAGAGAGGATTATAGGAGATTCTCAGTGATGATCTGAGGATTTGGAGGATTTTTGGAAAGCTTTTTCTGAGCAGCCTTGAGTACTTCCTGCACCCTGGCATGCATCAAGTGAGCAGTCCTTTATCTGTGTTAGCTTTATGAGTGTTCTCCCAGGCTTTGAGAGGCAGCAGGGATTTCCCTCCACAACCCCTTTAAAATGCCACACATCCAGGAACTTTTTACTATATTTCATGTATGCATACTGGTCATTTCCACTACCTTGTGGGATTACTTAAGACAATGTCAATCTCTATAACTCTGTGCTATCTGCTGTGTAGCTGCCAAAGACCAGCCTAGAATTGGAGAGGGGTTCTGGGGAAGAGATACCTTTGAACAGTGAAACAAATGACTCAATGTCAAATTGTGGTGACAAAACTGATGGCCTATGTTCTGCTCAAGGCAGCTTTGTCTTGCTATTCTAAAAACCTCTTCAGATAGCTCATCTCTAGCAGATCAAAAAAACCCAGTCCTTTATTTAAATATCAATTCAGTCTTTACCCCATGTTCTCTTTTGATTGTACCATGAATCAGCATTCCATGACCCCAGTCCCTTGATTCTTAGAAAGAGACAGCAAGCACTTTTTTTTAAACATTGCAATATAATTCAGATATCTACCTGCCTTTGTAAAGCACAGACAATAAGATATTTGGGTAGGACTCTGTCCTGAAATTTCCATTTCTACCACACTTGGGCCTGGACCTAAACTCGTCCCAGGCTGACATAAACTCAGGAATCTGCCTGCCTTTGTATCTCTCTGACAAGTTGGCTCATTTTGCAACTGCCTCTATTTTTCTAAGTCCAAGAAACCCCTCACATAATTCATATTGCATCCCTATAGTTTACATAGTTGAGAAATTATATATTTTTGAACTCACGTTTTCAACATTTTTTCCCACAGCCTTACGAGTTGTCCTGATAACAGCATTTTACCATTTTGCTGAGACCTTAGACATCCTCACCTCCCAGACTCATGCTGTCTCTGATTATCATGGAGTCATTCTTGTGAGAGAGTAATGTCCTCAAATCAAGAACATGAAAATATGTACATTATTATACAAACAAGACTTATGCCCCCAATAACCATTAACACTAAAGGAGGACACCTCCCTGTTGGCTTTGTTTCAGGGGCAGGAACCATGTCACCTGCCTCCATCATGGCCAGGCTGAATTCAGCATGTAGCCTTGAGTGGAAATCAATGTAATTTTCTGCAGAGTATTTTTTAAGTGTGGGTAAAAAATACTGGCTTAGCTTGGGTAAAGGTTCTTGATCACAGAGCCTGGTGAACTTAGCTGCATACCTAGAATTTATGTGATGCAAGTAGAGAAACAACTTCTACAAATCATCTTCTGACTTCCACATGTGCCCTAATGTATGTATGAACACACACAAAAGGACATATGCACATACACACAAAATAAGTTTTAGAATAATGTAATGCTTGTTAATTGACTAGACTAATACAAACTAAAAAATGCCAACTCCAAAGCAAGATCCATGAACATTATAGCCTTCCTGTCAATTTTTACCTCTAAAATTGACAAATTAAGGGTATACATGGCTACATATTAAGATAGATTCTATGAGTCCAATTTAATTCAGCTGTAAATTTGATACAGTTTATTAATACCAACATAGACACTATTATATTCATTGTTTCTATATGAAAGAGAGAAAATCTAGCAAAGTACATTTGGGATTTTTGAAAAGAAGTACAATAAAATCAATAAATATCTATTGAAAGCATATGACTAGAGGATAAAAGAAGAAAGACAAACTACTTCTCTGAGTACATCAGCATTCTAGTGAGACTTCTTAGTTTTCTTTTCAACTTTATTCCATCATTGGAACTCAGATAAAAATCTACTCAAAATGGAGATTCAAATGGATTAATCTAAGAGTGAAAAACAAAAGGAAAATTAAAGAGAAACACCTAGTGCTAAGAGATCAATAACGATGGCCAGAGACAAGAGCTACCTGATGCTGATCAGTTCTGAGCATAGAGCTAATAAATCTCACTTTTGTATGTCTGTTTTCTATTGAATAAAATTAAATAGGTAGGCTGCCTGCCTGGGACGGAAAAGGATCACTAGGTACTGTATCACCCTGAGCTTTAGATTTCTGGCAGTGCAAACCTCCAGGGGTCTGCCTGCACTAAGGAACTGAGCACTTAGGCGGGTTTTGTCTGCCAGCCCTCTGGGCTTGGGGCCCATGTCCTGCCCAGGGAGCTTGGAAGGAGAGAAGCCCCGTGACCATATTTGCTGCCTGCTGGGGACTGGAAAGGATCACTAGGTACTGTACCACCCTGAGCTTTAGATTTCTGGTGGTGCAAACCATCAGGGGTCTGCCTGCACTCAGGAACTGAGCACTTAGGCGGATTTTGTCTGCCAGCCCTTCAGGCTTGGGGCCCGTGTCCTGCCCAGGGAGCTGGGAAGGAGAGAAGCCCCATGGCCATATTTGCTGCCTGCTGGGGACGGAAAAGGATCACTAGGTACTGTACCACCCTGAGCTTTAGATTTCTGGTGGTGCAAACCACCAGGGGTCTGCCTGCACTCAGGAACTAAGCACATAGGCGGTTCATCGCAGGACCTGTGTCCTATGTGAGAATCAACAGAGGGAGTGACCCCCACCACAACATCTTCGCTCCATAATAGAGGAGAGAGAGAACACCTGGTTAACCTTGACAACCTAAGTATAACATTGCTTGAGGCAAGACAGAGAAGGGCTCCAAAGGCACAAAACAGGAAGGGAGCATATCAGTAATCTGTGCCAGAAGAAACCCAGTCACCCAGTGTTGCAGAGATAACTTTAAAGATCCACAGTAGGTTGAAGCACCAGCCAGTGACAATAAGACCATCTAACACCTGGGAGAACCAGATGGCTAAAGGCAAACGTTGGGACATTACTAACAGAAATCAAGGCATTATGGCAGCATCTGAACCCAATTCTCCAACATTAGCAAGTCCTGGATACCCCAACACACCAGAAAAACAAGATTTGGATTTAAAATCACTGGTCATGATGCTGGTACAGGAACACATGAAGGACATACTTAAAGAAATTCAGGAGAAAATGGATCAAAAATTAGAAGCCCTAACAAGGGAAACACAAAAATCATTGAAAGAAATTCAGGAGAATACAAAAGCCAATAAGGAGGAAATGCAAAAATCACTTAAAGAAATACAAGAGAACCTTGATCAACAGGCAGAAGTCATGAAAGAGGAAACACAAAAATCTCTTAAAGAATTAGAGGAAAACACAAACAAGCAAATGACAGAACTGAGCAAAAACTTCCAGGATCTAAAAACAGAAGTAGAAACAACTATGAAAGCACAAACGGAGACAACTTTGGAGATAGAAAACCTTGGGAAGAAATCAGGGACCATAGATGCAAATATCACCAACAGAATACAAGAGATAGAAGAAAGAACCTCAGATGCCGAAGATACCATAGAAACCATGGACTCAACAGTTAAAGAAAATGCAAATGCAAAAAGCTTGTAACCCAAAATATCCAGGAAATCCAGGACACAATGAGAAAGACAAATCTGAGGATTATAGGCATTTATGAGAATGAAGATTTACAACTTAAAGGGCCAGCAAATATCTTCAACAAAATTATGGAAGAAAACTTCCCTAACCTAAAGAGAGAGATGTCCATGAATATACAAGAAGCCTACAGAACTCCAAACAGACTGGACCAGAACAGAAATACCTCCCGTCACATAATAATCAAACCCCCAATGTACTAAACAAAGAACACTTAGGGCAGTAAGAGAAAAAGGGCAAGTAACATATAAAGGAAGAACTATCAGAATTACACCATATTCCTCACCAGAGACCATGAAAGCTAGAAGATCCTGGGCAGATGTCATGCAGACTCTAAGAGAACACAAATACCAGCCAAAAGTACTATACCCAGCAAAATTCTCAATTACTATAGATGGAGAAACCAAGATATTCCATGACAAAACCAAATTTACACAATATCTTTTTATAAACCCAGCCCTACAAAGAATAATAGGGGGAAAACAGCATTACAACGAAGGAAACTATACCCTGGAAAGATCAGGATATTAAGCTTCTTTCATCAAACCCAAAGGAGATAACCACACACATATAAAATTAAAATCAAAAATGATAGGAAGCAATAACCACTACTCCTTGATATCTCTTAACATCAATGGACTCAATTCCCCAATAAAAAGACATAGACTAACAGACTGATTACATAAACAGGACCCTACATTTTGCTGCATACAGGAAACACACCTCAGTGTCAAAGACAAAAACTACCTTAGAGTAAAAGGCTGGAAGACAATTCTACAAGCAAATGGTCCTAGGAAACAAGCTGGAGTTGCCACTCTAATTTCAGATAAAATTGACTTCCAACCTAATGTCATCAAAAGAGACATGGAAGGTCACTACTTGCTGGTCAAAGGAAAAATCCAACAAGAAGAACTCTCAATCCTGAACATATATGCCCCAAACACAAGGGTGCCCTCATTCATAAAAGAAACTTTACTAAAACTCAAAGTACACATTGCACCTAACACAATAATTGTGGGTGACTTCAACACTCCACTCTCACCAATGGACCAATCAGGAAAACAGAAACTAAACAGGGAGAAAATGAAACTAATTGAAGCTTTGAACCAATTGGAGTTAACAGATATATATAGAACTTTTCATCCCAAAACAAAAGAATATGCCTTTTTCTCAGCACCTCATGGTACCTTCTCCAAAAGAGATCATATAGTTGGTCACAAGACAGACCTCAACAAATATAAGAAGATTGAAATAATCCCATGCCTCCTATCAGATCACTATGGAGTAAAAGTGGTCTTTAGTAACAGTAAAAACAACAGAAAGCCCACATACACATGGAAACTGAACAATACTCTACTCAATGATACCTTGGTCAAGGAAGAAATAAAGAAAGAAATCAAAGATTTCTTAGAATTTAATGAAAATGAAGGCACAACATACGCAAATCTATAGGACACAATGAAAGCAGTGCTAAGAGGAAAACTCATAGCTTTGAGTGCCTCCAAAAAGAAATTTGAGAGAGCATACACTAGAAGATTAACAGAACAACTGAAAGCCCCGGAACAAGAAGAAGCTAATTCACCCAGGAGGAGAAGAAGACAAGAAATCATCAAACTCAGGGCTGAAATCAATCAAGTAGAAACCAAGAGAACCATACAAAGAATCAACAAGACTAAAAGCTGGTTCTTTGAAAAAATCAACAAGATAGATAAACCCTTAGCCAGACTAACCAAAGGGCACAGAGAAAGTATCCAAATTAACAAAGTTAGAAATGAAAACAGAGATATTACAACAGAAACTGAGGAAATTCAAAAAATCGTCAGATCCTACTACAAATCCTGTACTCAATACAACTGGAGAATCTGGAGGAAATGGACATTTTCTTAGACAGATACCAATTACCAAAATTAAACCAGGATCAAATAGACCATCCAAACAGACCCATAACCCCTAAAGAAATAGATAGCCTTCCAACCAAAAAAAGCACAGGACCAGATGGCTTCAGTGCAGAATTCTATCAGACCTTCAAAGAAGACTTAACACCAATATTCTTCAAACTTTTCCACCAAATAGAAACAGAAGGAACACTACCCAACTCCTTCTTCGAAGCCACTATTACGCTGATACCAAAACCACACAAAGATCCAACTAAGAAAGAGAATTTCAGGCCAATTTCCCTTATGAATATCGATGAAAAAATACTAAATAAAATACTTGCCCACCGAATCCAAGAACACATCAAAACGATCATCCACCATGATCAAGTAGGCTTCATCCCAGGGATGCAGGGATGGTTCAATATAAGGAAATCCATCAATGCTATCCACTACATAAACAAACTCAAAGAAAAAAAACCACATGATCATTTCATTAGATGCTGAACAAGCATTTGACAAAATTGAGCATCCTTTCATGCTAAAAGTCTTGGAAAGGAGAGGAATCCAAGGCCCATATCTAAACATAGTAAAAGCAATATACAGCAAACTGGTAGCCAACATCAAACTAAATGGAGAGAAACTTGAAGCAATCCCACTAAAATCAGGGACTAGACAAGGCTGCCCCCTCTCTCCATATCTTTTCAATATAATTCTTGAAGTCCTAGCTAGAGCAATTAGACAACATAAGGAAGTCAAAGGGATACAAATTGGAAAGGAAGAAGTCAAACTATCACTATTTGCAGATGATATGATCGTATACTTAAGTGACCCCAAAAACTCTACTAGAGAACTCCTACAGGTGATAAACAACTTCAGCAAGGTGGCTGGCTACAAAATCAATGCAAGCAAATCAGTAGCCTTTATATATTCAAAGGATAAACAGACTGAGAAAGAAATTAGGGAAATGATCCCCTTCACAATACCTACAAACAGCATAAAGTATCTTGGGGTGACTCTAACTAAACAAGTGAAAGACCTATATGACAAGAACGTCAGATCTCTGAAGAAGGAAATCGAAGAAGATCTCAGAAAATGGAAAAATTGTCCATGCTCATGGATTGGCAGGATTAATATAGTTAAAATGGCCATCTTGCCAAAGGCAATCTACAGATTCAATGCTATCCCCATAAAAATCCCAACCCAGTTCTTCATAGAGCTAGAAAGAGCAATTCTCAAATTCATCTGGAATAACAAAAAACCCAGGATAGCTAAAATTATTCTCAACAGTAAAAGAACTTCAGGGGGATTCAATATCCCAGACTTTAAACGCTACTACAGAGCAATAGTGATAAAAACTGCATGGTATTGGTACAATATCAGGCAAGCGGATCAATAGAATAGGATTGAAGACCCAGAAATGAACCAACACACCTATGGTCACTTGGTCTTCGACAAAGGAGCTGAAAGCATCCAGTGGAAAAAAGATAGTCTTTTCAACAAATGGTGCTGGTTCAATTGGAGGTCAGCATGCAGAAGAATGCACATCGATCCATTCTTATCTCCTTGTACCAAGCTCAACTCCAAATGGATCAAGGACCTCCACCTAAAACCTGACACACTGAAACTAATCGAAAAGAAACTGGGGAAGACCCTGGAGGACATGGGCACAGTGGAAAAGTTCCTGAATAGAACACCAATAGGTTATGCTCTAAGATCAAGAATTGACAAATGGGACCTCATAAAACTACAAAGTTTCTGTAAGGCAAAGGACACAGTCAAAAGGACAAAACGTTAACCAACAGACTGGGAAAGGATCTTCATCAACCCTAAATCCGACAGAGGGCTAATATCTAATATATACAAAGAACTCAAGAAAGTAGAACCCAGAGAAACAAATAACCCCATTAAAAAGTGGGGTATGGAGCTAAACAAAGAATTTTCACATGAAGAACTTCGGAGAGCTGAGAAATACCTTAAGAAATGTTCAACATCATTAATCATTAGGGAAATGCAAATCAAAACAACCCTGAGATTTCACCTCACACCAGTCAGAATGGCTAAGGTCAAAAACTCAGGAGACAGCAGGTGTTGGCGATGATGTGGAGAAAGAGGAACACTTCTCCACTGCTGGTGGGATTGCAAGATGGTGCAACCACTATGGAAATCAGTTTGGCGGTTCCTCAGAAAACTGGGCATGTCACTTCCTGAGGACCCTGTTATACCACTTCTGGGCATATATCCAGAGGATTCTTCAGCATTCAATAAGGACACATGCTCCACTATGTTCATAGCAGCCCTATTTGTAGTAGCCAGAAGCTGGAAAGAATCTAGATGTCCTTCAATGGAGGAATGGATACAAAAAAAATGTGGTATATTTACACAATGGAGTACTATTCAGCCATTAGAAACAATGAATTCATGAAATTCTTAGACAAATGGATGGAGCTGGAGAACATCATACTAAGTGAGGTAACCCAGTCTCAAAAGATCAATCATGGTATGCACTCACTGATAAGTGGATATTAGCCTAGAAACTTTGAATACCCAGGACATAATCCACAAATTAAATGATGTCCAAAAAGAATGGAGGAGTGGCCCCTGGTTCTGGAAAGACTCAGTGCAAGAGTATAGGGGAATTCCAGAACAGGGAAATGGGAAGGGGTAGATGGAAGAACAGGGGGACGGAAGAGGGCTTATGGGACTTGCGGGGAGTGGGGACCCAGAAAAGGGGAAATCATTTGAAATGTATATAAAAATATATCAATAAAAAAAGAAAAAAAATTAAATAGGTAGAGAGCTGAGTCAACAACATCTTTCCAATGGTAAATTTTGATGACTCATATTTATACTAATAAAAAAAAAGCTTGTGTGAATGTAGATGGTAGCATTCAACTCACAATAGGTAGATTTTTTTCCACTTTACAACTGCCTGAAAGAGATATGCATTCACTGGGAAGAGCCTGTCAAATTTGGATCATTTCCCAGGCAAGCAATACCCTGGTGATGGTTTCTGGAGATTACATTCCCTATCTTAGCTACTATTCTACTGCTGTGAAGAGACACTGTGACTAAGACGATATAAAATAGAGGCTTCAAATGAAGGTTTGCACAATTACAGAGGGTTAGTCCATGATCACCATGATAGGCATGGTGCTGCAGCAGTAGATGAGAGCTTACATGTTGACACAACAACCATGAGACAGAGAAAGAGTAAGACCAGATTGGGAATAGTGTGGGTTTATGAAACCCCAAAGCTCAACTTTAGAGACTCCAAAAAGATCAGTCCTTCTAATTGCTCAGAGTTTCACCAGCTGGAAACCAATTATTCAAACATGTGAGACTATGGGGCTATTCCCATTCAAACTCCCAGTTCATCACATGGTCTCAAGGGCAAACGGCAGATATTTATCAATGTCCTATTTTGCCCGGCTGTCATCTGGGATAGGTGTGTTGAATCCATTATTGACTTGTGATATTCTCAACTTGTGATGAGTCTGTCAGGCGATCCCATTGTGTACTGAGGTGTACCTACAATGGCACCAGTCAAACCAATAAAAATGCCTTAATTCAAACTGGCTTTGAACATTCTCTGGAACTTAACCTTGAACAGGAGCAGAAATACCCAGTTTAGTAGAACACTGAAGGCTCTGATTGTTAGGAATGGGCTGGTGACGAAGGAAATCATTCTATTTTATTTGTCACTGATGATTTTCAATAATTTGAAAACTACTACATATTTATATAATCTAAGACTATTATTGCTAGTGCTACTTGTGTGCCTATTCTAGATACACTATATAATTTCCATATATATATGAACATATATAATACATATGAATATTTTATATGTGTGTGTATGTGTGTGTGTGTGTGTGTACACATCAATAAGAGCTTACATGTTGACACAACAATGATAAGACAGAGAAAGAGTAAGACCTGATTGGGAATGGTGTGGGTTTGAGGGGATATATAGCATCCTCAAATTTCATCACTGACAGAATGGAATGTCCTATCAAGGGACTTTTATGACTTCTTCCTATTCTGCCACTCTCTTATTCTTTGAAATGGCTTAGCAGGAAAAGATATGGGCACCAGAATTATGAAAGGCCTTGAGTAAAGAATTCTATCTTCAACCCTAACAGTAAATCTCAGAAACAATGATGGCCTGAGAAGAAACAAGGACTCAGCAAGTGACAGAAAAGCCAAGCCTAGAAGCACCATCTCCTTAGCTGATGGTTTAAGGCCCTTGAAGAGAGTTGAAAGACTTGTGGTCTCCTTTTCCCTGAAGAGCATTGTTTCAACAGCTGCTAAAAATTTCCAAGAGAGTGAAAACAGGAAAGCTCTGCTAGGCACAAAATAGTCTCACTGGTGCCAGGTTCCACAGGTCAACATCCACTTGGAGTAGCTGGTTTAGATTTTTATGTTACATTTTCATTTTCAAGCAGTCTGCAGTAAAACTAATTATAGCCAAAGCCTTTAAGCAAAGGCTCATTGGCACATTAGACAGTCCACCTTTGTTTTACATTGTTTTTCCATGGACAAAATGTATATTAGAATTTCTCAGGGACAGTAAACCATCATCCACTAATGAGCTGTTATGATTCTTTATCATCTTGTAGGTAAACTCTCAGTAAGAGGTTAAATGTATTTGCAGATGGGTGTCCATGTATTCAGAAGAAAAATGTCCTTTAAAATGCACTTCAGTGGCAATCACAATAAATTATACTTTCATGGTCCATTTCAGTGTATATACAAAGAACTTTTATGTCCAATTCACACTAATTAGGGGGGATATTTAAGATGATAATTAGAAATTACGGCTATCTGCTCATTAGAGGATCTTGAACCAATCTTGAGCTATTAGCTCATCTTATATTTATAGTACTTAAGAATGCAATTACTTGAAGATCACTACATTTGGGGGCAGTGAGTCAATATGGTTAAGGTCTTCTTTTATTGCTTCTGCTTAAAATACTTCTTATGGCAATTTTGGGTCATCAAGAGTGTGAGGAAGAAAGGTGGCTATTGCCCTCAAATTTGCCCTTAAATCATTTATACACCATGTCAACCGGACGACAAAGCTGCATTAATGCAAGTTAGAAAGGACAATATGCAGTTAACAGTTAAGTTTGCCTCTCATATCCTTCCTTTAGAATTTTGAGAACACACTAACCTCACTAACTTCCTGTTTGACATTGTAAAGGACCCACCTTTGAGTGCTAATTTTAGGAAAGATAAGTTTGTGGCTCCTATTACTTACTCTGTGATGAAATAAAAAAAAATACTGTGCTTGCAAGTAGCTCAGAGTCCAGTCCTTCAGTAACATAGATTTTTGAATCAGGAATCTCCCTGGAACCCCCCTACCGCACCCTACCCCATCCCATCCACCCTGAATCACAGCAAGGAGCCCAGTAATATACACTGAGTAGTTACCTAAATGGAGATGCAATCAGCATTATGTGTAAACAAACAAAAATTCTGGAAATTTAACTTTACCTCAGAAATTAATTCATTCACCCAATATAAAATATTAGAAAGTATAAATAAGCCCTTTTTGTAGTGGTTTGACTATTTCTTCTGGACATGTGTTGAGAAGTCAATTACAAATGCAATAGGCATAAATATTATGAGACTTTAAGGCAAATAGACCCAGGTTTAGCTCCAAAAGGCACAAAGTCCTAAACTTGGCAACATCTACAAAGGGGTGATTTTACACATGTGCAGAATACAAGAGCTATGTGTCCATGACAGTGACTCTTCGACTTCAAGGGCCATATAAAAAGGGCTGTGAAAGTCTTACTCCAAGGGCACAGTCAGAATTCGGAGTCCCCCCTAGAGAAGTGCCCAGTGGAGTCGAAGAGTGAAACAGCACAGGAATCCACCGATCTATAGAATTACAACACACTAATCTAGCCTAGGAGCACTGTGACACATGGCTACAAACAGATGACATGGTCGATGAATTGTATGATCTGCAAAGTCATCAAGATGAGGCCCTAGGATGCCTTGTGGGCCCAATGCTCTTGCCCACGTGCCCAGGAAGCTGGTTATGACATCAAACAAGATTAAGTAGCAACTTTAATTTCATGTTGTTTCCTCTGTTGGGTTTTGTAATTACAGAGGGCTGACTATTCTTATCTGATTTTTCCCTTCAGGCATAGGAATGCCTATCTGCCATTGTATTCTGTAAGCAGGTATCTAGTTTAATGTCAGAGTCTCTCACAGCTGGATAGAAATATTCCCCAGGATAAATTGTGCACCAAGAGTCTTGTCTGTTCCTGATTTAGATGAGAGCATGAACTTTGAGCTTTTGAATTGATTCAAGAAGGACCTAAAGGCATTGGAGGCTCTCACAATGGGATGAATGCATTTTGTCTGTAAGCGGACATGAGACTAGAGTGTACAGGGAAGAATTATATTATTTTAATTTCCCGCCCCCCCCCCAAAGCATGTACTGGATAATTAATCCTGAATTCTATAACAATAAGTAGAACACTTTAAAGAGCTTAGGTCATAGGTGTCTCACCCTCTTGCATATAGTTTTGGTGAGGATAAAAGGGCTCCAGGCTGCAGACTCAGTCCCTGATTTTGTTTGTTTATGTCCTCTCTATCTTCTCCCCCTTAACTACCTCTCCCTGACCTCTTTTCTTCCCGCCCCCTCCCCCTCCCAGTTCTCTCCATTCCCCATCTCTCCCCTCCTCTACCTCCCACTGTGGCATACTATTGCATGAAGTTCCACACCAAATGTGAGCCCCTCAAAACTTCTCAGTCTCCAAATCTGTAAGAAATAATTTTGTGTACATTATGAATTATTCAGTTTCCGGTATGTCATTATTGCCTGGCACATGCACAAAAAGAAAAAAAAAATCACCTTCTGATCTAAAGGTAGTTGTCAAAATACTGACAGAACTCAGTAAATCAGACTGAGATGGAGAGTGATGGTAAACATATCAGAGGGTATGACAGACATTTGAGAAATGAAAAAAATGAGGCCAGCACTCATAAAGAATTCCTCTAAGGCAGAAAAGACAGCTACATTATCACAATGCGGAATATATATATATGAGATTTATGTACAGGGCAAAGGGTAATACTTCTATCTACTATCCAGAGTTTCATAACTCAAAAAAAAAAAAAGCAGAGATGAAATACAACATTTTCTGGCCTTTTGTTTCATTAGGAAAATACACAAAATATTTTTAGTTCTTTTACCATCGGAACTAAGAAATATGATGTTAAAAATTTAAGTTTCCCTTCTTAATTTAAATATATTAAAATATCTTAATCAGGTAGAAATGCTTATAACTAATACTGCACTAGAGAAGCAGCTTTTCCCGAATATTAATAATGCACAAATAATTTCCTAAAAGGTTTATGTTCCATGCCATGCTGAACACAAGAGAGAACCAATACAAGGTTATGGTTAAAATTGCTCACTTAAAACTCCCAGTAAGAAAAAAATATGTGGCTTTTTTAATGGTTCCACTTTCCGAGTGACTATTTTTGGAGTTCTGGAAAGAAATATTATTATTAAATATATCAACTTAGTTCAGGATAAAAGTGTTTACAGCGGATCTGTTCTTTGTTTTTTTCTCCCACACTGAACAATGCACTAGAATGCTGCGTCAGTACAGGCACTCAAACCATTAAGAGACGCTTTATTTCTGTCTTCATCTAACTTTGGCCATCATTTTGCTAAAATTTAAACTGGAAATCAGATCCATAAGTGAAATCAGCAATGCTGGATAAGAAGGTCTATTTACTCACTATTTGTTCTGTAAATAAAAAGTAGAACAAACCGTAAAATCTACCAGAAGTTCTAACTCTTTGAAGATAAACTGTCAAGCCTTCATAAAACACTATGCCTTCTAAATGTATATGTAATTATGAACTAGTGCTTCAACTTCATACTGTATCATTTATGGTTCTAACATTGCTATCACTGATTGCCTTTTTTATTATTTGGTTTTGCATTAAATTTTTAGAATAAAGAGAAAGGCCAATGTTTATCAACAAGGACAGTTAAGTGTTACACCCAGGGGAAAATACATCACATCTGACCTACATTAACACAACATGAGAACCAATGTTTCTGATAACAGTCTTTCTCATTTCTAATGACGTAAAGTAATTAATACAGCTGCTAAGGATCTTCACTAAGCCTTGAAAAAAATATATCATACAAATTCTAATATACACTCTAATGCAGCTGAATTATTTAAACACTGAAACCAGAAACCACCCAGAAGCAGGTTTATTTTTTTAACACAGATACTTAAATTAACCGGTATTCCATTTCCTCAGTACTCTACTGAATTGAGTTTTGTTGCTTTGATGTTCAAAATCTCTAAGTAAAATGAATTAGTGACAGGAACAGCAGGCATTCAAAGATTGCTCCACAATATTCAGGAGGAGACAGCATGTATTATGATATGCTAAGCTGACTGTCCTTAGGGAGATCTTAAGAGGGTTATTAGAGATTTATGGCATTTCTATTTTACTTCACCAGCCATTCTCACTTACAATCATTCCATCTAATGGTCAGTGTTCAAGCACTCAAGGGCAGCTATAAAGCTCTGGAAAGTAAAGATGAGCTTACTAACTCGCCGGGCATTCCTAAGGTAGAAGGCAATTGCTTTGTTTTTTCCTCAGTTGTAGTTTATCAACTGTAAGTGGTGAGTGAGGATGACTGATGTCTCTGTCTATCATGTGATATATAGAGTGTTAGAGCTTTTATAGTATTAGAACTCTAGAAAAATAGACAGTGGTACAGGCTAAGTGGACATGAAACTTTAGATATGCTGAAGGTTATATTATATATATGCTATTATGTACATATTATATATGTTATTGATATTACATACTAATATAATATTACACACATTTGCATACACACACACTGTGTGTGTGTGTGTGTGTGTGTGTGTGTGTGTGAGAGAGAGAGAGAGAGAGAGAGAGTACAAATTTGACCCCAGGTTTATGTGAGTTTCAAATACTGGGAAAGCATGTATTTCTTTGTCTTCCTGAGCTTGGCATTTGCATCATGGCTTCAGCAAAATCTCTGCAGTGATGTGTCTTGCCAAATATAGACTCAAAGATGAACTAAAAAATACGCATTGAAACTTCGAATGAATTACTATTATTACTATTCTCTTCCAATAATTCACTTAACCAGCTTGTGGGCTTTTCTACTCACGGAACCTACCTTAAGGTGATGGAAGCTTATAAGGCGTCCAAGGGCCCCTCCCTAAGAGGATGGATCTAGTAAACAGCTGGAGGGGAGGCAGCTGCTAGGGAAAGCCTAGCTGCCTAAAGGATACTCTCTGACTCTCCTCTGCCTACCTGCAAATCGCACAGAGAACTTCAAGGCTGAAACTTGTGAATCATCACTAGCCTTGGGGCAGGATTTTCACTGGTGTACTTGTTTTTTTAGTTGTTCCTGTTCCCGTAAGCAGCTCCTCATGCATACTCCTGTAAGTTACTCTAACAAATTCATTGGTTCACAAGTTCGACTTAGAATTGTCTGTTACTTTGGTCTGTTGTGGTTTCCTGTCTGAGGTGAGGAGGACATGCATGTGACCTGTCTCCCCAGGAAACGTCTCACCCTCCAGTTGCTTTTGTTACAGTTTTGAGGTTTTAAGATGGATCTTCTTAGGTAGCCGAAATTGGCCTCAAATTCACAATCTCCTGCCACAAGAAGATTCCTGTGCCAAGAATGTAGCTGTACTCCTCCTTGGCAGTGCCTACTTTTGTAATTTTAGACATAGATTTTTATGAGTTTTTTTTTTCTTTTGACCCATAATGTCAGGTGTAAGGCTCTAATTCATTGTGCAACTCACAGTAGACATTCACTGAATTTCAACTGAATTCAGAGTAATGAGCAGAGTCTAAACACTGTTGTGCCCAGGCCACAAGAGACTAAAGAATAAGAACTGCCAAATTCTCAAGAGAGGTAGTCACTGTGAAACATCCTGATGGGTGCTGCAAACTGGACCAAAGGGAAACTAAGACAACAAAGCAGCAGGCAGGGGACTACCCTGAGATGACACTGTCCTAGTGAGCCAGGCTGGCGACCCAGCTCAGCTTGATGGCCAAAAGAAAATGCTGACTTCATTTGATTTTGGTCCCAAATGAGTCAAGAAGGTGGGGACCCTGGTCAAACATGGGGAGGAGTGGAAAAATGTCATCATTGGATGTTGTGGAAGTTTAATTAAAAAAATTCTTTCCTCTGAATGTTTTGTTGACTTTATGGACCTGCTGTGACCAGCAGATCCTCCTACAGAAACATTTATGGCTTTATTCTCAAAGCCTGGGATGCCTGTACAATGGCGATCTTATAATCAACAGGGGGAAAACTAACGTAGAATATAGCTGTCATACAAGCTTCGACTCTCTGAAGCTGGGAGAAGGGAGAAAGACATTTGAAACTTGATGGTCAGCCATCAAGTTGTAATTTATACAGGATAAGACCTCTGTTACTATTGCAGTGACATTCAACTAGTGTGGTTCCTATGTTGTTACTTTTCTCCTTGCTGTAACAAAATACCAGACAAGTTCAACTTAAGGATGGAAGGGTTTAATGTGGCCCAGTGTTTGAGGGAAGAGATGGTCATGGCACAGGCGTGTGAGACAGCGGTAGTTGGTCACATTGTGCATGTAGTCAGGAACAAAGAGGGCAGGGATGAATGCTGGTGCTTCACTTACTTTCTCATTTTTATTCAGCCCAAGGCACCAACCCATTGGATGGCAGTGTTGTCACACGTGAACTAACCCAATCTAGATACTGTTTCACAGACAGGATCAAATGGGTCAATATTGACCATCACCCTGGCCCATTACAATCTTTGGAAAGAAAGCTATTTTAAAGACCAGAGTTCTGGCCCAGCGCTGCACTGCAGGATACAAAGCAGAACTTCCTTGTGGAACAGGGAAGCAAATTTTATGGATGCTGCTTCTTAAGGCACTAGATATCAGACTAGAAAATAAGATTCAGTGCACCCTGGAAGGGAATTAATGGAGAAGGAAATGAATTGCCAAGAAGCCTGCTGCCCGTAACTAACTCATCTACTATTTATACCAACTCTAGGATGAACATGGTATTTTTTACAAAAAAGTCAGAAAGATTCAACAGTTGCTTAGAATAAACCACTGAACATGGCAGAGCTCTAAGGTTACCTCACTCCAAAGCTGATAGTTATCAGAGGCAAATGGTAAAACACTCTTTAATAAACTTATATCCTGTCTGTGGGGGTCTTTACAAACAGCACCACCAGCGCTGTTGACCCACAGAAAGCAAAAAGGAAATTTGATCCAACACAACTCATTAGCTGGTATGAGTATGGTTAGTTTATTTTAGATATATTTAAGTGCATCACAATTTGGAAAAATATTTCCTGGAGATAATTAACTCAGTTCTTTGTGCACAATAAAGCTTAAGATCCATATCCAAACTCTGTTTAAAGTACATGTAACGTCTTCCATAAAGATAGGTTCCAAAGACTAACTGAGAAAGACAAGATCATGATATGGGTCTGTGGAAGGATCTGGTATGGTCTCAGCCAGCCAGACAGTGTAAACATCACCAGACTCTACTCCCAGCCTTCTGGTCAGAAACTAGGTTATATATCATCTCTCACATTGAAGAGACAACCCTGTGTGTCTAGCATTCCTGGTTTCCCTGTCTTTTGTTTATGAGCACAAGGAACTTTACACCTTCTACACCTGTCTGATAAATGAAGTTTTTAAAAATAGAAAATAAGTAGACTCTAAATCGATATGCATACAGTCATTGGGTTATTTAAAAAGAAAGAAAAATGCACAAAGGTGGGAGGAATAGTTTGGGCCTCAAAGCTGTTGGAAGTGGGAGGGGTGGAATAATATGACCAACTACATTGTATGAATTATAATATTCTTAAGCTCAAAAATTTTATTAAAAGATAAATGGTTTCTACAGCAATGTAAAATGGAAAGCAGATAGATAAACTAGAGACTTCGCCTCCCTTAATGTAAAAGTGACTTTTATTTGGCAGATGTAATTGTTGTCTGAGGGGCTTACTGCTGAATTCGCTTACCCTTTCTAGTTCTTTCTGAACTCTAGCTGGCTGGATCAAATCAGCTATTCTGACTCACACGTCTCTCCAAGCTGACTGATTCAAATGAGCTTTTCTTAGCTTCTGACTAAATTGCTCTATTTGGAAAAACTGCCTCTGAACATGACTGAACTGAACTGCACTGACTAGACTAACTTAACTGCATTCAACTGAACTGCTCCGCATTGCAGGGACATGACCTCAGCTGAGCTGCACTCATGGAACGGCTGTCCGCTCTTGCCTCACCCTGAGCTGCTCTGAGGTAGCCTCTCTTGCATAGCTGTTCTCCTGAGAGTTGGATGGATCCTTTCTCTAGCTCATTCTATCAAATCTTTCTCTAATTCATCATTTTGTCTGTCCGTCAATTATATCATTGGTTGGAATTAAAGATATGTACTAAAAGGCATCTCTGTATTCCAGTCAGAAGGATTAATGGTGTGTGGAGTGTCTCTATTCCTGCCAGATCATATAGGTGTTTGGATGTGATCTCTTGACAGAGCAGCAGTGTTGCTGTATTAAAATGCCTCTACAGCTTAAGTTTATTTCTTGAAAATAACTTTTAGGAGTAATCTTTCTGTTTTCTTATATATAACTGCATCAAGATAGGTTATTTGACTTTCAAGTCCACAGCCACAATGGATGAATCATGTTAAGGAGAGATCACTACAATGAGAAGTTGATGAATTCATACCACACAGTGATTTAATTCTAAAGGTACATGGATTTAGCGATATCTAAATATGAACAAAGTACTTTCTGCATCATAGAAATTTATTATAATGAGACATGCTTTCACATATAAAACAATCTTGAATAATAAATGAACTGCAGAAGGTAAAAGAGAGAAGCTTCTGCATGTCAACAGAAACCATCATTCAGACTAAGTGACAGCATCATAATGAAAGAAAAATTGGCCAACTACATATAGACAGAGGGCTAATACCCAAAATATAAAAGAACTATAAAAGCCAGGCATCAGGAGTATAAATAACCCAATTAAGAATGGGGTAGAGAGCTAAACAGTTTCTGAAAGAGGAAATTCAAATGGCTAAGAAACACATAAAGAAATGTTCAACAATTTTAGTTGTCTGAGAAATGCAAATCAATACTACTTTGAGATTCCATCTTATACCTGTCAGAATGGCTAAGATTAAAAACACAAGTGACAGTTCACGCTGGCAAGGATATAGAGTAAGAGGAACACTCATCTCATCTATTGCTTGTAGGAATACATATTTGTAAGGCCATTGTGGAAATCATTATGGTGGTTCCTAAGGAAGATGGGAATTGATTTATCTCAATAGCCAGTTACACCACTCTTGGTCACATATCAAAAAGATGTTCCATCCTATCACAAAGACACTTGCTCAACCATGACCTGTTTGTTGCTGCTCCATTCATAATAGCCAGAACTGGAAACAACCTACATGACCGTCAACTGAGGAATGGATAGAGAAATGTGTTACATTTACACATTGGAATATTACTCTGCTGATGAAAAATGAAATTAAAAAATTTACAAGTAAATGGATAGTACTACCAGAGTCAGATAACCTGGACCCAGGAAGACACACATGATATGTATGTTATCGGTTAAGTCAATAAGCAAGCTACAATCTCTAGAGTCAAACTAAAGGCCGTACAGTCTATAGAAGAAAGCAAAGGGTTAGGTGGAAGGGATAGTTCTCCCTAGGAAAGGAGGAATAGAATAGATATTTATGGATGGATGAGGTAGGAGAGACTGGAGTGGAGGATCAAATGGGTAGAGTGAAGGAAGAGGGTACAAAGATAGTAATTCTAATATGAAGAAATAAAATTAAGAGCCATGTAAGGAAAACCTGTTAGGCCTGGAAACCTAATAAAGTTCAGCTTCCTTAAATATATACATGTAGAAAAGTAATCTAAATGAAATCACCAAAAACAAAAATCAGAGAGAGGCCCAAGTTTACATTTCTTATCACCACATAGTGCTTCCAGAACTGGGAATATGTTACATCTAATTTAGTTTGTGGACAAAGGGGTTCCATGGAAACTAGCCCAAAATCCAAGCTGTTGCTAAATCTATAGGTTGCTCTCCACAAACTGATAGTATAAACCTATGGCTAAATACAACAACTACACAACTCATTCAACACAGAGAAGTAGAGCCGCTGCCTACTTAGAAACTTCTCTCAGCATGAACTAGTTTTAGTACCAATGGAGAAGCTACCAAAGGAGAAACATAAACATGAACCTAGTTACAAACCTTTTTAACTATACAATAGTATTTCACCTGCTAGATTCCATAGCACGATGGTGGAACAAAGCTTGTGAGATTAACCAATCAATATCTGATGGGATTTAAAGTCCACCCCGCAAGATTGAGCCTATACCTGTTGCTATTGGGTAGCTACAAACCTGAGACTAGATAGTCCAGGAACTTAGAGGGAAAACTAAGCACTACTCTTCTACTAAAGGCATGTAGCATTAAAAATGTCTAATGACATTCTGTTATATTCACAGATCAATGGCTTGCACAGCCATCATCAGAGAAGCTCCTTCTTGCAGTAGACAGGAACAAATGCAGGCATCTACAATCAGACAATATATAGAGAGTGAGAGACCTTGGAACACTTAGGCCTAAATGTAATGTTCCCATCAAATTCCTCCCCTCTTGACTTGGGCTTACCCTACTGACAAAGCGGTGGAAGGAACATAAGAGCTAGAGGGGACAGAAGACACCAAGACCTAAACACAGCAGGACCAAAGGCCACGTGAATTCACAGAGAGGATGGTAGCATACACAGGGCCAGAGAGTGTCTGTACCTAGAGCTGAGTGGAGAAATGGACATGTGCTAGTACTTCTAACCCAGAAGCTACCTCAATGCACAAATGAGAACTTTTCAATAAGGGAGTTTTCACTGTGGCAACAAACTACTCTTAAGGGCAGGTTCCATGCCAACCAGTAGACAGATAACAAAACACAAACTCGGTGGCACCTTTGGAAGATCTTTTTCTCATGTTTGTAATGGTTTGTATATACTTGGCCCACAGTGTGGTGTATCACTGTGGGTATGGGTTTTAATACCCTCGTGCTAGCTGCCTGGAAGCTAGTCTTCTGCTTGCTGCCTTCAGAACAAGAGGTGGAACTCTCGGCTGCTCCAGCCTCATGTCTGCCTGGACGCTGCCAAGCTCGTGCCTTAATGATAATGACTGAACCTCTTAATCTGTAAGCCAGCCCCAATTAAATGTTGTCCTACATAAGAGTTGCCTTGGGCATGGTATCTGTTCAAAGCAGTAAAACCCTAACTAAAGCAATGTTGTATCAGGCTTTTTTTCCCTTACATGTCTTTTGTGTGCATACTATAGATTCCAGTTTTGTGTTTTTAGAGATTCCTGTGGCTTTGAACACACATATCTCAATGTGTAGATGTGTGTCTCGCGCTTTTCCTTTGGCCCGTTTGGTACTGTTTGTTTGTTTTGTCCTATTCCAATTGACTTGTATTTATTTTTCTTATGATATTTTGTTTTATGATTATCCTGTTTATTATTGCTTATTTATTTCCTAATGAAAGACAGAAAAAAGGTGAATTGTGAAAGGATGGGAGGTAGGAAAGAAATGTGAGAAGTTATTGGCAGAGAAAATATTTAGAATATACGTATGAAAATCTACTCAATAAAATACAAAAGAAAACTTTAGAACTTTAAAAAAAAATACTGGGCTAAAATATCAACCGATAGGTTTACCAAAAGCGCTAATCGTCTACTAGATTTTTGACATTATTCTAAATTTGATCCCTGGAACATTGGGGATGAAATACTAGTTGTCCACACTGAGTACTTACAGCCTCATGAAAATAAGAGAGGCAAGGAAGAAGATGACCTTATGAAAATCCCTGAGTTAGGATCACTCAGAAAAGTTACTTTTTGATTTATGGGGAAAGGAGGTGAGGCATAAAATAGCAAATATGGTCCTTTTTGTCATTTGAAAGAATGATGGTTTGGAGTACTTGCTATGTAGCAACAGATCATTCAAGATGCCTCTTCAAGAAAAGGAAATTTGAGCAGAGGGCTCAACAACTTGTGATTAAGGGGGGAGGAACACTCTAGAAAGACCACATAGTAGGTCTTAAGATCTTGAGACAGACATGAATTCAGGAAGTCTCTGAAACAGCTGTCAGATTTCTATTGAGGGAATTATGTTGGTAAAGTAAAAACAATACAGGAAGAGTAGAACAAACTAAAATTTCAAAGAGAAATGAAAAATTGCATACCTATTTTATATTTTTAACTAATTGTTATAAAGCCCTGGAATACTATGCGAGATGTAATAGAAATAAATAAACAACCCAACATGTGGACACCTACTGTCATAATTGAGTCAAGAGATTATCATACTTGTCTCAGAGGAAAACCTCAAAAATTGGCTGGGGAATTTGCTCAGACAGTAATGTACTAGCCTTCTTAGCTTGAAGACCTGAATTAAGTCCTGAAAACCTAGGTTAAAAAGTAGGTATTGTTGCTTAGGAGTTCATCAGTGTAGCTTTCCTGATATTTATAGACTAATAGACAACATACTAACAAGGAAGAGGGGAATCTCATGGGTCTCCAATCCTAGACAAAGACTACAGGCAGTGGAAATGCTGAGAGCAGGAGAAATAATCCTTCCCCAGGAAAAGTCACTCAAATTAGTTATCCAATACTAAGTGGTCAGCCCTGAAATCATATACATTATGCAGATTGAGACGATTGTATTTATATACTTAGGAAAAATATAGCTAATTAAAGCAAAAGTTCCATGAATCTGAGAGCAGTAAACTGGACTGGATGGGTTGGAAGGAGGAATATTTTATATATATATATATAATTAGGAAGGGAAAGCCAGGTGTGGTGGTGCTTGCCTTTTATTTCGGTGCTGGGGAGGCAGAACATGGGCATCCCTGAAGTTCGGTCGCCAGATAGTCTGGCCCACTTAGCACGTTCCATGCTCGAGAAAGATACTCTCATAACACAATGTCAATGATGTCCGAGGAAGGATCTCTGAGATTGTCCTTTATCCTCAGCATGGCAGCTTCTCCCAGACCAATATGTAAAACCATATCAATGAAAATATCCATTTGATAAGATACAACATATCTATTTTTATTAGCATATATTAATTACATAAGACAATGGGATTTTATCCAGACATTTCTATGCATGCATATGATACATTAGTATTTTAAAAGTGCAAATACAATTATATGAAAATCTTATTCAGTAGCCTTTATCCAGTCAATAGATTCTGGTTTTTCAGTGGCTTAGTCAATGAAATAAGCCTAGACAATGTTTTATTAAATGTCACTCAGTGAGACACACAAACAAGCAAAAAATATTGTAGACTTGGTAATGGAAAATTGTCACTTGTAACAAAAATGTTTCAAGCCATAGAAAGAAAGGCCTTTCTATATGAAAGGATTAAAGAGAACTGGTTCTTTGGTGTCTAAGTGGTGTCAACCAGACTGTTGAATAAACATTTAAGTAAAAAAAAATTAGAAAAGGAGAAAACAAAATAAAAGTAAATAAAATCAAGATGAAGGATACTAAAGGTGAGTCTAAATTTCCCTTTTCATGTCAGCTAAGGAACCAAACTAAAGACAGGAATCTTCCAAGTGCACTCAGTACCTTGAGTCCTGGGGGGAGTCACTGCTGGGTTGATAGACTTAGAGTTCCATTCAGTAAGGCTTAACAAGAACAGGCATGTTTCCATTATGAAACCTTTCTTAAAAGACACAATGGATACATTAGAAAGACAGTGTCTTCTTCACATACAAAAAATCATGGGAAGATTACTAATGGGACGAACATGTTCTCTCAGAACATGGAAAGAATAAATATCCAACCTGAAAAACAGAAATGGCTCCAAATCAGATGAGGTCTTTACAAGACAGACAAAAGAAGGGCTTCTCTCTCTTCCTCGCTTTCTCCACAAGTCTTTCCGAAGGTTCTGCTTACAAGCAGAATAGCTGTTATGGAATGAAGCCAGGGATTAACAGCAAAGGCTTCATTACTTCATTTAATTTTGCTTACAATGGAATTTAAGTATCTGTTTTTAAAGGAAAGCAGCACATTTATCCAACAGAAGTTTGCATAACTTTCAAATGTCCAAACCTGTCTGTAGATTCTTGCTTTAATCTTCTTTCTTTTATCTTAGATATATCAGTATATAAAATAAACCCAAAACAAGCCTTAGCAAATCTTATACTGATACAATCAGGCTACTTCTCTGGAAAAGATGTTCCACTTACTCTATTTGACTAAGAAAATTGCAATAAAAGTTCAATGGGAAGACATGTAACTAGCTACTTTTTCCCCATCACACTAGGGTTGAGTCCAGGGTCTCAGATGTACTTGATGAGTACTCTACCACTGAGAGATAAGCCCAGAAATCTCTCTGTACTATTTCATTTTGACACAGAGTCTCACTAAATTGATCAGGTTGTCCTTGAACTCACTCTGTAGCTCAAGCCTTCATTAAACTCAAGTCTTCCTGTCTCAATTTCCTGAGTAGTTAGGACTACAGTCATGTACTACCAGGTCTAGTTTAAACTCTACTTGTTTTCTTAATATTTTTTTATTTGCCTGAATATGGGGTGCGTGTGTGAGGGTATGTGTCCACCCTCTGAAGCCAGATGATAGTATCTGATTCTTTGAATATGGAGTTATAAGAGTAGTTGTGATGCATATGATGAGGATGCTAAATACCATACTCAGGTCCACAGCAAGTATGAAGTCATTCTCTTGTCCCTACACAATTCCTGCTGGCAGCTTTGGAGTAAGCAAGTTTATTGCTCAAGAAATCTACAGTGTTTTAGAAAAAGCTTGTCTTATTTTCTTTTGTTTAGAAATTATTACAGGTCCTTGTTCATTCAAAGTTTTCATCTTCTACCTAAATATGCACAGATATGATTAAATTATGTTACTTTGCATTATTCTTTATTAAATTCCTGTCAGGTAACTGTAAAGTGATTCATCAAATACAGTCACTTTTTCCTTTGATTTCAAACCACAGGCATTTTGAAAGTGATTGTGGTAAAAGGTGTGTGATCACTCAGGCACTCCTTGGCATAGTTACATTAGTGCAATTCCATCATGCTTAGCAGTCTCCACCATCCCATAATTTCTAGGCTTGTCTAAGTTATGAACTGGCCCAGAAAGAATGTGACACAGGTGACGATGTGCCAAATTTGAGGTGGCAACATTGGCTGTCCAGTGTTGCTGCCATCTTCTCTGGGAAAACCATCCCCAGGTCACAATTCATGTACCCCCAGTTAGACACTATGGACTTGGGGAGTGCACCTGAAACTGTGTCCACCTTGAGTCTGTGGTCCAGGTAGTATGAGTTGCATAATGACCAAAATCACAGACAAACTGACTTAGCTTTGTTATTTTATTGCTGTAAGCCACTATTCCATGAGAAAAGGCAACATACAAAAACAAAATTCCAAGTCCTGATTTTGTAACCTAGGTTAGTTCAACAAATTACCAAAAAGTCCTCCAAATGAACTGAAGGTGACACTTCTGGAAACTGGTATTCTCTCAGAATCTCTCCAGTGTTTAGCACTTTGTCTTAGGATTCTTTACAAAGCTTCACAGCAATAAGTAATTTTCAGGCCTACAGGGCTGGGACCCAAGATGAGACTTAAATTGTAACTTGATAATTACAGATTATACTTAGGGGCAGGAGTGGTGGCTCTGATTGTCAGAGTGATTTCAATGTCATCATGAAGAACTGAGACTGGATTCCAGCACCCACTTGAAAAGCCACATATGCAACAATGGGAGCCTCCACATGTACTCTTTGGTTGGTGGTTTAGCCCCTGGAAGCTCTGGAAGGTATGGTTGGTTGATATTGTTGTTCTTACTATATGTTGCAAACCCCTTCAGCTCCTTCAGTTTTTCCCCTAACTCCTCTTTTGGAGTCCCTGTGCTCAGTCTGATAGTTGATTGCAAGCAACCACATCTGTATTAGTCTCTCAGAACACAGCCACACCAGGCTCTGGTCAGCAAGCACTTCTTGGCATCAGCAATAGTGTCTGGGTTTGGTGTCTGAAGATGGGATGGATCCCTAGGTGGGGCAGTCTCTGGATGGCCTTTCCTTCAGTCTCTGTTCCAATCCTTAGATTCAGCAGTTTCAGCTACTGATGTAGTAGAGGATTGCCTTATCTGGCATCAATGGGAAGGGAGGTGCTTGGTTCTGTGAAGACTTGATGCCCCAAGCAGGGGAATGCTAGGGAGGTGAGGCCAGAGTGGGTGGGTGAGGGAGTTCCCTCATAGAAGCAGTGGAGGGGAGGGGAAAGACAGGCTTGCAGAGGAGTAACTGGGAAGGGGGATAACATTTGAAATGTAAATAAATAAATTAACCAATTTAAAAAAAAGAAAAAAATCAACACATGGCCTAGCACCTGAGAGTCACCACAGCTCTGTGGATAGAAGAGGCAGAAGAATTGCTAGAGCTTCCTGATTACCTGCCTAGCTCTGGGTTCAGTAAAGGAAGGACCCTCATCTCAAAAGAATAAGGCTGAGTGATATGTGGTATCCTCAGCAAAGCAAAGAAAAGATGATACAGGAAGCAAAAAGGCATGGCAGGCAGTTCTTGTTGGTAGCTTAAACAGACATCAGCATTGCCCAAGAACACAGCTAATAGAAATGGAAAGGGTTTTCCAAAGAACCAGCTTTTAAAGTAGCTCCAGACAAGATCACCATGCAATCCAGGCTAACCTGCAACTCATAACTCTCCTGCCTTAGCCTCATAAATGCTGCCATTAAGTACTGTGTGCTCTGTCAGGCCTTACATTGTGAATATTCTAAACCCTGGTAGAATCTGAGAAGTTTACATGCTCTCCAAAGGGACAAGCTAGGAGTCCAACCCATTTTGTGAAAACCATTAAGAGTTTCAGGATGAGGGAGTGTTGGAAACAGGGTTGATTATATTAGTAAGAAAACTGTGTCATAAATTAGGCAGCCTGCACATCAGTTTTAAATTTGTTAGTATCTTGCTGTGTGTTTGCAATTTTCCTAAATTTAAAATGGTAATAATAATGACATAAGCTTATTTTCAAGTCAAATAACATCACTTGAAAGAATGAGTTTTTCATGAAAGTTCAATTCTTTTATTATCACTTATTATTCTTATTAAATTACTAAGCAGTTAACTGATTTTTATAATCTTATTATTATTTATTATATATTAGTGTTAGATTACAGAACTGTTATTAATCAATTCTAGACCGTCAATTCATTAGATGCCATGTAAATTTCTAATCAGGATTCTCATTTAATTGGGAATCACAGTTAGGTGTTTAAGGCTCTGGATATATAAGTAACAGTTATCACTAACTACCCATTTTAGACCCAGGCTCCAGGAAGCCATCTCTAACGTGTTCCTGGGCTAGATACAAAAGAAGAAGAATTCTAAGATGCACTTGAAAACCCTGAAAAGAAGGAATTTGCCCTAAAGCAGTAGGATTTAACCTGTTTTAGGTCACTGATGTTTTTAGTGTTTGACTGAAACTCTGGTTTCTATGTGAAACAAAGGAACCTATAGAGAACTGACCTAAGTTTTCAGAAAGTTCATGGACTCTCACAGATCCTACCTTAACAGAGAGAAGGTTACAGGTCAGGCGCTCACCATGGTCTTAGGCAATAGCAGTTTTGAAACAGGAAGTGTTTTGAGACAATCTGGAGCTAAGGGTAAGAACAAAACAGACTTTCTTTATACAGGTTCAGCCCGCCCTCAAAACCTCATTCACAGTATACTTATTGTGGAATCTTCAGGTGACTTGACTTCTTGGAATTTACATACAAGATCTCACATGCATTCCTAAATACCATCATCTGAGAGAGCTGCTACTTCTTCCTTGGACACTTTCAACAAAACAGAGCATCTTGGAGCTTAGGCCAGATGGACCCCAGCCAAATGAAGAGCTAAGAAGAAAAATACCAGATGTCAGTTTCTCTAAAAGCCTCGCTACATAATCTCAATACAATATTACAGAACATGAAAGGAATTTTTTTCCAATTTCAACTTCTGGAACACAGAAGAGAATAAAGATTACATATCCAGAGGAACCTGGGTGATCTGCCTTAATACCACAGCAAGTCATGGGGCGGTGTCAGCTGGTATCATAGCAACAATCAGCTGGTATCACAGCAACAATCTGATACACACAGTGCTATTTTGTGGGAGTATAATAGGAGATTCTACAGAAATTGAACAGCAGCTTCTCACTGAATAGAGTACAACTCTCCTTGAGTCTTGATTGGTATATGGCTCCACATAGCTTTTAACTAAATACACTCTTCACATTTCTCAAATATCAGGTGTGTGTGTGTGTGTGTGTGTGTGTGTGTGTGTGTGTACAGGTTCCTGTGTTTGTACACATGTAGAGGCTAGAGATACTTGGTATGAGCCTCAGTGGCTCTCCACCTTACTTTTGGAAGCAAAGTCTCTCACTGAACCTGTAGCTGGCTGCCTGTCAGTCCAGCAAGCCCCAAGGACTCCATTGTTTCTGTCTATTCAGCTATGGGGTCACAATCCTGTATAACTGCATCTGACTTTTTAAGTGAGTGAGTACTGGGAATCTGAACTCCAGGTCATTAGACTTACACAGCAAGCACTTTATCCATTCAGCCATTTCTCTAGACTTGAAATATACCTTACTGTTTATTAAAATGCTATACTGAAATCCATTATAAAATGCAATGGATGGCTTAAAAATGCTTTTAGATAGAGGACATATCAGATATAAACCTGATAAGAATAGATAATACACTTCAGCAGCGCTGAAGGCAGACAAAGAAGAGAATATATTTGGAAAGTCCAACGGAGGTCAAATGGAAAGCAGAAACACTTATCTCACACACTCTGAGTTATGGAGATATGTTTAGGAGAAAGAAAAAAAACGATCAACTTAGAATTATATATAACTATTCAGAAAACATCAAATGACCTTTCCCCAATATGCTTTCAGGCTGAAATTTTGGTTTTGTTAAATTATGTAAGACTCTTTATAGAAAAATATTAAACTTGACTTTCAAACTAGGGCTGAGTGAACAAACCAGTCATGCAATTGGTGCTCGATTTCTTTTTCTTTTTCAAGGACAATGTGTTTACTTTATTAAATTAATATTTAAGTTTGTATTTTTCTTTAAAAATTAAAATGTATAAAAACTGAAAGCAAGAAAGTACAATACATAACTTCTTGTCTCGCACTTTAACCCTATTTAAGAGAATTCCTCTTCAGAGGTAACTACTTCTTTTTTTTTAATTAGATTTTTAATTTATTTCCCCCTCAAATGTTTTCCCCTTTCCTGTTTTCACCTCTGGAAACCCCCTAGCCCACCCTCCCTCCCTCTCTTCCATCCACCCATTCCAGGCTCCCCACCCTGACATTCCTCTACAATGCCCTAGGGCATTGAACCTTCACAGGACCAGGGGCCTCTCTTCCCATTGATATCCAACCAGGCCAGCATCAGCTACATATCCAGCTAGAGCCATGGGTCCCTCCAAGTGTACTCTTTGGTTGGTGGTTTAGTACCTGGGAGCTCTGGGAGGTCTGGTTGGTTGATATTGTTGTTCTTCCTATGGGTTGCAAACCCCTACAGCTCCTTCAATCCTTCCCCTAACTCCTCCTTTTGGGTCTGTGTGCTCAGTCCAATAGTTGGCCATGAACAACTGCCTCTGTATTTTTCAGGCCCTGGCAGAGCCTCTCAGGAGACAGCAATATCAGGCTCCTGTCATCAAGCACTTCTTGGTATCCATCATAGTGTCTGGGTTTGGTGTCTATGTGTGGGATGCGTCCCCAAGTGAGACAGTCTCTGGGTGGTCTTTGGTGCTGGTTTTCAAAGTCAAAGATGGCTTTCTAAAAGCAGCAAACTCTAAAAAGACTTTATACAACATGAGATCTTCAGTGTGGACTGTAATTCATAAGTCAGAAGCAAGTGAAAACTCTATTCAATGACCACACATGGGCCTCCTTTCCTCTCTACTAAGTGATCTAGTCACGTTTAGTTGTGGCAAATATTCGCAGGGAACCTTGAAACTTTCTAGGTGTGAGATGCCTTTCCCTTTACTGTTTACTCCAAAAGCCTATGTCCTGTACTTCACTTCACGCAGCCACACAGAGTTTTCATTTCCCAAGGTTGAATGGTTTAAACACTAACTACTTGCCCTCAAAAGTGAGATTTCAGTGTCCACGTATTGCTTATATGCTTAAAATTTAATTAAAAAACACATTTGTAGTGCATATTAAGATATTTTGATAAAACTACTATGTCAGATAATTCAAGAAATTTATTTTGCACAGTGCCTGGTGCCCACGCATAATCCCATATATACCATCCCATGATGGCTTAGGTTGTAATGATACTGCCAAATAACAAGAGCAATAATCAAATAAATTTCACATTATGCTAGCTCCTGATGGCCCTCATTTTCTGTTACCTGCATGCTATAGCCATGGTCCCCTCATTGGAAACAGAACTCAATGGTCTATTTAAAGCTAACAGAATATGGAAAAATGTTGAGGAATGGCTTCCAAGATCCGCCCTGTTATTAAAACACCTCCTCTTTCATCTTCAGTACTTGGAGGACACACAGCCAGCATCCCTGCAGGTAGCTTGAGGTGTTCTGCCTACAGGGAACCCTCATTCAGGTACAAACAAAGTTTTGACTATGTCACAGGGAAGAATTTCAGGACAAATCCGAGAGAAGGATGAATGAAGTTACCAAGCTTTTCGAGCAGAAATAAGGGATCGTACATGGTTTAGACTGAAGGACCAGCACTGAGCAACTGATGTACACAGGAAAGGACAGTGTGCACTCCAGTGTAACTCCGTGCTTCTTAAGAGTGCCACATATAGACTCCTTTACAATAGCATCTATGTGACTCTGGCTTAAGTTAACATTGCACAAAGGTGAAATCCTAACTACAGCTTAAATAATGAGTGAAGTTCAGAAATTAAGTACAAAAATGTGAAGGAGTTTAATTATTTCTCACAATGTGTTTGCTTTGGGTAAATGTGGTTTCATGAGGCACATTGCTTAGAATGACGGATGGGAGAGGTGTGTGGATATGGTTTCACTTAGAAGTCACAGGCATTCTAGTTCTAAACAAGTTCTTCTGCTGTTTACAACATCCTGGTTGGAGGTGTCTCTTGTAACAGGGAACATTATGTCTGTAAGAAATAATCTAAACATTATTTCTGACTTTGTTGGGTATAAGGAAGTTTCTGACCCTCAGCCAGCAGGAAACAAAAACGAGAATCCAAGGTAAAGAGTTTCCCTTTCTTCTGTGTACCCTTAATTTTGCCTTTCTTTTCGCCATACCATACATATCCTGGGTCGCTCAGATTTCTCTCCCACTATTATGTTTTAAGATAGCCCTGGGAATAGGCCTGGATGAGCACTAGACTGGAAGAGAATCTTCCAAGGCCTTCTGGAAAACCCAAGTAAACGCTGAAGCAGGCCTCAGTTCCAGTGAAGTTCTGAGATGACTCAAGTCCCACCTAACACAGCTGCTGCAGCTCAGTCCCTCACTGACTTTCTATCTTTTGGAGCCAATTTAGTTTGTGGGTGATGTGCTTTACAAAAAAATAATTCAGGTTTTAGAAGAGGGTGCTACCATCAAAATCTAACGGCAAGAGACTGGACATGATGGGGCACACCTTTGAGTACAGCATCTGGGAGGCAGAAGCCAGAGATTGAGTTCAATCTGGTCTTCACAGTGAGTTCCAGGCTAGAGAGGCCTATACTGTAAGATCCTTCCTCAAAAATAAAGTAAATAAAAATGTGAGAATGTGGTTAGAGCTGTATATGTTAAAAAGAGTGCTAGTTTGGAGCACATGGTTTAGAGAAGTTTGAAGTTTAAGACGATCTATGGATGGATAGATGGATGGATGGATAGAGTTGGATGGATGGAGAGAGGTTTTAAAAAGGTAGGAAAATGCTGACTGGAATATAGAAATGATATAGCACAGAAATTTCATCACTGCCCACATTTCCATGTAGCTATGTGATCCACTGTCTCCTGCAGGTATATTGACAGTAACAATTTCCAAATGAGTTGAGTGATCCAATTAAAGAGATTTCCTAGAAAAAAAAATACTGACAATATCACCATGTTTCCTTTATTGTAGTATGAGATGTAGTATGTAGTAGGAAAAAGATGGATAGCTAATAAAAGAAACCCATGACTTGATGGGTTGGAGGCTTTCAGTCTCTCTAGACAGCCACATAATTATAAAATAAATACAATGGCATCATGGTTGGAGATATGTCTCAGTGGTCAAGTGTTGGGTTCCATAGCTGCCTGCAGCTATTGCGAAGTGGGTTTCTGGAACAGAAGCTGAGGGATAAATGTTTGTTCTTTCAGAAGGCCCAGGTTTGGTTCCTAACTCGCATATGGCAGCTCGAAGCAATCTTTATCTCCCATTCTACTGGATATGACACACTTTCCTGATCCCTAGGGCTCCATCACACATGTCGTGTATTTGCACACACTATGGACACCTCCCCGACACACACCGAAATGAATAAATATTTTTTTTTGAAAGACAAGACCAGAAAACAAGGTCATACAATGACTCTACAGGAAATGCATGACATCATTAGATACAATCCCAGCTTGTAGCTATGAAATCTTTCTGTTAAAGCCATGGAAAAGTTGAAAACAAACAAACAAACAAAAGAATGCCACACGAAAGGGCCTCCAAAGCCTATCACAGATCCTTTCAACCAAAGTGTAAGTAATTTGGATGATATTCTTCACAGAAGTTTGAGTCTTAAGAGGTTTCATGGTCTATCGATGAGCTTAAAGAAAAGGCAGACATTTAAGAGATCTGTCACTCATCTGTCCCAGTGTGTATACAAAGCAGAGGACTCCTTTCTAGAGGCTGAGTGAATGGCACAGGCCCAAATAGACACAATCTACAGAGTGTCGCAGGAAACCCCCAAACTCTTTGAGAAGATTTTTATCAGAATACGGCCAGCTTGGGCCAAAGGGATAAGAGAGGAGAAAATAAGAAGAGACTGTAGACCCACCACACTCTACTGGCAAAGGCTATAGAAAAGACAGAGCCACAAGTGTGTACAGGATTCATGACTTCAGGAATATAACCAAGAGCCACAGGGTACAAAGGACCTGGAGAGTGACCTAGAGGGCCTGGGGACCCAGCGAAGTATCTGTGCTCGGATTTCAGAGTTGCTGGGGATCACTGACTTCCTCATGCCTTTCTTCCACTGATTTTTCAGAATGCAAACATCTTCCTGCCTCCTTCCTGTCTTGTGTAGGTTGATGGTGTTAAGAATTGATCTTTGTTTGTTTGTTTTTTTTTTCCTTTAGGTTTGAAGCTCCAAAGAAGAGGAGTAAATGTGAAGTTACACTGAAGAAACTGTATCAAAGGACACCAAAGGAGTCTCATCCACAGAGACTGATCTTGGATTTCTGAATTTTGGGCCATAACTTTTTTAAAGACAAATACAGTATTGACATCTGACCTCTATAATTCATACAATAAGAAGGATTGTTTTGCAGAAGTTGAATACATGGCGCACTTGCTTGAATAAAAGTGATTCTTGACTTCAATATCACTTACTTTGCTTTGAACCATCATCAGGACCTCTAACTTCAAGTCTATTAAACATTCTCTCTCAATGTGGATGAAAAGCTTGAGCAACTGGATATTTGACTCAGTTTGCAACATTCATGAAGACCAGTGTTTAATCCCCAAACCCATGCAAGCAAACCAGGCAAGGATGAGATGCCTCAGAGGGTGAAGATGCCAGGCGCAGAAGCAGAAGGTACTGAGTTGGATTCTCCAGAATCCACATGAAGCCAGATGCTGTAGCTCACATCTGTATTCCCAGTGTTCTTATTGGTGAGAAAAGAGACAGAAACAGGAGACTCCCTAGAAGTCTGGTGGCCAGCAAGCTTAGTGTAAGAGATAAAACAAGAGAAACTGTCTAAACAAGATAGAAGTTACAGACTGACACCCAGGGTTGTCCTGTGACCTGTCCTTGCACACTCTGGTATGTGTGTCCCTGCACTCAGAGATGAAAGTATACGTAGACACACATCATTCCCATATATCACACATATGTACACACACACACACACACACATGAACTTTTTTAAAGACAAATACAGTATTGACATCTGACCTCTATATACAGGCACAGGCATGTGCACATTTACCCTTCCAACACAATATAAACAAAACCAAAACTGCTGAGTAGTTGAATCAGTATCACTGAAACTATGTTTATAACATAAAATCTCCATAATGTAAACATGATAAATTGCTGCATTCAAAGTTAAGTAACCAAATAATTATCATCTGTCCAACTGTAATCTGCTTATATTTATTTTACCATTGCACCTACACTTAAAAGATCTTATAAGCGATGTCAAAGCTCTCTTGAAGACCACTATTTATGAAAGGTTTTGTGGTTCATAACAAAAACTTCAATTAAACACACACACACACACACGTTAAATGAAATGAAAGCTAGAAGATGGAGTATTTGACTCCACTAAAATGATTCTGATTTTTTGATTCACTTATCCTCAAATGAAAGCAAATTATATCATTCAATGCTTCACAATGACACTGCAACTTTCAGGGTCCCACTCAGTGCCACACTGAGTCATTCCATGTGTGAAAAATAGTTAAAGCAGTATTTTCTAAATGTTAGACCATCACAAGGCAATTTATCTCATAGGCTTGTCCCTCTAGGCTGTGAGGCCATTTAGCGAAGGCTTATTAGTGACGAGCAGTGTCAGGCAGACAGGTTTTCAGTCTAAGCATTCATGGGCCAATGAAAACAAAGACCATAAACATTTCACTCGGAAGCATACAGCATTGCTTAAAAATAGCAGTACTATTATCGTGGAAACTGAAAGGGGGCTGCTCGTCCCCTTCAGGGAGCACAGGCCAATGAACAATGCTGCCCTTCTCAGTGCAAAATGGTATGTGGCTCTGGGCTCAGCTGGAATGACATGGTGAAGAAATTCTCCATCTCAAAATGTAGTGAATTACAAAATTGGGTGTTCCCACCAGATCTTACCAGTTAGTACATTCCTAGACCTCAAGCCTGCAGACCTCATCACCTGAGTTCTCACCAGGCCAGTCAACACCTGTCAAGTAAGGAGCGTTGCCAAGTGCTTCTCTTCCCCCTACAACAGGCTTCTGAAAAGAAAACTTTACTCACTGCCTTGTAAACAGAAAGGGTGATATGTACTACCTTAATGAATGACAATGGATCGTTTAATGAGACTACAGATCATAAAACAAATCTACATTGTTTGCCTGAAGTTGTATTTTTATGAAATAGTTGTGGAAGGAGTCTAACATCAAACCAAGAGTTTCTCTTTGACTTGTCAAGAAAGCCTTGAATAGGGATCATAAGTTTTGTGCCATGTTATTTGTCATTATTTCAGGTAGCACCTGCTTCATGGAAAAATCAGCTTTGTCACATAGCAGCTCATGCCTGAAACGCTGACATTCTGTTTCAGACAGTGACACTTCTTGCTTCTTAGTGTAATTTTTATTGGAATCCTCATAGTCTAATTACTTACTTCTTAGTCTAATTTTTATTCAAATCCTCTTCTGAATCTGACTTTCTCAGAACACATTTATGTCATTATGAGAAGCACTAAGCTCATGGAAGAAGCAACCCAGACAGGAAGTCACATTCAGGTTCCACACTGTGTTTCAAGAGATACCATCTTGACATGGCAAAGTGTTTACTCCTATAAACCCCATGCTGCTCCTTGAGTCTGAAGTAGTGCTCAACAGGATACCTTGGCATCGTGAGCTCTCAATAAAGGTTATTAAATATCATTTGTTGTGGAAATAGAGTCCAAAAGTCTACCAGAACAATTTTACTCTCAGAAGAAAAGAGGTTTACCATTCTTCTTTGACCATGTGATAGACACACAAAACTGTCACTTTAAACAAGTCTATGAATCCCACATACCACCTAGCAGTAAAAGTCACAAATACACTTTCTCCTCCATGATAGAACACAATTTGGTCTAAATGAAAAGTTACAACTCTAAGTTTCTCTTGCATAGGAAGTTGTTATGTATTTGTCTTCCCTAAAATAGGATCAAAGAAAGAAGAAGGAAGGAATGAAGGAAGGAAGGAAGAAAGGCAGGAGTGGGAGGGAGAGAGGAAGAGAGAGAGAAGGAGGGAGGGAGGGAGGGAAGAATGGAAGGGGGTAGGGAAGGAAAGAAAGAAAGAAAGAAAGAAAGAAAGAAAGAAAGAAAGAAAGAAAGAAAGAAAGAAAGAAAGAAAGAGGAAGGAAGGAAGGAAGGAAGGAGGAGTGAGTGAGGGAAGAAAGAAAGAAAGAGAAAGAGGAAGGAAGGAAGGAAGAAAGAAAGAGAGGGAGGGGAAGAGAGAGAGAGAAAGAAAGAAAAGAAAGAAAAAAGATGAAATAAAAAAAGTAAGATAACAAGAGGGCCATAAGTTTCATCAAAACTGGAAACCAGGCTCTAAAACTGTTCCATTTAAACTTGGAGTAGTCACACCAAATACATATAATAAGAGGCATCCCAGTGAGAAGAAGCCCAATGCACCCAGCAGCCACTTCCCAGTGTCCTAGTGAACTGACTACCTAATGTTCTGGACTCATGTGAGTCCTACTAGAGCAGCCTTCCTATCACCTTTGACCTCAAAGCCTACTCCCCCTTCTCCATTTTCTGTGGCTCTCCTGCATCCCCCCCCGCCCCCCGCTTTTTCTTTCTTTTTTTAAGAACATGAAGTTCTAAGCAAGAATGATAATGCAGAACACTCACCAGCCACTACTGATCCCTTCCCAGACTCTCCCCTACTATAGCTCCTCTCAACACTCTGATTTTTTGTCCACTTCACATTCAATTCATCTTCAGTCCTCATTTCCCTGACTCTGGGATTCTTTCATCCTGTGTCTAGGGAACAATGTTTTTTTCACAAAGACAGGACAACTAAGCAAGTGAAGGTGAAGCTTCCTATCTCTCTGAAGCTCACACTAGAGGTCTCTGATGCCTGAACGATTTTGACATACTCAACCAGCACTTCCCTTATCACAGAGTGGTAATGGCTGATGCAGCATTCATAGATGGCTGTGGATTCTTGAACCCATCACTTACACGGGACAGAAATCTTTACTGAGAGTATTTATAAGGTTATATCACTTAATTAGGGAATGAATTTTATATGTTAAAATATAAACATCTACTAATTGCCTTCCTTGTTGCTGTAACAAGACTTCACAGACACAACATAAAGGAGGGGGGATTTATTAGTCTCACAGTTAGGGGGAGCACAGTCCATTGAATTCAGGTAGGCATGGTAATGGATAGTGAGACTGGGACTCCTCATACTCCACAAATCATAGAATTCACCTGAAATCAGAGGGAGCTATACCTTCATCCATTCCACATATTGACCCAGTCTAGTTAGATGCCACTTCCTAGAAATTTCATAATCTTCTAACAACAGTACTACCATCTGACAATCAACTGGCCAAACATATAGGCCCAAGAGGCAACTTTCACACTTAAGCCACACCAGTATTTTTAAATAAGTATCTCTTTGTAAGTGTATGATTACATATTAATACAGATGGCTATTTGAAGTCAATGTTTAAATGATGTTACAATCTTAACTTGGCACACAGAAACTACTGTACCTACAAAAAACACTGTCCATTTTTGCACACCTGAAGCACAGAAGCCTCCAAAGTTAATCTAAATGCAAGTTCCATCATCTTGTATAACACACTAGATGTTGGGCCACATGGAAACCTATAAGGCAAGTATCCTGAAATCTAAATGAGACGCAACAGTGCCAGGAGAGGTTAACTAACTTTACATCTAAGATCACCCAGCCAGGAAAAAGCACAACAGATTGATGCCCTCTCCTTCACCAGCCAGTATCAAGGACTACTATTGCACTGTCTCTCAGTAAGTGTACCGTATCTCTTTATACACCCGCTGTTGCTGAGTACCAGTTATACTCCAGAGGAAAGAGGAAGGACATTAAAGAGCCTGAGCTTGAACTGAAAAACTTTTGTTTTAAAGCAAATTAGGAGCTTTAGAAAACAGAAAGGCCATAGCACAATACCTTCCTGGTCAGAATAGGCTGTTGTCCTGTGGCAGCAAACCTGAGTAACATATAGGGCTTTTACATAAAACTCCTTTCTTCTAAATAATTACAGCACACTTGTTTGAATTTAGAGCATATAAAACATTGTATAACTCTTCTTCAGTGGTCTGTGGTCATCAGTGTCAGAACAGGGAACAGGGTTTCCAGAGAGCATACTTAATATTCTTCAATGTGTGCTAGCTCCGTCTTATTCCAGATCTTCGTACACCATCACTAGCTCAGAAGAAGCTGCACACTTCTCCTAATCTACTGTGATTCAGAGCAGTTAATCAGTAACCAAACTCTAATTCTATGCTTAAGTTGTCAAGGAAGAGCCTTTCCTTGTCCAGGGTAAAGTGCACCGGCTAATGGCAGTTTATGTATTTTCCTGATGCTTGCTTAGAAACAGAGAAGGGTGTATAACTATACAAGGAACGTAGCCAGTCTCAACACTGAGCCTAGGACCAAGCTGGGAGAAGAAAAGGTATAGATTTTCAATCTCAAGGGAGGAGCCAGATGATCACACAGCCCTACTGTATTCTATGTTTGCACAAGGGTACTGTGGGTATTATTTTAGTTCATACTTAGAGCAACCCTGATAAAATGAGTCACTCTAATCTCCATTTTATAAATAAGAAAAATTAGGCCCGACTTCACACAAAAAGTTGCAGAACTAGAATTTAAAACACAGTCCAGAAACCAGTCTGCTTTTAATCACATACCCAGAATAAGAGATGAAAACACCCTTGAGGCCAAGCATGTAAAGAGGATGTTTGAAGTGGCTTAGCCTTAAGATTAGAGAGCCCTCGTTCTTAACCATGGCTGCTCCTGAAATCACCTAGGGAGCAGTAAAGATTGTTGGTTGAGCCTGGGTTCCACCCCCACAGATGGGATTTAATTGATGTGGGAGCTGCAAGGTGCTCCGAATGGGCAGTCTCACCAGAGGCAGGCTGCTTGCAGAACAGGATCGCATGTGGCTTGCTTGAAAGCAGCAAGAGAAAACGTTCAAATGTTAAATAAACACTGCACAGGACAAAGGTTGGTTTAACTGCTGCCAGGAGCATGTGATCTCTGCACTAGTCTTTGGCATACTTAAGGTTCTGGTATGGGAGCTAGATATATAGATTATTGATATATTAAGATAGACAGACCTTTATATATATATATATATATATATATATATATATATATATATATATATATATATATATGTGTGTGTGTGTGTGTAATTATTGATAGAAGACAGATGATAGATGATTGAAAGATAGACAGAGACAGACAGATAAGATTCATAGCTATATAGATAGACACACAGATGCAGAAGATGTTGTCATGGATTTTTGGGGAGAAGGTCATCTGGTCATGGACCTTTCCATGTCATTCTCCAGCTCCAATTATGAGACTATTGTACAAAAAGAGTAACCTCCATTTGAAGGACCCTGGAGTACACAGTCTATTCTTCAAATGAAGATAGCTTAACTATGCGCACTTAACACATGCGAACCACATGGTTCAGATACAGTTACTTTGACTTTTTCAAGAGTCATGTTTTAGAAGGCCACTCAAAATTAACTCTGACCTTTATTCAGGTCAAGAGATCTATCTCACTTAACTAAGCAAGTCTTAAACAATGGTGAGAGGGACAGAGAGAAGGAGGGAGGGAGAGTTTCAGGAGGAGGTAGGCCTGCAGACCTACACTTTGCTTTATATCCCTATGACTGTGGAGGAGAGACTGGCAGATACCCAAAGCCAGCCAGCCTAGATAAATCAATAACCCTCAGGTTCAGTGAAAGATGCCATCTCAAAATGTAAAGGTGAAGAGAAAATGAGAAGAGACACAAGGCATCAGTCTAGACTTCTGCACTCATGAACACCCACACGTAGACATATGCATCAAAAACAAGCAAATGAATAAATAATTAAAAAAAAAAGAATGAAATCAAACACTCTGAAAGCTCTCTATGAAGGTGGTGTGTGGCACCACAGGGTAAAATACCATCTGTCCTGGGGAAGGAAAAATAAAGCTGCATGCCCTCAGAAAATATTCCTTATTAAACAGAGTGCAGACGTGAGCATGAGTGTTGCTAAGGGCAAGCCTGAAGGCTTTTTTGAAAATAAGCAGAAACTTTAGCCAGCTTGTGAACCAATTCTTCCTACACAATCATTGGGACTATTGCAAGGCCAAAGCAACAGTTAAGTAACATTTCAGGGGTTCAGTAGACTATGGGTCAACAGCCCAGCCCAGCAAGTGCTTGCTTGCTATGCAACAAGCTTAAGGACCTCAGTTTGGATCCCCAGGACCCGTGTAAGAACCCAGGTCCCAGGTATCCAGGTATGGTGGTGTGTGCCTGCACTCTGGGTGCTGCGTGGTGCGTGGTGAAAAGAACACATTCTTGGAGCTCACTGGCTAGACAGTCTGGCTGAATCAGTGAGATCAAAGCTTGAATTGAGTGACCCTGTCTCAAGAAATAAGGTGGAGAGCGAAAAACAAACACTGATCATAACAACACACACACCCCAAGTGTCAGCTGATTAGTCAACCTAGCCAAAACTGGTACTCAAGGCTCCGTTAGGGACCCTGTCTCAGGAGAAACAGAAGGATTAGATAAAGGAAGAAAAACTCTGGCCCTCACATGTGCACACAGGCAAGTCAACACATACACACACACTATACACACACATACACACACACACACACACACATACACACACACACAGAAACTCATGTAGAAGGCATTGATGATTTTCTAAATAAATAAGCAAGTCTCTACCCTTCTCATACCAACAACTCATAGGTAAATTTCCACACTTTAAACTTTTTCTTTTAAATATGAAACTATCAAAAACAAGCCTTCCCTTTGAAGGAAGCCCAGCCACATATTTTCATTGGCTGGAGCCATGCAGCACCAAAGGAGCTAAAAATACTTTCTTTTCTTCTAAGTTAGGACGAACAAATCAGACCAAGCAAATAATTGCATATCATTTTCTCCCATCTTAAATGCCTTACTGGAAGATGCTCTGAATAGCTGGATCAAAGCAAAGAGATCTGTTTTCTATTTGTATACACTTCCACTGTCAGAAATACCCCTCCTTCAGCTTATTTCTGCCCAGGATGATTCAATAAGCTATATTTACATTCACAACAAGGATGGTCAGCATTTAGGTAGGACTTTTTATTTCTCACTTGCTTTGTATTCAAGAGAGAGAGCTTCGTGAGTGTTGAAAACAAACCAGCCAGACAGGCAAAAATCATTCATAAAAATACATACAACAAGTATGTCCTTAACGGAACCACAAAGTGTTTGCATGCACTCACACATGAATCATCTGGACCGTAGAAACTCACAATGTGATTCTTAAAATGAAAGGATACAAGCTGCGAACATCTTGTACAAGTTGAGTCTCCCATGACTGGCAAAGTGAGATTTTATGTTTCCTCTTTAACTTCTCAACGTTAACTCTAAAACACACATGTGTATTCCTGAATACACACGTGCACACACAGGGTTCTACAGATGAGCTAAATAAAGGCTTCCCCAGGAAGGCAAGCCTTTAAAAAACAATCATTTGTAGGATAATCAGTAATCAAGTGGTATGGACTTTTCCTTCACATCCACCATTTCTCAAGTTAACTACTAAATGAACATACATAACAAGAGCAGTAACACAAGCTTGCAGGTTCCATTCACAAGCCACTAGTGTATATAGCCTTTTGGGTTTTTTTTTTTTTTTTTTTCTTGAAAATGAACACCGGTTAGGAAATGTCTGTGTAACTCTTTATGTCTACAAACCAAGTCTTGCCTCTTGGGAAAGGATTGGCAGATGTAGCAAAGGGCTGTTTGCCTAGATTGCAGCTGGGCCTTTGACAAGTGCTTCGGGTAAAAGACTCGTGTTGTATGTGCCCACCAAACGCCAGGCAGGACTGTGCGCTGGTTCTGTGGATTCCAAAGACAACTCCTGGGAGGAATCAGGAAAACTGGGATATTATCTCCCCACACACGCTCAGAAGCCAACATCCCCAGGGCGGCTCCCTCAGATGCCCCAGGAGGTCAATAGGTGGTACCTGCAAAGCCAACTGTACACCAAGCTACTTTTTCAGCCCCAGCACCAGCTCAGAGAGAAGTTGGCCGCGCTTCCCCTTAACTGTACCTTGCAATTGGGCAGAGAGTGAGTCCTGGTGCTGCTGGTACTTGAGCGCCACCGCCTCGGCTTTGCGCAGCTGTGTCTGCAGTTCCAAGTAGAGCATCGCGCCATAGAGGAAGCCGAAGACCACGGTGAGGAGCAGCAGCGTCTGGAAGATCCGCTTCTGCTTTCGGGAGCACATCCCGTTTCCCATAGTCCCTCCTGCGCCCCGCGCTGCGGCGGCGGGAGCCGTCGTGTCCTCAGTCGGTCCTCGGCCGCGTCGGACAGCTCAGAAGCAGCCACGGCGAGAAGTAGCTGCACTGGGCATGAGCTGCAGACGCGAGACACAAAAGCGGGACCAGAGAGGAAGGGGCAGCCGCTCAGCCCCAGCGAGCAGCGGGGCGCCAGGTCATCGACACCACCCCAGCAGCTACCAAACTTCTGTGGTGTCCGATCTCCGCGAGTGGCTGGACCCGCGTGGAGTCCCTTTGCATACTTCAGAGCCCGCTACCCTTGCTACGGGTACCGCGCGCAGCCGGCTGGCTCGGTTTTCCCTACTCCCCACTTTTTGGCCTCACTGTCCCCACCCCTTGCGCCGGCTCCCACTGCTGGACTTTGTCGCCGCCACTAGTAGGGGACGCGCGCCCAACAAAGGGACTTGGCTCCTAGCAGGGACCCCTAGCACGTCCTTCGGGTATGGTGAAGAGATGGGGACTGGTTGGTCTGGTCAGGTTAAGGGGGGCGGTGGGCCGGTGTCACTGATCTGGAAGCTCCAGCCGCCCGCCACCTCCCACCCAACTTACGTGTCACCCACGGCCCCGCTATCATGGCCAACGGGATTCCGGGAGGAAGTCCCACTCGGGCTCCCCGCTCATTGGACCCGCGTGAGCCTCCGCTCCCTCCTTTCGGAGAGCTAATGCTGGGCTCCATTGGACGCCAGCTTTGTCCGTCCCGCCCCGGGCCGCGCCTTCCCTCTCAGCTCGGGGCAGGCTCTGAGCTCCGTGGGCCGCGGCCGCCTGGCGCCTGGGTGCGCCCACGTGGAGCCCGGATGGGTGCGGAGAGGCGGAGGAGCTGGGTTGGGAGTGCTAGGGACTTGTCCTGGCCTGAGGCTTGGTGATCATTGCGCACGTGTGCGCATGTGTATGCATGTATGTCCTAGCACTTGGAATGCACGTGGAATGAGAGTACAGCGCTTATGCACACCAACAACCGCAAAGCAGCCATGCATGCACTCTGCTTAGCCTTGCTCATTTCTTACCCTACATAATGAGCTCAGCTTCCGGACACTATGTTCTTTGGACATTCTCTCAAGGGCTGCCTACTGAGTCTTGTCTCATTAGAGCCACTAGGCTACATGCAAGCTTAACCAAAGATGGTAGAAAGTAAACCCGGACCCTGAAGCTCACTTGACTGTCTACATGGGGTGGGGAAATCACTTTGTTGGCAGAGGGAAAGAAATGATCTCATGTTTCCTCTGGCTGCAAATGGAATAATTTAAAAAACAAATCTTACAGGCTGAAATGAGTGTGCATTCATTTTGCTATGTGTATTTCTCTTAATGGTGGCAGAGAAACATCAGTTACATTTTTAAATTGCATTTTCAAGGCCAACAAAACCCACTACGTTTAACAAAAAGTTAGACAAGTATAATAACGCCAAACCACTTCAAAGAAATGCACAGTGCATTTGTTTCTTCAATGTAATAAGGGTGTGTATGGAATTGAGGTTATGCATAAATGATAATTTTGTTTCTTTTCTTGACCTGAATTCTAAGAGAAATAAATTATTTCTGAAAAGTATCACCTGTATAGTGGCATTTACTACATTCTGCATAATACATTCTATCATATTTTTTGTGATATCCTGCCTGGGTTTTAATCATCACCATTAATTATGCAGAGTGAGTGCTTTAAATAAAGGAAATGTGCTTAAACAAGATTTATTTTCAAGGCAGTCCCTGTGCTGAATGTTTTTAGGTTAGCCTTGAGGTCACAGGTTACCAAGAACCACACAGGCAGACTGGGGCATTTCTTCCTCTCACTCTGAAACATAAGCGAGACTGGTGGTCTATGCACTTACCTAATAAAAATCACATTATATTGTTCCAAATGCTCTTACACTGAATCTTAGTCAGGACATTCGAGTTCCATGTTGGAAACAAAGAATCTAAATTTGACCAATATGACCATAATAGTTGTAGTCCCTTCTGGGTCTTGTAAAAAGACACTTGCTCATAAAAGGAGAATCTATCAGAATCTTACCCTTTCCATCTTTTCTTTCTGTAGAAAACAAATCACTACTCCAATTAAGCATATAATCAAAGTGTGAACCTATGCCAGACCTGGTGGTACAACCTGTAATCCCAGCTGCATGGGAGGGAGATTGGGGCAACAAGATTCCAGGATCAGAATGGGCAATGTAGAGAGACCTTGTCTCAAATCAAAAGTCAATACTTACCTAGAATGTAGGCTTGATCCTCAGTGGCAGAAAAAAGAAAGAATGCTTAATTTAAAAGGAAAGTGGTCTAAAGCAGCTCAGTTTTGTTCCCTGGTAATGGTGTAACTCCCATAGTCTCCAGTCTTGTGGAATTCACCATCATTTCCTCTTTCTGTCTTACTCACAGAAATTGGGAGAAATTAGTGGGATTTCTTTAGAATTCCTCAGAACTAAATTTTCTCATAAGCTGTGCAAAATCTCTGATGAAATTCTCTAAGGAAATGAATTTTTCAGCAATAATCTTAGCCTATACTTGGATATGTAATTATTCTGGACACACACACACACACACAGCACTGGGCTGTACAGAACAGGGAGGATGGAAAGACTGCTCAGAAAATACACAAGACATGGTATTCTATTGTATTTCCAACTTCTGAAAATTTATGTGTTTCCTGAATTCATGATTCCTATTTTAAACCTTTTGATTTGATAGCAACAATTTCATTCCAATTTTAACTTAAATTCTTCTTTGCCTGAAGCAGACAGCTGATTCTACAGAATATAATAAAGGCCATAAAACAGAACTCAATATTTTAGTCATAAAAGTTGAAAGACTTATTCATTATTTCAAATTCAAGAAGGGTTTGCAGAAGTACATAAAAATCATTAATGGCAGTGTCTTTATAATATTACATTTTCGAGGTGACCAATGCCTCTAGATTCTTGAATATACAAGTACAAAACTTTTGAGCAGCCAACATGGGAGGCATCCAGAGCCTAAAAATTAAATTTGCATAGTGATGCCTTTGGGTAGAGTTTATAATATATGAGCTTCTTTCACTAGTCTTGGAAGGTCTATTGTTGGTTGTATTTTATTTTTGTTTCTTTATTGCTTAAAAGTACTTCATAAATAAATATCTATCCATCATATGTATTTACAATGCAAGCATACAGTTTGGAAGTTGCAAGTACTAAAGAATTTTCCCTATTTAGTATTCAGTTTCTAAGTCAAGAAAAAGGCAATCAGAACCTTACACATGAGAAGCATTAAAGTAGTATTTGAGAATTTTAGCATGTTCTCTAGCTTAAATGAATGAGGTTCAGCTATACTTATATTCCAAAGAGGAAAGGTTAAAAAAAACAGATTTGAAAAAGGCAGCTGATGCATAATTTGAAACAATCTAATGTATAGAAATATAGAATAAATAATCTCCATTGCATGAGAACTTTTTACTGAAATATACTCCCTACAAATCAAATTTAATAGATTTTAATAACTTGTCGGAGAAACAAACAACAACACCCAAAATTAGTACTGACTATTCCACTTTAAAACTGTGAGCCCAGATGCAGGCTGTGTTAGAACACTTGTCGAGCATAGACAGACCTGGGGGCTCAATTTCTAGCATGTAAGTGTCCTAGTTTAGCTGTAGACTTGACACAGCATAGAATCATCTCAGAGGAAAGCCTAGTACAAACTGACCTGTGGAAAGGTTTGTGGAGGAGTGTCTGTATCGCTTGGTGTTGGTGATTGATGTGGGACAGTGCAGCCCACTGTGGACTATAACATCCCTATGAAGATTGTCCTGCATAAGAAAGCTAGCTGAGCATGAACCAGTGGACAAGCCAGCGCGGGCGTGTGCATACACACACACACACACAAACACATAAACAAACAAACACACACACACACACACACACACACACACACCATGATTTTTGCTTTAAGCTCTTTCCCAACTTCCCTCAGAGATGGGCTATGACCGAAAAGGATTAGTCCTTTCTTCCCCAACATTGCTTTTAACTACAGAGTTTTATCATTGCAAGATGAAGGAGAGTAGAACAGGAAATAAACAACTGGTAGCTAATCAATAAATGCAAAATGACTTTTAAGTGACAATAAGGCACAGTATGAAGATCTTTTCCCAATTTGTTGGTTGCCGATTTGTCCTCTTGATGGTGTCCTTTGCCTTACAGAAACTTTGCAATTTTATGAGGTCCCATTTGTCAATTCTTGCTCTTAGAGCATACACTATTGGTGTTCTGTTCAGAAACTTTCTCCCTGTACCAATGTCCTCAAGGGTCTTCCCCAGTTTCTTTTTTATTAGCTTCAGAGTGTCTGGCTTTATGTGGAGGTCCTTGATCCATTTGGATTTGAGCTTAGTACAAGGAGACAAGGATGGATCAATTCGCATTCTTCTGCATGCTGCCCTCCAGTTGAACCAGCACCATTTGTTGAAAAGGCTATCTTTTTTCCATTGGATGTTTTCAGCCTCTTTGTCGAGGATCAAGTGGCCATAGGTGTGTGGGTTCATTTCTGGATCTTCAATCCTGTTCCATTGATCTTCCTGCCTGTCACTGTACCAATACTATGCAGTTTTTAACACTATTGCTCTGTAGTATTGCTTGAGGTCAGGGATACTGATTCCCCCAGATTTTCTTTTGTTGCTGAGAATAGTTTTAGCTATCCTGGGTTTTTTGTTGTTCCAGATGAATTTGATAATTGCTCTTTCTAACTCTGTGAAGAATTGAGTTGGGATTTTGATGGGTATTGCATTGAATCTGTATATTGTTTTTGGCAAAATGGCCATTTTAACTATATTGATTCTACCGATCCATGAGCATGGGAAGTTTTCCCATTTTTTGAGGTCTTCTTCCATTTCCTTCTTCAGAGTCTTGAAGTTCTTGTCATACAGATCTTTCACATGTTTGGTAAGAGTCACCCCAAGATACTTTATACTGTTTGTGGCTATTGTGAAGGGGGTCATTTCCCTAATTTCTTTCTCAGCCTGCTTATCCTTTGAGTATAGGAAGGCTACTGATTTGCTTGAGTTGATTTTATAACCTGCCACTTTGCTGAAGTTGTTTATCAGCTGTAGGAGCTCTCTAGTGGAGTTTTTTGGGTCACTTAGGTAGACTATCATGTTGTCTGCAAATAATGATAGTTTGACTTCTTCCTTTCCAATTTGTATCCCTTTGACCTCCTTATGTTGTCAAATTGCCCGAGCTAGTACCTCAAGTACAATATTGAAAAGATAAGGAGAAAGGGGGCAGCCTTGTCTGGTCCCTGATTTCAGTGGGATTGCTTCAAGTTTCTCTCCATTTAGTTTGATGCTGGCTACCAGTTTGCTGTATATTGCTTTTACTATGTTTAGGTATGGGCCTTGAATTCCTGTTCTCTCCAAGACTTTAAGCATGAAAGGATGCTGAATTTTGTCAAATGCTTTTTCAGCATCCAATGAAATGACCATGTGGTTTTGTTCTTTGAGTTTGTTTATGTAGTGGATTGTATTGATGGATTTCCGTATATTGAACCAACCCTGCATTCCCGGGATAAAAAGATCTTCACAAATCCTATATCAGATAGAGGGCTAATATCCAATATATATAAAGAACTCAAGAAGTTAGACTCCAGAAAACCGAACAACCCTATTAAAAAATGGGGTACAGAGTTAAACAAGGAATTCTCACCTGAAGAAATTTGGATGGCGGAGAAGCATCTTAAAAAATGCTCAACGTCATTAATCATTAGGGAAATGCAAATCAAAACAACCCTAAGATTTCATCTTACACCAGTCAGAATGGCTAAGATTAAAAATTCAGGAGACAGCAGGTATTGGAGAGGGTGTGGAGAAAGAGGAACACTCCTCCACTGCTGGTGGGGTTGCAAATTGGTACAACCACTCTGGAAAGCAGTCTGGCGGTTCCTCCGAAAACTGGGCACCTCACTTCCAGAAGATCCTGCTATACCACTCCTGTGCATATACCCAGAGGATTCCCCACCATGTAATAAGGATACATGCTCTACTATGTTCATAGCAGCCCTATTTATAATCGCCAGATGCTGGAAAGAACCCAGGTATCCCTCAACAGAAGAGTGGATGCAAAAAATGTGGTATATCTACACAATGGAGTACTATTCAGCCATTAGAAACAATGAATTCATGAAATTCTTAGGCAAATGGATGGAGCTAGAGAACATCATACTAAGTGAGGTAACCCAGACTCAAAAGGTGAATCATGGTATGCACTCACTAATAAGTGGTTATTAACCTAGAAAACTGGAATATCCAAAACATAATCCACACATCAAATGAGGTACAAGAAGAAAGGAGGAGTGGCCCCTGGTTCTGGAAAGACTCAGTGAAACAGTATTCATCAAAACCAGAACGGGGAAGTGGGAAGGGGTGGGTGGGAGAACAGGGGAAGAGAAGGCGACTTATGGGACTTTCGGGGAGTGGGGGGGCTAGAAAAGGGGAAATCATTTGAAATGTAAATAAATTATATCGAATAAAAAATATTTTAAAAATAAAACAAAAAACAAAAAAACAAACAAAAAAATAAGGCACAGTATGAATGATGTCATGTGACAATGACAGGAATAAATCTCCTCTATCTCCTAAAGAACTTTCACCCGCGCCTCATTGCCTGGCTTTCTTTTCCCCCTCCTCCACCTTTTCGTTGATTCCTAATTAGTGCATTCACCTCATCTCTTGTCATCTTTAAGACCTGTTTAAAGAGTAAGGACATCCCGTTATTTTGAAAGCTCTGTGGGAAATATGTTAAAAATTCCTTTCTCTCAAGGTTTTGTTAATGACCTGTCAGTAGCTGTTAATAGATTAATAAAGCAAAAAGGCAAGTATGGGACTAAGGGAATAACCACATAGTTTACCTGATGTCTTGGTGACTTTCTTGGGTCTGTTAACAAAAGTCTACCTTTATAATTTCCAACTATTTCAGAAGTTAAAAGAGAGCAAAGGAAGATTGGCATGGAGGCACATGCCTTTAATCCCAGCACTTATGAGGCAGAGGCAGGTGATCTCTGTGAATCTGAGGCCAGCCTGGTCTACAAAGCAGTCCAGGAAAGCCAGGGCTGGTTCCACTGAGAAACCCTGGCTTGAGAAAAACAAACATCAATAACAAAAATAAAAAAGAACAAAACAAATGCCAAAAAAAGAAGCCAAAGGAATGAATGGCTAATTAGTCTCTGTAAGTCAAATCCTTTTTACTAAAAAACTAGAGCAAGACCACTCAGTAGGTAAAGAATTGGTCATGTAGACCCTACATAAAGCCACTGGAGTTAATAGCCCCTATCTATTATTTCTGCATGGTTGGAACACCAAGATGGGAGATTCTCCAGAGTCTCAGAGGCTTAACCTGGTATAGGCAAGTACAAAATGACACTGTTTCAAACATGGTAAAAAGGGATGACCAACACTTAAAGATGTCCCCTGACCTCTGTATGAATACTATGAAACACAAATGCATACAACTCACCTAGTCCAACCACACACAAAGAACACTGTGGAAAATGTATTTTTTTTAAAAAAAAAAAAAGCTAACCTGTACAACTATGTGTATGAACCAACCTAAGAAAAGATAAGCAAAGATTTTTGTATCATGGGGTTTGACCATTTCTTTAGAGTCCCTGAAAATAATCCTTGCCAGTTGTAAAAAAAAAAAAAAAAAAAAAAAGCTTGGAACCATTTCAAAGGTGGCTGAAGGGAGGCAGTGCCAAGTTCAAGCCTCATTTAATCGCACATTATCTGCCACATCATGAGTAAGTCAGTAACTATTAAGACAATTAGTTCCAGAGTTTATAAAATGAAAAGAATATTTCTGTGTGTTCTGCATGGTTCACAGAAAACTCAGAAGGATCAAAATGGAATCACATCGTCAGATATTAGATTGAACTAAAAGCTCTAGTGGCATCTATCCATATCTAGATTAGCTTGAGAATCCATATTTGATGTTTAAAATCAAGCTCCAGCTTGCCAATTAAAATGAAAATGCTACTCTCTAACTGAGCATCTTTCCTTCACTTGTGAAACTTTAATTTCACAGTACAGGGATTTACACATAACTTAGACTCATAGAAGCTGGACTTCTAATTCGTAGGTTACAATGCAGGGACTGACATTTTCAGTGCATATTGAAAATGACTTTTCAAAAATAACTACTGTGTTTAGCATGTGGTGGAGGCCGGAAGAAGAAAGGTGGTGGGTGGACCTGATTCTGGAAAGGTTTGATCTAGCACTGGATGGGAGTATCAGGACAGAGAAAAAGGAGAGAGGTGATTGGAGAATGGTTGGAGAGAAGAAGGTTTATGGGACATATGGGGAAGGGGGAACTGGGAAAGGGGAAATCATTTGGAATGTAAACAAAGAATATAGAAAATAAAAATATATAATAAAAAAAAGAAAGATGGCGGGTGTAATGGCAAGAAGTAGAACCCTTGTTGCAAGGGACGTGCAGGTGTGAAGCTTATGTCTTTAATACCGTATTAGATGGGTTCAAAGTTAAAGTGTTTAAAGAAAAAGGAACAGGCACAGAAGTGGCCTCTTGGTGCAGTCATGACTCCTAAGGAAAGCAGCCTCATAGGCATAACAATTAGCATAAGCAGTTGGTTAATTAGTGTCAGTGAATGCCAAAGATCGTTAAAGTGACACTTAGACACCTTTAAACATATATGTGTACGTTCATTACATTTTCCTTTAATGTGAGGCCAAGCCTTAGCTTGCAGGTCTAAATGCATCATTAGGTGAAGCTCAGCACTGCCTTTTCAGACAAGGTGTGTCATTCACCAATTCTATATACAGCCTCCCTGAGTAGTCCTTGGTAAGACGATTTCAGTGTTAAATGAAGCCAGATTTCAAGCCTCATGGATTTTGTGCTCTTATATTTCACCTAATTTGACTGCAATTTTTTACACGTTACCAGGTACTGTGGAGCGTCTCAAGGCACTTATCTAAATGTCTATAGAAACAACTATTTTTTTCACCCCTGTATTTCTTACTTTACATAATATTGAATTGTACAACACAATTAAAATAGCAAGCATGGTTGCATAGTCACTTATCAGAGCACCAGCAGTCTGCACTTAGCTCGGTAGGAAAGGAGCGGCCTAAAGGACACTAGTTTATGTGCCAGGCATCTTCTGGAGAGAATTCATATACCTTCTCACCCAGTAGGGAAGAACCTCCATTAAACCAGGGAGTTGCTTTGTTCTTGTTATGTGCTATATCCTGCTATTATTCATTTAAATTACAGCTAGGGAGGGAAAGGGAGGAGTCAAACAGAAAAAGGGGTAATAAGATGTACAGAAAGGAAAAGGCACTTACTATCAAGACTTATGACTCTAGTTTGATCTCCAAGACTCACGGAGTGAAATGAGAAAATTGATTTCTAGTAATAGTCCTCTGTACCAACAAATACACTTGCATGCAATCACACACACACACACACACACACACACACACACACACACACACACACACACACATACACCATATATATAATGCAAGGAAGGAAGAAAAAAGCAAGAATGAAAAAGGATGAAACAATGAAAAAGGAAAGGAAGGAAGGAAAAAAGAGAGAAAAAGAAAGAAAGAAGGAAAGAAAGAAAAAAGAAAGAAAGAAAGAAAGAAAGAAAGAAAGAAAGAAAGAAAGAAAGAAAGAAAGAAAGAAAGAAAGTGTAACCCTTGTTGCAGGGAATGATACTAATTATTCTATGAGTGAGGTTTGTGGTTCATTTCTTCTTTTTTGAGGGTTAGTTTTGATGACTGAACTCATGCTAGGAAGTCTTCTAAATGTTCAGAATACATATGGAATTTGAGATTAGTCTAGGCAATATAAGATCCTGATTCAAAATACCAGAAATTAACCAACCAACCCACCCACCAACCAACCAATCAAACAACCCCCAAACCTTTGAAGTTTGAGACAGGATCTTGCCAAATTAATCCAGGCTTGTCTTGATCTTTCTTCATGCATGGTGTTTTAGGCTTATGTATCTACCAATCCAGTTCTACAGAAAACAGAAGAAGGGGAACTTCAATTGGAAGTTAACTTCAATTGTGGTTAACCTTAACCACACCACAGAAAACAAAAGAATAAATAATTCCATACCATCAAATGAAAAAGAAGAGGAATCCACAAGAAACAACAAAATAGCGGGAATAAATAAGTACTGCTCAATATTAAAAGTCTCAAATCCCAAGTAAGAAAACAGATTGACATAGAAAATTGGGCCCATTCCTTTGCTGAATCCAAGAAACATACCTTTTTATAAAGGATAGATGTCATCTTAGAGTAAAAGGAAGAAAGAAGATATTCTAAGCAAACAAACACAAGAAGCAATATATATATATATATATATATATATATATATGACATTATAAACTGAAATTAATCAAGATATAGAGAAACATAGTAGATACTCACCAAAGAAAAAAATCCACCAAGAATATATTGCAAATGTAACCATTTATATACCCAACACATGCGCACCAAAGTTCATAAAAGAAACACTACTACAGCTGAAATTACATTTGTCTACATAATTATAGTGAGTGATTTCACTAGACTATTCTTGACAATCAACAGGTCCTTCAGGTAGAAACTAAACAGAGAAAAGTTGGATTTAAATAATGTTGCATATCAAATGGTCCTAGCAGATATTTACAAAGTACTTCACTCAAATACACAGGAGTATATGATTTTCTCAGTAGTTCAAAAACCTTTCTCCAAAATTGACCACATGCTTGATCACAAAGCAAGTCTCAACAGATATAAGAAAATTTAAATTTTCTTATGTCTCTTTTCTGATCACCTAGGATTAAATTTTAATAACAACAGAAAAGATTGCAAATTCTTAAAAACTGAAATACTCACTATAGAATGAAGAAAATGAGTCAAGATATAAATTCGTAGAAAAATAAAAAGCTTTCTAGAACTGAAAGTGCAACATTCAATTGAGACACAATTAAGTGTTGCTTAAGTTATATGGCAAGTTCATAACAGTATGTGACTACAGAAAAAAGTTGGAGAGATCACATACTAACAACTTAAGTCCACTCCTGAAGGCTATGGAGGAAAAGAACTAGCAGTATAAATAAGAATATAGCAAGAAATAACCAAACTTGGAGATAAACTCAACAAAGTAGAGGCAAAAATATCAACGGAAATGTCAATGAAACTAAGGATTAATTCATTGAGGAAGGCAACAATAGACAAATCTTTAGCCCAATTAACTAAAAGGTGGAGAGCTAAGATCCAAATCAACAAAACTAGAAATGAAAAGAGAAATATAACAACAGACATCAAGAAAATCCGTGGGTCATAGTTTAAAATCTGTACTCTACTATATTGGAAAATATCCCAGACCTCAACCAATACTATAGAGCAATAGTGTTAAAAACTGCATGTATTGGCACAGCAACAGACAAGTGGATCAATGGAATAGACGTGAAGATGCAGAAATGAATCCACACACCAATGGTCACTTGATCTTTGACAAAGGAGAGGGAAAACATACAGTGGAAAAAAGATAGCCTTTTCAACAAATGGTGCTGGTTCAACTGGAGGTCAGCATGCAGAAGACTGCGAATTGATCCATTCTTATCTCCTTGTACTAAGCTCAACTCTAAGTGGATCAAGAACCTCCACATAAAACCAGACACACTGAAACTAATAGAAAAGAAACTGGGGAAGAGCCTTGAGGACATGGGCACAGGGGAAAAGTTCCTGAACAGAACACCAATAGCTTATGCTCTAAGATCAAGAATTGACAAATGGGACCTCATAAAATTACAGTTTCTGTAAGGCAAAGGACACTGTCAAAAGGACAAAACGGCAACCAACAAACTGGGCAAAGATCTTCACCAACCCTACATCCGATAGAGAGCTAATATCCAATATATACAAGGAACTCAAGAAGTTAGACCCCAGGGAACCAAATAACCCTATTAAAAATGGGGTGCAGATCCAAACAAAGAATTTTCACCTGAATTAATTTAGATGGATGAGAAGCACCTTAAGAAATGCTCAACATCATTAGTCATTAGAGGAATGCAAATCAAAACAACCCTGAGATTTCACCTCACACCAGTCAGAATGGCTAAGGTTAAATCTCAGGAGACAGCAGGTGTTGTCGAGGATGTGGAGAAAGAGGAACACTCCTCCACTGCTGGTGGAATTGCAAGATGGTACAACCACTCTGGAAATCAGTCTGGCGGTTCCTCAGAAAACTGAACGTGACACTACCGGAAGATCCTGCTATACCACTCCTGGGCATATACCCAGAGGATTCCCCGGCATGCAATAAGGACACATGCTCCACTATGTTCATAGCAGCCTTATTTATAATAGCCAGAAGCTGGAAAGAACCCAGATGTCCCTCAATGGAGGAATGGATACAGAAAATGTGGTATATTTACACAATGGAATACTACTCAGCAATTAAAAACAATGAATTCATGAAAATTTTAGGCAAATGGTTGGAACTGGAAAATATCATCCTAAGTGAGGAAAATCTAAAATAAATAAATTTTTTGTATATATGATGTACCAAAGTCAAATCCAGACTGGATAAGCAATTGAACCCCTAGTGAAATATAAGCAGTAATTATAAGTCTCCCAAACAAAATAAATTGAGGGCCAGATCAACTCAGTACCAGACCTTCAAAAATAATTAATGCCAATACTTCTTATGCTAGTCCACAAAATAGAAACAGAAGGAACTTTTTCCATTTCTTTTTATGAGGCCACAGTTCAACTCATCACCAAACTCTACAAATAACCAATGAAGGAAAAGAGGTACAGACCAATTTCTCTAATAAACATAGATTAAATATTCCCAACAAATACTCACAAACTGAATCTAAGAACACATCAAAAAGATCACCCAAAATGAAAAAGTAGGCTTCAGCCAAGTAATGCAGGGATGGTTCAATATTTGTAAATTCATAAGTGTAATCTACCACATAAAGACTGAACCAAGAAGTGGGATAACATTTGAAATGTAAAAAGTAAAATAAAATAAAATAGCTTATAAAAAAAGACTGAAAGACAAATTACACAATCATTTCATTAGATGGAGAAAAGGCCTTTCAATATCCCTTCAGGAGAAAAGGCTTAGAGTGACTGAGAATTCAAAGAACAATCCCCAGTGTTAATAAAAGGCAATTTACAACAAGCCCATAGTCAACATCAGCCTAAATAGAGAGAAAAACAAAGCAGTTTTTACTAAAATCAGGAAGAAGATAAGGATGCTGTCATCAGGGTTTCTATTCCTGCACAAATATCATGGCCAAGAAGCAAATTCCGGAGGAAAGGATTTATTCAGCTTATATGTCTACATTGTTGTTCATCACCAAAGGAAGTCAGGACAGGAACTCAAGCAGGTCAGGAAGCAGGAGCTGATGCAGAGGCCATGGAGGGATGTTACTTACTGGCTTGCTTCCCCTGGCTTGCTCAGCTTGCTTTCTCATAGAACCCAGGACCACCAGCCCAGGGATGGCACCACCCACAATGGGCCCTCCCACACTTGATCACTAATTGAGAAAATGCCTTACAGCTGGATCTCATGGAGGCATTTCCTTAAGGGAGTCTCCCTTCTCTGTGATAACTCCAACTTGTATCAAGTTGACAAACAAAACCAGCCAGTACAATTGACCCCTTGTCAACTTGACACACAAACATATCACTATTAAGCTTTATCCCTTACTTTCTTGTGAATCACCAAAGTCTAAATAACTTTAAAAGTCCCAGTCTTTACATATTAAATATTCCAATCCCTTTAAAATATCCAATATCTTTTAGAATTCAAAGTCTTTTTACAATTCAAAGTCTCTTATGGTGGTTCTTACACATCACCAAAGTCTTAACTGTCAACTCCACTAATATACTTTCTTCCTTCAAGCGGGAAAAGTATCAGGACACAGTCACAATCAAAATTAAAATCAAAATCAAACTGTCCAATGTCTGGGATCCACTCACAATCTTCTGGGCCCCTCCAAGGTCTTGGGTCACTTCTCCAGCTCTGTCCTTTGTAGCACACAGCTTGTCTTCTAGGCTCCAGCTGCTGTAAGCCACTGCTGCTGCTATTCTTGGTGGTCATCTTATGGTACTGTCATCTCCAAAATACTCCTGTCTTCTGTTACAACTAGGCTTCACTAGGCTCTCTTCATGGTGCCAAGTGTCAGCTCCTCTGCATAACCCCTTAAGTCCTGGGCCATCAGTTGAAACTGAGGCTGCACCTTCACCAGTGGCCTTCTGTGGCCTCTCACAGTGCCAAGCTTCAGCTGATTTTTATGACTCCTTCATGCCTTCAAAGCCAGTACCACCTGGGTGGTTCTTACACATCACCAAGTCCAGCTGACAACATGAAGTATAACTGTGGCTGCCGCTAGAACACAGCTTCTCTGTGGTCTCAGAAAATACTTCCCAGAAGATTTGACCTTAGTGATGCGGGTCTCTTCTTAATCACCACTAATTTCTTAGCTCCAGCTAATCAACATCATTACATTGTCCCAGTAATGCAAAGGTTTTTCTTTAGTAATTCTGGTATCGTCTTAATCACAGCTGATTCTTCAGCCCCAGCTAGCCAAAACCATAGAATCTTCACAATCAAAACAGCAATGGCCCTGATAAGTGCCTTTAATCTTCCCTTTGAAATTTCTCAAGCCAGGCCTCCATCTTCTGCACTGTACTCAAAATTATCTCCCAAGCTCCTACAACACATGCTACAGAGCTCTTAACCTCCCAATGGTTCTTCCAACACAAAGTTTCAAAGTTCTTCCACAGTCCTCCCCAAAGCACACTTGGGTTGTCACCAGAATACCCCACTGTGCTGGGAGCAATTTGTCTAAGTCAGGGTTTTTATTCCTGCACAAACATCATGACCAAGACACAAATTCTGGAAGAAAGGCGTTATTCAGCTTAATCTTCCACACTGCTGTTCATCACCACAGGAAGTCAGGACTAATTGAGAAAATGCCTTACTGTTAGATTATATGGAGCCTTCCTCAAGGGAAGCTCCTTTCTCTGTGATAAATTGTGTCAAGTTAACAAACAAAACCAGCCACTACAGATGACAACTCTCTATATGTATCCAATATAGTACATAAAACCTTAGCTAGAAAAATAAGACAATTCAAGGAGATAAGGGGTATATGACTAAGAAAGGAGAACCCAAAATTTCTTTATGTAAATGCAGATGATATGACTTTCACACATAAATAACTCTGAAAATCCCACCAGGGGAACTCCTACAGCTGATAAATACTTTCAGTAAAATAGCAGTAGACAAAATTTATTCATAAATATCAGTAGCCTTCCTACATATGTGAAAAATGCACTGAGAAAGAAATTGGGAAACAACACAATAACATCAAAAATATAAAATATCTTAGGTAACTCTAACCAAGCAAGTGAAACTTATATATGATAAAAAACTTTAAGACTTTTGAAGAAAGAAATGAAAGAAATCAGAAGGTGGGAAGATCCCCCATGCTCGTGTATTGATAGAATTATGTAATGAAAATGTTATTCTTCCAAAAGCAATCTACTGATCGAATGCAATCCCCATCAAAACTCCAGCACAATTCTTTAGAGATCATAGAAAGGACTTCTCAGCTTTGTAAGAGCACACACACACACACACACACACACACACACACAGAGAGAGAGAGAGAGAGAGAGAGAGAGAGAGAGAGAGAGAGAGAGAGAGAAGAGTAAAAAATCAGGACAGCTAATACAATACGGGAATAATTAAAAAACAATCTGGAGATATATCATGATTTCATTGGTAACCTCAAATTATACTACAGAGCCATTGAAATAGAAATAGCATGATATTGGCATAAAAACAGACATATTAATCAATGGATGGAACTGAGTTGACAAACCAGACATATATCCACACACCTACAGACACCTGATATTTGAGAAAACCCAGACAGTTTCTCAGAAAATTGGGAATAGTTTTACCTCAAGACCCAGATATACCACTACTGGGGATATACACAAAAGATGCTCCACCAACCTAGTAGGACACTTGTTCAAGTATGTTCATAACATATTTATTTATAATAGCCAGAAACTGGACACAACCTAGATGTCCCTCAACTGAAGAATGGATAAGGAAAATATGGTTGATATGCACAATGGATACTAATCAGCTATTAAAAACAAGCACATCATAAATTTTGCAGGCAAATGGATGGAACTGGAAAATATTGTAATTGTGGTAACCCAGCCCCAAGAAAATATGCATGGTATGTACTTATTTATAAGTGGATATTAGCTATAAAATACAGGATATCTACAGGATAAAATCCACAGAACAAAAGAAGCCAAAAAAAAAAAACCCAAAAAAATGAAAACAGAAGAACAAAAAAGTGAAAGAGGAGAGTCAGATAGAAGATGGTTAAATAATCCTCAGAAGGGACAATAAAATAGATATTGGAGGTGGATGGAGGGAGGAAACTGGGTGTGAGAGGGAAAGGAGAGGGGAGCAGCCAGGTGTGGGGCAGCTGTAGGGAGAACAGGATAGTGAACAGAAACTGAGTGATATTTCTAGGACCAGATTGGGGGTTATGTGTGGATCCCAGGGTGTCCATGGGGACTACTCTAGCTGAGACTCCTAGCAGTGGGGGGAATATGGATCCTGAAGTGGCCATTTCCTGTAGCCAAGATGTACTCCCAGTGGAGGGATAAGGACAGCAACCGGCCCACAAGACCTTCTACTTAAAATATGTCCTGTCTACAGGATATGCAGGGACACAGATAGAGCAGAGGCAATGAACAACCAATGACTGGCAAAAATTGCAAACCATCCCATGGGCAAGAACCAATCCCTGACACTACTAATGATACCTTGTTATGCTTACAGACAGGAGCCTAGCTTAACTGTCCTCTCAGAGGCTTCGCCGGAAGCTCTTGTGGAAGAGTCGGAAGGAGGAATGAGGGACCTGAAGAACTCAGGGACTCCACAGGAAGACCAACAGTGTCAACTAACCTGGACTGTTGGTGGTTCCATGGACTGAACCACTAACCAAAGAATGAGCACCCGACTCTTGCACATATATAGCAGATGTGCAGTTTGGTCTTTATGCAGGTTCCCCAACAACTGGAGCTGGAGATATAACTGTATCTGTGGATCCCATTCCCCTAACAGGAATGTATGTGTGTGTGTGTGTGTGTGTGTGTGTTTATGAGATACCTGATAGGGTGAAGGTTCCCCCTTGTCAGAGAAGGAAAGGGAGTAATGGGCGAAGGATCTGTGTGAGGGAGTACTGGGAGGAAAGGAAGAATAATATTGGGATACAGTGTGAATAAGTTAACAAAATGTAAAAAAAGAAAGATAAAGAGAGAAAGAAAGAAAGAACCAAGCCAGAAATGTATATTGAAAAAGAGATAACATCTTCATAATTGATGTCAGTCAAACTGTATCATCACTGATTGTAGAAGAATGCAAATAGATCATATAACCCTGTACAATACTCATCTCCACATGTACAAAAGATCTTAAGATATGTGAAATCTGTTTTCTATCACAGTGAACATCAAAACTTAACAGACACCTAAACAGAACCATTAAAAACAAACATTAAAATGAGAAGAAAACAAACAGTGAATTGTAAAGTTCTGAAGAGAAAGGAGGGTTAAAATCTTTTTAAATTTAGTGCAGCTTTGTAAGTGTAGACAAGTTTGAAGGAGTAACATAGGAGGTGAATTAATGGATTACTATGTTTGATAATTAAAGTACTGCACTTTGAAGTCCTTTAAATTTTTTACATTTTACTATTTATTTATGTGTACACAGAATTGTGTCTGTGAATATATGTACATGTATGTCCAGATGCCTTCAGAAACTAGAGGAAGGTTTTCGGCACTCTTGAGGTGGAGTAGTTGTGAACCCCACAACTTAGATGAGGGAAACTGCAAGAGCATCAAGTGCTCTTAGGCTCCATGCCATCTCTCCAGCTAATCTATTGCAGTTAAAACCATGCTGAAACTGAAATGTAAATAAAACATAAAGAAATATTTGTGGGGCCACATAATAGCTTACAACTGTCTTTATAATAGTTTCAGGGATCCAATGCCCCTCCTCTGTTCTCTTTGGCACCAGACATCCAATTGATACATACAAACATGCAGATAAAACAATCATGTAAATTAACTAAATCTTTTAAGATGAAAACATTTGTATAGATAAAATCCACAGATGCTTAATAAATTTATGTAATTTTACACATGTTTGGAAAACACTAAGAATTGATTGAAGTAATAAATTTCAGAAATTTATAATTGATTAAAGAGAAACAGGAAATACACATTTTCTCTTTAGTAATCAAAGAAATAAAAATAATGATATTAATCCTTTTATTAGTAGTAATTCTAGATAATCCTATTTTGAAGTTTGTATCATATATGGTTCATGTTTTAAAATATTTGAAAAAGACAATAATTCCAAAGGAATTGTAAATGAGGACACAATTTCTGGAAAGCAAGTTGGCAGTATACCTCAAGTGCCATAAAATATTCATCTCATTTGATTTACGAATTTCTCTTTTAGAAATGCACCCAGGGAAATGCAATTTGCTCACAAATGCAATCTGAGAGAAGCAATTTTCATAAAAAGATTATCACTGCAAAGTGAGTGTTATTTTTTGGGTATGGTGGTTTAATCCTCAATTTTTTTATGCTGGAGGACTGGTCTACAAAGCAGTGACATAAGATGTAGTTGAGCTTAAGAGAAGTGATTGGGGGTTCTGATATCAGAGGAAATTGAGGTTATTCTCATGGGAACTTGATCTAGCTCTTATGAATGCATTGCTAGAAGAATGGCAGGGCTGGACCTTCCCTCATTCTTCAAACTCAGACATGATGTGTTTCTTCCTCTCAGACATGTTTCTGCCCCAACTGCCATTTATCATGATGTGATACAAAGTCTTTACAAGTTCTGGCATTATTTGGACTTTTTCAGCCTCCAGAAGTATAAACTCAGTAATCCTTTCTTCTTTGCAAGTTTTCAAGCCTCAAGTATTTTATGATAGTAATAAATTAAGACAAATAAAAACAGTTAATTTCTGTAGACTACTAAAATCAAGTGGCTAACTCTTAGAGAATAGTTCAACAGTATATTGGACAGTTTATTGAAGATAGATAGATAGATAGATGGATGGATAGATAGATGATAGATGTAGAAGATAGATGATAGATAGATATAGTTAGATGATAGATCATAACTGTATGATAAAGAGACAGATGATAGACAGTTAATATGATAGCTTTATTATATATCAATGATATGTAAAGATAGACAAAGACATACAGACAAAATACAGATTAGATTGATACATGATATATACAGATGATTTATAAATGATTTATAGAGAAATGATGAATATATAAAAGATAATGATAGTTAAATATAGATAGATAGCTATAAATCGAAGATACATATAAATAGATGATAGATATAGATAGATGGTAGGTTGATGATAGATGACACATAGAGAGATGATAAATAAAAGATAGATAATGACAATATATAGGTAGATGATAGATAATAATTGGTTAAATGATAGATGATAGATGATACATATGTGGATGGTACATAGATATTTACAACAAGGGAGGGAGGTGAATCGTATGATAATCCAAGTTAACATTCCAGTAGCTGGTAATGTGGCTGTGGACTATGTGTATATCTTTCTTTATGTAACTACCTGATGTGTGTTTCCTTTGTCTTCAGCTGACTGCAGCTAGACACCTTCTTTAACCTGATGATAAAGAACTTTCTTGCCAGAGAAACTGGTTCATTTCTAATCTTTACTAGGTCATATTTTTTAATTTTCTTGTCTTTATCATAGGGCATAGAAATATGAATAAAATAAACTACTAAAATAAAAATCTTTAGGAAATTTCCAAGGCCATTCTTTCTCACCTCTATTGTTGTGGAATAGTGTTTAATTTCCTCTTGATAGGTAGGATCAATGATCACAGTCAATATGGCAAGAACTTCCTTAGCATGATAATTGGAGATACATTTTGAGTACTTCTGTTTTCCAAACATTTGAGAGATTGTCAATACTTCTTTACTAATAGAATTAGAGTGATTAGTACTTTTAAGTTTAACAGGGTCCACTCAGGCTCCTGTAAGGAAAATATTTCCTAGTGGAATTTATAAACATCAGATACATTTCTAACATCTCTGTAGCCTGAAAAATACAAAATCAAGGAACCAAGAAATTCCATTCTATCACATCCTTCTTCTCCGCTTCAACGGTGGCATTTTTTCCTACTACATCCTTACATGGTGCGAAAGACAAATGTGCTCTCTTAAGATTTCTTTTTTTATAATAATGCCAGTAATATTCATCATCAGAATCACCATGACTTAATCATCCACCAAAGGACCTCAACTTCTAAAACTGTCACATTAACAATTAACTTTCAACATGAGAATTTTGGATGAACATACTTAGAACAAAGAAAGAACTATTGCCTAAAACCTCAGAGCCAACCCATTTCTCCAGAGAAAAGAACTAAGAGAATATGCAAATATGCTTTTCACAGAAATAAATTTAATATAAAAGAGTATCTGCATGATTATGTTGGCTGAAGGTTCCAAGCCCTCAAGTCTCAAAGAGGGACAACTAAAAGCACTAACGATATTGTTCCAGTCCTGTAGGCATAATATTTTTGTGCATAATGTAAAGGTTATGCTTGTGTTATTTTTTTTAATTTTATTTTATTTGATATATTTTTTATTTATATTGCAAATGATTTCCCCTTTTCTGGTCCCCCACTCCCCGAAAGTCACATAAGCCCCCTTCCCTCCCCCTATTCTCCCACCCAACCCTTCCCACTTCCCTGTTCTTGTTTTGCCCTATACTGCTTCACTGAGTCTTTCCAGAACCAGGGGCCACTCCTCTGTTCTTCTTGTACCTCATTTGATGTGTGGATTATGTTTTGGGTATTCCAGTTTTCCAGGCTAATATCCACTTATTAGTGAGTGCATACCATGATTGATCTTTTGTGACTGGGTTACCTCACTTGGTATGATGTTCTGCTTGTGTTATTAACATGCCGATTTCTCGGTCCTCATATCTTGGCACAGTCCAGACAGAGAACTGTAATACTTATATCAAGCATCTCCTGTCTCAAATTTGTATAAACAATTCTTTCCACTTGTTCTCTGCCTTGTTGATAAAGCTGGTCACCCAATGGTGGGGCAGAAGAGAGAATAGGATGGAACTTTTATCAGCTAGGGGAAGAAGAAAGAGAAAGAAGAAGAAGAAGAAGAAGAAGAAGAAGAAGAAGAAGAAGAAGAAGAAGAAGAAGAAGAAGAAGAAGAAGAAGAAGGAGAAGAAGAAGAAAAAGAGAGAGAGAGAGAAAAAAGAGAGAGAGAGAGAGAGAGAGAGAGAGAGAGAGAGAGAGAGAGAGAGAAAGGATTCAGAGCCATTACAAGGAATGAAAAAGTTCATTAGAGCTCAACAATTCAATAGAGTTCAATAGAAACACGGAAGGACCAAAGGACAAATATTTGTGGGATTTTTGGCTGGGAGCCATATTCATTTAGGAAATTTAAATAGATCAAATGACTGCCCAGGAATTTCTATAAAGCTTTAAAATAAATCTTTGTCTCTCTGTACCATTATCGGGGGAGCTAGCTAGAATGAAAACAAAAAGTAAACAAAAAATACAAACAAAGCCAAAAACAACAAAAAACCAAACAACTAAACAAACAAAAACACAAAAAAAACCCAAAGAAAACAAAAAAAAAATCCCTAACTGCTGAATTAATTTACTATATACATTTAGATTAAAATCAACATTTATAATTGACACCCAACATGGGTGACCAAACGTGAAATGGTTTTTAATAAACTCTATTAATTACTAATATGACCTGGCCAGTAACTTGTCTTACTGTCTGTTATTTATTATTGTAAGAGAAGGAGACTTTTGTTTAGACAAAAAGGAGAAATGTTGAGGATTTGTCTGGTGCTGCTGTGTATTCAAATGTGAAATACTGGCCCCCAAGCTCTGGTTGGCCCTGACTAGCAAATTCTCACGTATACCAAGTGATGCTATAAGAACTTTGCTCCCCAGTTTAAAACTATTGGATAAATAAATGTGGCTACAGCCAATTTCTGAGGAGAAGAGAGGGAGCAGAGTTTCAGTTACTGGGCAGGGGGGTCACAGGTAGGACCAAGAAGGGGACAGAGGGTGAAGAAGACTACTGGAGGAAGAAGACAGACATAAGAACGGACCTCTATTAGATATGGTGGACCAGGAGCACATGCCAGGGTGGAAGGGACACTGAGGGCAGCCTGGTGGAACTGAAATAGTCTGGGAAGACAGAAACAGCAAGTATTTAGGGGCCACACCTGGGAAAGTAGACAGTCTAGCATAGAAGATAGATTATGGATCATTCCCCCAGTAGCTGTGCAAAAGCTGATTAAATAAATTCAAGATTTGAGGAACAGCAGGACCAAAAGATAGCATTCCCTACTAAATACAATTCTGAGAAAGAAGGTAGTGGTCTTTGAAGGCAACAGACACAGAAGAAAATGTTTCTTCCTCAGCGTTTTATTCAATTCGGACCTCTCCTGCAGTGGATGAACCCACTCAGGCTACCAAATCAAAAGTTCATCTCATTCCAAGATGGGCTGTGCCTCTTTGACACACCCAGAAGAGCAGAGTCAGGTTGGTATATAAAATCAATGATTGCATGAAGGATAAAGGAAATGGCAAGATCAGGCATGTTTGGGGTGGTTTGACGATAATGAGAATAAAAGAAGGTTGAATTTACGAATATATGTGAATATACATATATGCACGCAATAACAATTAATGAATTTTTTAAAAGACAATGGACTTGAAGAGAGTGGGGAGAGGTATATGGGAGAGTTCAAAGGAAAGAAAGAGGGTAGAGACATATTCTAATCTCAAAGATTTTTTTTTAAAAATCTAAAAATCAGAATCGATCTACTTTAAAGTCTTAGCACCATTAATTAACCTTCAGTTTTCTTTTGTGGAAGGTACCATGTTCGCAACATGGCATCAGAATAAGTACACCATGGATTGGCCATAGGGTCTACTTAGAACTGGGATTTTGCCAGCCACAGTGTTTCCTGCCTTTTGGCTCTATGGGGACAATGGGACAGAGTCCTCATGTGTGGTCATGTCCAGTTGTTTTGCATCACAATTGAGAAACTCCAGACTTAGGGATTTGGAGATTCTAACACTTTTCAAGAAAGCAGTAAACAAACTGCTTAGTGGACATAAGCTCATCTCTCAGAGATACAAATTGCTCAAAGATACCATGAGGGGTTCTTGTAGGGAATAGTCAGAACCTTACATTCTTAGCACAGTAGCAAGATCTTATAGGGCAAGTGGCACCCTGTCCCCGGAACTATGGCCTCTTACAGACTCAAAGACTTCCAGGAACTACACATGATGATTCAGACTTTAAGCTTCACATGTGGCAGTCATTCTCTGCCACCTGCCAAAATCTCTTGTAGATGAAAATTAATGCAAAGGGTATCCAAAGTTGACTAATTGGTCATAGGCTTACAATCTCTATCATTTATATAAGATACTGACTAAAAGTAATCATACCAAAGTTCTCACAGTTTAGGATGGCAGGTTACAAACGGAATATAATAGAAATGCACTAAAACTATGAGGTACTGAAGTTTGAATCTTACTTGACTTTTTAAAAAGTATTTATTATTATTGTGCTTTTGTGTGTGAGAGAGTGTGTGCATATGTACCTGTGCCAGGGTGTTGTCACGGTGTACATGTTAATGTCTGAATATAACTTATGTATTAAGTTCTCTTCAATTTTGGTGTATTCTGGGCACTGAGGACGAGTCTTCGGGCCACCAGATTCACAGGGCATTTACAGCTGATCCATCTGGCTGAACCCTCCCTTGATGTCTTAATTTAGAAGAATTACTTAGTGTCTAAGAGGTGTTGTTCAGTTTTTTGGATACAATAATAGCCTACAGATTTCCTGGGAGAATTGCATGAGCTAATTTCTATAATGCTCCTAGCACTGTTTATTATACACATTCAAATACATATGTTAAATATTACACACATGTACCTTTGCCATTTTCTCCTCTTCTGAACACACAATATATCCAAATAGGAAGTGATGAGACACAAGGCATACCCTCTCCTAATATGCAGTACACCAGAGTGAATACTGATTTAGGAGAAATTACAGTTCCTTTTGGGGTTCTTAATCTCATTACTAAATGAATTTAAGAATGAACTCAAACAGAAACTCAAAGACAAGGTTATCAGAGTTTATAGAAAAACAAAACTCCGGACAAGCAAGCTATGATCTTCAGCCATGGTTCAGCAGAGACTGAGGGGGTTGGGGGGGACCCATGCTTTGTAAGTTGGCATGGGAGGTGGGCACATAGTGGACAAGCAGCCACACGGCAGGGATACAGGCTAAAAGCAAGAATAATGAAGACCAAGATGTTGGAGGGACAAATCCAAGTATTAAGGAAAGCATGCTTATAATAGAGATAGAACACAATGAGAAATTACATAGCCCTATGGCCCTGCAAGCTACTATACCAGGGACAAGGATTCTTAGAGGGAAACTACAGTATCTCAATAAAGAAGTAATTATTCCAACCAACTGTTTAGCAGGCTTAAGATGAGCCCTCTTCCTAGACTGTCCATTGGCCGGAAGCAGAACCTGCATGAACTGGAATGTTAGATCATCACCCAGGTGGACATTCTATTTTCTGGACCAGGAGATTTTTTACTTTCACAAAACAAGAAAAAGCAGGAGACCTGCACTGGAGTAACTTTTCACCTGTAAGAGGCCTGGGAAAGCTGCTTGTTTCACCACTCTGGGAACTCTGGCACGGCTTTCCAGAGCAGTTAGGAAGGGCAAAAGGCCCTGGAGGCTACCTGCTCAGGTGTATTCCTTTCTGTTGTCTCTGGGGTAGTAGCATTGCTGTGGTTGCATTTTTTAAAGGTTCGTCTAAGAGCTTCCCCGAGCAGGCTTCAAATCTCCAGTATAAAATAAGTTTATAAAAAAAAAGAAAAGAAATATAGGATAACATTTTTTTATACCTTAGGTTCTTGGATGAATTGTGGTTCAACATATTCTGAAGATGCATTCAAAAGAAGGATGATTAGAATCACAGTCAAGATGAGTGTTGTGATGCACGTGGGAGTCATTCTATTGTCTCTGGGCTAGAGGCAGAGAGTGGAGAGATCCAAGTATATAAACATAAAAAGAAATAGTTGACATTGCACAGATTAAGGATGTACAATAAGAAGAGTGGGCAGTGAAAGGTAAAGTCTCGGGAGAATTCTGAATATGAAAGGGCAGGAGAAATCTACCTTTGCCTCTCTTTTCTGTTGGATAATAAATGGCGTGCTCATATGCAAAAAGGAACAAAGGATTATTACTCAGGAGTATTTGTGTTGGATGGTTGACTTTTGTTGTTGAGCAACTAACAAAGCCAGTCTTAGATGTCTGTGGGTATTGTTTTTTGAAGTGGAAATGGAGGTCTATTTACCTGTATTGAACCATGTATGATGGAGTAGAAAGAAAGACTGCTCATAATACACACACCCAATCAATAAGATACTTCCAAGAAGCTTTGAAAACTTACTTCTTTCACTCAAGTAATCGAAGAGGGAAGCATGTTTGGTTACTAACTTTTGCATGTTCAAAGGCTACAATAAGCTTCTTTCCTCTTTGGCTCTAATGTGTTCATATGCAGGAGGAGATGAAGGCTTATTACAGAGCAAGTATCTGTGCTGGTTGTTACAATTTTGTCCACCTATGGTAGTTTGAATGAGAATCATCACTTAGGCTCATATATTTGAATGATTAGTGACCAAGGAGTGACACTGTGAGAAGGATCAGAGGGTGTGGCCTTGTTGGAGGAAGTATGTGACATGAGGTGGGCTTTAAGGTTTGAAAAGGCCCTGCCACTCTCTCCCTGCTTGCTGTCCACAGATTAGAATGTAGCAAATCCTCAATTACTTCTTTAGCATCAGGCCTGCCTGTGTGACACTACAATTCCCATCCTGATAACAGACTAACTTCTTGACACAGTAAGCAAGGCCACAATTAAAGGCTTTCATAAGAGTTACTTTGTTCATAGTGCTTTTTTACAGCGATAGAGCATGAATAAGATACCACCTTATTCTCTTTTGGACTGCATGTAAAAAATACTTGTTTTTGTTCATTTAATTTATCCTTTGGAGTACAGCTAAACACTTATTAGGCTTCAGAGAAGAGAGAGAGAGAGAGAGAGAGAGAGAGAGAGAGAGAGAGAGAGAGAGAGAGAGAGATGGTGGACTGGAAATCTAGGCCACTTATAACACAGTCACTGTTTGATACATGTCCAAGATACTCACTAAATTTACTTCTTTCAATGAGTCAAAGAATAGAACATATGGAATTGAATTCTGATTTATCAACTATACTTTCTCTTCTCCTTATGAATAATGGAATTACATGCAATAAGAAGTGAAGATATATTACTCACAAACTACTTTTGGTTGCTGTTAGAGCTTTGTCCACTTATCTTCTGAGTGTAACCAGCATAACCAGTTCTTAAAGTGCTGTCTTTGCATTTATAATACTAATGCGCTTTAGAGACCATGAAAATCCAAGGTGAGTTGGAAAGAAAGACTGCAAATATCACAGCCACCCACTGAGATACATCCCAGAAACATATTAAGCTTACTTCTCCCATGGATTCAAGGAAGAGAAAATATTCATTCCCTTTGCTGCCTGTTTCCTTTTTCTAAGGCTACAATGGGGTTCTTATATGCAGTGAAAACAAAGTATTGTAATGTAGAATCTATTTGCTAGCTAACATCTTTGTACACTTAAAAATCTCTCTTTTAGTACAAGTGATAAAATCAGTCTTAGGCTTTGAAAAAGTTAATTTTAAAGTGGTATGTGATGGTTACTTGCAAGGAAAGACTGTAATACAGCTCACCTTTGACATATATTATACCAAACTTTTGTATAGGAAGTGAATACATCCACTTGCTTCTAGTTTGTCTTTATATAAAATGGCATTTTATTAATTCTTGGATAATTTCATACTACATATTTTGGTTATATATACACTGCCCTCAACTCCTCCCAGATCCACCCATACCCACCTACCCACTGAATTTCATGTTTTCTTTTTTGCTTCTTTTTGTTTGTTTGTTTTGTTTGTTTGAACCCATCAAGTCTAGTTTGTATTGTTCAATTTCTCTTGGATGTGGGCATGTGTTGTAGTGTGTTTTACCTCATAGGGTTTACACTAATAAACAAACTAGCTGTTTTCCAGAAGTTACCAAATGTCAAAAATCTCTTAAGATTTAGCATGGGACTAGAGTTTCTATTCTGGTTATAAAACACCAAGACCAAAAGCAAAGCATTTATTTTAGCTTACAGCTTATATTCCATCATCCAGGGAAGTCAGGATATGAACTCAAGGCAGGAACCTGGTGGCAAGAACAAATGCAGATGACCTGGAAGAATACTGCTTACTGCTTGCTTCTGAGGGCTTGCTCAGTCTGCTTTCTTATAGCATCCATGACCACCAAGAGTGGCATTGCCCACAATGATCTGGGCCCTCCCACATCAATCATCAATAAAGAAAATGAACTTCATTTTTCTTATGGAGGTATTTTTTCAAATGAGTGTCCCTCTTCCTAAGTTATGATAGTTTATATCACATTGCGATAAAACCGAGCAGCACACTTGTAATCCAGATATCCCATTTAGGGCTGAGAACTTCAAAGATGCTTATTCTCTGCACATTGACCAGTTGTAGATCTCTGTGTTGTCTGCAGACTGAAGCTTTTATGACAAGGGATTAAGGATGCATTGGTCAGATGGGTATAATAAGTTACTAGGAGTCATTTTAATACTACATCTATTTAGCAAAACAATAGTATTAGATTCTTCCTTAGATCCAATGACCTATCTAGCTATAGGAAAGGTGGACTGGTAACAGTGCCATCTACGGGGTCCATCTTCTGGAGCAGGCCTTAGATCAAGCTAAAAGCAGTAATTTCTTCCACAATATTTGTGCTATTATTGCACGAGAGAATATCTTGTCAGGCCAGTTGCTATTGTAGCTCCTAGTATTCACAGATCTGTGAGAATGAGGACTACTTTTCTCCTGCAGGAACATACACAATACGATTCAGCACCAGGAAGGTTAGCCAGTAGTGATGAAACTTCCTGGTTAGTATCTATTTGACCTTTCTACATTTTGTGGCTTCAGCAAAAAGATTTTGCAATCAAGTTCTTGAGGGTAAACCGGAATGACAATAGTGTATAAAGCTTTGAGGTGAACATATATGTTGGTCTTCAATTATATTTCATTGTTTAACATGTATTTTTATGCCAACTTGATGTGTGTATTGCTAGTGTAACTTAAAATCATCAACAATGATACCTACATCTGTTCTGTTGTTCAGTATTGTTTGGGCTGTCCTGGTGTTTCTGTGTTTCAAATGACATTTAAGATTTTTTTTCAGTTTCTGTGAAGAACGGCATTGGGATTTTGATGGAGATTGCATTGAATTGCTGTTTTCCGAATATTAATCCCATCAATACCTGAGCATGAGAGGTACTTCCATCTCCTGGTCATTCTTCAGTGTTTTAGTGTTTGAAAGTTTTCATTATACAAATGTTTAATTTGCATAGTTAGACTTATTCCAAGATATTTTATTTATTTATTTGTTTTATTTATTCTTTGAGTTTTGATTGCATTCACCCATCATCTCCAAGATTTTGCAAATCTACAACTTTTATCTATCCAACTTTGGGCTGCTTAAAAATATGAGAGGCTCTGCCAGAGCCTGACAAATACAGAGGTGGGTGCAGGTAGGTTACCGTTGAACTGAGCACAGGTTCCCCAATGGAAGAGCTAGAGAAAGGAGTTGAAGGGGTTTGAAACCCCATAGAAAGAACAACAATATCAACCAACCAGAACCCCCCAGATCTCCTAGGGACTAAACCACAAACCAAAGAGTACATATGGAGGGACCCATGGCCCTAGCTAGCCTCTTATGTAGCAGAGGATGGCCTTGCTGAACATCAATGGGAGGAAAGGCCCTTGGTCCCATGAAGGCTCGATTCCCCAGTGTAGGGGAATTTGAGGTCTGGAGATGGGAGTAGGTAGATGGGTGGGGGAGCACCCTCATAGAAGCAGGAGGAGGGAGGGTGGGATAGGGGGTTTCTGGGGGGAGTACCACAAAATGAGATAACATTTGAAATTTAAATAAAGAAAATACCTAATAAAAAATCTTCAAGATCAATTGATTCTGCCCAAATTTTTTGCATGCATGATCTTCCACTGAACTGCGGTTTGTGTTCTGTGGATATGGAGCACGGGATGGCATACTGTCTTCTGGTGGAAGTAGGTGGATGCTGTGTAGTGGATAAAGTCTGGGGGTTCCTATGTGAATTCTGGGTCAAAGGAAGCCATGTGGGAGTGGAATATCTTGGTGCATTAGGTGACTGGTAGACAGGAAGTCTGATTGGCTCTGGAGATCCCCAATTGGTATTCCTCCTGGTTCCAGAGTAGGTAAGGTCACTTAAATATTTATGGATCAGTTATGGGGCAGCTCTATAGTTACAGGTTGGACTCTATGTGGATGTGAAATGACTCAATAGGGAAGGAGCCAGATGATTTGCTTTTTCAGCCTACATTACACAGGCTTTCATGTTGACAATAATATATTAGTATGCTTATTACTTGGAAATATTTTTGCAGGCTATTTGCGTTATTTGTTATGTTTATATAATTTCTTTCTAGAGTGCACCCATTAAAAATCCATCTTAGGTTTTGGGTTCTTTTACATTTTCTAGTGGTAATATAGGCCTTTGTACCAATAGTGAACAATGCATAGTATATCAGAAGGAAGATTGATGCTAACACAGCCACCCATCATGATGCATTGAAAACTTTTACAAAACTTACAACTGTCAAGCAGTCAGATAAGGAAATCTTTTTCCTTGGCATTCCAACAGTGAAACAAATTAAAATCAGTCTGTGTTTTCTGGGAGTGTTATTTTTTGAAGTGGAAATAAAGGACTACTTTCCTGTAGTCTATTCTGGATGTTGAATTTGATGGAAAGATCACTTGTAATATACTCACCCATAAAATGCATCCTAGTTATATATCAAGATTGCTCTCGTCAAGGAGATAGAGAAGAAAGCACATTTGATTGCTTCCAGTTTGCTTTTGCAAAGCCTACTTGGAGTTACCTTTCCCTTTGACAGTAACCTGTTCATATACAATGAGGGATGAATGGTTATTTCTCAAAAACTATTTATGACTTTACATCTCTCAAAGTGTCAAAGAATGAGAGGTCGATGTTGGAGGACAACTGACAACATCAATCTTCTTCCACTTCTATGAGTGTTTGATTATTTATCTACTATAAATAATCCATAGTGAACCAGAAGGAAACACTACTTATAACACAAATAAGGAAACACTACTTATAACACAAATACCTTTTAATGTCATCCTGGAAGATTATCAATTCTATATCTCACAAGAAGTCAAACAAGAAAGCTCACTTAGTTCCAGTTTACATTTATGCAGAATACAATAGATTTCTTGTACCTTTGTCAATAAAGTATTCACAATATATCAAGAATCAAGGTTTCAACATTTGCATAATACTTGTCCCAAGTGTTAAAGGTTTGTCCACTTAACTCTCTTTTGGGGTGCAACTAAAAATATCATCTTTAGGCTTATGCAAGTGATGCTTTGAATTATGAATATAGACTTCATTTCTTACAATCAAATTGTATGGTGCATTGCGAAGTCAGACAGCTGATAACATAGCCACCCTTTGATGTATATTCAGGAAGTCCATTAAACTCAAAGAGTCAAGGAAAAGAACATGACAACTTGCTTCCTATCTATTTGCTTTTGAAAAGGCGATGCTAATAGGCAGTTTTCCCCTGTGACAGTGATGTGTTTATATCTAACAAAAAGTGAATGCTTGTTACTCAGAAGTTATTTGTGTGGACTGTTACAACTATCTCCACTTAAATTGTTTTCTAAGCACATCTAACAAAATCAATCTCGGGTTGCAAGAACTTGTTTTTAGGAGTGATGTCATCAGCATCTTTACCAGATGCATGGAAAGTTGGAAGTAGAGACCACTTATATAACACAGTCAACCTCTGAGGTGCATCCATCAGTCTTAGTAAACTTACTCCCTTCAATGAGTGAAGGAAGGAAATATGGTTAGTTGCTTCCTAATTACAATTGGGCTTCTTTTCCCTTTGTGTAATGTGTTTACACAAAACGAGAAATGAAAGTCTGATCTACAGCTTGGGACCATCCTCTGCTACAGCATGTCATATCCAGGTGGTGCAAGGAGGTAGCTGATCACCCAGAATGTGAAGAGCCCTGACAGCACAGATAGAACCACCCCTGCTGCTCCGAGGATCACATCCAGAATCTTTAGGCAGGAGCCTTCTGGTTTCTGTCTCCAGCTGGGGACCATCCTCTGCCACAGCATGCCATATCCAGGTGGCACAGGGAGGTAGCTAACCACCCAGGAGTGTGGAGACGCCTGATAGCACAGATAGGACCACCCTTGCTGCTCAGAGGAAACATTCAGAAACCCTGAGGACTCAAGAGCTTAGGAGCAGCCTGGGACAAGAGTCTCCCAATTTCCATCCACACCCAGAGCTGATCGTGGGACACAAAGCTACATACACAAATACCACCACGAGAGAGCCAGTCTCACAGGAGTACCTACATACTTGTGTGCACAGAGAGATCAGGTCTCCCAGGAGCACAGATACAGAGGCTTGCATGACAAATAAGCCACAGTCAGAGACAGCAAGACCAAGTAACACCAGAGATAACCAGATAGAAAAAGGCAAACACAAGAACTTTACCAACAGAAACCAAGACAACATGGCCCATCCGAACCAAGTTTTCCTACAACAGCAAATCTTAGATACCCAAACACACCAGAAAAGCAAGATTTGGATTAAAAATTACATCTGATGATGCTGATAGAGGACTTCAAGAAGGACATACATAACTCCGTTAAAAAAATATAGGAGAACATGAGTCAACAGGTAGAACCCCTTAAAAAGGAAAAATAAAAATCACTTAAAGAAATACAGGAGAACATGAGTCAACAGGTAGAAGCCCTTAAAAAGGAAACACAAAAAACCCTTAAAGAATTAGAGGAAAACACAAATAAACAAGTGAAGGTAATGAAAAAACCATCCAGTATCTAAAAATGGGAGTAGAAACAACAAATAAATCATAAAGGGAGACAACTCTGGAGATAGAAAATCTTAGAAAGAAATCAGGAGTCATAGGTGCAAGCATCAACAACAGAATACAAAAGATAGAAGAAAATCTCAGGTGCTGAAGATACCACACAAAACAGTGACTCAACAGTCAAAGAAAATGCAAAATGTAAAAAACTTGTAACCCAAAACATCCAGGAAATACAAAACACAATGAGAAGACCAAACCTAGGGATTATAGGTATAGAAGAGAGCAAAGACTTCCAAATTAAAGGACCAGTAAATACTTTCAGCAAAATTAAAGAAGAAAACATCCCTAACCTAAAGAACATACAAGAAGCCTACAGAACTCCAAACAGATTGAACCAAAACAAAAACTCCTTCCATTACATAGTAATGAAAACACCAAATGCAATAAACAAAGAAAGAATATTAAAAGCAGTAAGGGAAAAAGGTCAAGTAACACATAAAGGGAGACCTATCAGAATTACACCAGACTTCTCACCAGAGACCATGAAAGCTTGAAGATCCTGGGCAGATCTCATACAGACCCTAAGAGAACACAAATGCCAGCCATTATTACTATAAACAGCAAAGCTCTCAATCACCATAGATGGAGAAACCAAGCTATTCCATGAAAAACCAAATTTACACAATATCTTTCCACAAATCCAGCCCTACAAATGATAATTGATGGAAAACCCCAGCATAAGGAGGGAAACTACACTCTAGAAAAAACAAGAAAGTAATCTTCTTTCAACAAATCCATAAGAAGATAACCACACAAACATAAAAATAGCATCAAAAATAACAGGAAGCAACAATCACTATTCCTTAATATCTCTTGACTTAATATCAATGGACTCAATTCCCCAATAAAAAGGCATAGACTAACAGACTGGATATGTAACAGGACTCAGAATTTTGCTGCATACAGGAAACGCACCTCAGTGTCAAAGACAAGCACTCAGAGTAAAAGGCTGGAAACAATTTTCCAAGCAAATGGTTCCAGGAAACAAGCTGGAGTAGCCATTCTAATATCGGATAAAACTGACTTCAACCAAAAGTCATCAAAAAAGACATGGAAGGACACTTCATATTCATCAAAGGAAAAAAATCTACCAAGAAGAACTCTCAATTCTGAACATCTATGCTCCAAATGCAAAGGTATCCACATTGGTAAAAGAAACTTTACTAAATCTCAAAGCACACATTGCACCTTACACAATAGTTGTGGGTGACTTCAACACACCACTCTCATCAATGGACAGATCAGGGAAAGACAAACTAAACAGAGACAATATGAAACTGACAGAAGTTATAGACCAAATGGACTTAACAGATATCTATAGACCATTTCATCCTAAATCAAAAGAATATACCTTCTTCTCAGTACCTCATAGTACCTTCTCCAAAACTGACCATATAATTGGTCACAAAACAGACCTCAACAGATAAAAGAAGATTGAATTAATCTCATGCCTCCTATCAGATCACTATGAATTAAGGTTGGTCTTCAATAGCAACAAAAAGACAACAGCAAGCCTACATACACATAGAAGCTGAATAATGCTCTACTCAATGATACCTTATTCAAGGAAGAAATAAGGAAAGAAATCAAAGACTTTTTAGAATTTAATGAAAATGAAGGCACAAAATACCCAAAATTATGGGACACAATGAAAGCAGTGCTAAAAGGAATATTCATAGTTCTGAGTGCCTCCAAAAAGAAACTGGAGAGAGCATACACTGCAAGCTTAACAGCACACCTGAGCTCTAGAACAGAAAGAAGCTAATACACCCAAGAGAATAGACTGCAGGAAATCATCAAACTCAGGAATGAACCCTTCACAATAGTCACAAACAACACGAAGTATCTTGGTGTGATTCTAACCAAACAAGTGAAAGATCTGTGTGACAAGAACTTTAATTCTCTGAAGAAAGAAATCCAAGAAGACCTCAGAAGATGGAAATATCTCCCATGCTCATGGATTGGTAAGATTAAAATAATAAAAATGGTTATCTTGCCAAAAGCAATATACAGATTCAATGTAATCCCCATCAAAATTCCAACTTAATTCTTCACAGAGTTAGAAAGAGCAATTCTCAAATTCATCTGGAATAACAAACAAACAAACAAACAAACAAACAAAAAAAACAGGATAGCTAAAACTATCCTCAACAGTAAAAGATCTTCTGGGGGAGTCAGTATCCCAGACCTTAAGTGGTACTACAGAACAATAGTGTTAAATACTGTATGGTATTGGTACAGTGACAAGTAGGTAGATCAATGGAATAAAATTGACCCAGAAATGAACCCATATACCTATGGTCACTTGATCTTTGACAAAGGAGCTAAACCATTCATTGGGGGGAAAGATAGCCTTTTCAACATATGGGTGCTGTTTCAACTGGTGGGTAGCATGCAGAAGAATGTAAATATATCCATTCTTATCTCCTTGTACAAAGCTCAAGTCCAAGTGGATTAAGGACCTCCACATAAAACCAGACACACTGAAACTAATAGAAAAGAAAGTGGGGAAGAACTTCAAGCACATGAGCATCGGGGGAGATTTCCTGAACAGAACACCAATAGCTTATGCTCTAAGATCAAGAATTGACAAATGGGACCTCATAAAATTACAAAGTTTCTGTAAGGCAAAGGACACTGTCAATAGGACAAAACAACAAACAACTAATTTGAAAAAGATCTTTACCAACCCTACATCTGAAAGAGAGCTAATATCCAATATATACAAAGAACTCAAGAAGTTAGACTCCAGAGAACCAAATAACTGTATTAAAAATGGGGTACAGAACTAAACAAAGAATTTTCAACTGAGGAATATCAAATGGCTGAGAAGTACCTAAAGAAATGTCAACATCTTCAGTTGTCAGGGAAAAGCAAATCAAAAAAAAAAAAAAAAAAAAAAAAGCCCTGAGATTTCACCTCACACCAGTGAAAATGGCTAAGCCTAGAAACTCAGGAGACAGCAGGTGCTATCGAGGATGTAGAGAAAGAGGAATGCTCCTCCACTGCTGGTGGGATTGCAAGCTGGTACAAACACTATGGAAATCAGTTTGGTGGTTCCTCAAAAAATTTGGCATAATTCTACTGGAGAACTCTCAGGCATATACCCACCCAGACGATTCTCCAGCATGTAATAAGGACACATGCTCCACTATGTTCATAGCAGCCTTATTTATAATAGCCAGAAACTGGTAAGAACCTTGATGTCCCTCAAAAGAGGAATTCATACAGAAAATTTGGTATATTTACACAATGGAATACTACTCAGCTATTAAAAACAATGAATTCATGAAATTTTTAGGCAAATGGATGGATCTAGAATCCTGTGTGAGGTAACCCAATCACAAAAGAACACACATGGTATGCACTCACTGATAAGTGGATATTAGCCCAGAAGCTTGGAATACCTAAGACACTATTCACAGATTAAATGAAGCTCAAGAATAAGGAAGAACAAAGTGTGGATACTCTGGCCCTTCTTAGAAGGGGGAACAAAATACCACAGGAAGAGATACAGAGACAAAGTGTGGAGCAGAGACTGTGGAAAAGACTATCCAGAGACTGCCCCACCTGCTGATCTATCCCATATGCAGTCAAAAAACCCAGACACTATTCTGGATACCAACAAGTGCTTGCTGACTGGAACCTGATATAGCTGTCACCTGGGAGGCTCTGTCAGTGTGTGAAAAATATAGAAGGGGACACTGTCAGCCAGCCATTGAACTGAACACAGTGTCCTCAATGGAGGAACTAGAGAAAGCACCCAGGGAGCTGAAGGGGTTTACACTGTCAGAGGAAGAACAAAAATATGAGTTACCCAGTAACCCCAAAGCTCACAGGGACTAAACCATCAAAGAGTACACATGGAGGGACCCATGGCTCCAGATGGATATGCAGCTGAGGATGGCCTTGTTGGACATCATAGGGAGGAGAGGTCCTTGGTCTTAAGACGGCTCGATGATGCAGTATAGGGGAATAACAGGACAGGGAAGAGGAAGTGGTGGTTTTGTGAACAGGGTGTGAGGGATGGGTTAGGGGATTTTTTTAGGGCAGAAACCAGGAAAGGTGACAATATTTGAAATGTAAATAAAGAATGGATCTAATAAAAAAAGAAAAAAGGGAAATGAAGGCTTATTACTTTGAAAGTATTTTTGCTATGTGTAAGAGATATGTCCATTTCTCTTTTGGAGAAGAACCAACAAACTGATTAATCAGAAGAAAAAATTCTTATAAAATGTGCTTCTACTCAGAAGCCCCACAGTAAAACACTAGACAGAGTTCATTAAGTTCTGTGGAATAGTTGGGGAAATATTGAGTGACCTGAAGGGGATAGGGACTTGTATTAATTTGTGTTCTCTAGAGTCACAGAATGTATGGGCAGTCTCTATATAGTTAGGGAATTTGCCGATGACTTACAGTCTATAGTCCAGCTCCCCAAAAATGGGCCGCAGCAGCTGTGGATGGAAGTCCAAGGAACTAGCAGTTGCTCAGTGAGTCAATCTTCCTTCTTCCAATGTCCTTATATAGATCTCCAGCAGAGGGTGTGGCCCAGATTAAAGGCGTGTGCCTCCATGCCTTTAATCCAAGATGATCTCGGAGATCTCTTTGTCTTAATCTACTGGAATTCATAGCCACTATGCTTCAAGATCTCCATGCCAAGATCCAGGTCAGAAACTTATATCTCTGAGCCTCCAAATTAGGATCATAGGTGAGCCTTCCAATTCTAGATTGTAGTTCATTCCAGATATAGTCAAGTTGACAACCAGGAATAGCCAGTACAGGACTCTACAGGAAAACCAACAGAATCAACCAACCTGGATTCTTGGGGGCTCCAAGAGACTGAACCACCAACTAAAGAGTGACCATGAACCGGATCGATCCCCTCACTCCTGCATTTATATAGCAGCTGTGCAGTGTGGTCTTCATGCCTGACCTCCGACAACTGGAGAGTGGGTTGCACCTAACTCTATTGCTTGCCTGTGAATCCAGTTTTCCTAACTGGGCTGCCTTGTCTGGCCTTAATGGAAGAGGATGTGACTAGTTCTGCAGTGACTTGATGTATGGCAGGGTGGATTGATACCCAAGGTGGGGGTTCCCCCTTTTCCAAGGAGTTGGGAGGAGGATTGAAGGGAGAGGTTGTATGTAGGGGTGTTCTACAAAAGGAAGCTGTGATCGGTATTTAAACTGAATAAATAAATAAATTGAGGAAAGCAATGTACACCTAGTGAAGGTATTAAATGACTTCTCTTAGAGCATGGGTGGGAGAAATGGCTCAGCAGCTAAGACCTTTGTTATTGCCCAGGAGTCTGTTCTCAAACAGCTTTTAATTGGAATTTACTTTATCTCTTCTCCTCCCCCTTTCTTCCCTTAGGTCCTTTCCAGTTGTCCCTCAAATCTTCCCCATGATCCCCACATTCTAAAGTTCATAGCCTGTTTTAAAATTATATTTAATACATATATTTGTATGTATATGTGTTACTTAACACATCTATATATCTCTATAAAAACCTGCTTAGTCCAACTTTTGTTGCTTGTGTGTGTGTACCTTGAAGTCTACTCTATTTTGGACAACCAATAATGGGGCTTTCAGGGGAATGGCTAATTCTCCTCCCCAGCAGTCGATAGTTACCTGTAGTTTTGTCTAGAGGTGGGGTCCATGAAAGAAAATTTTCTGCTCCTTCACTAACATGCTCATTGATACTGCTATCTTTCCAGTCTGGTTTATGTAGCTATTTTTTATATCCATTTCAAAGAGGGACTGTTTCACAGGAATCTTCCTGGTATTCTGGCTCTTACATATTTTTTCCACCCAGTCTTTCAAAAATGTTTCCAGAGACCTAGATACAGGAGCTGCATCCCTTGTGTCTGGGACCCCCAGATCTGTTGATCTTTGCTTTGTGCTCAGTAGTGGTTTTCTGTATCCATCTCCCTATTCTGTAAAGAGATCCTTTCTGTGTAAGGGGTGGCAGCTACACTTCACCTAAGTATTGGGAGAAGATGTAGACTAGAACAATTCACACTGCTGTATAGCCCTTAGTTGCTTCTCGGGGTGGAGAGTGGGCCCCTATTTCTAGATACCACCCACTTATTTGTGGACACACAGTTCAAATTATTACAGCTAAATCTGATTATTGCAGCTAAGTCTCTCTTCTGTGGTCTAGCTTCCATGGTTCTAGAAAACATTATGCAAGCTTCCAAGGGAGGGAAGCAATTAACATGGCAATGACATGCATGACAAGATATACACAAAGAAGCAATAAGTGATACTCATATGTTGGCAGTAACTATTGGATGTCTAATTAGACTGAAGCCTCACTAAAATAGAGGGAAATTATACCTACTGGAAACCTAACTTGCTTCCTGAGCATTGTAATGTCACAGACCTTAGAAAAAATCAAATACTATCATTTTGCTAGACAAGCGTTAAATCCTCATTCAATTCTAAATCTTATTCTTAAAATTGGAATTATATTTGTCAAGGATTCTTTAGTTTCCAGGTATCCATATGGTGGCTCACAGCTGATTGTAACTAGTTCCACAGTATCTGTTGCCCTCTTCTGTCCTCTGCAGGCCATATATGAGCATGAATAGTATATACTCGTGTGTGTGTGTGTGTGTGTGTGTGTGTGTGTGTGTGTGTAGGCAACACACACACAATTTTAAAAGATGAATAAAAACCAATACATCTTTTAAAATAGACTTATTCCATGGGATCAAGGATGGACATGCATTTATTTGTTCCTGTCTGTTTCATTTTAAAGTCCACAAACAGCTTCTGTTCTCATTGATTATAGAAAATTCAGGTACAATAGTAAGTGGAGGATTACTGCTCAGAAAGTGTTTGTACTAGCTGATATATCTTTATTTGTCTACCTTCTTTTTGAGCTTCAAATAACAAGCTCAGTTTTGGGTTACTGAGATTTTCCTTTTAAACATATTATAGTTAAGAATCTATCACAGATCATAAGGTAAGTCTGTAAAACAATCAACCTTTGATACATATTAAAGAAACTTATTAAAGTTATTTCTTTGGGGACTGGAGAAATGGCCAAGAAAACATGCTGCTTTGGCCAAATGTCCAGTTCTCTGCACACACATGATGGCTCACAATGGCCTGTAACTCCAGTTCCATAGCTTCTTTACTGTTTTACAGTAACGTGTTCACACACATCAAGAAGTCATGGGTTGATCCCTAGGGAGTGTTTCTGCTAGTTTTTAGAGTTTCATCCATTTATCTTCTCTCCTGTAACACATGCAATCAGTCTTATACTCTGGGCATATTGCTTTTGAAAGTAGCAATCCAGGCCTTTTTACTGTAGTGAACATTGTGTGGTGAACTGGAAGGCAAGAATGCTTATAGAAGACAGTCACCCGCTGAGATACATACCAGAGCTTATTATGTCAAAGTGACAATGTACAAGTCTTGTTCATTGATTCTTAACTCATTGGTTTTTCAAAGTCTGCAAATAGACTTCTTTCCCTTTGACACAACTGCGTTCACATGCTACAAGAAGTTATGGCTTATTATTCTAAAAAATATTTGTGCTAATTTTTAAATTTTTATTACTGTTCTGGAGAATTTTGTCAACGTGGAAAGAAGGACTCTCAAATGAGTAATTATCTTCATGAGATTGGCCTGCAGCCAAGCATATAGTGCTTTTACTTAATTAGTGATTGATGTGGAAGGACCCAGCCCATTATGAGTTGTGCCATTCTGGTTTGATGGAGCGATTAGAAAGCAGGCTGGGCAAACCAGTAAGCAGCACTTCTTCCTACCCTCTGTATCATTTCCTGCCTCCAGGTTCCAGGCTTGAGTTCCTTCCATGACTTCCCCAGATGCTAGAATACAAGATGTAAGTTGAAATAAATGAATCCAAAAGCATTTTCTTCCCTCAGTTGGCTTTGGCAATGGTGTGTAAGCCCAGCAACAGAAACTCCAGCTTAGACACTTCCCTTCTCTTTTGGTGTAAAGCTAGCACACTTAGTCTCATGTTTCTTGGAATAGGAATTGCTGTTACAGGCCTCTACTAAAAGTTACCAATCCATGGTGAAGTGGTTTATAAAAACTCATCCTGTAAGGTGTGCTCAAGAATCTGGACAAGCAAACTTGCTTATCTTGGGGAATCAAAGGAGGAAACACATTCACTTGCTTTGTTAAATCTTTTTTTCTCCTTCGACTGGAAAGGTTTATTATGTGGTTGACTATATCCCTGCCACATGAAAGAGATGAAAGTTCATTCTTCAGAAAGCATCTGTTCTGGTATTAATAGTTTGCACATTCAAGTTCTCTTTTGCGATGTAAGTAACAAAATTGGTCTCAGGCTCGTGAGAGTATCCTTTGAAATTACAACAGTGAACAATGCAGGAGACACTCTAACAAAGACACAGTGTAACATCCACATCCCATACTAACTTTAGTAGAAACTATTAAGGTTTCATTAGTGGTGCTGGAAAGAGGAAATTAGCACTTGGGGTTACTTAGCATAAGATTTTGTTTTCAGGATGCTCAAAGCCTTCTTTACTTACATCTCCCCATTATCTGTTGCCCTCTTCTGCCCTCTGCAGGCTATGAATGTATGAGTTACACATACATACTTGCTAGCAAATATATGTGTGCAATAACAATTAGTTTAAAAAGGAGAAAATGAATTTGAAGGACAGTGGGTAGGGATATATTAGAAGGTTCAGAAGGAGGGAAGGGAAGGGAGAAATGTTATTATATTTTAAGCCAAACATTTAAAAAGATGTTTTAAAGAGTGGAATTTAAAAAAATCTTTTCAAAATATTTCTTTTCTCAAGATGTAGAAAGAAATGCATTTTACTTTTTTCGTGTTTGCTTTTCAGAGACTTAGTTATCCTCATAAATGAGGCCCCAATGGGAAAACCTCCCATGCTCATGGATCGGTAGAATCAATATAGTTAAAATGGCCATTTTGCCAAAAGTAATCTACAGATTCAATGCAATACCCATCAAAATCCCAACTCAATTCTTCACAGAGTTAGAAAGAGCAATTATCAAATTTATCTGGAATAACAAAAAACCCAGGATAGCTAAAACTATTCTCAGCAACAAAAGAAAGTCTGGGGGAATCAGTATCCCTGACCTCAAGCAATACTACAGAGCAATAGTGTTAAAAACTGCATGGTATTGGTACAGTGACAGGCAGGAGGATCAATGGAACAGGATTGAAGATCCATAAATGAACCCACACATCTATGGCCACTTGATCCTCGACAAAGAGGCTGAAAACATCCAATGGAAAAAAGATAGCCTTTTCAACAAATGGTGCTGGTTCAACTGGAGGTCAGCATGCAGAAAAATGCGAATTGATCCATCCTTGTCTCCTTGTACTAAGCTCAAATCCAAATGGATCAAGGACCTCCACATAAAGCCAGACACTCTGAAGCTAATAGAAAAGAAACCGGGGAAGACCCTTGAGGACATGGGTACAGGGAGAAAGTTTCTGAACAGAACACCAATAGCGTATGCTCTAAGAGCAAGAATTGACAAATGGGACCTCATAAAATTACAAAATTTCTGTAAGGCAAAGGACACCATCAAGAGGACAAATCGGCAACCAACAAATTGGGAAAAGATCTTCACCAATCCTACATCAGATAGAGGGCTAATATCCAATATATATAAGGAACTCAAGAAGTTAGATTCCAGAAAACCAAACAACCCTATTAAAAAATGGGGTACAGAGTTAAACAAAGAATTCTCACCTGAAGAACTTCGGATGGCGGAGAAGCATCTTAAAAAATGCTCAACATCATTAGTCATTAAGAAAATGCAAATCAAAATAACCCTGAGATTTCACCTTACACCAGTCAGAATGGCTAAGATTAAAAATTCAGGAGATAGCAGGTGTTGGAGAGGGTGTGGAGAAAGAGGAACACTCCTCCACTGCTGGTGGGGTTGCAAATTGGTACAACCACTCTGGAAATCAGTCTGGCGGTTCCTCAGAAAACTGGTCACCTCACTTCCAGAAGATCTTGCTATACCACTCCTGGGCATATACCCAGAGGATTCCCCACCATGTAATAAGGATACATGCTCTACTATGTTCATAGCAGCCCTATTTATAATTGCCAGGTGTTGGAAAGAACCCAACACTAAAGGATAAGTCCTAAATATATACATATGAACAACACTAAACAGAATCAGCAGGTGCATTTATATATTTATTCATGCAAATATGTAACAAAAATAAAGAATAAGATGATTTGAGTTTGAAAGAGAGCCAAAGTATGTGGGCTAAGAAATATGTTAAAGGGGAAATGGTGAGTGCATTATGGTGTAACTATATTTTAAATACATAAAAACACTCCCCTTTCAAATGTATCCAAGAATATTATTAAACATAACTAGGGGTGTTACATAGATGACTCAGTGATTAAGATCTAACAAAAATGACATGTATGCATAGTTTGAAACTGTATTAGGCAAATACAAACAAGATTAAGATAGTTTACTGGTAACAATGTCAAGGAATGACTGAAGCCTTAATACACCAGGAAGAGAAATATCATGGTCCTAAGGGAGATATTTATGCCACATTGTAGGCTTAGATTTTTCAAAACCTACTCTAATACAGGTTCCTAAATGCTTCAACCTCACTTCTAGGCCACCTATGAGAGTTAGGGGAAGAGAAATGTTAATGGAAAATGGGGGGTGTGGGGGAAGAAGCTTTTGGGGGGTGATTTCAATATTTGTTGTCTGGATATATCAGCAGTCCAGTCCAAAACACCGATCTGTAGCAGCAGCTTGATTCAGAAGAAACCAGGAGGAAGAGGCAAGAAGCAGCTGGAATTACATGAAGTTTTCTGGCACACTTCTTTCTGTGAAGTGACAAGTGAAGACCAGTGGAGATGAGCAAAGCCCTGCAAGGCAAAAAAAAAAAAAAAAATACAAAAGCATTTTCAGCTAAGACCAGTGAAGCTTTGCAAGGTGAACCAATGCAAGAGGGTCCCTTCACTCTCTGTGGGAATATATTATATTCTTTCATGTGCCCTCTCAAGAGTCTGCTCCAGCAAAACATCACATGCCCTTTCATAAGACAGCTTCCAGAAAAACACCACATGTGTGTTCTCAGCGAAATCTCCTCTCACAAGACAGCTTCCAGAAAAAACATCACATGACACAACTGAGTCTCCAAAGAAACCAGAAATTTCCACTTTATATCCTCCTTTCTGTTTATAAAATTGTCTTTTCCTCTAACATTAACAATTTACACACAATAGAAATAATCGTAGGAGCCAGAAAACTAGAAAATTACACCACATTTTAAATAAGTGGCTTAGACAGTCAAACAATAGTCAAACAAACCAAACTTAACTCTCTATCAATATATAATAATTTAAACAAAAGAACCTTAAATTTCTATAAATATACAATAATTAAACTAAATAACCTTAAATTTCTATCAAGATCATATCACCACCCAAGGTTCAGGAAACACCACTGCAGAAGTGGTAGAAAAAAATTAAAACAGAACCAGTGGGAACCAATGGTAGGAATGAACATCTTCTGAAATGACCCTGCTGTTGTATTCACTAACTCACCACAGCTATGATTGAGGTCATCAGTATCCCACCATGCCTGGGAGTTCATGAGGCTCCATGAGTTGTTGCAAACCTCCAGAAAGTTAATAGTTGCTAAGGCAATGAGTATCACTTTCTTCACTAGTGTAGCCACTGACAAGAGGCTCTCCAAGGTACACACTCATGCTCATGCAAGCAGCCATACTTAAGTTCAGTGGGTAACAAATAAGACATCAAAACCTGAAAGGAGCTTGTGGAGAGGGGAAGGAAAGGAGAAAGGGAAATGGGAGGTAAAAATTTTACTAAATACATGTATTAAGCTGTAGATTATAAATAGTAATTGAAAAAAGAAACGACTGTGTTTTTATGATACAAAATGGCAACATCAACACTGAAAATCTGGCAGGTATAAATAACCATTTTAAAAGTAAGCTAGAAACATTCAATAAAGCAATATTTTAATTGTAAAATCTAAAAATTATATAAAGAAAAACACTAATAAAATCTAATACCTCCTTCAAGACTGTGTTTTAAAAAAACCCACAGAAAATAATTAAATGAGCAACTAGATTTACTGAACATTCCAAAGGTAGAGGGTATGGAGACATTTCAAATATTTCACTTCCAAATAAAAAATTAAGGTCAAAATGCATTGTATGAAATTCTCAAAGAACTAATGAAATAGTTTTTAAGTAGATTATTTTTCCCTTCATATGAACAAGGGAAATGTGCAATAAGTATGCTGAAACACATATCAAGAACACTTGGGCAGCAGCGGCAGTGGCGGTGGCAGCAGTGCAGCAGTGGCTGGTCCAGCTGAAGGGCCATCAGCAGTGGAACCAAGGCAACACAGGGTCCAGTTAGGCCCTGCGCCCACGACCACTGACCTTCGCTGACCAGCCGGGCGGCAAGCAGCTGCAGTTGTGAGGCGCCTTTCGCTGCACGGAAGCCACTTCCGAACTTGGCCTCCCGCCAGTAAGGAGAGGCTCACCTCCATCTTGGTTTCGGACTCAAGACAGATCGGACAGACTGAGGTACACAAACATAACCCGAGGCCAACACCGCGGGGGTCTGAGCCCGACGGGCGTTAGGCTGCACCCAGGCCCTGGGCTGTTCGGGGGGCCATCGGGGTGCCAACCCAGCCAGGAGGGTTTTTTTTTTGCCCCGGGCCGGCACGCGGCGCCACCATTTTGCCTACAGGACACCAGAGAGCTCTGGCGGGCAGAGCCTGCTAACAAGCATAGCCTGAGGCTAACAAAGCAGGGGTCTAGGCCCCAACAGGCCCTGGACTGACCCCAAGAACTGGGCTGCTTGGTGGGCCATCTGTGTGTCAACCCGCCCAGGAGGTTGTTAGCCCAGCAGACTCTCCCAGCGCTTTCGGGGAGCGCGAGCGCGCACGCCCGCCATCCTGGTCACCTGGCGGACCCAGTTGACAGTCATAGCCCTAGGGGAACTTTGCTTGGATCTTGGCCTCCCAGGCTTTTGCCTGGATCCAGGGCCTGGGCGGCCAGGCTAACCTTGTGTGCACCAGCCCGGTTGGGGGATCCGCTGCCCAGCGGAGTGATCAGCACGCAGGGGTGTGGGAACCCACACACCTATGGCCACTTGATCCTCGACAAAGAGGCTGAAAACATCCAATGGAAAAAAGATAGCCTTTGCAACAAATGGTGCTGGTTCAACTGGAGGTCAGCATGCAGAAGAATGTGAATTGATCCATCCTTGTCTCCTTGTACTAAGCTCAAATCCAAATGGATCAAGGACCTCCACATAAAGCCAGACACTCTGAAGCTAATAGAAAAGAAACTGGGGAAGACCCTTGAGGACATGGGTACAGGGAGAAAGTTTCTGAACAGAGCACCAAAAGCATATGCTCTAAGATCAAGAATTGACAAATGGGACCTCATAAAATTACAAAGTTTCTGTACAGCAAAGGACACCATCAAAAGGACAAATCGGCAACCAACAAATTGGGAAAAGATCTTCACCAATCCTACATCAGATAGAGGGCTAATATCCAATATATATAAAGAACTCAAGAAGTTAGACTCCAGAAAACCAAACAACCCTATTAAAAAATGGGGTACAGAGTTAAACAAAGAATTCTCACCTGAAGAACTTCGGATGGCAGAGAAACACCTTAAAAAATGCTCAACTTCATTAGTCATTAGGGAAATGCAAATCAAAACAACCCTGAGATTTCACCTTACACCAGTCAGAATGGTAAAGATTAAAAATTCAGGAGACAGCAGGTGTTGGAGAGGATATGGAGAAAGAGGAACACTCCTCCACTGCTGGTGGGGTTGCAAATTGGTACAACCACTCTGGAAAGCAGTCTGGCAGTTCCTCCGAAAACTGGGCACCTCACTTCCAGAAGATCCTGCTATACCACTCCTGGGCATATACCCAGAGGATTCCCCACCATGTAATAAGGATACATGCTCTACTATGTTCATAGCAGCCCTATTTATAATTGCCAGATGCTGGAAAGAACCCAGGTATCCCTCAACAGAAGAGTGGATGCAAAAAATGTGGTATATCTACACAATGGAGTATTATTCAGCCATTAGAAACAATGAATTCATGAAATTCTTAAGCAAATGGATGGAGCTAGAGAACATCATACTAAGTGCAGTAACCCAGGCTCAAAAGGTGAATCATGGTATGCACTCACTAATAAGTGGATATTAACCTAGAAAACTGGAATACCCAAAACATAATCCACACATCAAATGAGGTACAAGAAGAACGGAGGAGTGGCCCCTTGTTCTGAAAAGACTCAGTGAAGCAGTATAGAGCAAAATCAGAACAGGGAAGTGGGAAGGGTTGGGTGGGAAAACAGGGGGAGGGAAGGGGACTGATGAGACTTTCGGGGAGTGGGGGTCCAGAACAGGGGAAATCATTTGAAATGTAAATAAATATTTCAATAAATTAAAAAAAAGTACACTTATTAATTCTTTTTTGAAAGATTTACATAGAAAATATTTCAGATAAATTCATTAAAATTGACAATTTTCATGGAAAATTAAAGAGCAAAGTGGTAGACATGTAAAACATTGCTAAATTAATTGAAATATGGGATAGAAACATTTTATGATAGAATTTAAGATTTATGTGGAAAATATTTCTGGTAACAATTGTAGAAAAATGCAGAAAAAACTGTTAGAATTGAAGATTATCATGGAAAATTTTATATAGATATAATAATGGTAGGTATAAAAGTATTTACAAGTTGATTGAAAGTGGAATTAGACATTTTCTGATAAACTTGATTTACATGGAAAATAGTTATGGTAAAATTCAAGAAATCAATAGACAAACAAGTTAAAATTGACTATTTCATGGAAAATTTTACATATAAAATGGTAGATATAAAACGTCTTTCTAAATTAATTGAAGGTGGAAATAGAAACATTTGTGATAAAATTAAAGATTTATATTGAAAACATTTCTGATAAAATAGAGGAATTATATAGAAAGACATATTAAAATTGAAGATTATTATGAAAAATAATGCAGAGAAAATGGTAGACATAAAAGTACATTACTAAGTTAATTAAAAGGGAAATTACAAACATTAATTCTTACAATCAGGATATTCCACAGGAGTCAAATTCAAGTAAACTAGAAATAAGCAACATTTTAAAAGCTTTTAGCATGAAATTTAAATATTTCTACTAGCCCAATTTAATGTGATATTAGCTATTTATTTATTTTTGATAAAATTTAAATTCTCTAATGTCCTACTTATCAATTTTTATTTTGCAATTCGAATATATTTCCTTCAAAGACTATTTGCCTAATCAAAACTTACAAAGATTTTTAGTTTTTCTTTTCAAACAGGTGTGCAATTTAATATTATTTTCATGTGAATATTTGCAGATTGTAGCACTATTTTTATGGTACTTGCCAAAGCTAAGTGAACCCCTTTAGCGTCTGAAGTGCACAGCTCCTGTTCTTTTTACTCTTTTATCATACACTGTCATAAGCACCAATAGGCGGCATTTTAATGCTTTGTTTTGAAGCCTGTTTCCCAACTCCTTTGCTATTGCCATCATAAAGCACAGTGACCAACAGTAACTCCTAGAGGAAAGGGTTTATTTGAGCTTAGCATTGCAGAAGGATATGAGCCCATCCTGACCCTGACTTTGATGTATGCCAGCAAGTGGCAGGCAGGAAGCGAAGAGCTCACATCTTGAACAGTTGTCACAAAGCGGAGAAAGCAAACTACAGGTAGGGTAAGGCTGTAAGCACTTAAAACCCTCCCCACCACTGACACACTTCCGCCAGCAAGGCAGCACCACCCCAAACTTCCTCAGTGCTATCAGCTGGTGACCAAGGGTTTACAGGGACACCTCTCATTCAGCTCCACAATCTCTGTGGCTAGACCACTCATTTGAGGAGGTGTCTTTCTATTACCTCAATAATCACTAAGGACATTGTTTACAAGAGTTTTTCTATGTCCTAGCAAAGAACTCCAGTTTCTAGTTTTTAATTATGTTCTTTAACATAATTTAATTTACGTTATACTGCCTTCTTCAAGAACTTGGTAAGCAGAGGCAGGCGGATTTCTGAGTTAGAGATCAGCCTGGTCTACAGAGTGAGTTCCAGGACAGCCAGCTCCACAGAGAAACCCTGTCTAGAAAAACAAAAACCAACCAACCAAACAAACAAAAGAACCAGGCTAGGTATTAGTTAACTTTGTTCAATATATTTCCACAATGATAGTGACAAAGTTCTGAGATGATCAACTTATAAAACTAAATGCTTAATTTTGCTCACAATGTTAGAGTTTGTAGTCCATCAGCAATCGTGTACCTATAAACAACATATATGTATATGTATGTGTGTGTGTGTGTGTACATTTATGAACAGAATAATTTACGTCACAGTGAAGAAACACAAAAGAGAAACAAAAGGGCCCAGACTCTCAGGAATCCCTTTGACATTACACCTTCATTGACTTAAGGGCCTCCCAGAGTTCTTGTCCTTAACATCTCTACCCTTCCCCCAGGGTTTGAAACACCTCAGGTTTAATAAATAGCAGTAATCTATAGTTGTGTAAACAATTATCATAAAAATAGTGACTATAAATACAGAATGTTTGTTATCTGGGGCTTGTGAAAGTCACATCTCAGAGGAAGCTTAAATGATTAAATTTGGCTCAGTGTTGACATTTCAGTCTCAACTGAGCTTTTGACCAATGGTGTAGTCATCTGAAAAGATTGCTGGGAGTGGAGGGCCTCTTTCAAGCTTACTCATGTGGAAATTAGCAGGAGATACATGGAGGTCTTTCCACATGTCAGATTAATTTGTTAGCCTTATGGAATAGCAGCTAAATTTCCAGAGTAAGAAATGAAGAGCTATATTTTTGATAAGGAATGCTCCTGAAAAGTCTATGCATTAAAGACTTCATCTCACATTTGTGATTCTATTGGGAGGTAGAAGAAACATTGTTAGGTGGACCCTATTGGGGGCTTTGAACATTGAGTGTAATCCTTGAATGGGATTGGGGGACAGTAACCTTTTCCTCTATTTTGTTCCCATGAATGAGACTAATGGGCTTCTCTGCCATGCCCTCCAGCTATGGCAAAGCATGATGCTAAAACAGTGGGACCAAAAGTGTGAGTCCAAATAAACCACTTCTGCTTGTTAAATTCACTACTTCATATGATATTTTTCAAACTTGTGCATCTGAGGAGTAACAATTTTTTTCTGGGTTACATAGGCAGCCTCTAAGGAGTCTGTACAAGTTCTAAAAGTTGTTGGTTTCCTGGAAAGTATATTGTGAATAAGACAGACTGATGCTGAGAACTAAGACTTCCTAGAGTTGAAGCCAAATAAACTGCCAATTTGACCAGTTGATTGGCTTCTTCTTTTGTTGCCAGCAAAATATCAGAATTGTCCTTTGGCTGGCCTTGCAATGCATAATGGTGACATAATTTGGGCTACTCAATGGCTTCTAGTAGGTTCACAAACTCAAGGACATATTTATCTAGAGTAGAGAAACCTCTTTCTCCCTAGATGGCTGTGTGGGTATGGATCACATGGAAAGCATAGAGTCCGTGTAAAACTACATTGAGACTTATTTCTGCCTCCATCTGGATATCCCAAAGATATCAGCTAAAGAACTAATTCTGCTTTGGGACTAGAGTGGAATTACTTGGAAGAACCTCATGTTCAGTGACCTCCGTTATGCTCACTTATATCCTCTGAAAACCTTTGTTCTGTCACCATTAAATCACATCCACCTCTGAACCAGGCTGCCCCTCCCCATAAGGAAAGGTGAGCAATTCTATAAATCCGGGGCAGGACTCCAGGTGACACCAATTGTCTCATCATAGGAGTGCTGTGGAGAGCTGTCTGGCGGTTTTTACCTTGGTGAGGTTTTATTGCCAGATCTGAAGTTCACAAGAGAAGTGTGGTACATGCTGGTTTTCTATCTAAGATCAGATGGAAAGACCAGGAATTTAGTTTCAAGGACGTAGTAAATCATACAATCCATGCTACGCTGTCCAAAGATTAGCAACATTCTTGTAGATACTTCACCAATCACAATAGTACATCTGCTTGTTCCCAGAGGCGAGGAGGCCGTTCTGTGCTGCAAGCTGTAATAGATACCTGACTTGCCATTTGAGAGGTCCCAAAGTTCAGGTTAAAACTAAATAGAGCTATTTATTCTTGGTCATATACACACAGAGGGAAGTATTTAGTAAGATCAGGGAGAGCTAATGCTGGGACAGAGGTTTAAGAGGTCCGAGTCCAGTAATTACAAGAGCCCAATAGAACAGTCTTTCTTCTGAACTTTTAGGCCTCACAATGAAGGTTAGCCACAAATTAACTTCATCATCTGAATTCTGCAGAAGCCTTTCTATGAACTCAGGCCCAGCTGTTTTGCAGAACATTCCCCATAGCAAAAGAAAGAAAGAAAGAAAGAAAGAAAGAAAGAAAGAAAGAAAGAAAGAAAGAAAGAAAGAAAGAAAGAAAAAAAAAAAACCAAACAAACAAACAAAAGGGATTCCCCATGATGAATAGAAAGGCTTCTTTGGATGAGGCTGACTGCCTGTCAGGGAGAAGGGGAGAACATTCTTTCTTTATTGTGCCTCTGCTTTGCAAATGACCCTAAGGATGCCTGTAGTCTTGTGGTCTTGGGTACTCCTTGTTAGCTATCAAAATGTAGTCCTTTTGTATAAGGCTTGGTTAATTCCCTGACATTGCACTGAGTGACCAGTAGATGGAGCGCTAGGATTTCCAGAGACTGGCAAGGAGCTGTCATCGCCACTGCTTTTAATTGCAGGTGCCTTTTACCTGTGTATTTCTCCAGTGTGCCCTTTTTGGCTCTTGAGGTCGCTCCCTGATTATTAAAGGCCTTGAAAGTTCTGTTTAATAAAATAAATAAGCAAATATGAGTTTTCTTCATATGGGGTGTTAACGAAACTGAGGCTATACCTTCACCAGTGGACTTCCCTAGTCTCTCACAGTACAGCTCTCCATGACTTCTTCATGCCTTCAAAACCAGTACTTCCTCGGTGATTCTTAGACATTAATTACCAAGTCCAGCTGGAGCACAAGGTACCTTGGCGATCACTGAAACACAGAGAGAAAAAAAGGCTTTTTGCTCTTAGAAAATACTTTCCAGAAGATTTTACCTCAGTGATGCTGGTCTCTTTTAATTACCACTAATTTCTTAGCTCTACTTAACTTGCATCAATTGTGTCAGTAGTACCCTCTATTCTTGACTCTTATGCCATAGCCATATAGCTGAAGCTATCAAATTCTGCTGCTTGCTGGGACTGGGACATGACCTATTCTCTTACATTATCACCAACTTTCTGTTTTCTACCTCCTTCACTGCCTAATCTTGGCTGTTCTGGAACATTCTTTGTAGATTGACCTTGAACTCAGAAATGCTCATGGCTCTGTCTACCACCACACCTGGATTTAAGCTTTCGTCATATAGTACTTGCTCTGTCCCAGATTGTTCTTGACTTCAGAGATCTCCTTGCTTTGTCTCTTGGGATTAAAGGTCTGTACCACCATGTACTAAAGCTCTTCATGACCACTATTCCCCCAAGATCCAGGTCTAAAGCTGGTGTCTTCCAGCCTCAAGACCTGGACCATAAGTGTGGCCTCATTTTTGGATTGTATTTCCTTCCTGATTAAAAGACTAAACTATTCCGTGTCCAACTAGAAAGACAAACAAGAAGCTTGTGGGTGGGAGCTTGCCCTGAGATCACTACTCCACTAATCTGGTTATCTCTTAGAATACAGGCTCCAGCTCCTTTGTACTTCCTGGTGCCCCTTTATTACTTGAATCATAAATTTTCTATTTTTCCTTTTTAAGCTTGCTATGCATAAAACCAGAGGACAAAGTCTGTGCTGGGCTTTTCTGAGACTTCCTTTGTCAAAGCAATTAATTGCAATCTCTATACCTTAGCCTCAGGTAAAGAGACTCTTTAGATAAGGGCAAAAGGTGGCCACATTCTTCAATAAATATCACAAGAGCAGTCTCTAGGCCACTGTGGGGTTTTGAATATGCTTGGCCCAGGGAGTAACACTCTCAGTGGCTGTGGCCTTGTTGGAGTAGATGTAGCCTTGTGGGTGGAAGTGTGTCACTTTGGGGATGGGCTTTGAGACCCTTCTCCTAGCGGCCTGAAAGACAGTCTTCTCCTGTGTGCCTTTGGGAGGAGATGTAGATGGAGCTTTCTGCTATCCCATTACCATGACTGCGTGGATGCTGTCATGCTTCCTGTCATGGTAATGGACGGAACCTCAGAACTGGCAAGCCAGCTCCAATTAAATGTTGACACTTAAAAGAGTTTCTTTGGTTATGGTGTCTCTTCACAGCAATAAAATCTTAATTAAGACAGCCACTTACTAAAATTCTTCTCCTCTCAATTGTCCAGAGCCAGGTTTCTACAATTCAAATGACTCTCAGCACCACTGCCTTCCATATTTCTACTAGGATGGCCCATTAAGCCCTATTTAAAGCATTCCACTGCATTCCAAAGTCCCAAAATCCACATTCCTCTGAACAATAACATGGTCAGGCATATCACAACAAAACCCCAGTTCTTGGTACCAACTTTTGTTTTAGTTTGGGGTTCCAGTGTTGGAAAGAGACCCCATCACCAAGTAAACTCCTATAAAGCACATTTAACTGAAGCTGGATTATAGATTCAGGTTTAGTTCTTTTATTATCAGGGTGGGAACCATGGCCTTGTCTAGGCAGGCATGGCAAGGGAGAGCTGAGAGTTCTACATCTTGATCTGAGGGTCACCATGAGAAGACCACTGTCTTCCAGGCAGTTAGGAAGATAGACTCAAAGCTCATCTGTGCAGGGAAAGTGTGTATCCTGTATGAGGGTGTGTGCATGAGCATGTATGCCCTATGGGATAGTGTGTGCACATGTGGGGGGGGGTGTGCATATGAACATGTGTGTGCACATGAACATTTGTGCCTGTGTGAGTATGTGTACACATGAGCATGTGTGCCTTGTGTGAGGGTGTGTGCACATGGACATGTGTGCCTGTGTGAGAGTGTGTGCATGTAAGCATGTGTGCCCTGTGTGAGGGTGTGTGCACATAGACATGTGTGCCCTGTGTGAGGGTGTGTGCATGTAAGCATGTGTGCCCTGTGTGAGGGTGTGTGCCTGGGAGTATAGATGCTCTTGGATATCAAGGGACTCTGGATCTTCTGTAAAGCAATATGTCTTCTTAGCTGCTGAGCCTTATCTCCAGGGAGATATATATATGTCATATCACATTTTCTTGTATAATATTTGATTAAGAGTCTTACAACATATTATATCTTAAATGATCCAGCACCAACCCATTATCATACATGGAATACACAGCCAAAGTCATAAGAAACATCACTAAAGTTCTGTCCTACCTCACACACTGAAAGGACAGTAGGACATTGTGATGCAGATTTGCTACACTATTCAACCCAGTTTCAAAGAGTAGAATATCTCAAAGATATTCTAATGAATATCATTATGTTGCCCATAAAACAATGATAAAACTGCCATGCCTCATAATGGCCAAAGCACTATCCACAGCAAGATGAAAAGCTCTTTGAGCTAACAGTCCAATCACCTGACACCAGAATGTATCAAATTACGAACAGGTGCAAGACGCAAGATGCTATAGATATTAGTATTGCTGAGGAAAATGAACATCATTTGGTATCATTGCCAAAAGATATTTAATTGAATTTGGTATTTGAGAAAGATTATATCTTTTAGAGTTTCAATAAAAAAACAAAATTATGAGAGTCAGTGAACTATTTAGCAGCATATTAAAGGCTGTTTTAATCTAGAAAAACTACTAAATGAAACAGTTTCCCATTATGTGCTTTCAGAATGAAGTCTGAGAGTAAAAAAAAAAATGTATATATAGGCCACTAGTTGATATATATTATTCATTGTACTAAACCATTAGAGTAGTATGAAGTTAGAGATATCAAAGGTAGACACATATTTAGTTTACATGTGACCTTCTTTCAATAGTATTTACAAAATCAAATAGGGACAATATAAGAACAAATATCTTTAGTAGATAAAGTATTATCCACAAAAGACAAAATTTTGACCACAAAGATACATGCTAACATGGTAACGTGTACTTATTGAACACTTGTGTCTGAGTGCAAAATAAATATACCTGTGTTATACATTAAGTATATGTGATGGTTTGAATGAAAATGTCCCACATAGACTCATAGAGAGAGAGTGAGAGTGTTCAGACGTGAGGCCTTGGGGGAACAGGTGTCATTTTGTTGGAAGAACTGTTTCACTGGGGAGGGGGAATTGAGGTTTCAGAAGCTCATGCCAGGCCCAGTGTCACCTTCTCTTCTCTGTCTCTGATCAGATGTAGAACTGTCAACAATCCCTCAAGCTCCATTTCAGCCTGCTTGCAACCATGCTTCCCACCATGATTACAATGGACTAAACCTCTGAGTTGTAAGCCAGCTCGAATTAAATATTTTCCTGTTGAGAGCTTTTGGTGCTGCTTCTAGGAATTTGGCATTTGTCACTAGGCTAGGTCAAGGAAGTAGGCTCAGAAAGGAATATTAGAAACCGTGACCATGGGCTTTGTTTACTGGTTTGCTTAATTTCTACCTTGTGTGATCTCCTTTTTACTTAATCATTACCTCCTGTGATCCTTTTACTTACTACTTTGCTTCATTATTCTCTTCTGTGATCTCTTTGTTTACTACTTTGCTTGATTATTTGTGTGTGTGAGCATGTTTTGTGAATGCATCTAGAATGATATAAAAGCATACTGGGAAAGAATAAAGCTGTTTCAGCCTCAGTACTGGCTGGAGTCATGTTTTAATTTTGTCTAATTGTTTTTCTTCCTTTTCAATTCTCACCCTCTTCCTTGTGACCCAGATGACTGACTGAGCTGGTTTGGTCATTTTCCCTTATAACACTTGCTGTGGTCATGGTGTCTCTTCACAGCAATAGTAACCCTAACTAAGACAGTATGTATATTATTAGAGACATTTCAACTAAGAAGTTCACATCTAAGGTTTTATAATTGTTAATACTCCTAAAGGTACTAGTAGTATTAAAAAGGAATATTTTTAAATAGAGAGTTTTTATTAGTTCTTATGAAACCTGAAGTCACTTAGTACTATTGTTCACAGGCAATCAATCATACAACTGTTTAAAATGAACATAAATTATTCCGGTACATGTTACAGTAACTTTAGATAACTGGCTCTGAAGATGAAAACACAGACAAATTTTGAGAGTTGAACATTATAGACAGTAAATCTCATGGATGTTTTGGATTTTATCTTAGGCAGCTCCAAGACCATCAAAAGCCTAGCTGTGTTTTGGGTTGCAAGACTTAAGAGAACTGCCTGGAGAGTGTGTATCAGCTCTGAGTGTCCAGAAGTTCTAGAAAATGAGAGATCCAGGAAAAAATGCCAAACTCTGAACACAGGATCCAATGTCTGATGTGTGACCACTACTCATTAAAAATTATTTTGGTTTACAAAACTGAGTTCTAAACCACCAAAGTTAGGATATTTGAGGTTTGACTTAGTGTTACTACATAATAATAATATCTTATTTCAGAAAAAAATGTAAAATAATTAAGATCCCACAATCCAAATTCATAAATCCTAAGGAACATACCCAAGCTACTTAGCATATGAAAAAGTTATAGAGTCAATATAAGGAAAAGAAAAACAGAGCACCAAAGTGACCTCAATATTGGCATTATTTGAAAGGAAGTTAATGCTTTGCATTGAAGGGCTCTGGACTAAATATAAAAATAATCTGTCAAAGAAATGAAAACACCACAAATGAGAAAAAATAAATGGAAACTCTCATACTTCATAGTATACATAGGGCTGAGCAGTAGATAAAAGAAGACAGTACATTTTCTGCAGGCATGATGATTGTCATAAAATCATCTCACCTGAGAAGAGAAGGAATGCATAACAGATAGGATAGTTAGATGGTCTAATAAATGCCATATTTTCTTCTTCTGTGGTAATACCTGCAGGTGTCATAGTTGTTGGTGAAATAATTCGTGAACCAGTGGGAATGAAAACCTGGTTCAACTTGACATAGGCTGGATCAAAATTCTAGAGATTCTGATGCTTGGTGATTTGTGGCAAACATATTTAAGTTCAATTTGGAAAATCGTTTCCAGGCAACAATCATTCCACTTCCAAGTGCACAATAAAGATTATACCATGATTACATAGAAATTCCTTTGTAAAGTACGTGTTACCATGAAGATGTGTTCTATAGCGTAGAGAGGTCTAGGATCTGGAGTGGCATAGATCAGTAGGCTATAAAATACAGGTGACATCTTCTTTAAGGATGGGTTCTATTAATTAAGAGCTAAAGATGAAGTCTAAAGAGGAAGAGTCTGGATAATCATTCTGGGGGATTTGGCTGAAGTCCAGCTCTACAGAGAGTGAAAGCCACAAGGTCAATAGTAACATCCACTCCCAGCTTTCTAGGAGAAATGGTGGTATTTTATTTTCTCCATTGAGGAGACATTCCCATGCATTGAACATTCTTGGTTTCCCCAGTGTTAACCTCAGTCCAAAGACCTTATGTCCTCTAAGTTCTTCCTTAAGTTTTAGATCATTTTATTAATTCATTTATCTAGATAAATCAAGTAGCAAAAATGTAAAAGAATTGAGTAAATAAAATAATTGTATAAATAATTATTATGTAGTGTTCAACCTTTAGATAATAATTGGCTTATAAATTCAATGTGCTCAGTGAAAAAGAAAGGAAAGAGAGAAAATAAGAGTTCATGAAGAGAAAGGAGCTTCATTGAAATGTCACAGGAACTGAGAATTCTACCGGATCTAGGCTTCATAACTGAATATAATTATTGATCACGTTTCTTCCTCATCAGGGAGTGCTGGGAACTGAACTCTGATTTGCTACAAGAGCAGCACTGATCCATCTTTCTAGGCTCATATATAATTAAATATAAACTTTTAATAAGCATGTACGATGATGTTTTGCTATATCTTTCATTTTTATTTTTTATTAATCATTTTATTCATCTACAGTTCAAATGCTATTCCCCCATCCATCCCCTTACCATATGCTTTTATGAGGGTGCTCCTCCACCTGCTCACCCACTCACATTTCACTGCTCTATGCTGGAGCATCGAGCCTCCACAGGACCGAGGGCCTCCTCTCCCATTGATGCCAGATAAGGCCATTCTCTGCTACATAAGCAGCTGGAGCCATGGATCCCTCCATGTATACTCTCTGGTTGGTGGTTTACTAGTTAGTATTGTCTATCTCACCTTTCTTCCTACACTTCTCAGTTATCATTACTCCTCTCTCTAGGTAAGCTTCCTCCTTTCCCATGTAATTCTGCTGTGCCCCTATTGTCTTGACTTCTAAAGTTATTACCAGTTATATGATGAGAATTAAGAATTTGGTGCTAGGTTCTATAAATTAAAGAGAGTAGGTTACATTTACTTTTTCTGTAGTGGGTTACCTCACTTACTGTCCTATTTTTCAGTTTCATCAATTTATCTGAAAACCCTATGATTTCATTTTGTTAGTGATTGCACTTTCACTGCATGTGAATTCATTATAAATAGTGGTTACTTTTTCTTCACATTTTTCCAGAATTTCTAATGAATTATTTTCTTCATTTTAGCAGGCTGGCTGACGTAAGATGAATTATCAAAATAGTTTCAATGTGCATTTCCTTGATGGTCAAGAATGGTGAACCTTTAAAATATATGACATCTTATCAATTGGTGGATGTATACTATGGTATTTAGTTCATTATATCCTATATTACAAAGGACATGGGAAGGATCAGAACTTAGAGACTGTAAGGCTACAGTTCAATAGGTCTTCTTAACTGTCACACACACAAATACACACACATACACATGACAGTGTGGGGAAGGAAGGGGAAGGGGAGAGAGAGAGTGAATTGTAAGGATTATTTTTTTTTTTATTTTCTATATTCTTTGTTTACATTCCAAATGCTTTCTCCTTTCCGGGTTCCCTCCTCCCCATATGTCTCATAAATCCTCTTCTCTCCACCCATTCCCAAAGGCTTGATCCAGCATTGTAGGGGAGTACCAGGACAGAGAAATGGGAGCAGGGGTAAGAATTATTTTTTTTTAATTTTTTTATTCGATATAATTTATTTACATTTCAAATGATTTCCCCTTTTCTAGCCCCCCACTCCCCGAAAGTCCCGTAAGCCCCCTTCTCTTCCCCTATCCTCCCACCCACCCCTTCCCACTTCCCCATTCTGGTTTTGCCGAATACTGCTTCACTGAGTCTTTCCAGAACAAGGGGCCACTCCTCCTTTCTTCTTGTACCTCATTTGATGTGTGGATTATGTTTTGGGTATTCCAGTTTTCTAGGTTAATATCCACTTATTAGTGAGTGCATACCATGATTCACCTTTTGAGTCTGGGTTAGTCTCACTTAGTATGATGTTCTCTAGCTCCATCCATTTGCCTAAGAGTTTCATGAATTCATTGTTTCTAATGGCTGAATAGTACTCCATTGTGTAGCTATACCACATTTTTTGCATCCACTCTTCTGTTGAGGGATACCTGGGTTCTTTCCAGCATCTGGCAATTATAAATAGGGCTGCTATGAACATAGTAGAGCTTGTATCCTTATTGCATGGTGGGGAATCCTCTGGGTATATGCCCAGGAGTGATATAGCAGGGTCTTCTGGAAGTGAGGTGCCCAGTTTTTGGAGGAACCGCCAGACTGATTTCCAGAGTGGTTGTACCAATTTGCAACTCCACCAGCAGTGGAAGAGTGTTCCTCTTTCTCCACACCCTCTCAAACACCTGCTGTCTCCTGAATTTTTAATCTTAGCCATTCTGACTGGTGTAAGGTGAAATCTCAGGGTTGTTTTGATTTGCATTTCCCTAATGACTAATGAAGTTGAGCATTTTTAAAGATGCTTCTCCGCCATCCGAAGTTCTTCAGGTGAGATTTCTTTGTTTAGCTGTGTACCCCATTTTTTAATAGGGTTGTTCGGTTTTCTGGAGTCTAACTTCTTGAGTTCTTTATATATATTGGATATTAGCCCTCTATCTGATGTAGGATTGGTGAAGATCTTTTCCCAATTTGTTGGTTGCCGATTTGTCCTCTTGATGGTGTCCTGTGCCTTACAGAAACTTTGTAATTTTATGAGGTCCCATTTGTCAATTCTTGTTCTTAGAGCATATGCTATTGGTGTTCTGTTCAGAAACTTTCTCCCTGTACCGATGTCCTCAAGGGTCTTCCCCAGTTTCTTTTCTATTAACTTCAGAGTGTCTGGCTTTATGTGGAGGTCCTTGATCCATTTGGATTTGAGCTTAGTACAAGGAGACAAGGATGGATCAATTCACATTCTTCTGCATGCTGACCTCCAGTTGAACCAGCACCATTTGTTGAAAAGGCTATCTTTTTTCCATTGGATGTTTTCAGCCTCTTTGTCGAGGATCAAGTGGCCATAGGTGTGTGGGTTCATTTCTGGATCTTCAATCCTGTTCCATTGATCCTCCTGCCTGTCACTGTACCAATACCATGCAGTTTTTAACACTATTGCTCTGTAGTATTGCTTGAGGTCAGGGATACTGATTCCCCCAGATTTTCTTTTGTTGCTGAGAATAGTTTTCGCTATCCTGGGTTTTTTGTTGTTCCAGATGAATTTGATAATTGCTCTTTCTAACTCTGTGAAGAATTGAGTTGGGATTTTGATGGGTATTGCATTGAATCTGTATATTGCTTTTGGCAAAATGGCCATTTTAACTATATTGATTCTACCGATCCATGAGCATGGGAAGTTTTCCCATTTTTTGAGGTCTTCTTCCATTTCCTTCTTCAGAGTCTTGAAGTTCTTGTCATACAGATCTTTCACATGTTTGGTAAGAGTCACCCCAAGATACTTTATACTGTTTGTGGCTATTATGAAGGGGGTCATTTCCCTAATTTCGTTCTTAGCCTGCTTATCCTTTGAGTATAGGAAGGCCACTGATTTGCTTGAGTTGATTTTATAACCTGCCACTTTGCTGAAGTTGTTTATCAGCTGTAGGAGCTCTCTAGTGGAGTTTTTTGGGTCACGTAGGTAGACTATCATGTTGTCTTCAAATAATGATAGTTTGACTTCTTCCTTTCCAATTTGTATCCCTTTGACCTCCTTATGTTGTTGAATTGCCTGAGCTAGTACCTCAAGTACAATATTGAAAAGATAAGGAGAAAGGGGGCAGCCTTGTCTGGTCCCTGATTTCAGTGGGATTGCTTCAAGTTTCTCTCCATTTAGTTTGATGCTGGCTACCGGTTTGCTGTATATTGCTTTTACTATGTTTAGGTATGGGCCTTGAATTCCTGTTCTCTCTAAGACTTTAAGCATGAAAGGATGCTGAATTTTGTCAAATGCTTTTTCAGCATCCAATGAAATGACCATGTGGTTTTTTTCTTTGAGTTTGTTTATGTAGTGTATTGCATTGATGGATTTCTGTATTTTGAACCAACCCTGCATTCCCGGGATAAAGCCTACTTGATCATGGTGGATGATCGTTTTGATGTGTTCTTGGATTCAGTTGGCAAGAATTTTTTTTTTTTATATTTTTTTTTATTATTCGATATAATTTATTTACATTTCAAATGATTTCCCCTTTTCTAGCCCCCCCACTCCCCGAAAGTCCCGCAAGCCCCCTTCTCTTCCCCTGTCCTCCCACCCACCCCTTCCCACTTCCCCGTTCTGGTTTTGCTGAATACTGTTTCACTGAGTCTTTCCAGAACCAGGGGCCACTCCTCCTTTCTTCTTGTACCTCATTTGATGTGTGGATTATGTTTTGGGTATTCCAGTTTTCTAGGTTAATATCCACTTATTAGTGAGTGCATACCATGATTCACCTTTTGAGTCTGGGTTACCTCACTTAGTATGATATTCTCTAGCTCCATCCATTTGCCTAAGAATTTCATGAATTCATTGTTTCTAATGGCTGAATAGTACTCCATTGTGTAGATATACCACATTTTTTGCATCCACTCTTCTGTTGAGGGATACCTGGGTTCTTTCCAGCATCTGGCAATTACAAATAGGGCTGCTATGAACATAGTAGAACATGTATCCTTATTACATGGTGGGGAGTCTTCTGGGTATATGCCCAGGAGTGGTATAGCAGGATCTTCTGGAAGAAAGGTGCCCAGTTTTCGGAGGAACCGCCAGACTGATTTCCAGAGTGGTTGTACCAATTTGCAACCCCACCAGCAGTGGAGGAGTGTTCCTCTTTCTCCACACCCTCTCCAACACCTGCTGTCTCCTGAATTTTTAATCTTAGCCATTCTGACTGGTGTAAGATGAAATCTTAGGGTTGTTTTGATTTGCATTTCCCTAATGACTAATGAAGTTGAGCATTTTTTAAGATGCTTCTCCGCCATCCGAAGTTCTTCAGGTGAGAATTCTTTGTTTAACTCTGTACCCCATTTTTTAATAGGGTTGTTTGGTTTTCTGGAGTCTAACTTCTTGAGTTCTTTATATATATTGGATATTAGCCCTCTATCTGATGTAGGATTGGTGAAGATCTTTTCCCAATTTGTTGGTTGCCGATTTGTCCTCTTGATGGTGTCCTTTGCCTTACAGAAACTTTGTAATTTTATGAGGTCCCATTTGTCAATTCTTGCTCTTAGAGCATATGCTATTGGTGTTCTGTTCAGAAACTTTCTCCCTGTACCGATGTCCTCAAGGGTCTTCCCCAGTTTTTTTTCTATTAGCTTCAGAGTGTCTGGCTTTATGTGGAGGTCCTTGATCCATTTGGATTTGAGCTTAGTACAAGGAGACAAGGATGGATCAATTCGCATTCTTCTGCATGCTGACCTCCAGTTGAACCAGCACCATTTGTTGAAAAGGCTATCTTTTTTCCATTGGATGTTTTCAGCCTCTTTGTCGAGGATCAAGTGGCCATAGGTGTGTGGGTTCATTTCTGGATCTTCAATCCTGTTCCATTGATCCTCCTGTCTGTCACTGTACCAATACCATGCAGTTTTTAACACTATTGCTCTGTAGTATTGCTTGAGGTCAGGGATACTGATTCCCCCAGATTTCCTTTTGTTGCTGAGAATAGTTTTAGCTATCCTGGGTTTTTTGTTATTCCAGATGAATTTGATAATTGCTCTTTCTAGCTCTGTGAAGAATTGAGTTGGGATTTTGATGGGTATTGCATTGAATCTGTATAGTGCTTTAGGCAAAATGGCCATTTTAACTATATTGATTCTGCCGATCCATGAGCATGGGAGGTTTTCCCATTTTTTGAGGTCTTCTTCCATTTCCTTCTTCAGAGTCTTGAAGTTCTTGTCATGCAGATCTTTCACATGTTTGGTAAGAGTCACCCCAAGATACTTTATACTGTTTGTGGCTATTGTGAAGGGGGTCATTTCCCTAATTTCTTTCTCAGCCTGCTTATCCTTTGAGGATAGGAAGGCCACTGATTTGCTTGAGTTGACTTTATAACCTGCCACTTTGCTGAAGTTGTTTATCAGCTGTAGGAGCTCTCTAGTGGAGTTCTTTGGGTCACTTAGGTAGACGATCATGTCGTCTGCAAATAATGATAGTTTGACTTCTTCCTTTCCAATTTGTATCCCTTTGACCTCCTTATGTTGTCGAATTGCCCGAGCTAGTACCTCAAGTACAATATTGAAAAGATAAGGAGAAAGGGGGCAGCCTTGTCTGGTCCCTGATTTCAGTGGGATTGCTTCAAGTTTCTCTTCATTTAGTTTGATGCTGGCTACCGGTTTGCTGTATATTGCTTTTACTATGTTTAGGTATGGGCCTTGAATTCCTGTTCTCTCCAAGACTTTAAGCATGAAGGGATGCTGAATTTTGTCAAATGCTTTTTCAGCATCCAATGAAATGACCATGTGGTTTTGTTCTTTGAGTTTGTTTATGTAGTGGATTGTATTGATGGATTTCCGTATATTGAACCAACCCTGCATTCCTGGGATAAAGCCTACTTGATCATGGTGGATGATCGTTTTGATGTGTTCTTGGATTCGGTTGGCAAGAATTTTATTGAGTATTTTTGCATCGATGTTCATAAGGGAAATTGGTCTGAAGTTCTCTTTCTTTGTTGGATCTTTGTGTGGCTTTGGTATCAGCGTAATTGTGGCTTCGTAGAAGGAATTGGGTAGTGTTCCTTCTGTTTCTATTTTGTGGAATAGTTTGAAGGGTATTGGTGTTAACTCTTCTTTGAAGGTCTGGTAGAATTCTGCACTGAAGCCATCTGGTCCTGTGCTTTTTTTGGTTGGAAGACTTTCTATGACTCCTTCTATTTCTTTAGGCATTATGGGACTGTTTAGATGGTCTAGTTGGTCCTGATTTAATTTTGGTATTTGGTATCTGTCAAGGAAATTGTCCATTTCCTCCAGATTCTCCAGTTGTGTTGAGTATAGGCTCTTGTAGTAGGATCTGATGATTTTTTGGATTTCCTCAGTTTCCGTTGTTATATCTCCCTTTTCATTTCTAAGTTTGTTAATTTGGATACTTTCTCTGTGCCCTTTGGTCATTCTGGCTAAGGGTTTATCTATCTTGTTGATTTTCTCAAAGAACCAGCTCCTGGTATTGTTGATTTTTTGTATGGTTCTCTTTGTTTCTACTTGATTGATTTCGGCCCTGAGTTTGATGATTTCCTGCCTTCTACTCCTCCTGGGCGAAATAGCTTCTTTTTGTTCCAGGGCTTTCAGGTGTGTCATTAAGCTGGTAATGTATGCTCTCTCCATTTTCTTTTTGGAGGCACTCAGGGCTATGAGTTTTCCTCTTAGCACTGCTTTCATTGTGTCCCATAGATTTGGGTATGTTGTGTTTTCATTTTCATTGTGTTCTAAAAAGTCTTTAATTTCTTTCTTTATTTCTTCCTTGACCAAGGTATCATTGAGTAGAGTATTATTCAGTTTCCACGTGTATGTGGGCTTTCTGTTGTTTCTGTTGCTATTGAAGACCACTTTTACTCCATAGTGATCAGATAGGAGGCATGGGATTAGTTCGATCTTCTTATATTTGTTGAGGTCTGTCTTGTGACCAATTATATGGTCGATTTTGGAGAAGGTACCATGAGGTGCTGAGAAAAAGGTATATTCTTTTGTTTTAGGATAGAATGTTCTATATATATCTGTTAAATCTAATTGGTCCAAAGCTTCAATTAGTTTCATTGTGTCCCTGTTTAGTTTCTGTTTTCCTGATCGGTCCATTGAGGAAAGTGCAGTGTTGAAGTCACCCACAATTATTGTGTTAGGTGCAATGTGTGCTTTTAGTTTTAATAAAGTTTCTTTTACAAAAGAGGGTGCCCTTACATTTGGGGCATAGATGTTCAGGATTGTCAGTTCTTCTTTTTGTATTTTTCCTTTGACCAGCAAGAAGTGTCCCTCAGGGTCTCTTTTGATGACTTTGGGTTGAAAGTCAATTTTATCTGATATTAAAATGGCTACTCCAGCTTGTTTCCTGAGACCATTTGCTTGTAAAATTGTCTTCCAGCCTTTTACTCTAAGGTAGTGTTTGTCTTTGACCCTGAGGTGTGTTTCCTGTAAGCAGCAAAATGTAGGGTCCTGTTTACGTATCCATTCAGTTAGTCTGTGTCTTTTTATTGGGGCATTAAGTCCATTGATGTTAAGAGATATTAAGGAATAGTGATTGTTACTTCCTATCATTTTTGACGTTATTTTTTAAATTTGAATGCTTAACTTCTTTTGGGTTTGATGAAAGGTTACTATCTTGCTTTTTCCAGGGTGAAGTTTCCCTCCTTGTATTGGTGTTGTCCTCCTATTATCCTTTTTAGGGCCGGGTTTGTGGATAGATATTGGGTAAACTTGGTTTTGTCATGAAATATCTTAGTTTCTCCATCTATGGTGATTGAGAGTTTTGCTGGATATAGTAGTTTTGGTTGGCATTTGTGTTCTCTTAGAGTCTGCATGAGATCTGCCCAGGACCTTCTAGCCTTCATAGTCTCAGGTGAAAAGTCTGCTGTGATTCTGATAGGTCTTCCTTTATATGTTACTTGGCCTTTTTCTCTTACTGCCTTTAGTATTCTTTCTTTGTTTAGAACATTTGGTGTTTTGATTATTATGTGACGGGAAGTATTTCTGTTCTGGTCCAGTCTGTTTGGAGTTCTGTAGGCTTCTTGTATATTCATGGGCATCTCTCTCTTTAGGTTAGGGAAGTTTTCTTCCATAATTTTATTGAAGATATTTGCTGGCCCTTTAAGTTGTAAATCTTCACTCTCCTCTATGCCTATAATCCTTAGGTTTGGTCTTCTCATTGTGTCCTGGATTTCCTGGATATTTTGGGTTACAAGCTTTTTGCATTTTGCATTTTCTTTAACTGTTGAGTCCATGGTTTCTATGGAATCTTCAGCATCTGAGATTCTTTCTTCTATCTCTTGTATTCTGTTGTTGATATTTGTATCTCTGTCCCCTGATTTCTTCCCAAGGCTTTCTATCTCCAAAGTTGTCTCCTTTGAGTTTTCTTAGTTGTTTCTACTTCTGATTTTAGATCCTGGATGGTTTTGCTTAGCTCCTTCACTTGCATGTTTGTGTTTTCCTGTAATTCTTTAAGAGATTTTTGTGTTTTCTCTTTCATGAGCTCAGCCTGTTGACCAAAGTTCTCCTGTATTTCTTTAAGAGATTTTTGTGTTTCGTCTTTCATGACCTCAGCCTGTTGAGCAAAGTTCTCCTGTATTTCTTTAAGTGTTTTTTGCATTTCCTCCTTGTTGGCTTTTGTATTCTCCTGGATTTCTTTCAATGATTTTTGTGTTTCCCTTGCAAGGGCTTCTACCTTTTGATCCATTGTCTCCTGAATTTCTTTATGTATGACCTTCATGTGTTCCTGTACCAGCATCATGACCAGTGATTTTAAATCCAAATCTTGTTTTACTGGTGTGATGGGGTATCCAGGACATGTTGGTAGAGGAGAATTGGGTTCAGATGTTGCCATATTGCCTTGATTTCTGTTAGTGACGTTCCTGCGTTTGCCTTTTGCCATCTAGATCTCACTGGTGTTAGTTTATCTTGTCAGTGCTGGACTCACCAGTGCAAGCTGCCCCTTCCCAGTTGGCCTCTGGTGCACAGCTTACCTCCTGCACTGCTTGTAGACAGTGTGCTGCTGCCCAGGCTGTTCAGATCCCAAAGCAGGCACCCGAAGGCTCCCGCTGGGGCCCGCTGGATTCACTGGAGCACACTGACTTCTCCCAGCTGGCCGCCCGGAAGCCCAGCTAGCCACTTGCAGGACTTGGAGATGTAATGCTGCCGCCCAGACTGATCTGGATCCGGAAGCGGAGAGAGTAGAGCTAAGGGCTTCTGCCTGAGGCCTTGCCCCAGATTGTGTCTGTGGAGCAGATGGAGCCCGTGTGCACTCCCCGGGAGTGCCGACGGTGTATGCTACTGTGACCTCCCCTGAGTTCCGCTCACTCCGCTGGGCAGCCGATCTGCCAACCGGGCTATCGCACACAAGGTTAGCCTGGCCGCCCAGTCCCTGAGTCCAGGCAAAAGCCTGGGAGGCCAAGGTTCGAGCAAAGTTCCCCTACGGCTTTGACTGTTAATTGGGTTTGCCAGGTGACTAGGATGGCGGGCGTGTGCGCCCGCGCTCCCTGAAAGCGCCGGGAGAGTCTGCTTTGCTAACAATCACCTGGGCGGGTTGACTCACAGATGGCCCACCAAGCCGCCCAGTTCTTGGGGTCAGTCCTGTGCCTTTTGGGGCCTGGACCCCCGCTTTGTTAGCCTTAGGCTATGCCTGTTACAGGTCTGCCCGCCTGAGCTCTCTGTCGTCCTGCAGGCAAAATGGCGGCGGCGCGCTCGCAGGCCTGGGCAAAAAACCTCCTGGTTGGGTTGGCACCCCGATGGCCCCCCGACCCGCCCAGGGCCTGGGTGCAGGCCAACGCCCGTCGGGCTCAGACCACCGCGGTGTTGGCCTCGGATTATGTTTGTGTACCTCAGTCTGTCCGATTCCTGGAGTACGGAACCAAGATGGATCCTCCTCTCCTGACTGGTGGGAGGCCGAGTTCTGAAGTGGCCTCCGTGCAGGAAAGGCGCCGCACAACTGCAGCTGCTTGCTGTCCGGCTGGTCAGCGAAGGTCAGTGGTCGTGGGCGCAGGGCCTAACTGGTCCCTGTGACGCCTTGGTTCCACTGCTGATGGCCCTTCAGCTGGAGCAGCCACTGCTGCCGCTGCTGCCACCGCTGCTCAGTTGGCAAGAATTTTATTGAGTATTTTTGCATCGATGTTCATAAGGGAAATTGGTCTGAAGTTCTCTTTCTTTGTTGGATCTTTGTGTGGCTTTGGTATCAGCGTAATTGTGGCTTCATAGAAGGAATTGGGTAGTGTTCCTTCTGTTTCTATTTTGTGGAATAGTTTGAAGAGTATTGGTGTTAACTCTTCTTTGAAGGTCTGATAGAATTCTGCACTGAAACCATCTGGTCCTGTGGTTTTTTTGGTTGGAAGACTTTCTATGACTCCTTCTATTTCTTTAGGCATTATGGGACTGTTTAGATGGTCTAGTTGGTCCTGATTTAATTTTGGTATTTGGTATCTGTCAAGGAAATTGTCCATTTCCTCCAGATTCTCCAGTTTTGTTGAGTACAGGCTCTTGTAGTAGGATCTGATGATTTTTTGGATTTCCTCAGTTTCCGTTGTTATATCTCCCTTTTCATTTCTAAGTTTGTTAATTTGGATACTTTCTCTGTGGCCTTTGGTCAGTCTGGCTAAGGGTTTATTTATCTTGTTGATTTTCTCAAAGAACCAGCTCCTGGTTTTGTTGATTTTTTGTATGGTTCTCTTTGTTTCTACTTGATTGATTTCGGCCCTGAATTTGATGATTTCCTGCCTTCTACTCCTGCTGGGTGAAATAGCTTCTTTTTGTTCCAGGGCTTTCAGGTGTGTCATTAAGCTGGTAATGTATGCTCTCTCCATTTTCTTTTTGGAGGCACTCAGGGCTATGAGTTTTCCTCTTAGCACTGCTTTCATTGTGTCCCATAGATTTGGGTATGTTGTGTTTTCATTTTCATTGCATTCTAAAAAGTCTTTAATTTCTTTCTTTATTTCTTCCTTGACCAAGGTATCATTGAGTAGAATATTGTTCAGTTTCCACATGTATGTGGGTTTTCTGTTGTTTTTGTTGCTATTAAAGACCACTTTTACTCCATAGTGATCTGATAGGAGGCATGGAATTAGTTCAATCTTCTTATATTTATTGAGGTCTGTCTTGTGACCAATTATATGGTCGATTTTGGAGAAGGTACCATGAGGTGCTGAGAAAAAGGTATATTCTTTTGTTTTAGGATAGAATGTTCTATATATATCTGTTAAATCTAATTGGTCCAAACCTTCAATTAGATTCATTGTGTCCCTGTTTATTTTCTGTTTTCCTGATCGGTCCATTGAGGAAAGTGCAGTGTTGAAGTCACCCACAATTATTGTGTTAGGTGCAATGTGTGCTTTAAGTTTTAATAAAGTTTCTTTTACGAAAGAGGGTGGGTGCCCTTGCATTTGGAGCATAGATGTTCAGGATTGAGAGTTCTTTCTGTTGTATTTTTCCTTTGACCAGCAAGAAGTGTCCCTCAGAGTCTCTTTTGATGACTTTGGGTTGAAGGTCAATTTTATCTGATATTAAAATGGCTACTCCAGCTTGTTTCCTGAGACCATTTGCTTGTAAAATTGTCTTCCACGCTTTTACTCTAAGGTAGTGTTTGTCTTTGACTCTGAGGTGTGTTTCCTGTAAGCAACAAAATGTAGGGTCCTGTTTACTTATCCAGTCAGTTAGTCTGTGTCTTTTTATTGGGGCATTAAGTCCATTGATGTTAAGAGATATTAAGGAATAGTGATTGTTACTTCCTATCATTTTTGACGTTATTTTTTAAATTTGATTGGTTAACTTCTTTTGGGTTTGATGAAAGGTTACCATCTTGCTTTTTCCAGGGTGAAGTTTTCCTCCTTGTATTGGTGTTTTCCTCCTATTATCCTTTATAGGGCTGGGTTTGTGGATAGATATTGGGTAAACTTGGTTTTGTCATGAAATATCTTAGTTTCTCCATCTACGGTGATTGAGAGTTTTGTTGGATAAAGTAGTTTTGGTTGGCATTTGTGTTCTCTTAGAGTCTGCATGAGATCTGCCCAGGACCTTCTAGCCTTCATAGTCTCAGGTGAAAAGTCTGCTGTGATTCTGATAGGTCTTCCTTTATATGTTACTTGATCTTTTTCTCTTACTGCCTTTAATATTCTTTCTTTGTTTAGAACATTTGGTGTTTTGATTATTATATGACGGGAAGTATTTCTGTTCTGGTCCAGTCTGTTTGGAGTTCTGTAGGCTTCTTGTATATTCATGGGCATCTCTCTCTTTAGGTTAGGGAAGTTTTCTTCCATAATTTTATTGAAGATATTTGCTGGCCCTTTAAGTTGTAAATCTTCATTCTCATCTATGCCTATAATCCTTAGGTTTGGTCTTCTCATTGTGTCCTGGATTTCCTGGATATTTTAGGTTACAAGCTTTTTGCATTTTGCATTTTCTTTAACTGTTGAGTCCATGGTTTCTATGGAATCTTCAGCATCTGAGATTCTTTCTTCTATCTCTTGTATTCTGTTGTTGATATTTGCATCTCTGTCCCCTGATTTCTTCCCAAGGCTTTCTATCTTCAAAGTTGTCTCCCTTTGAGTTTTCTTAGTTGTTTCTACTTCTGATTTTAGATCCTGGATGGTTTTGCTTAGCTCCTTCACTTGCTTGTTTATGTTTTCCTGCAATTCTTTAAGAGATTTTTGTGTTTCCTCTTTCATGACCTCAGCCTGTTGACCAAAGTTCTCCTGTATTTCTTTAAGTGTTTTTTTGCATTTCCTCATTGTTGGCTTTTGTATTCTCCTGGATTTCTTTCCATGATTTTTGTGTTTTCCTTGCAAGGGCTTCTAACTTTTGATCCATTTTCTCCTGAATTTCTTTAAGTATGTCCTTCATGTGTTCCTGTACCAGCATCATGACCAGTGATTTTAAATCCAAATCTTGTTTTACTGGTGTGATGGGGTATCCAGGACATGCTGGTAGAGGAGAATTGGGTTCAGATGTGGCCATATTGCCTTGATTTCTGTTAGTGACGTTCCTGCGTTTGCCTTTTGCCATCTAGTTCTCACTGGTGTTACTTGGTCTTGTCAATGCTGGACTCACCATTGCAAGCTGCCCCTTCCCAGTTGGCCTCTGGTGCACAGCTTACCTCCTGCACTACCTGTAGACCTGGTGCTGCTCTCCAGGCTGTTCAGATCCAGAAGCAGGCACCCGAAGGCTCCTGCTGGGGCCTGCTGGATTCACCGGAGCACACTGACTTCTCCCAGCTGGCCACCCGGAAGCCCCTCTATCCTGTTGCAGGACCTGGAGATGTGGTGCCGCTGCCCAGGCTGATCTGGATCCAGAAGCGGAGAGAGTTGAGCTGAGGGCTCCTGCCTGAGGCCTCAGGACTGGGACCCAAGCTCTGGGCAGCAGGAGCAAGCCTTGCTGCGAGCTCCCAGACTGCCTCTGGGTGCACACTGGGTCTCCCACACTTCCTGGAGACCGAGCACTGTGGCCCTGGCTGTTCAGATCCCAAAGCAGGCACCCGAAGGCTCCTGCTGGGGCCCGCTGGACTCCCCGGAACACACCGACTTCTCTCCGCAGGCCGCCCGGAAGCCCCTCTAGCCTCTTGCAGGACCTGGAGATGTGGTGTTGCTACCCAGGCTGATTTGTCTGGATCCGGAAGTGGAGAGAGTTGAGCTGAGGGCTCCCGCCAGAGGCCTCAGGACTGGGCGGTAAGGATTATTTTTATGGCCTGATTTATTTAGGCAATTAGAGAGCTGGCCAACTCCAATTGACCAGCATTTTAAAGGGATAGACTCATGATCTAACAAAAACTTGGTCGGTGTCACTAGTCATCAGGGAAATGCAAATTAAACCTGTCTTAGAACTGCATCTCAGGTGAGTCATCACTTCTATCCCTAAATACACAGATAATAAATCCTTGTGAGCTTGAGGTTGGCATTTAGAGGATGGGTTGGTTGATGGACAAAAAGGAAACATTAATCTGTATTTGGGGAAATATAAATTAGTGCATTGTCAAAATCATGTTGGACATTCCTCATAAAGGTGAATATAAATAGCTGTACTCTATCACCAAGTTATTCTCAAAATTCCATATTGTATTACTCCTGTACATACACCACAAGGACTTTAAATGAGCATGGTATCAAGCTCTTCACACCTGCAATTTAGTAGGTTATGGTATCCGCCCATGTGTCTGCCAATGGGTTAATCAATACAAAAGTAGAATATTTTATTTAGCCAAAAGGATGAAATTATGTTATTTTCAACAAAACAGATGCAACTGGAAATGATCAGGTTAAGAAAAAATAAGACAGATAGTGAGAGACAAATAGAATATGTTTTCTTATTTATGGATTCCAGGTGTTATATATTCATAAAATTGCACACACACACACACACACACACACACACACACACACTTCAAAGCAGAATTGAGATAAAAGGAAGGAAGGAGATAATCATCATGTAGGGGGGAAAGAGCACACAGGGCTGATAATAGTCATAATGCATGGTATTTTTCAGTGAAGTGTTATTATAAAGCCCATCACTATGTACAATGAATACATACCAATATAAAATAAATATGTATGATCTTGTCTGTCTTTCAATTTGGAGGTTTTACTTTGCTTGCTTTTGTCTTTTTATTTGCTTATTTTGAAATGGGTTTTGCTATACTTCCCTGCTGGTCTAGTACTCAATGTAAAGACCAGGTCAATTTCAAACTCGTGGTGAATCCCTATCTCTGCTCCTAGATTGCAGGCATGCACAATCATGTCATTCCTTGTGCCTTTCAGGTTTTAAAAACAAAATTTGGTACACTTAACCAGACTGTCATTTCTCTGATATATTTTATGAACAGGTAAAAATACCCTTTGAGAATATAATGAAATAAATCTGTATTAAAATTACATGGTAAGTTACATTACCCAAAATTTTACTAATGTGTTTCTCCTTACTATATTGTTCATGTTGCAATGTTAATTGCAATGTTTTATAGAAAAAATAGCACAAAGAAAAGGAGTAAAAAGAAACAACAGGATAAAAAGACAATAATGAGGTTTTAGGCATGTTTTTAAACTATAAAATAGAAAACCTAAATAAAAACTGAGCGATCACTTACTTCACATTACTTAACTCATAAGAACATGATACAGTTTTTGATTGTAGCCAGTTATTTGGATTCTCCTAATTATTACACAAAGATATGCTTATGTTTTCCAACGAACAGTATTAGGTGATTGGAGAAAATGTATACAACTATAGAAGCACCTCTGGGGTTGCAAATTGTTAATTTTCCTGGACTTTGTCCTCGAATTCATCTTTGAGCATTTCGTGTACTCTATCAGGATGTGATCATTCTATTATGCTGTTAAGATAAATTATTCCTATCAGTTTCAATGACCTGCTCTCTCCAATTCATCTTTTGGTTTCAGAATCTAATACCAATTTGTGATGTACTCAACAAGTTTCACATTGCTCAAGGTCACCAAATAAATGAGGTTTAGAGATGACTATATGGATAGACAATCTATTCTTTTCTAGCAGATAAATGAAGTACTTCTGACTTTTGACAAGTGGTCACAGTCCAAATAAGATTCCCAAGGTGGCAAATTGCTGAAAGAGCACTATCAACTGAAAAGCCATTCTAAACTAATGATCACCAAGACTCCCTCAAATGAGCACATTCTTGCTCTACTTGTTTGCATTGACAGTGCAATGAACTTAGTAGCTAGGGTTGTATAGTAAGACATAATGTCAAGCATCTGAAATCAGTACATAGCTAATTTTTGCTCAGATCTTTTTAATACCAAAGGAAAACTAAAAAATATTCAAAGATTCTTAGGAAGCATGGGTTTCTCTGGTAATAAAATTAATCCTCAATGAATAAAAAATATATTTCATAACCCAGCAAAGTAATTATGAAACTATTTTCTCAGCATAGTTTTTAATCCATTCCATGGTATCTTATTGCTACTTAAATCATTTTTGGTCTGTGTCAAACCTATATAAACTGCAATAATACCATGCATATATACTCTTTTACGGAACTCAATTGTGTAAGAGTGAGCACAGGTGAATAAACAATAATCCTGTGTGCTGTAAGAAAATTAGAGTCTTTTAAAAATCATTTATTTATAATAAGGTATCTATTAAAATGCAGAGAAGAAGCTATGTGACCCAACATGAAGAAAGCCAGGCATCAGTAATCCTTATAGAAAGCAACACTGTAATAAGACAGTCATCACATAGAGAGCCAGGCAATCCAGGAAGACAGGAGGTACAGGAATACACATTCTCTAGTTTGGACTTTAAATGTTACCCAAGAGCTCAGGTATTGAACAATTGTTGCCCTGGGTGGTGATACTTGTGAATCAGTGGAACCTTTAACAGTTGAGATCTAGTGGGAAGTTTTTAGATCATTGTAGGTGTCATCATGATGGGTATTTTGGGACTCTAGTTACTTTTCTGTCCTATCCTTTGCTTCTGAGCTATTCAGTGAATTATTTTGCTTCACCACCTACTTCCTGGCTTGATGCATTATCTGTCTTTGGGCCCTCAAACAACAGGATAAATTGATCATGACAATTTATCAAGACAACCATCAAGACAAATCAAAATTAAGTGTTTTATTTATCTACAAATAAATTCTTTGGCATTTGTTATAGTAACAGAAAACAGTATAACAGAAAGAAAGAAATAGGTGTTCTTATTAAAGAGAAGAGCTTCTATGAACAAATGTCATGTGTACGAAAAACAGGAAGTGTATGTGTTGTGCTAATATGCTTATAAACAAAAGCACCTTTTGAGACAAGGCTTAGTAAGCATAGTTCCTTGACATGTCTTTTTGTCCTACACAGCTGGAACCTGGAGCTGGAACAGAATCGGGTCTTCAAGTGTGTACCCTATCTGCTTCTTTATCACTTGGCAGTTGTTTACAGTGAGTGTAGTAACAATGGCATGTGGATGGTTACAACAATGAACAATCTAATGAAAATCTATAGGGAGAAGAGAATGGTCCTTGAAACAGAACTCCCAGAGGTGAGACAGGAATCCAGAAGCTGGGGAACCAAATAACAGAATTCAGCTTGCCAGAATCCAGCAATTAGACCGGGCTGATTCCCTATCCCATACACTAGCTGGCTACTGCTAAGTGATCAAAGCAATATACACCATAAGCTTACAGAGATGAAAGTTACGTAGAAAGTCTGAGCCTCAGTTACTTCTATTCATTATATTTACTTATTCTTAGAAGATATAAATGTTTACCTTACAGAGATCATGTGACAATGGCTCACCTAAAACTTTCCATAAATATATTCTTTTAATGAAAATTCAGGATGTTGTTTTTGAATAATGATGAAAATTAGACTACCCAAGACTTCAAACTGTATTAAGACACAAAACAAAGAATCATTTTGATATCAAAGAGATCTACATAGGGTGAAACATAGAAATTCTACAAATAGGTTTTTTTTTAAAAAATTAAAGCTATATAAAATGAGATTAAAAAACTAATTTTAATTTTAGTTTCTATATTTTGAGAATTGTTTATTTCCTGGTTCTTAACTTTTGAAAAAAAGTAACATTAACTACATTTAGAACATTGCTACAAACATCAAATGTATAAAATTTAGTATGCTGTTATGTAGTATTTTCATATTTTCTCTAAGCATCTTTAATTATTAATTAAGTAGATATCAATGAAAACACATAAAGTATTCTTTTATATAACATGTAGATGAAAAAAGGCATTAAAATGAAAAGTATAAAATTTACAAAAGAAGGTAATCAATCCATGACACTGCAATATGTGGGATCTACCCAGTGAAATTCATAAGTAATTTCTATTATAAATGATCCTTTACATTTACTAACTAATCACAGTGAGAAATGATTATACTGTAAGCAGAATAATAAAAGTACTTGATGGTAGACATTCTTGTGATAGAGATAAAGCCACTCATAAGAGCATTTAATGTAAGGATAATTATATCTGATACACCCAGAAGCCAGCTAGGAAGAGGCAGCCTGTACTGGGGAGTCCCGCCCTGTAGAGTGGAGGATACAGTCTGGAGGCCTCTGGCAAGAGCCTTCCAGTCTCTACCTCTGGATTGGGAACAGCTTCAGCTACAGCATCCCATCTGCAAGCAGTGCAGGAAGCCAGCTATACACCCATCAGCCAGCTAGACAGAGGCAGCCTGTACAGGTGAGTCTGGTCCTGCAGAGCAGAGGATCCTCTTGCACAGCCTGCATCCAGAGCTAATCGGGGCCACAGAGGTACATAACCAAATACAACTACAAAAGAGTGGGTCGTGGCTGTCATCTTTGCTTCTGTGATTGTGCAACAGATTGGTGGGCAGGTTCCACCAGAGTAGGGGATCACATCACACCAGGACTCCACCTGCACCCAGAAACTCTGCAGCAGCACAGCAATTTGTTCCAGGAGAAATAAGCTCACTCAAAGTTGCTGAGATAGGCCTACAGACACACACACAGGAGGGGCAAGCTCCTGCCAGTGACAGCAGGCCCAACTAACACCAGAGATAACTTGATGGCAAAAGGCAAATGTGGGAACGCTACCAACACAAATCAAGGCAATATGGCATCATCTAAACCCAATTCCCCCACAACAGCAAATCCTGGAAACCCCAACACATGAGGAAAGCAAGATTTGGATTTAAAAATCACAGTCATGATGCTGATGGAGGGCTTCAAGAAGGACATAAATAACTCCCTTAAAGAAATACAAGAGAACACATGTAAACAGCAAGAAGTCCTTGAAGAACTAAGGGAAAATACAACAAAACAGGTGAAGGAATTAAACAAAGCCATCCAGGATCTAAAGAAGGAGGTAGAAACAATAATGAAATCACAAAGGGCGACAACTCAGGACATAGAAAACCTAGGAAAGAAGTCAAGAGTCATGGATCCAAGCATCAACAACAGAATACAAGAGATGGAAGAGAGAATCTCAGATGCAGACGATACCATAGAAAGCATTGATACTATAGTCAAAGAAAATAAAAAAAAAAAAATGCAAAAGGCTCCTGACCCAAAATATCCAGGAAATCCAGGACAAAATGAGAAGACTAAACCTAAGGATTATAGGTATAGAAGAAAGTGAAAATCTTCAACTGAAAGGGCCAGTAAATGTCTTCAACAAAATTATAGAAGAAAACTTCCCTAACCTAAAGAAAGAGATGCCCACGAACATACAAGAGGCCTACAGAACTCCAAATGGAATCAACCAGAAAAGAAATTCATCCTGTCATATAATAATTAAAACACCAAATGTACTAAACAAAGAAAGGATATTAAAAGCAGTAAGGGAAAAGGTCAAGTAACATATAAATGTAGACCTATCAGAATTACACTGGATTTCTCACCAGAGACTATGAAAGCCAGAAGAGCCTGGACAGATGTCATGCAGACCCTAAGGTCCAGCCCAAACTGCTATATCCAGCAAATCTTTCAATTGCCATAAATGGAGAAACTAAAATAGAAGTGGTCATTGACAGTCTCCAAACCAAAAAAGGCACAGGACAAGATGGCTTTAGTGCAGAATTCTATCAGACATTCAAAGGAGACCTAATGGCAATACTCTTCAAACTATTCCACAAAATAGACACAGAAGGAACATTACCCAACTTGTTCTATGAAGCCAGAATTTCACTGATACCAAAACCACAAAAAGATCCAACAAAAAAGAATCTTAGACCAGTTTCCCTTAACAATATCGATGCAAAAATTCTCAATAAGATTCTTGCCAATCGAATCCAAGAACACATCAAAACAATCACTCACCATGATCAAGTAGGCTTCATCCCAGGGTTGCAGGGATGGTTCAATATATAGAAATCCATCAGTGTAATTCACTACATAAACAAACTCAAAGAAAAAAACCACATGGTCATTTCGTTAGAGGTTGAAAAAGCATTTAATAAAATTCAGCATCCATTCATGTTAAAGGTTTTGGAAAGAACAGGAATTCAAGGCCCACACCTAAACATAATAAAAGCAATATACAGCAACCAGTAGCCAACATCAAACTAAATGGAGAGAAACTTGAAACAATCCCACTAAAATCAGGGTCTAGACAAGGCTGCCCTCTCTCTCCATATTTATTCAATATAGTACTTGAAGTTCTAGCTAGAGCAATTAGACAACACAAGGAGGTCAAAGGGATACAAATTGGAAAGGAAGTAGTCAAACTACCATTATCTGCAGATGATATGATAGTATACTTATGTGACCCAAAAAACTCCACCAGAGTACTCCTACAATTGATAAACAACTTCAGCAAGGTGGCTGGTTATAAAATTAACTCAAGCAAATCAGTAGCCTTCCTATACAAAAAGGATAAACAGGCTGAGAAAAAAACTAGGGAAATGACACCCTTCACAATAGCCACAAACAATATAAAGTATCTTGGTGTGACTCTAACCAAACAAGTGAAAGATCTGTATGACAGGAACTTCAAGTCTTTGAAGAAAGAAATTGAAGACCTCAGAAGATGGAAAAATCTTCCTTGCTCTTGGATTGGCAGGATTAATATAGTTAAAATGGCCATCTTGCCAAAAGCAATCTACAGATTCAGTGAAATCCCCATCAAAATCCCAACTCAATTCTTCATAGACTTAGAAAGAGAAATTCTCAACTGCATCTGGAATAACACAAAACCCTGGAGAGCTAAGACTGTTCTCAACAGTAAAAGAACTTCTAGGGAAATCAGTATCTCAGACCTCAAGCAGTACTACAGAGTAATTGTGTTAAAAACTGCCTGGTATTGGTACAGTGACAGGCAAATAGATCAATGGAATAGAATTGAAGACCCAGAAATGAACCCACAGAATTATGGTCACTTAATCTTTGATAAAGGAGCTACAATCATCCAGTGGAAAAAAGATAGCCTCTTCAACAAATGGTGCTGGTTCAACTGGAGGTCAGCATGCAAAAGAATGCAAATTGATCCATTCTTATCTCCTTGTACTAAGCTCAAGTCCAAGTGGATCAAGAACCTCAACATAAGACCAGACACACTGAAACTAATAGAAAAAAAAAAATGGGAAGATCCTTGAGGACATGGGCACAGGAGAAAATTTCCTCAACAGAACACCAATAGCTTATGCTCTAAGATCAAGAATTGACAAATATGACCTCACAAAATTACAAAGTATCTATAAGGCAAAGGACATTGTCAAACAGACAAAGCAGCAACCAACAAATTGGGAAAAGATCTTTACCAACACTACATCTGACAGGGAGCTTGTATACAAGATATGCAACGAACTCAAGAAGGTAGACTCCAGAGAGCCAAATATCCCCCTTAAAAATGGGGTACAGAGCTAAACAAAGAATTTTCACCTGAGGAATATGGAATGGCTGAGAAGCACCTAAAGAAATGTTCAACACCCTTAGTCATCAGGGAAATGCAAATAAAAACAACCCTGAGATTTTACTTCACACCAGTCAGAATGGCTAAGAATAAAACGTCAGGAGAAAACAGGTGCTGGCAAGGATGTGGAGAAAGAGGAACAGTCCTCCACTGCTGGTGGGGTTAAAAGCTGGTACTACTACTCTGGAAGTCAGTCTGGCAGTTCATCAGAAAACTGGGAATATTTCCAGAGGACCCTGCTATACCACTCCTGGGCATATACCCAGAGGATTCCCCAGCATGTAATAAGGATACATGCTCCACTATGTTCACAGCAGCCCTATGTATAATAGCCAGAAGCTGGAAAGAACCCAGGTGTCCCTCAAAGGATGAATGGATACAGAAAATGTGGTATATATACACAATGGAGCACTATTCAGCCATTAGAAACAATGAATTCATGAAATTCTTAGACAAATGGATGGAACTGGAGAACATCATCCTAAGTAAGGTAACCCAGTCTCAAAAGAACACTCAGGGTATGCACTCACTGATAAATGGATATTAGCCTAAAAGCTTGGAATACCCAAGACTCAATTTGCACATCAAATGATGCCCAAGAAGACGAAAGGAGTGGACCCTGGACCTGGAAAAGCTCAGTGCAGCAGTGTAGGGGAATACCAGGACAGGGAAGTGGGAAGGGGTTGATTGGGGAACAGCGGGAGGGAAGAGGGCTTATGGGACTTTTGGGGAGAGGGGAATCCCGGAAAGGGAAAATCACTTGAAATATAAATTAAGAATATATCAAATAAAAAAGGATAATTATAGCTAATATTTTTTAAATTATCGTTCACTTTTTAAATTCTTGTGCATCAAAATAAACATTATCCAAACTGACTCTAGCAATGGGCACAAGAAGCACAAAAAATATTTCACAAAATATAGTCTAGGATAAGGCAATTCTCAAGACTAGTTAGATAGTGTTCACTGTAAGTTACATTATAAATATATGAGTGACAAATTCTGCGACAGTTGGATCGACATTTTTAGCATTATTCGAATTTAATTGAAGTGATTACACATGTAATTCTTTAATCCTTAAGTGACAACTTCTTATAGTTGGTACATATTGAAGCACAGTTTTAATCTGAATAATTAAAAAAATTTGAAGGAAACTGATAAGTTTATAACATGAGCTGCTTTTTATGATAGTTAAAATATCTTGGTTTATAGTGTTCAAGCTACACTAAGTGAAACTTCTGCTTGACTTCATGACCTTAAAACTACTCTTACTGGTATCGTGTAGACTCATCCTTTTAGAGAGATATAGTTATGGAGTTTATGTTTACATTTTATATGTGATATTATATACATATCATAAATATATAACATATATTTATATGACACATATTATATAATATCACAAACATTTGTGTTTTAGATTGTCTGGTGATCATTGAATATAACAAAATGTAATGACTATTTGTTAAAGTTTCAATAATTTCTGGACACTAGAAAGATCAACTATTCATTATTTGTCTGGGCATATCTTATAATCTTGAAATGACAGGTGATTGATGGAGAGACTGATGAGAGCCAGACAGATGATCGATAGATGGGCAAACATTCCGGAATAGTAATAAGCAAGCTGTGATGCTGTCTTTTAAATTGCTGTTTCCCTTGAGTTAAGGCAGGTGCACAGCAGGATTTTATCAGCCTTGTTTCATAAGTGAAGACACTGACTTTCACAATCTAAGGAGGATTGATGGAAGCCACAACCAGCTAATGAAAGATATGGTGTTCAAATATTAGTCTACTCAAAATAAATTTTCTTCTGCTAGCCTATGTCCTATAGAGACAGATTGTGCTCATATTTGTGAAAACTACTTTCAGATATGCAATGATTTAGTTAAAAGAACTTTGGTCCAGTTTGCTAATATTAACATTGAGAGAAATAAAGCTTCATTAAAGGTAAATAACAACTGGTGTGAGGTATCAGAGGTAGGCAGGCTCCTGTGTGAGATCACAGGAGCCCAATCATCCAGATCATTTTCTGTTGTAAGTTTTGGCTCCATATTGTGTTTAATGAACCAACACAATCATTGCATGAACAAGCTCACTAATATTTTCCCCTATAGTTTCCTCAATTGAAAAGAAGAGTCAAATTATTTTTTATGGGTCTGTTCCACATGCATCCCACTTTTAGATGAGACACAAAACAACAGAATTTGTAAACATCAAACTCATATTAGAATTCTCCATTTTCTTTCAATTACTGTTTATTTTCTTAAAATTTGGTTAATTTGTATCCACACCAAGCAGTGTTTATGAAGCTCTTTGGCCATTTTCGCTGCTTTCTCACTGATCTCTGCTGCTTTCATGTTATTTACTTTCTCTGCCTGCTAAGGATCCTTTTACTTGGCACAGCAGAATCAAACATCAAACTTAATGATATTTTCAAATTCACTTTGTTTCTTCCTGGGAGAGAGGGACTCATACGTGTCTGAATTATGGTGAATTCCATTTATGTCCCTCCTTCATAGTTCTGACCAATCAAGGCAGCAAGGAGCATTGCCATGCTCTTACCATCTCTGACATCTGACTGATTATCTTAAGAATGTCCTTGTGGATAAGCAGACTGAGAAAGAAATTAGGGGAATGACACCCTTCACAATAGCCACAAACAGCATAAAGTATCTTGGGGTGACTCTAACCAAACATGTGAAAGACCTATACCACAAAACTTCAGATCTCTGAAGAAGGAAATCGAAGAAGATTTCAGAAAATGGAAAAATCTTCCATGCTCATGGATTGGTAGGATTAATATAGTTAAAATGGCCATCTTGCCAAAAGCAATCTACAGATTCAGTGTAATCCCCATCAAAATGCCAACTCAGTTCTTCATAGAGTTAGAAAGAGCAATTTTCAAATTCATCTGGAATAACAAAAAACCAGGGATAGCTAAAACTATTCTCAACAGTAAAAGAACTTCTGGGGGAATCAGTATCCCTAACCTCAAATATTACTACATAGCAATAGTGATAAAAACTGCACGTTATTGGTACAGTGTCAGGCAAGTGGATCAATGCAGTAGGATTGAAGACCCAGAAATGAACCCACATACCTATGGTCCCTTGATTTTTGACAAAGGAGCTGAAAACATCCGGTGGAAAAAAGATACCCTTTTCAAGAAATGGTGCTGGTTCAATTGGAGGTCAGCATGCAGAAGAATGCAAATTGATCCGTTCTTATCTCCTTGTACTAAGCTCAACTCCAAGTGGATCAAGGACCTCCACATAAAACCTGACACACTGAAACTAATAGAAAAGAAACTGGGAAAGACCCTTGAGGACATGGGCACAGGGGAAAAGTTCCTGAACATAACACCAATAGCTTATGCTCTAAGATCAAGAATTGACAAATAAAATTTGTCATAAAATTGCAAAGTTTCTGTAAGGAAAAAGGCACTGTCAAAAGGACAAAATGGCAATGAACAGATTGGGAAAGGATCTTTACCAACCCTAAATCCAATAGAGGGCTAATATCTAATATATACAAAGAACTCAAGAAGGTAGACACCAGAGAACCAAATAACCCTATTAAAAAGTGGTATGGAGGTAAACAAAGAATTTTCCCATGAAGAACTTTGGATGGCAGAGAAGCACCTTAAGAAATGTTCAACATCATTAGTCATTAGGGAAATGCAAATCAAAACAACTCTGAGATTTCACCTCACACCAGTCAGAATGGCTAAGGTTAAAAACTCAGGAGACATCAAGTGTTAGCGAGGATGTGGAAAAAGAGAAACACTCCTCCACTGCTGGTGGGATTGTAAGATGGTACAACCACTTTGGAAATCAGTCTGGCGGTTCCTCAGAAATCTGGGCATGACACTTCCAGAGGACCCTGCTATATCACTCCTGGGCATATACCCAGAGGATTCCCCAGCAGGTAATAAGGATATGTGCTCCACTATGTTCATAGCAGCCCTATGTATAATAGCCAGAAGCTGGAAAGAACCCAGGTGTCCCTCAGCGGAGGAATGGACACAAAAAATGTGGCATATTTACACAATGGAGTACTATTCAGCCACTAGAAACAATGAATTCATGAAATTCTTAGACAAATGAGTGGAGCTGGAGAACATCATACTGAGTGAGATAACCCAGTCTCAAAAGATCAATAATGGTATGCAACTCACTGATAAGTGGATATTAGCCTAGAAATGTGGAATACCCAAGACATTATCCACATATTAACTGATGTCCAAGAGGAACGGAGCAGTGGTCCCTGGTTCTGGAAAGACTTGTTGCAGCAGTATAGGGGAATACCAGAACAAGGAAGTGGGAAGGGTTGGATGGGGGAATAGAGGGAGGGAAGAGGGCTTATGGGACTTTCAGGGGGTGGGGAACCAGAAAAGGGGAAATCATTTGAAATGTAAATAAAAAATATATCGAATAAAAAAATAGATGTCATATGCCTTCATAGTAAAAATAATGAAAAACTAAAAAATTTTAATGATAAAAAATAATGTCCTTGTATCTTTTTCTTTTTTCTTTTTCTTTTTCTTTTTCTTTTATTTATTTTTTATTTTATTATTATTTTATAAATAAAAAATTATATTTATTTATTTTATTTTATTATTATTATTAATTATATTTTTTATTTTAAAGAAATTCAGGACAATAAGGCTCAAGAGATAGAAGCCAATAAAGAAGAAACACACAAACACACAAAAAAAAACTTAAAGAAATGCAGGAGAAAGTAAGACAAACAGCAGAAGTCATGAAAGAGGAAACACAAAAATCTCTTAAAGAATTGCAGGAAAACACAAACAAGCAAGTGAAGGAGCTAAGCAAAACCATCCAGGATCTAAAATCAGAAGGAGAAACAACTAAGAAATCACAAAGGGAGACAACTTTGGAGATAGAAAACCTTGAGAAGAAATCAGGGGCCATAGATGCAAATATCAACAATAGAATACAAGAGATGGAAGAAAGAATCTCAGATGCCGAAGATACCATAGAAACCATTGACTCAAGAGTCTAAGAAAATGCAAAATGCAAAAAGCTGGCATCCCAGAACATCCAGGAAATCCAGGATACAATGAGAAGACCAAACCTAAGGATTATAGGTATAGATGAGAGTGAAGATTTACAGCTGAAAGTGCCAGCAAATATCTTCAACAACATTATGGAAGAAAACTTTCCCATCTTAAAGAAAGAGATGCCCATAAATATACAAGAAGCCTACAGAACTCCAAACAGACTGGACCTGAGCAGAAATACCTCTCGTCACATAATAATCAAAACCCCAAATGTACTAAACAAAGAAAGAATATTAAAGGCAGCAAGAGAAAAAGGCCAAGTAACATTTAAGGAAGACCTACCAGAATCACACCAGACTTCTCATCAGAGACCATGAAAGCTAGAAGATGCTGGGCAGATCTCATGCAGACTCTAAGAGAACACAAATGTCAGCCAAGACTACTATACCCAGCTAAACTCTCAATCACAATAGATGGAGAAACCAAGATATTCCATGACAAATCCAAATTTACACAATATCTTTCTATAAACCCAGCTCTACAAAGAATAATAGGAGGAAAACTCCAATAAAAGGAGGAAAATGACACCCTGGAAAAAGCAAGATAGTTACCTTCTTTTGTCAAATCCAAAAGAAGATAACCACTCAAATATAAAAATAACATCGAAAATGACAGGAAGTAATAATCACTATTCCTTAATATATCTTAACATCACTGGGCTCAATGCCCGAATAAAATGACATAGACTAACCGACCTGATACGTAAACAGGACCCTACATTTTGCTGCATACAGGAAACACACCTATCAATGTCAAAGGCAAAAACTACCTTAGAGTAAAAGGCTGGAAGACAATTTTACAAGCCAGTTGTCTCAGGAAGCGAGCCAGAGTAGCCATTCTAATATCAGATAAAATTGACTTTCAACCTAAAGTCATCAACAGAGATACAGAAGGGCACTTCTTGCTGGTCAAAGGAAAAATCCACCAAGAAGAACTTTCAATTCTGAACATCTATGCGCCAAATGCAAGGGCACCCTCATTCATAAAAGAAACTTTACTAAAGCTCAAAGCACACATTTCACCTAACACAATAATTGTCGGTGACTTCAACACTCCACTCTGCTCAATGGACTGATCAGGAAAACAGAAACTAAACAGGGAAACAATAAAACTAATTGAAGCTTTAGACCAATTAGACTTGACTGATAGTTATAGAACATTTCACCCTAAAACAAAAGAATATACCTTTTTCTCAGCACCTCATGGTACCTTCTCCAAAATTGACCATATAATTGGACACAAGACAGACCTCAACAAATATAAAAAGATCGAACTAATCCCATGCCTCCTATTGGATCACTATGGAGTAAGAGTGGTCTTCAATGGCAACAAAAACAACAGAAGGCCCACATACACATGGAGGCTGAACAATACTCTACTCAATCACACCTTGGCCAAAGAAGAAATAAAGAAAGAAATCAGAGACTTTTTAGAATTTAATGAAAATGAAGACACAACATACCCAAATCTTTGGGACACAATGAAAGCAGTGCTAAGAGGAAAACTCATAGTCCTGAGTGCCTCCAAAAAGAAAATGAAGAGAGCATACACTAGCAGCTTAATGACACACCTGAAAGCCCTGGAACAGAAAGAAGCCAATTCACCCAGGAGTAGTAGAAGACAGGAAATCATCAAACTCAGGGCTGAAATCAGTCAAGTGGAAACAAAGAGAACCATACGAAGAATCAACGTACCCAGAAGCTGGTTCCTTGTATCTTTTTCTATTCTTGTTCAAAAAATACCTGGTAAGTTAGTTCACTTACATGACAATTTACTTACAAAACTTAAAACAGAAAATTATCTGCATGTTTGGGCTCCTGTGATCTCACACAGGAGCCTGCCTGTCTCTGATACCTCACTCTAGCGGTTACTTACCTTTAATGAAGCTTTATTTCTCTTAATGTTAATATAGCAAACTGGACCAAAGTCCATTTTACCAAACCTGAAAATCGTTTTGACAAATAAGAACACAGTACGTGTCTAAAGCACACAGGCTAGTAGAAATTGGGTCCCTTCATTGCTGGTTTCATTCTCTTCCCATTTTATATTTGGTTAGAAAAGATATGTGAGTTAAAATTTACATTTTACTTATTCTTCTTTTGATCTCTCCTTCTTGCTATCTATTGTGAGCAATATCTTCTCCTCCATTACTATTTGCTAAATATAGGTCCAGTCTAATCACTGTAATGATCAAATAACCATTGTGTGCTTGGACATGTGCACTTTCTGCTTGGGTGAAAAATAAGACTATTTCATCATTATACTATTAACATTTTGTTATGGTCCTTAGGGAGCTATTTACTTCCTCTTTTAATTAGAGAACCAAAGTTAGTGTGGTTGGTAATGAACTATAATTAAATTTTGTGCCTATTCTCATCATCTGTTTACAGTGATGTGTTAATGTAGATGTTAGATTAAAAGGCTTTTTTTCCAGCAGGAATCTAATAAATGCTTGTGATATGAAAGAGGAAGGGGCTATGGAAGGAAGCAGAAGATCAACAAGAAATAAGACAGATGTCAGGAAATGGTAGTGTGGAAACGCATAAGTAAGAACAGCTATGCCACAATTAAACCCGTTACTTTGTAATGCTAACTTTAACTCCCCCCCAAAGAAAACCAAACCAACAAAATGAGAACACATGGCCTATCTTCAGAAGATGTCTGAATTAGTTTCTCAAAACTTCTGAAGCAAAATAGAAGAGGCTGGTGATTTAAAATGTCAGCAATCAGGCCAAGGGGCACACATGGCTCTAGCTGCATTTATAGCAGAAGATTGCCTTGTCAAGCATTAAGGGGAGGAGAGGTCCTTGGTTCTATGAAATCTTGGTAGATGCTTCAGTGTAGGGAAATCAAGGGTGGGGAGGTAGGAGGTGGTGGGTGGAGGAACACCCTCATAGAAGTAGGGGGAGGGAGGATGGGATGGGGCTACCTGGGAAGGGGAAACTGGGAAAGGGAATAGCATTTGATGTAAATAAAGAATATATCCAATAAAAATTTTTAAAAAATCAGCAATCACACCCTAGAATGGTTCTATTTAACTGGAGATTATTACCTGTTTTTAATGTGTTTCTGTGTGTAATATGGTATATGTGTGCATGCAAGGTTGCAAGTATGGGAGCATAGGGTTGTCAGATGCACTTAAACACCTGAGGCTGACTTCAGGAGTCTTCCTTCTCCCCTCTTCACATTATTACTTGAGGCAAAATTTCTTAGGTAGAAGAAAAAAATTTTCTTTCTCCTAAATGTACTTAATCTTATTTTCTACCCATAATAATGTGTTTCAACTACTTGTCAAGTCCAGGTGCTTAATACATCAGGACAGCTCCAGAAAACAACCTTCAGATGCTCCTGTCTCCTTTCACAGACACAAACCCTGGATACCAAGAAAACAGCCAACTCTCCTAAGACTGGACAAACATCCCCTATACCCATCCTTCTAGGTTCCTCAGAGACATGTTGCCCCCAATGTCAGCATGAAGCAGCCAGATATCACGACGACCATAGTCCCTATTCCTGCTTCACCATCACCTCTTTCTATATATATATATATTTTGGATTAAACCAAAACAGCGAAATGTTATTGATTCTGTCTAAGCTCTGTCTCACAGTTACCTGGCAACAGCCAGATATGCTCCTCCCCACACTGAGTGCCAGGCAGGCCAGGCCCACTATAAGAGGGGCTGCTTGCCCCCTCCTCTCTCTCTTTTACTCTTGTTGCTCTTGCTTCTTGCCACCTAGCTCTGCCTCTCCCCTCATCCCTTTCCCTATCTCCATGAGGTCATGGCCAGCCTCTACTTCTCTACTCTCTCCTTCTCTCTGCCTTTCTCTGCCTCTACTACTCTCTTAACTCCCCTTCCCATGCCCTGAATAAACTCTATTCTATACTATACCATCTTGCGGTTGGTCCCTCAGGGGGAAGGGATGACTTCCCATGGGCCCACTGAGGCATGCCTTTCCCCGACACCTCACCACAGCCCCATAGAACATATATGAATACTGCTTTATCTTTTTGTAATCACAACAGAAGCAGATCTTATTGTCCAGGCTGGTCTGCTGAGTTAGCTTGCTCTGCCTACTAACTTGCTTTTGCCTACTAACTTCTGAAAATAAATACAGGCACACGTCTACCTGCCATTTATGTTAGAGCTGGGGGTGAGTCTCAATTTTATTCTTCACTTTTGCTGTTTTAATTTCACTTTTTGGTTTTTAGTTTTTCAAGACAGGGTTTCTCTGTTTATCTCTGGCTTCCTGGAAATCATTCTGCAGACCAGGCTGGCCTAGAACTCAAAGATCTGTCTGCTTTTGCCTCCCATGTGCTGGGATTAAAGACATGTTTCATCCCTGCCCAGCACAATTCCTCATTCTTTTTTTTTTATTAGATATACTCTTTATTTACATTTTAAATGATTTCCCCTTTCCTGTTCCCCCCCAAAGTCCCATAAGCCATCTCTCCTCCCTCTGTTCCCCAATCAATCCCCTTCTGCTTCCCTGTCCTTGTATTCCCCTACATTGGCCTTGTTTGACAATCTCTCATTCCTTTGTTGAAGTTTCTTTACCCACTGACCTATCTCTCCAGCCCTATATTACCTATTGATCAACCCTCCCTACCTCTTCCTTTTCTGTACTTTCCCAAACCCATCATAATTCAGTGTTGTATAAAATAAAGGGAAACTGAAAAAAATATAATTTCAGAAACCAAATGCTAGTCATTGTACACAATAAATTATATGATAGCAATGCACAGATTTTAGGTAAGAACTAAAAGCTAAATAGTAACATAAAAGAGTGAGGTGATCCTGTATAGGGAAGCCCTTAGTGATGATGCAGCTTACATAGATAGAGGGAAGAAGGAAACCTAGAGTAAAAGTCTATACATTCAATGTTAGGCAGCAGAAAATAAGAGTAGGTTTATAGCAGCTATAAGCAGCTATATAGAGAGAGACAGAGAGAGAGAGAGAGAGAGAGACAGAGACAGAGACAGAGACAGAGAGCGAGACAGAGAGAGACAGACAGACAGACAGACAGAGACAGAGACAGAGACAAAGACAGAGAGGATAAATTTTGAAATTGTGTAATATCTTAATACTCATTCTGGGTACATCTGTGGGGGAGACATTAGATTAAATCTCTTGATACGGGAAGGCTCCCTCCCCTTTGTGTGGAGGCTCCCATTATTTCAAGGTCTGAGATCCAGGACTGCATAAAAAAATGAGGAAGCTAGCTGAGCTTCTGCATTCAGTGCTTCCTGCTTCTTCTCACTGTGGATGCAGTGGAACCTCACACCACTGCCCCCACGCTTCTGTAGGCACCATGGACCATCACCTGTGAGCCCAAACAAACCCTTCCTTCCTGAGGCTGCTTCTGTCACACTTGGTAGAACCTGTGGGGGAAATAAAGAATGCAAACATTACTGTAATGGTAAAGCATAAACAAAGACATTGTTCTACAGCTTAGCCTATTTAAATTGTATTCCAGCACTTAAATCACTTAAAGCCCAACTAGAAAAAGTGTCTCAATAAATGTTTGCTATGCACCTTATCGTCAATATTATTTTTGCTCAGATGAAAAGTACTTACTTTGTATAAGTAAGGGAGAAAATTGCTTTTCTAGAGCATAACAATTTTAATGAACGTTGTATTGTTTTTATTCTCCTCTCTACATTATGTCCTGACCACAGCCTCCCCTCCCTCTACTTCTCCCAGTCCCACCTCCACATGCAGATTCATAGCTCATTCATTTCCCTTCAGGCCTCTCAGAGATTATCAACTGGAACCTTGTATAACAAGATTCAGTATACCTAGGCACAGACCTTCATTTCAAGGCTGGATGAGACAGTCCAATAGGAGAAAAAGGGTCCCAAAAGCAGTCAAAAGAGTCAAAAACATCCTTACTTCCACTACCAGGAATTTCCCTAAACATCCAGCTAATAACCATAGCATCTATGCAGAGGACACAGCACAGAACCGTGCAGGCTCCATGACTGCCACTTCAGACTCTGTGAGTCTCTATGAGCCCTGCTTAGTTATTTCTGTCAGCTTTGTCCTCCTGTGTCCTTCATACCTCTACCATCCATAATCCTTTATCTTCCTCTTCTGCAGGGTTCCCTAAGCAACACATAATGTTTGGCTATGGGTCTCTGCATCTCTTCCCACCAATTGCTGGAGGGATTAGCCTCTCTGATGACTATTGGGCTACACAATCATCTATGAGTATAGCAGAATATCATTAGAAATCATTTTACTGATTTTTTTCCTTTTAACCAATTGTGTTTGGTTCTACCCTATGTCTTTGGGCAATCCAGCTTCCAAAGCAATATTGTCTACTTTTTAAAAGGTGCGTGAGAACTAAATCCAGAATCTTATGCATTCCAGGCAAGTATTCTGTCACTGATAAACATTATCTAAGGCTTGTTTTTGCCTTTTGGAGTTGTTTTTGTTTTAGATGGCACAGACATACAGGGGGGGGGGGGAGAGGAGATACTACAGTTCTTGTATTGTTTTGTTTTTCTATTCAGTCTGGATGTGATAAAATCTTACATTAATGAGTTTTATGCTACAACTTCCTAACCCATACTGTTGAGTAAATTCAAACCATTTTAGCATTTTCTTGCTTTTTCCATGATAACCTCTTTTCCTGTATCAAAATTCCTTTTAGGATATCAAATTCTATTTAATATTTATATTTCATTGGATTCTGATAAAGTATGGCAGTTTGTTTCTTGTTTCTGATTTTCTTGGATACAGGAAGAGAATATTTAGTAAGCATTTCTTACTTGAATAAACTAATTTTCTTGTGATTATACACTTATCATAGGTTATGGGAAGATGAGCACATTAATAAATGGAAAACTGTATTGTAAAGGAATAAAGCAGAAGCCTAAATCACAACAGAGACCATAGGATTCTGAGATGCTAGGTCCGTGAGATATCAGTGATGAAAACTACAAGTGGAGGGGCGTGGAGGTGGCTCAAGAGAACATTGGCCTTTGCTGCAGGAAATGGAACTGTGGGTTGGGAGTAGGGATTAATGATAGAATAAAGAAGGTAAAAGAGATTGTCTATGTCATTTGAAAGGTAAAAGGAGACCCTTGAAAGTGATCAGTTTCTATATTACTGTGGTTGTTCTTTATCTCTTTTGCTTTAAAAGTGTAACCTTTTCTGGAAGCCATATTTAGACCATGGCTAAAATAGCAAGGCTCTTGAAATGGAGTTTGAACTGGTCAGCTCATCTTCCTCCACTCTTCATCTAGTAAAGCCTATGAACGTCAACGAGCGACCCTCAATGGTATTCCAATTTTAGTGCCCCTTTGTTCTATCTATGGGAGTTCTGAATTTCTTTCTCAGGCTCCCTTTGATAAGAGAGTAGGTACTAAAAAGACCACAGCAAAGTAAACATATAAATTAAGTCTGTTTGAACATGAGACTGGAAACCATAGTAAATAAGCAGACATAGCTATTCTAATCTTTACAAAATAAACACCCAACAACCTTCATTTACTTTACACTCTGGAAAGTAGCAATGTATCAAGATTATTATATTGCAATTACACACACAAACACACACACACACACACACACACCCACACACACACACACACATATATATATATAGATAGAATATATATATCAAACATAAGCATGCCTAATTCCATAAAACAAACAAATATGAACTGAATCTAACATATTGTTGAATACCTTCAGTACTCTGCTCTCACCAATACCCACACTATCCAGACTGAAGATAAACAGATAATAGTTGGAGTTAAATTTATTCATAAATCAAAGAGACTTTTGAGACATTTAAAGAATATTCTATTCAAACACTGAATAAGATATATTCTCAGCATATCATAGAACTTACTCTAAAATATCTCACATATTGGGACACAAAACAATTGAGAACAAAAATTGAAGTGTTGCTTTATATTTTCTCTGACAAAGTATAGTAAAGATGGTGTGAACAGCAAGACAAATCACAAAAAGTTCATAAAGTTACGGAGTTTAAATAACACACTTTTGAATAACAAATGGCTTACAGAAGAAATTAAGAAGTATTTCTTACTTTACTATGGCACTGTCCCTAGAACCTGCCATACAACTCCAGCTGGGGAACCAGGTAGGCAATCTTCACTCTCCATCCCACCCTCCAATTGTAAATCCTCAGGCTCACCTGCAGCCCAGTAGCAGACCATCTGCAGCTCTCTCCTCTCTCTTCTCCTCTCCTCTCCTCTCCTCTCCTCTCCTCTCCTCTCCTCTCCTCTCCTCTCCTCTCCTCTCCTCTCCTCTCCTCTCCTCTCCTCCCCTCCCCTCTCCTCTCCTCCCCTTCCCCTCCTCCCTCCCTTCCCCTCCCTTCCTCCCTCCCTCCCTCACTTCCTTCCTTCCCTTCCTTCCCCCCTCCCTCCCTCCCCTTCCTTCCCCCCTCCCTCCCTCCCTCCCTCCCTCCCTCCCTCCCTCCCTCCCTCCCTCCCTCCCTCCCTTCCTTCCTTCCTTCCTTCCTTCCTTCCTTCCTTCCTTCCTTCCTTCCTTCCTTCCTTCCTTCCTTCCTTCCCTAGATATTCCATAGATACTCCTGGAAGACCCAGTTGCTCTTCCTCCTGTGGACTATCTCTGCTCCTCTGCCCTTTTATCCCATTCCAGTCTCTTCATGTCAACTCCCAATATCTAGAAACAGTCTACCTGAGACCACCAGTGGAATACCTGGGAGGGATTCAGAAGCACTCTCTCTCTACTGTGTAAGTCACAGCCACACATATGTAAGACCCAAAGAGGACAACAGAAACCAAACCAAACCAAACCAAAATGAAAAAAAAAAATAAAACAAACCAAAAACAAAACAGAAAACCTGTGCAGTGAAGACAAGTCCAGATATCAATATGAAGAATGACACAGAGACTGTAGCAGCGTGCATATGTCAAGCAAGTTTCTGAGTCATCTAGAGTTCCAGTGTTAGAGGGGAAGTAGTCAAAGGCTCTATCCCTACCCCAGAAGCTGTCTCCAACTGATAACTGTTTTCTAATTAAAAAGTAATTTACTCCAATAAAATCACACAAGGTATTCAAAGCCTCCCTTTTAGGGAGACTCCATTGTAGCAATAGATGGCTAATAGAAAATGAACTTAGTGACATTTTGGGGGTTTCTTGGTCTCACATTGATTTGTCTGGGCTTTTTGTTTGTTTTTTAACTTATAGCTCCTATGTTTTCCACTTTTATGTTTTCATGGCATTTCTTTATGTGCAAATGTGTGTGTCTCCCTGTGATTGTGTTGCTTGTTCTTTCCTTTGGATCTTTTCCTACTGTTTGTTTTTAATTTAATTAAATCATATTATTTTTGATTTTTGATACCTGCTTTATTCTAATGAGAAAAGAAAAAGAACAAATTTAGGTAGGTGGTAAAGTGGGAAGGATCTGATAAGAGCTTGAGGAAGGTAATCTGCAATCAGAATACATTATAGGAAAAATATCAGTTTCAATAAAATTATAGAAAACAAGCAAATATAAATTCCTATTTAGTAAAATTGACTTAGTGTAGCAGTATAAGACAAAACCATAACAGGGAAGTGGGAAGGGATAAGTGGGAGAACAGAGGGAGGGAAGGGGGCTTATGTGACTTTAGGGGAGTGGGGGACCAGAAAAGGGGAAATCATTTGAAATGTAAATAAAAAATATATCGAATAAAATTTTTTAAAAAATTTAAAAAAAAAGAAAACACCACATATTAGTCAGTATGTGTGGGACAATGAAGGCAGTCTTTAGAGGAAAATTCATAGCTCTAATAACTGATGTTAAAATGTATATAATGATAGATATGTTTCTTTTCAAATAATTAACATTAAGTCCAAGATAGATTCAGAAGAATCAATAACAATGCTTATCAAATTATATCATTAAATAAAAGAGAAAAGGAGAATCTCAAAATACTTCATTATATTATTATTGATTCATTATCTAATATATTACTTGTGTATTTCTTATTCAACCACCATTACCCTCATATAAAACCCAAAGACACAAAAAAAGTTATAGGTTTATCTCTTCCATGGAAATAGATGAAAAATTTTAGTAAAATTTTTGTAGGCCAAGCTCAAGTACACATAAAATAGATTATTTATCATGCTCAAGTTACCTTTATTTCTAGTATACAAGGGTGTTCAACATATAGAAATCGTAACTGCAATGTATCTCATTAATGGAGTCAATGGTAGAAATCATATGTCATCTCAAGATATACAATGAGTTAAAGCATTTTCCCCCACAACATACAACAGCCACAAATAACTAGTAATTGAGGGAACATATGAAACACAATAAATACTATAGGTGGCAAATATATCATAGGAGGAAATACTCCAATATTTTCTAAAAAGCAAGAAGATGGTAAGATCTCTACTCTCCACATTCTTGCTGAATATAGTTCTGTTCTCCATGACCCCTTCATGCCTTTAAAACTATTAACATGTGTGAATCTCTCACACATAGTGAAATTTAGCTATCAGTTTGAGATTCAGCCTTGGCTCCCATGGACTATAAGGAACTACTTCCCCTAAGATTTAGTCTCAGCAATGCTGGTCTCCTGAAATCATGACTGATATTTCCCTCCAGGCTAGCAAGCATCAACTGTCCCAGTAAAGAAAAGCTTTTGTTTCAGTAGTTTTGGTCTCTTGGTAATAATACCTGATTCTTTAGATCATGATGGCTAGAACATCAGGTATTTAATTCAAATATATGATATAAATAGTCCTTATAGAGCTTTTGAGAGGCTCTCAAGTATTCCTTTGAAATGTTGCAACCCAGGGCTTCATTGTCATACCACTATCAGCATTATCTTTAAGTTACCACAATAGCTCATTAAGCTCTGAGTGGCTTTTCTAGTCCCACATCTTCAGAAACCTGTCACCTTCCTCTTTCACGATGTTCCAAGGTATAAAAACCCCAAGGTATAAAAGCTCATCATAACAATACCCCATGCTACGGTACCTATTTCTGTCCTATTTTTATTTCTATTATAGTGACAAAGACTAGGTCCAAAAACAACTTAGAAGGAAAAGATTTATTTGGATTATACATCCAGGCTATAGATCATAGTCCATTATTAAGGAATGACAAGGTATAAACTCAAGCAGGCCAGAAAGTTGAAGCAGAATTGAAAGAAAGTACTGTAGAGGAGTACTTCTTATTGGCTTTCTCCAAATGACTTGTTCACCTTGATTTCTTACACAGTTCATGACCAGCCACCCAGGAATGACACCAACTACAATGGGCTAGGCCCTCCCACATCAAAGATTATCAGGAAAATGAGCCACAGAACTGCCTACAGGTCATTCTCTTAGTTGCAGTTATCTTTCCTCAGAGGACAGTAGCTTGTTTATATTTAAAAAGCAAAGCATAGCAAAACAAAACAAATACTAGCTTGCACTCTGACTTTAAAGGAAAGAGTCCATTTTAAAATTTTAAGTTGTTAAAATTTTATATTTGTGTGTGCACATGTATCTGTGTTGTGTTGGTGAGTATTCTTTTGTTGTGAAAAATGATTTTATTCATTTTTGTTATTTTATTGGATATTGTATTTATTTACATTTCAAATATTTTCTCATTTCCTGATTCCCCCGACCCAGAAGCCCCTATCCCATCGCTCCTCCTCCTGCTTCTATAAGGTGTGCTGCCACCCACCCACCCACTCCTGCCTCCCTGAAATGCCCTAGCATTCCTCTACAGTGGGACATCAAGTCTTCACAGGACCAAGGGCCTCTTCTCCCATTGATGCCAGACAAGGCCACCCTCTACTACATTCACAGCTTGAGCCATGGCTCCCTACATGTGTATTCTTTGGTTGGTGGTTTAGACCCTGGGAGCTCTGCTTGGTTGATAATTTTGTTCTTCCTATAGGGTTGTAAACCCCTTCAGCTCCTTCAGTCTTTTCTCTAATTCCTCCATTTGGGACTCCATGATCAGTTCAATGGTTGGCTGAGAGCATCTGCCTCTGTATACTTCAGGCTCTGGCAGAGCCTCTCAGGAGATCGCTATAGCAAGCTCATGTCCGCATTTACTTCCTGGCATCCACAATAGTGTCTGCTTTTGGTGACTGTCTATGGGATGGATACCCAGGTGGGATAGTGTATGAATGACCTTTCTTTCAGTCTCTGCTCCACACTTTGTCTCTGTATTTGCTCCTGTGAATACTTTGTTACACCTTCTAAGAAGGACAAAAGCACCCAAACTTTGGTCTTCCTTCTTCTTGAGCTTCATGTGGTCTGTGAATTGTATCTTGGGTATTTGACCCTTTGGGCTAATATCCACTTATCAGTGAATGCATACCATGTGTGCTCTTTTGTGATTGGTTTACCTCATTCAGAAAGATATTTTCTAGTTCTATTCACCTGCCTAAGAATTTGATGAATTAATTTTTTTTAATAGCTGGGTAGTATTCCATTGTGTGAATGTACCACATTTTCTGCATCCATTCCTCTGTTGAGTTGTGGGTTTTTTCCAGCTTCTGGCTCTTATAAATAAGGCTGCATGTGTCCTTCTTATATGTTGGAGCATCTTTTGAGTATATGTCCAGGAGTAGTATAGCTGTGTTCTCAGGTAATACTATGTCCAATTTTTGGAAAAAACACCAGACTGATTTCCAGAGTGGTTGTACCAGTTTGCAATCTCACCAACAATGGAGGACTGTTCTCTTTCTCCACATCCTCACCAGCATCTGCTGTCACCTGAGCTTTTGATCTTAGCTATTCTGACTGGTGTGAGTTAGAATCTCAGAGACTTTTTGACTTGCATTTCTCTGATGTCTAAGGATGTTGAACCTAATTAGGTGCTTCTTGACCATTTGAGTTTCCTCAGTTGAGAATTCTGAGGAGTTCTCAATTCTCAGTTGAGTTGTGCCCCATTTTTAATATGGTTATTTGATTGGAGTATCTATTCCTTTTTAGGTTTTTATTAGATAATTGCTTTAGTTACATTTCAAATGGTATCCCCTTTTCATGTTACCACTCTGAAAACCCCCATCCCATACCCCCTGCCCCTGCTCACCAACCCCCGCCCCTCAATTTCCTGACTGGCATTCCCCTACTCTGGGGAATGAAGCCTTCACAGAACCAAGGGTCTCTCATCTCATTTATGTTTGAAATGACCGTCTTCTGCTACATATGTAGCTGGAGCCATTGGTCCCTCCATGTGTACTCTTTGGTTGGTGGTTTAGTCCCTGGGAGCTCTGGGGTTACTTGTTGGTACATATTATTATTCTTCCTGTAGTACTGCAAACCTCTTCAGTTCCTTGGGTCCTTTCTCTAGCTGCTCCATTGGGGACCCTATGCTCAATCTATTGGTTGGCTGTGAGCCATGGGTATTTTGATCCACTTTCCAATAAGGATCAAAGTATCTACACTTTGGTCTTCCTTCTTCTTGAGCTTCATGTGATCTGTGAATTGTATCTTGGGTATTCAAAGTTTTGGGGCTAATATCCGCTTATCAGTGAGTGCATACCATGTGAATTCTTTTGGGATTGGGTTACTTCACTCAGGATGATATTTTCTAGCTCCATCCATTTGCCAAAGAATTTCATGAATTCATTGTTTCTTATAGCTGAGTAGTTCTCCATTGTGTAAATGTACCACATTTTCAGTATCCATTCCTATGTTAAATGACATCTGGGTTCTTTCCATATTCTGGAAAGAACTCTGAAAAGCTATTATAAATAAGGCTGCTATGAACATAGGGGAGCATGTGTCCTTCTTACATGTTGGAGAATCTTCTGGGTATATGCCCAGGAGTGGTATATCTAGGTCCTCAGGTTGTGCTATGTCCAGTTTTCTGAGGAACCTCCAAACTGATTTCCAGAGTTGTTTTACCAGCTTGCAACCCCACCAGCAACGGAGGTTCTTTATAAGCATGTAGAAATAAGTGCTTTATAAGTTCCTCTGGAGTATCTATTCTTTAAAGGTAAATGTTCCTATTGAATACATGAAATGGATAAAGAAAATTGAAAGTTAGCAATTATTGAGGCTATTTTTAAATACCTTCTTATGATATTTCTTTTCATGAGTATTTCATTGCATATATTAGTAACAGAGTATATTATACTGTTTCTTCTTTTCATTGAAGAGATGCTTTAATCAAATATTGAATAATACATTGAAATATATTAAAAGCTTAAATATCTAAAACAATTATTAATCAAAGAGTAGAGTAATATATACATTTGTGCTATTGATTTTATTCCTTCATAATTACCGTACAAGTGTTTGTGCTTTTATAACAGAATATCATTTTATTCCTTAATTTTTAATGCTAAAGTGTGTTGAATGATGACATAAAGATAGAATTTACTAAAAAGCATAATTCATGTTGTATAAGCCAAAGAATAAGAGAAAGTAATAGATTCATAAAAGATGTCTTAATTTCAAATTTGCATTACAATGATCCCAGGGAACACAAGGAGATGAAATAAGGTCTTTAACACATCAGATAAAACACCATCTCAGAAAGATCAATATGAGCAAACCACTCATTAGTAGCAGCAATGTCCTTCACAGCTTTAAATAAAACTATGAAGTTCCTCAAAAAGCAAAGCAAGGAAAGCTCAGCCACTTCCTGAATAGATCAGTATGATACAAACTTTCCATTGTTCAAAGGGAGTAAATGAGTCTCTATTTTCCCTTTGCTCATATCTGAAAATTTTATTAATAGTTAAAACATCCTCCAAATTCTCTTCATTTCAGAGTTAAGAGATATTTGATTATATTTTCATCTCTTTTTAAGCATTTTCTTAACATACAGTTTTCATAAGATATAATTTTGCACAAGATTCTAATTTTGCAATAAGCTGATTTGAATGTGTATGTATCCACAACTATAAGATAGTATCCACTCCCGAAAATACATTCTGGATGTATGACAGTTTATTGGATACATTCTGGATGTATGACAGTTTATTGGAGCACACGGCTCTCTCAGTCTGGCACTGGTCTGGAAGCTTTATCTCTACTGACAAGATTCCATAGTTTTGGAAGATGCTTTGAAGCAAAAAAGAATCATCAGTCTTCCCTAGCTATGAAGTGTGTGAGCAACAATCATGTCTGAACTGGAAAGACATGCCCACTTAAGGAATAGTAGCTTGGATATCATGGGAATAACCAAATACCTTCTGATTATATTCAAGACTGCTCTACTAGATGAAATGTACACAGGGCAACATTGTAAGCCCAGGAACATGCAGCTGGATCAGTCATAGACATTATGAAAGAACGTATTACTATCCTGACAGATGAGCATTAAAATGACTCCTAATAACATATCTTTATACCCATAGATGAGTTCATCTCTCAGCTCTCATCTGAGACATTTCAGTAGAAGATGATTAGCATGGAGACCTACTGGAGAATACTATGCTCTGAATGGGATCTTTATCACATTCTTTTCTCCTAAGGCTAAGGCATCTCTGTATAATAGAGGGAAGAAAAACCTTAAGAGCCAAAGGCAGAGGATGGATACAAGGAAACAATGATTGCAAGACAAAAAAGGCAACTCAACACACAAACTCAGAAATTATGGCAGTACACATGACTCCATTCAAGCTCAAGCCAGACCAATTTCAGTGTGGAGATGGTAATCGTAAAACAAGGAACAGTTGACATTGATGGCTTCTGGCAAAGGAGAATACATTTTCTTTTAGACTGTTGACCCTGGCCAGTTGACCACACTCCTGTGGAAGGCCACATGTGCAAGAATATTTTGATAGCTCAAATTAGACTTGAATGGTAAACCAAAAAAGAAGTGCACTAATTTGGATGAATCAAGAAAAGTGGGGATCTCAGAGGAGTTGAGAGAGAGGTCAAATATGATTAAAATATGTTGTAAGAAAATTTCAAAATTCTAATTTTAGAAAAAAATATGTCTCCTCCCCCTTCCTTCTCTTAGTCCTTAACAACTATTAATGTATTTTGTCACCACAGAGATTTGCATAATCTAGAACTCATGGAATTGCATACCTTATGATATTTTGCTATTAGTTTCCTCCATTTATCTTAATATTTCAATGCTTATTCTTGTAACTTGATATAAAATTTTGATACATTTTATTGTCAAGTGATATTCTTTTATATGTATGTATGTTTTATCAGTTCATCAGCTGTTTAGTAACTTGTAAACTTGTAACTTGATATAAAATTTTGATACATTTTATTGCATATGATATTCTTTTATATGTATGTGTATTTTATCACTTCATCAGCTGTTTAGTACTACTTTTGTGCCATTCTGAAAATTACCAATTTAAACATTTGTATACACATTTCATCCTGAACACATGCTCCTAATTCTCTTGGTAATATACATAGAGAGTAGGATTACTCTGTACTGTGTACACAGTTTCAAAAGGAACTGGGGATTTTAATTTCTCATTGGAAATATATGAAGGTTCTGATTTCTCCACATCAATATAGCATCTGAATAGCTTATAAAGGTGATTCATTTTAGTTGCTGTGAAGTTTATTTCTAAGGTTATCACAGTCATTTTGCCAGTGACTATAGAAAATGACTGTGCAAGTATGTGTGTATATATTATTGTCTACTGATTGATCAGTTATAGCTGGTTAGAAAATCTCATAAGTTTTCAGATTTTTCTAGTTTTGCTCATTACAATTATAAATTCTCTGTTATTTAAAGATAGATTGCTTTTTTGCTTAATTTGATGGAATATGAACTTACATGTTTGTCATTGTAGTTTCTGTAATATGTCTAAGATACCCAAGACAAGTCAATCTCAGTCACTGTCATGAAACATTATTTTTACTTTCTTCTAACATATGATAATTTTAATTTCTACATTTGGGCAAATTTTGTGTTTTGCATTCATTTATTCATAGAGTAGAAAATATGAATCCAGTTTTATTTGTTTACTGTTGGATCTATAGTTCTCTAGCACTATTTATTAAATAGTCCTTTCACACTGAACCACCCTGCTACCTAGTTGAAAAATCAATTGACATTCATTGTGAGAATTTAGTCCTTGACTCTTAGTCCTATTCTATTGATCTGTACTCTAATTTCTATTCAGAATCCAACTCTCTGATTTTAGCTTTATAGTAACTTTCAAAATCCAGATCCCAGAATTTAGTCCTTTTGTGCATTTTGAACGTGATTTGGCCTTGTAGCACTTCTAGACGTTTGTGTGTATTTTGAGATTCTGTGGTTTTGTTTACAGCAGATGTCCATGATGGGTATGTACTTGAATTTAGTAAATACAGGAATCTTAGTAGTAGTATGCTTATTTTGCTTTGAATTATGGAGGTTTAATGTAAAATAAAATGAGTCTATATACCAGGGTTTTCCTTGAACCAGATGCAAGGCAATAAACAAAAATTAATTTTATGATAATTCCTTTAAGACATTAAAATACAAATTATTTTCAATATATCATAGGAAGAAAGAATATATTTAGTATTGCATATTCATATTTTGTTTTGGTTATCTATTTTTAATTGTGCACTAAGAATTATTATATCTTTTATTAACATCATGCATTCACTCAGTATAGGGTAAAAAAATGTTTACAACAGGATAACCACATAAAAGTTTCTACAATATTTGCATTCTCATAGGCTGCTTCTTTGCATAAGTGAATTCACGAATTATACAGTGTTGCATTAGTGTTCTATTTCTGTGAAGAGAAACTAAAACAGCTTATAGAAAAAAATTATTATCAGGGTAGTGCATTATTATAATGGAGGGGAGTGTGGAATATATTCTTTGATCTGAGCTACCCTGTCTGGCTTCAGTGAAAGAGGAAGTGCTTAACCTTGCAAAGACTTGATATGTTAGGTTGGAGGGGATTGTCAGTGTGGGCCTTCACCCTCTCAGAGAGGATGGGGAATGATTATGAAAGAGGGCACAAGGGGGCAGAAACAGGGATGTAACGTGAAAACATAAATTAAAAAGAAAAAGAAAAGAATGTATGACTTAAGAAACAATCTTGCAAAGAAAATAGAGGTAGAGACTGGAGAGGAAAATAGAGAGATATATTACAACAAAGTAGTCATGACAAAAATTAATTCTCTGTACGATAAATTAAATAGAAGTGTGAGTAACCTTCTCCATAAAAGAAGCAAAACACAAATTAGTAACCAAAGACATATGAGTAAGGCAATGGTACCTTCTTCTCTCTTCTCTTCATTGTGTTTCAAATTGCTCTAGCCAAAGCGATTAGGCTAGAATAATAAATAAATAAGCAACTAAATACAAGTAGAAAAGAAGGAAGCAAAGTTGTAAGGGTATGAGGACATGATCTTATATGTATAATATGCTAGGAATCATGCTGGCGGCACATGAACTTTCCATGAACAAACTGATTCATCAGGGCAGAAAAACCAGTTAGCCCGCTTCAAATATATGCATGTATTCGAGCAACACTTTGCCCCTCAAAACATGTAAAGTCATTGCTTCTTGATCAAAATTAAATGATGACAGATGATTGAAGGCTATAATGACCTGTCACTGACTGATTAATGATAATATACAGTTTATTTTATTATTATTTTTAACAGCTGCAGGTTTTTCACTGACCACATAAATAGAATCATTTAGTTTGATATATATCAACTTTATATATATTATGTTGTTTATACTAAAGCATTTCAATTAAACACTTTTGGCATATAAGTATTTTTTTAGTCGTTTTAAGTATTCAAGTCTGAATAATTTACTTAGCCACAAAGAAAGCTGGCATACTAATTGACAACAATTTACAGAATATTTATCCTTAGTGTTAAGAAATCCTTTTATCTGTCTGTTGTAAAACAATACACATAAATATTAAATATAAAAAGCTGTGTTTATATACATTGTAATAGTGCATATAAAATGGTGGATTGGTCTTCGGATTAAACGACGAGGTTTGTGATCATCACTGATATTTGTTGACAATATAAGATATAGGTCAATAATTGAATGTATATATCTCATACTATGATTGAATATATATAATTGAATGTATGTATCTCATACAATAATTGGATATAGTATATCTTAAACTATACCACAGAAGATTTGCCATAGTTAGCAATTTCCACTTGACACTCAGTAGGTTTGTAAAAATTTAATACTTTCATTCTAAATTTTAGTTATGAGGCTGTTTTAGTAGGTTATAAACCAAGACAACCAAAAGGTAGGGGAAAGAAATATGTAAATTGATCTTTTCACTAACACCATGAAGCTTCACCTCTACCCCAGTGAAGCCTTACTTCCAATGGAGAGGTTAGACTCTATCAAACATTTAAGAAGCAGTGAAACCCCCAAGAGTCCAGGTAAGTTGACTCTATTGGTCTCCTTGCAGAATCCCTATTTCCTCTGGGTTCATCAATCTTTCCTCCAACTCTTCCACACGACTTTCTCAGCTCTGTCTAACATTTGGCTCTGTGTTTCTGCATTTGTTTCTGTCAGCTCCTGGGTGGAGCCTCTCAGAGGTCAGCTATGCTAGGCACCAATCTGTGGATCCAGATATACAGATGTAAGCATAGCTTGAGGCACCGAGTAGTTGAAGGAGGAAGGCAGGCCTGCAATGTGTCCATATAAATCTTTTAAGACAGGTCAGTACATCCCCCCCCCCCAATTTTCAGGGGTTGGTACTCCATTCATTTATGTCTATTTCACACAGTGTACCTGTGTATACAGGCTATCAGTGACAAATATAGCTGTCAACAGTGTCTTCACATGTTGCATCAAGGCTTTGACCAAAAAGGAGGCATCAAATCTGCTACCCATGCAGACACAGTGGCAGTTGTAAAGTGTTATCAGTTAGTTCACTTATAGACCTCTATAGAGACATGGCTGTCTGGCATATCCATCAAAGTATAGTTCACAGTGATGTCCAAGGATTCCAGATACACACTCCCAGAAGTCAGCCTCAAGAGCACCCAGGCAGCATGTAGAGTTTGCTGTGATCCACATTCATCAATTTCCAGCTCATAGCTGACACCAGAATACTCTTGAGGACAGACACATGCATGTCTTCCTATCTCACTGAAGCATATCAACTCATTCATGCAGGAATCAGAAACATATTCATCCACTTCCAAGTCACAACTCTTGCCTTGGTATCCAGGCACACAGAGGCAGGAGTAGACTGATTATACCTTGACACACAGAACCATTGTGGCAAGAGCTGGAAGAACATTTAATGTGATCTGTCTTACAGAACTTTCTAGCATACCCAGCAGGGCAGATATAGACATGTTGCTCAGGGTCTTTATGGAAGGTGCCAAATTCATTAAATTACCTTACTAGTCTTTTGCTTATATATTAGGGTTTCTCATTTTGTGATTTTATGGGTTCTGTTTCTGTGTATCTGTATTTCTTTTTTTCTTTTAAGTTCAGTTTTTTTTCATTTTAAACTTGCCTGTTTCCTAAAAATGGAGAGAAGCAAGGCATAAAATCAGATGAGGGAAGGGAGACAACTTTGGAGATAGAAAACCTTGAGAAGAAATCAGGGGCCATAGATGCAAATATCAACAACAGAATACAAGAGATGGAAGAAAGGATCTCAGATGCCAAAGATACCATAAAAAACATTGAATCAACAGTCAAAGAAAATGCAAAATGCAAAAAGTTTGTATCCCAGAACATCCAGGAAATCCAGGATACAATGAGAAGACCAAGCCTAAGGATTATAGGTATAGATGAGAGTGAAGATTTACAGCTGAAAGTGCCAGCAAATATCTTCAACAACATTATGGAAGAAAACTTTCCCAACTTAAAGAGAGAGATGCCCATGAATATACAAGAAGCCTACAGAACTCCAAACAGACTGGACCTGAGCAGAAATACTTCCCATCACATAATAATCAAAACCCCAAATGTACTAAACAAAGAAAGAATATTAAAGGCAGGAAAAGAAAAAGGCCAAGTAACATATAAAGGAAGACCTATCAGAATCACACCAGACTTCTCACCAGAGACCATGAAAGCTAGAAGATCCTGGGCAGATCTCATGCAGACTCTAAGAGAACACAAATGTCAGCCAAGACTACTATACCCAGCTAAACTCTCAATCAACATAGATGGAGAAACCAAGATATTCCATGACAAAACCAAATTTAAACAATATCTTTCCACAAACCCAGCTCTGCAAAGAATTATAGGAGGAAAACTCCAATACAAGGAGGGAAACTACACTCTGGAAGAAGCAAAATAGTTACCTTCTTTCATCAAACCCAAAAGAAAATAACCACTCAAATATAAAAATAGCATCAAAAATGACACGAGGTAATAAGCACTATTCCTTAATATCTCTTAACATCAGTGGACTCAATTCTGCAATAAAAGACATAGACTAACAGACTGGATAAGGAAATAGGACCCTACATTTTGCTGCATACAGGAAACACACCTAAATGTCAAAGACAAAAACTACCTTAGAGTAAAAGGCTGGAAGACAATTTTACAAGCCAATGGTCTCAGGAAACGATCTGGAGTAGCCATTCCAATATCAGATTAAATTGACTTTCAACCTAAAGTCATCAAAAGAGACATTGAGAGACACTTCTTGCTGGTCAAAGGAAAAATCCACCAAGAACAACTTTCAATTCTGAACATCTATGCTCCAAATGCAAGGGCACCCTCATTCGTAAAAGAAACTTTAATAAAGCTCAAAGAGCACATTGCACCTAACACAATAATTGTGGGTGACTTCAACACTCCAATCTCCTCAATGGACCGATCAGGAAAACAGAAACTAAACAGGGACACAGCAAAACTAATTGAAGCTTTGGACCAATTGGATTTGACTGATATTTATAGAACATTTCACCCTAAAGCATAAGAATATACCCTTTTCTCAGCACCTCATGGTACCTTCTCCAAAATTGACAATATAATTGGTCACAAGATAGATCTCAACAAATATAAGAAGACTGAACTAATCCCATGCCTCCTATCAGATCACTATGGAGTAAGAGTGTTTTTCAATATCAACAAAAACAACAGAAGGCCCACATACACATGGAGGCTGAACAATACTCTACTCAATCACACCTTGGCCAAAGAAGAAATAAAGAAAGAAATCTGAGACGTTTTAGAATATAATGAAAATGAAGGCACAACATACCCAAATCTTTGAGACACAATGAAAGCAGTGCTAAGAGGAAAACTCATAGCCCTGAGTGCCTCCAAAAAGAAAATACACTAGCAGCTTAATGACACACCTGAAAGCCCTGAAACAAAAAGAAGCCAATTCACCCAGGAGGAGTAGAAGACAGGAAATCTTCAAACTCAGGGCTGAAATCAATCAAGTGGAAAAAAAGAGAACCATACAAAGAATCAATGAATCCAGGAGCTGGTTCTTTGAGAAAATCAACAAGATAGATAAACCCTTAGCCAGACTAACCAAAGGGCAGAGAGAATGTATCCAAATTAACAAAATTAGAAATGAAAAGGGGATATAACAACAGAAACTGAGGAAATTCAAAAAATCAGCAGATCCTACTATAAAAGCCTATATTCAACACAACTGGAGAATCTGGAGGAAATGGGTAATTTCCTAGACAGATATCAAATACCAAAATTAAATCAGAACCAAATAGATCACCTAAACATTCCCATAACCCCTAAAGAAATAGAAGGGGTCATAGACAGCATTCCAACCAAAAAAAGCACAGGACCAGATGGCTTCAGTGCAGAATTCTATCAGACCTTCAAAGAAGACCTAACACCAATACTCTTCAAACTATTCCACAAAATAGAAACAGAAGGAACACTACCCAATTCCTTCTACAAAGCCACAATTACGCCGATACCAAAACCACACAAAGATCCAACAAAGAAAGAGAATTTCAAACCAATTTCCCTTATGAACATCAATGCAAAAATACTCAATACTCTTGCCCCTTTCTCTTGTCCCTGCTCTAAATTGTCTCTTCCTCTCCTGTTCCCCAACTTTCCCCAATCTTCTCCCCTCTTTCCATGTGGTGATAGCCAGCTCTCACCCCTCTATCTTTTCTTTCTCTCTTTACTTCTTTATCTCTTTTCCTTTTCCTACTTTTCTATAATAAAGCTTTAAAACCAAAAAAAAAAATACTCAATAAAAGTCTTGCCAACTGAATCCAAGAATACATAAAAAAGATCATCCACCATGATCAAGTAGTCTTTATCCCATGCAGGGGATGCAGGGTTGGTTCAATATATGGAAATTCATCAATGCAATCAACTACATAAACAAACTCAAAGAAAAAAACCACATGGTCATTTCATTGGATGCTGAAAAAGCATTTGACAAAATTCAGCATCCTTTCATGCTTAAAGTCTTGGAAAGAACAGGAATTCAAGGCCCACACGTAAACATAGTAAAAGCAATATACAGCAAGCCGGTAGCCAGCATCAAACTAAATGGAGAGAAACTTGAAGCAATCCCACTGAAATCAGGGACCAGACAAGGCTGCCCCCTTTCTCCTTATCTTTTCAATATTGTACCCTGAAAAGACTGAGTGAAGCAGTATAGAGCCCCAGATCTGCTCTCTCCAAAATGCACACAGCACTGCACTGTTCATTTACTCCCAACTTTTTGCTACCTGTTCTCCCCTAGCAGTGTCACCTGATGGGCTGATGGTAGTTTCTCTGCCCTGCTGGCCCAGCCAGTGTCCTTGGGGCTGGCTGACTACAAAAAAATTATTTTCTTTTTTTTTATTCGATATAATTTTTTATTTACATTTCAAATGATTTCCCCTTTTCTAGCCCCCCACTCCCCGAAAGTCCTGTAAGCCCCCTTCTCTCCCCCTGTCCTCCCACCCACCCCTTCCCACTTCCCTGTTCTGGTTTTGCCGAATACTGCTTCACTGAGTCTTTCCAGAACAAGGGGCCACTCCTCCTTTCTTCTTGTACCTCATTTGATGTGTGGATTATGTTTTGGGTATTCCAGTTTTCTAGGTTAATATCCACTTATTAGTGAGTGCATACCATGATTCACCTTTTGAGTCTGGGTTACCTCACTTAGTATGATGTTTTCTAGCTCCATCCATTTGCCTAAGAATTTCATGAATTCATTGTTTCTAATGGCTGAATAGTACTCCATTGTGTATATATACCACATTTTTTGCATCCACTCTTCTGTTGAGGGATACCTGGGTTCTTTCCAGCTTCTGGCAACTATAAATAGGGGTGCAATGAACATAGTAGAGCATGTATCCTTATTACATGGTGGGGAATCCTCTGGGTAAATGCCCAGGAGTGGTATAGCAGGATCTTCTGGAAGTGAGGTGCCCAGTTTTCAGAGGAACCGCCAGACTGATTTCCAGAGTGGTTGTACCAATTTGCTTATTTTCAATGAAAAGTTTCTTTCTCTAAGCCATATTTACCAGAAGATAATTTGATCACTGCCTATCAATCTAATCAAATTTGTACTCAAAATATATTGAGAAAGTAGGAGTTCAGTGTATGTGGATATGAAGCATGAGGATTGAAATGATTAGCTCAGTATGCATCTTTCAAAACAACAACAAAAAAAAAATCAAATCTGAGATGGAGAGAAATTCTACACATGGCAACATAAGCATCTTTGGAAACACTGACGCTGTTACCATAGTACCAGATGCAAACATAGGAGCAAATGCTGCTGGGAAGTTTTCTGTTTTTAAGGGAAGAGTAGATCTATGTTTTCAAAAAAAAACCTTCTTATTAATTAAATTCTTAAATTAAGAGTTTAAAGCAAATGAACACAACTGCTGTATTTATTAAAAATAAAAAATTAGATCCTAATTTCGAAAATCAGTTCCCAGCAAACTCTAGTCACTTGAAATAGGTAAGATAATGGTAAGTGTATAACAAGTATTTCTCTCACATTTTGGAAGAGACAGGGCAGCTCCTAATTTGTCTTCTGCATTTTTTGGGAAGTACTTAAGATACTAAAAATTAAATGAGTAGAATGGCAAATATAGGATAAAAGCAAAGTGCCAGACTGCAAACCATGAACTTATAACCATGGTTGATCAGACAGCTATAAGAATTCTATTGCATGGTGGGATGCATGAAGCAACCCAGCCAGAGGAATGGACTTAAGAAGAATTGTTTTTGATATAATAAGTGATATGTATTTTTGTGATTGCATACACTGTGTTACAGCTATCACATAATATTCTTCAAAAAGTATAGATGGTTATTTATATTGACAGAGACTGATCTTCTGCACAAAAGGTTTAGAAATACTAGTGAGCATATGCACTTGGCACACATAAACAAGTGTTTGCTTCTTATGCAAAGTCTGTAATTCCATTTGTTATTCAAAAGCAGGAAAAACCACAGTAGACTACAAGACTTAAGAAAAGAGAACTGGTCGGATTTGTGCTATATTTGGTACTTCATGACCAAATGAATAAAAACAGTTGCTCTGTGTTGTGTGGAGCAACTGAAATAGGAAAAATTGTAAATTCCCGCACATAAAATAAACAGACTTCAAATCAAATGAGAAACTGGTATGACCAACTTATGATTTGTCATCAATTATTTATTAAGGCATGTTAAATGTGGTTTGGGTAGCCAGTGAGGTGTAGTCATGATAGGAATTCATTATTCTAAAGAAAGACAAGAATTTTTAGCCATGAGCACTTGGGTAATTATAATTTTCTTGGGAAGAACACTCTGATAAAACCCAAGCATACCTTCACTCATATAGCAGATGTGCATCTTGGTCTTCATGTGAGTCCCTAACAACTGGAGTGGGTACTGTCCCTGATTCTGTTGCTGGCTTGCGGATTCTGTTCCACTAACTAGGCTAGGTTGGCTTGGCTGGTCTCAGTGGGAGAGGATGTGCCTAGTTCTTCAGTGCCTTGATGTGCTAGGGAAGGTTGGTACCCAGGGGACCCTCCATTTTCTAAAAGAAGAGGAGGGGGGAATGGGAAAGGGCTGTGTGAGGGGGGGACATGGAGGTGCAGGAGCTGCTATCAGGATATAAAGTGAGTAAATAAATAAATTAATGAAAAAACCCTATCTTCTTCACTATTACTAAAATATGTATAGTGAAACTCAAGGTGTCAAATAAACCAAATGCATCAGCTTGAGCGTATTCTGATATCTCAAGATGCTTAGCTTTAAATGTCAGAGGAACAAGGGAAAATTAAAATATTTTCTGATGATGGGGATATAAAAGTGTTGAAAATGAAGGAGAAAGTTGGTTGAAAAATATAATGATGACTAAGTACAGCTTATTGTTTTAGAATTATATTCATATTTGGATTTGAACTGAAAATAACCTCACAATGCAGACTTGAGACTAAGATGGTTGCTACATTGACTTTTGCATAATTGTTAAGAGCACAAAAACTATTTATAGACAAACCCAACCTGCACATTATGAAGTTCATTATGAAATCACTTCCTCCTCTTTCAAAAATAACAGGGGGAGATATCTTTTATGAATACAAATAGAATTTTCTTTTACAAAATAGTAAGAAATCAAATTCACCAATAAACAAAGCTGTGAAACAACAGTGTAAAATGAGATTTAACCATTTTTTGGCATAGCAGCATTACATGATCAATTAAAATATTTCCTCATAGTAACAGAATAAGAATCAAACTACACAATCCACTTAATCAGCACACAAAAATCTTGCAAAGAAATTCCATATCAGTCTACTTTTAGACAAAAGTTTTAAGCAAATCAGGATTAGAAGATAACTACAGAAATTTTGCAATTTTATGAGGTCCCATTTGTCAATTCTTGATCTTAGAGCATACGCTATTGGTGTTCTGTTCAGAAACTTTCTCCCGGTACCGATGTCCTCAAGAGTCTTCCCCAGTTTCTTTTCTATTAGCTTCAGAGTGTCTGGCTTTATGTGGAGGTCCTTGATCCATTTGGATTTGAGATTAGTACAAGGAGACAAAGATGGATCAATTTGCATTCTTCTGCATGCTGACCTCCAGTTGAACCAGCACCATTTGTTGAAAAGGCTATCTTTTTTCCATTGGATGTTTTCAGCCCCTTTGTCAAGGATCAAGTGGCCATAGGTGTGTGGGTTCATTTCTGGATCTTCAATCCTGTTCCATTGATCTGCCTGCCTGTCATTGTACCAATACCATGCAGTTTTTAACACTATTGCTCTGTAGTATTGCTTGAGGTCAGGCATACTGATTCCCCCAGAATTTCTTTTGTTGCTGAGAATAGTTTTAGCTATCCTGGGTTTTTTGTTATTCCAGATGAATTTGATAATTGCTCTTTCTAACTCTGTGAAGAATTGAGTTGGGATTTTGATGGGTGTTGCATTGAATCTGTATATTGCTTTTGGCAAAATAGCCATTTTAACTATATTGATACTGCCGATCCATGAACATGGGAGATTTTCCCATTTTTTTGAGGTCTTCTTCCATTTCCTTCTTCAGAGTCTTGAAGTTCTTGTCATACAGATCTTTCACATGTTTGGTAAGAGTCACCCCAAGGTACTTTATACTGTTTGTGGCTATTGTGAAGGGGGTCATTTCCCTAATTTCTTTCTCAGCCTGCTTATCCTTTGAGTATAGGAGGGCCACTGATTTGCTTGAGTTGATTTTATAACCTGCCACTTTGCTGAAGTTGTTTATCAGCTGTAGGAGTTCTCTAGTGGAGTTTTTTGGGTCACTTAGGTAGACTATCATGTCATCTGAAATAATGACAGTTTGACTTCTTCCTTTCCAATTTGTATCCCTTTGACCTTCTTATGTTGCCGAATTGCCTGAGCTAGTGCCTCAAGTACAATATTGAAAAGATAAGGAGAAAGGGGGTACCCCTCTCTAGTCCCTGATTTTAGTGGGATTGCTTCCAATTTCTCTCCATTTAGTTGGATGTTGGCTACCGGTTTGCTGTATATTGCTTTTACTATGTTTAGGTATGGGCCTTGAATTCCTGTTCTTTCCAAGACTTTAAGCATGAAAGGATGCTGAATTTTGTCAAATGCTTTTTCAGCATCCAATGAAATGACCATGTGGTTTTTTTTCTTTGAGTTTGTTTATGTAGTGGATTGCATTGATGGATTTCTGTATATTGAACCTTTACAGATGATACTTACAAAAGGTCTACAACTAAAAGTAGTTAATGGTGCACTGTAGAGTGCTTCCCCCCTGGGAGCACATGCTGGGCCTCCTGTGTTTTTGTTAATGGTATATCAGTAGTAACTAACTCAAAGACGAAAATTAATCAGAAATGCCAGAGAGTACAAGGAGACCGTGGTGATATGGAAGATTCTAAATCTGTGCACCAATTTATTACAACTTAAAAGGTAAGTTTAATTTATTTTGTGATATATACTCTTATGTATCCTAGTTGGGCTTTGAATTTCACTATATAGGTGATTTTTAACCTAAATTTCTGGTCATTTTGCCTCCATTTCTCAAGTTTCTAGATGAAAGCTGTGCAGTATCATACCTGGTTATAAGGTGCTGGGGTTCAAAGACTGTGTATATTTTAGGCAATCACAACTTTGTTACATCCACAGCATTTATGTAGTAATTTATCAAGTTAGTATACTAAGTTAGTAAGAAAAGTCATTTGTAACTCTATAAAATTTAAACCAGTATTTAGAGAAAGAAATTTAATTAAAGGTCCTTTTATAAATCATGGAGAGACATCTCTACTTACCAAATATTTATTATAATGTATAGTTTTACACTTAAAACTGGAAAGGAAGTAAGAAAATTGAAACGAAAAAACATATCGGTAAGTGATAAATAACATTATCAGTTATAATAATTATAAGCAACATTATTAGTTTCTTGAACAGATTTGTGAAACTAGCCCTCTCACTTGATTTCATGAGAGTGAGCGTGGAGTCAGTTTGGCTCATCATGTGAAGCAGTACACATAAACACCCTCACTATGAACCAGTAATTCCATTTCCTAGTAGATACTAAGCTGCAGGGCCTGTGTTTCACAGATTTGAACTTGCTGCTATTGTGCAGCTGAGTTCAATTATTGCTTTTCCCATACACATGAATATGGGACTATACTCTTAAAATATGGATTCTTCCTTTCATGGAAGTTGTTAATTCCTCAGCTGCGGTTAAGTGCCTTAATTCCTTTACTGATTTAAGTTTAGATATTCATTGGCACTATCTTCTGCAGGTCTTATACAAGCAACCAAGATGCTGTGAGTTTAAAAGTGTAATAGTCCTGTTCTGTCAAGAAGATACAGCTAGACAGTCCTCTCTGACTTATCAATCTTAAGAGCTTTCACATGTTCCATTCATCATTTACCTGACTCAGATGTTGAGAGAGTGAAAACAAAGTTGACAGAGAAGAAACAATAGACACTCAAGTACCAACAGACTATGGTCAGGTGGGTTTTTTGTGCTCCAAGAGAACTGTAGCAAGTATGCAAAGACTCAGAACTTCCGTCTATAAATTGTGTGCAACTAAATGGGGAGGAATCAGACTCTATTGGTTGTCTCTGAAACAGACAATTCTCAGGCTGTAAACATGAGAGAGGAAGAACCTATAGTTGCTAGGTTTTGGATATATTGATGTATCAGTTGCTCATGAACACTCATATCTGCACACATTTCCAACATTCGCAAGAAGCAAGTTGGGGTGGAAAGGTTTTATTCAGCTTACACTCTCACATTGCTGTTCATCACCAAAGGAAGTCAGGACTGGAACTCAAGCAGGTCAGGATGCAGAGGCCAGAGAGGGATGTTACCTACTGGATTAACTCCCCTGGCTTGCTCAGCTGCTTCCTTATAGAACCCAAGACTACCAGGTCAAGAATGTTCTTCCCATTCTTGATCACTAATTGAGAAAATGCCCAACAGCTAGATCTTATGGAGGAATTTCCTCAAGGGAGGCTTCCATTTCTGTGATAACTCAAGCTTTGTGTCAAGTTGACACACAAAAGCAGTCAGTGCACCCACCTATTATTCATAATTGCAATACAAATATTCCAGTAGCATTAGCCAATATAGATGTTAAATGGTAGCTTTTCCTAAAAAACATGTCTGAATAGGAAAAAAGGCAACTTGAAATCTTATAGGAAAAGAGAGGCATAAGTTTAAAAAAAAAACCTTTCTATTTTCTTTTCACTAAATAATTTATTCATTTTGCATTTCAATCTCAGTCCCAATCCCTCCTCTCCTCACTTCCTACCTTCCTACAGTTTCCCCCTACCTATCCCCTACTACTCAGAGAAAGGGAGCCACTTTCCCCCTACCCCCCACTCCCTGGGAGAAGATACCAACCTGCCCTGGGATATCCAGTCACAGCAGGGCTAAGCACATCCTCTCCCACTGAGGCCTGTCCAGACAGTCCAACTAGGGGAAGGGGATCCAATTGCTGCTAAATTAGAGATAACCCCTGATCCAGTTTTTTTGGGGACCCATGTGACAACCAAGCAACACACTTGCTACATGTATTTAGGGTGCCTAAGTCTAGACCATGCATGTTATTTGGTTGGTGGTTCAGTCTTTGAGAGCCCCTACAGGCCCAGGATAGTTGACTCTGTAGGTCTTCTTGTGGTGTCCTTCACCCCTCCAGCTTACTCAATCCTTCCTCTAACTTTTCCACAAGACTTACAGAGCTCTGCTAATATTGGGCTGTGAGTCTCTGCATCTATTTCCATTCAATGCTGGATGAAGCCTCTCAGATGACAGTTATGCTATGCTCTAGTCTGCAGGCATAGTATAATATCATTAATAGTGTTCGGGGTTAGTACTCTTCATGTGGTAGGTCTCAATTGGGGACAGTCATTGGCTGGTCATTCCTCAATCATTGTTCCATCTTTATTCCTGCATATCTTATAGGCAGGGCAAAGTTTGCATCAACAGTAGGTTGGTGTAACCCTCTCTCCACTGGAATTTCTGCCTAGTTTCAGGAGGTAGTCCTTCAGGGGGCTACATATATGTTGCTGCTAAGAGTCTCAGATAGGATCACCCCCATATCCTCCCAGGTCTCAAGCCTGTCCCCATTGGTTTTCCTTCTCTCTCTCAGACCTCTTACAGCCCGACCCTAGTTCTCCCCATCCTTGATCTCCACCCCTGTTCCCCTCCACATCCTGTCTCCTACACAATTCCCTCTGTCTATCCACTTCCAATCACTGGGGCTCTCTTTGTTACTAAGCTTCTTTAGGTCTGTGGATTGTAGCACGATTGTCCTGTGTTTATGGCTAATATATACTTATAAGTGAGGATAACCTGCATGTCTTTCTGAGTCTGGAGTCCCTCACTCAGGATGATATTTTACTGGTTTCATCCATTAGCTTGCAAATTTCATGATAGCCTTGTTTTTAATAGTGAGTAGTATTCCATAGTGTAAACATACCATATTTTCTTTACTCATTCTTCAGTTGAGGAACATCTGGATGGTTCTAGCTCCTGGCTATTATGAAGAAAACCTTATGAACATAGCTGAGCAAGTGTCCTTGTGGTATTGTGGAGCATATTTTGGGTATGTTATGCCCAGGAGTTATATAGCTGGCTCTTGAAGTAGAATTATTCTCAAATTTCTGAGGAACTGCCAGATTGATTTCCAAAGTCTTTGTACAAGTTTGCACTCCCACCAGCCATGGAAGAGTGTTCTCTTTGCTTCACATCCTTACCAGCATGTGTTGTCACTTGTGTATTTGATCTTAGCCATTCTGACTGGTGTAAAATGGAATCTCAGATTGTATTGATTTGCATTTCCTTGATGACTAAGGATGTTGAACATTTCTATAAGTGCTTCTCAGCCATTTGAGATTACTCTGTTGAAAATTCTCTGTTTAACTCTGTATCCCATGGTGTCTAATTTCTTAAGTTCCTTATATATTTTTGGATATTAGTCCTCCGTAAGATATAGGGTTGTTCAAGATTTACCCATTCAGGAAACTGTTGTTTTGTCCTATTAATGGTGTCTTTTGTTTGCCTTACAGAAGCTTTTCAGTTTCATGAGGTCTTATTCACTAAGTGTTGATCTTAGTGCCTGAACTGCTTGTATTCTCTTTAGGAAGTTGTTCCCCATGCCAATGTGTTCAAGTCAGTTCCCTACTTCTTTTCCATGAGATTTGGTGTGTCTAGTTTCATGTTGAGTTCTTTGATCCACCTGGACTTGAGTTTTGGGCAGGGTAGTAAATATGGATCTGTTTGCATTCCTTTTCATTCAGATATCCAGTTAGATGAGCATCATTTGTTAAAGATGCTTTCTTTTTATTTCATCGTATGGTTTTGACTTCTTTATCAAAAATCAAGTGTGTGTAGGTATGTGGTTTAATTTCCGGGTCATTGATCCTGTTCCATTGACAAACTTGTTTTTGTGCTAGTACTATCTAGCTTTTATTAGTATTGTTCTGTAGTAAAGCTTGAAAATATGGATGGTGATACTTCCAAAAGTTCTTTTATTGTATAGGATTGGTTTTAGTATTCTGGACTTTTGAGAAGCATAACTTTAAAGTTATAAAGATAAAAAAAATATAATTTTAGAATATCAGGGAAATGCAAATCAAAACAATTCTGAGTTTCCATTTTATACTCATTATAATGGATAAGAACAAAAACTCAGGAGATAACATTTTCTCCAAGGAGGTGGAGCAAGGAGAGCACTCCTCCATTGCCAGTAAAAGTACAAACTTGTATAACTGCATTGGAAATCAATTTGTTTGTTTCTCGGAAAATTGGGAATGATTCTACCTGAAGACTCAGCTACACTACTCCTGGGAATATGCTTTATAGATACCCAACAAGTACATATGCTCTACTATGTTCATATCAGCTTTATTCATAATAGGCAGGAACGAGAAACACCCTAGATGTTCCTGAACCCAAGAGTTTATAAAGAAAATGTTCATCTATACAATGAAGTACTATTTAACTATTAAAAATAAAGACATGAATTTTGCAGGAAAATGAATGGAACTTAAGCATATCATCCTGTATGAGTTAATCCAGTCCCAAAAGGACATTCATGATATGTACTTACTTACTTGTGGATATTAGCCACAAAATACAGGATACCCATGCTACATTCCACAGAACAAAAGAAGCTAAATAAGAAAAAAGGCACAATTGAGGATGCCTGAATCTCACTTAGAAGAGGAACTAAAATAGTCACAAGAGGCAGAGGTGGAAAGGGGAACGGGGTGATTCACTATTAGGTGTGGGAGGGACAGGAGAGATGGCCAGATGGCCCTGAGAATGAAAGAAAATATGCAACTGACAGCAGTGGGGAAATGGGGACATCTCCAGAATGAGACAAAGACCTGGCATAAGGAAGGTTCCCAAGAATCAGTGAAGGTGACCTTAGTTGTGACTCACAGCATTGGGGATATAGAACCTGAAAATTCAATTCCTGAAGCCAGGCAGGATTCCAGTGAGGTGATAGGGGCACCAACCCAACCCATAAAACTTTTAACCCCAAGTTTAACCTGTCTACAAGAAATGCAGGGACAATAGATGGAGCAGAAATTCAATGATTGGCCACCCAATAACCAGCCCAAATAGAGACCCATCCCATGCTTGCGGAGCCTAGGATGGCCTCTGAGTGGCTTTGCCCAGAAGCTGACTCATACAAATGGAGACACCCACAACCAAACCATGGATGGAGCTTGTGGACTCTTATGGAAGAACAGAAGGGAGGATTGTGGGCCTTCAATGGGATAGGAATTCCATAGGAAGACTACCAGAGTTAATTAACTTGGACCCTTGGCATTCTCAGAAACTGAACCACCAACTAAAAAACATACACAGGCTGGATCTAGATCTCTCTGCAAATATGTAGCAGACATACAGCTTGATCTTCATGTGGGTTCCAAACAACTGGAGCCAGGGCTATCCCAAAGTTTGCCTCACAGAGTTGATGTACCAGGGTCAAGGATACCCAGCCTTCCCCATGGCCCCACACCCCATTCAGAGGAAAAGGGGGTGGAGTGGGAGGAAGGATTGTAGGAAGGGCAACTGGGAGGGGATAGCTAGTGGGATGGGGCATGAATAAATAAAAACATAAATAAAAAATTAATTAATTAATTAATTAATAGAAAATAAAAAGGGCCCTATTCCTTCGGATGTGGGAGACCTCCGCCACATCTGGTATGGAAAGGACACCACTTCCTAATACACTCTAGAGGACCAACAGGCGCAAGGTATTAGAGAACCAACAGGAACAGGGTATTAGTTCGCCTATCCCCTTCTGCCCCTTCTACCCCTCCCTCCTCCCCTGTCACCGTCCCTTGCTGTCGGGTGTGGGAGACCTACTCCACATCTGACACGGAGAGGACACCACTTCCTCATACTCTCTAGAGAACCAACAGGAGCAGGGTATTAGGTAAGCATCACTGCCCAACACAGAGAGTCACAGAGCCCCTCTGCTCAGGGACTCACTACCCAGCAACCTCCAGTTTACCTATCCCCTTCCACCCTTCTACCCTTCCCTCCTCCCCTGTCACTGCCCCTTTCCATCAGATGTGGGAGACCTGCGCCACATCTGGCACAGAGAGAATACTACTTCCTGGTATTCTCTAGAGAACTGACAGGAGCAAGGTATTAGAGAACCTATAGTAGCAGGGCATTTGAGAATTGGCAGGAGCAGGACATTCGACCCTAGCCAAATCTGCCACAGGGGAGACCCCATCACCTGATACTTCCTGGACAATCAGCTGTTTTCAGGGCATTGGACAGAAAGAGAATCCCCGGAGTATAGAAACACAGGCCTGCAAGATAGAGAAGATAGTGTCAGCAAGACCAGCTAACACCAGAGATAAGGAGATAGCCAAAGGCAAACGCAAGATCATTACCACCAGAAGCCAAGGCAACATGGCACCATCAGAACCCAGCTCTCCCACAACAGCAAATCCTGCATACTCCATCACATCAGAAAAGAAAGAACCAGATTTGAAATCACATCTCATATCGCTGATGGAGGACTTCAAGAAGGACATAAATAACTCCCTTAAAGAAATACAAGAGAACATGGGTCAACAGGTAGAAGCACAAAAATTCCTTAAAAAAAGACAAGAGAATGTGGATCAAAAGGTAGAAGCCCTTAAAGAGGAAACACAAAAATCTCTTAAAGAAATATGGAAGAATATGGGTCAACAGGTTGAAGACCTTAAAGATGTAATACAAAAATCTCATAGGGAATTATGGGAGAACATGGGTCAACATGCAGAAACCCATAAAGAGGAATCACAAGCATCCCTAAAAGAAACACAGGAGAACATGGATCAACATGTAGAAGGCCTTAAAGAGGTAACACAAAAATTCCTTAAAGAATTTCAGGAAAAAACAAACAAACAAGTGAAGGAACTGAACAAAACTATCCAGGATCTAAACTTGAAATAGAATCAACAAAGAAATCACAAAGTGAGATATCTCTGAGAATAGAAAACCTTGGAAAGAATTCAGGAGTCATAGATGCAAGCATCGACAACAGAATACAGAAGATGGAAGAAAGAATCTCGGGGGCTGAAGTTTCCATAGAAATCATTGAATCAACAGTCAAAGAAAATGCAAAATGCAAAAACCTTGTAATCCAAAACATCCAGGAACTCCAGGACACAATGAGAAGAACAAACCTAAGGATTATAGGAATAGAAGACAGCGAGGATTTACATCTTAAAGGCCCAATAAATATCTTCAACAAAATTACAGAAGAAAACTTCCCTAACCTAAAGAAAGAGATGCCCATGAACATACAGGAAGCCTACAGAACTCCAAACAAATTGGACCAGAGCAGAAGCTCCTCCTGTCACATAATAATGAAAACACAAAATGCACTAAGCAAAGAAAGAAGATTAAAAGAACTGAGAGAAAAAGGTCAAGTAACATATAAAGGCAGACCTATCAGAATTACACCAGACTTCTCACAAGAGACTATGAAAGCTAGAAGAGCCTGGGCAGATATCATACAGACCCTAAGAGAACATAAATGTCAGCCCAGACTACTATACCCAGCAAAACTTTCAATTACCATAGACAGAGAAAACAAAGCATTCCATGACAAAAGCAAATTTACACAGTATCTTTCCACAAATCCAGCTCTACAAAGGATAATGGGTGGAAAATACCATCACAAGACAGTGAACCACACTGTAAAAAAAATCAATAAGGTAATCTTTCATCAAACCCAATAGAAGATAGCTACACAATCAGAATGTCACTTTTAATTAAGAAGATAACAGTAAGCAACAATCATTTTTCCTTAATATCTCTTAATATCAATGGTTTCAATTCCCCTATAAAAAGACATAGACTAACGGACCAGATATGTAAACAGGACCCAACATTTTGCGGCATACAAGAAACCCACCTCAGTGACAAAGACAGGCACTATTTAAGAGTTAAAGGATGGAAAACAGTTTTCCAAGCAAATAGTCCCAAGAAACAAGCTGGAGTAGCCATTCTTATATCAGATAAAATTGACTTTCAACCAAAAGTTGTCAAAAAAGATAAGGAGGGACACTTCATACTGGTCAAAGGAAGTCTACCAAGATGAACTCTCAATTCTGAATATCTATGCTCTGAACGCAAGTGCACCCACATTCATAAAAGAAACTTTACTAAAGCTCAAAGCACACATTGCACCCCCACAATAATAGTGGGAGACTTCAACGCCCCACTGTCAAAATGGACAAGTCATGGAACCAGAAACTAACTAGAGATACAGTGAAACTAACTGAAGTTATGGGCCAACTGGATCTAACAGATATTTATAGAACATTCCACCCTAAAGCAAATGAATATACCTTTTTCTCAGCACCTTATGATACCTTCTACAAAGTTGACCATATAATTAGTCACAAAACAGGCCTCTACAGATATAGAAATGTTCAAATTATTCCATGTATCTTATCAGATCACCACAGCATAAGACTGGTCTTAAACTCAAATAAAAGCAATGGAAAACACACATACACATGGACTTTGAACAATGCTCTTCTCAATGATAGCTTGGTCAAGGAAGAAATAAAGAAAGAAATTAAAGACTTTTTAGAATTCAAAGAAAATGAAGACACATCATACCAAAATTTATGGGACACAATGAAAGCAGTGCTAAGAGAAAAACCCATAGCTCTGTGTGCCTCCAAAAAGAGAATGGAGAGAGCTTACACTAACAGCTTGACAGTGCACTGGAAGGCTCTAGAACAAAAGGAAGCAAATACCCATAAGAGGAGGAGACAGCAGGAAATAATCAAACTTAGAGCCGAAATCAACCAAGCAGAAACAAAAAGAGCTATACAAAGAATCAACAAAACAAGGAGCTGGTTCTTTGAAAAAAACCAACAAGATAGATAAACTCTTAGCCAGACTAACCAGGGGAAACAGAGACAGTATCCAAATTAATAAAATCAGAAATGAAAAGGGAAACATAACAACAGAAACTGTAGAAATTAAAAAAATCATCAGATCCTACTACAAGAGATTATACTCAACAAAGTTTGAAAACCTGGATGAAATGGATAACTTTCTAGATACATATGAGGTGCCAATGTTAAAACAGGATCAAATAAACCATCTAAATATTCCCATAAGTCCTGAGGAAATACAAGCAGCCCTTAATAGTCTCCCGTCAAAAAAAAGCTCAGGACCAGATGGGTTTAGTGGGGAATTCTATCAGATCTTCAAAGAAGAGTTAATGCCAATACTTTTCCAACTTTTCCACGAAATAGAAACTCAAGGAACACTACCCAACTCATTCTATGAAGTTACAATCATGCTTATACCTAAACCAAACAAAGACTAAACAAAGAAGGAGAACTTCAGACCAATCTCCCTCATGAACACTGATGCAAAAATACTGAACAAAATCCTGGGCAACCAAATCCAAGAATGCCTCAGAACAATAATTCACCATGATCAGGTAGGCTTCATCCCAGGGATTCAGGGATGGTTCAATATACAGAAATCTGTCAATGTAATTCACTACAAACTAAAGGGAAAAAAAAAACACATGGTCATTTCATTAAATGTTCAAAAGGCTTTTGACAAAATTCAGCATCCCTTCATGATAAAAGTCTTGGAGAGATCGACAATCCAAGTCCCATACCTAAACATAGTGAAAGCAATATACTAGAAACTGGTAGCCAACATCAAATTAAATGGAGAGAAACTTGAGGCGACCACTAAAATCGAGGACCAGACAAGGCTACCCACTCTCTCCCTATCTATTCAATATAGTACTTGAAGTCCTAGCCAGAGCAATCAGGCAGCAAAAAGAGGTCAAAGAATACAAATTGGAAAGGAAGAAGTTAAACTATCACTATTTGCAGATGATATGACAGTATACTTAAGCGACCCTAAGACTTCCACCAAAGAACTTCTAAAGCTGTTAAACAACTTCAGCAAAGTGGCTGGATATAAAATTAACTCAATCAAATCAGTAGCCTCCTCTACTCAAAGGATAAACAAGATGAGAAAGAAATTAGGGAAATGACACCCTTCACAATAGGCCCAAATAATATTTCATTCCTAGGTGTGACCCTGACAAAGCAAGTGTGACCCTGACAAAGCAAGTGAAGGGTCTATATGACAAGAACTTTAAGCCTCTGAAGAAAGAAATTGAAGAAAATCTCAGAAGATGGAAGATCTCCCATGTTCATGGATTGGCAGAATCAATATAGTAAAAATGGCTATCTTGCCGAAAGCAATCTACAGATTCAATGCAATCCCCACAAAATTCCAATTCAATTCTTCATAGATCTAGAAAGAGCAATTCTCAAATTCATCTGGAATAACAAAAAACCCTGGATAGCAAAAACTATTTTCCACAACAAAAGATATTCTAGGGGAATCACTATCCCTCACCTCAAGCTCTACTACAGAGCAATAGTGATAAAAACTGTTTGGTATTGGTGTGCAGACAGGCAGGAAGATCAGTGGAATAGAATTGAAGACCCAGAAAAGAACCCACACATGTACAGTCACTTGATATTTGACAAAGGAGCTAAAAAAAAAAAAAATCCAGTGGAAAAACAAGCATTTTTAACAAATGGTGCTGGATCAACTGGGGGTTTGCATGCAGAAAAATGCAAATCAACCCATTCTTATCTCCTTGTACAAAGCTCAAGTCCAAGTGGATCAAAGATCTACACATAAAATCAGACACACTGAAGCTTATAGAAGAGAAAGTGGGGACAAACCTTGAACACATGGGCACAGGGGAAAGGTTTCTGAACAGAACACCAATGGCTTATGCTCTAAGAACAAGAATCGACAAAAGGCACCTCATAAAACTGCAAAGCTTCTGTAAGGCAATGGACATAGTCAATAGGACAAAACCACAACCAAGAAATTAGGAAAAAAATCTTTACCCTACATCTGATAGAGGGCTAATATCCAATGTACACAAAGAACTCAAGAAGTTAGTCTTCAGAGAATCAAATAACCCAATCAAAAATGGGGTACAGAGCTAAACAGAGAATTCTCAACTAAGAAAACTCAAATAGCTATAAAGCACCTAAAGAAATGTTCAGCATCCTTAGTTATCAGGGAAATGCAAATCAAAACAACACTGAGATTCCACCTTACACCAGTCAGAATGACTAAGATGAAAAACTCGGGACAGCAGATGCTTGAGAGGATGTGAGCGAAGAGGAACATTTCTCCATTGTTGGTGGGATTGCAAGCTGGTAAAACCACTCTGGAAATCAGTTTGGCGGTTCCTCAGAAAATTAGACATAGTACTACCAGCGGACCCAGCTATACCATTCCTGGGCATATACCCAGAAAGTGCTCCTTCATGTAATAAGGACACATGCTCCACTGCCTCATAGCTGCCTTATTTATAATAGCCAGAAGCTGGAAAGAACCCAGATGTCCCTCAACAGAGTAATGGATACAGAAACTGTGATATATATATATACATACACACAATGGAGCTATTAAAAACAATGAATTCATGAAATTCTTAGGTAAATGGATGGAACTAGAAAGTGTCATCCTGAGCGAGGTAACCCAGACACAAAAGAACGCACATGGTATGCACTCACTAATAAGCAGATGCTAGTCCAAAAGCTCAAAATAAACAATTTACAATTCACCCAGCATAGGAAGCTCAAGAAGAAGGAGGCCTTAAGTGAGGGTGCTATGGTTCCTCTGAGAAAAGGGGCAAAATACTCACAGGAGCAACAAGGGAGGCAATGTGTGGAGCAGAGTCTGAAGTAAAGGCCACCCAGTGTGTTCCCTACCTGGGTATTCATCCTATAAACCGTCACCAAACTCCGACATTATGATGAGAAGCATGTACTAAAAGGAACATGCCATGGCTGTCTCCAGAGGGGCCCTGCCAGAGCCTTACAAATACAGAGGCAGAAACTAGCAACCAACTATTGGACTAAGCTTGGGGTCCCCAATGGAGGATCTGGAGGATGGTCCAGAGGAGCTGAAGGGGTATATAGCCCCATGGGAAGAACAATGACTTTGGACACCCAGACATCCCAAGACTCACAGGGACTGAACCATCAACCAAGGGGTGCACATAGTTCCAGCCAAAAAATGTGAAAGAGGAATGCCTTGTTGGGCATCAGTGCTAGGAGTGGTCTTTGGTCTGGTAAAGGCTCAATAGAGACCCCAACAAAGGGAAATGGATGTGGGGATACTGGAGGGGAGGTGGGACTGTGTCGGGTAGAGGGACATGTACATGGAGTCAGGGGGTAGGAGGAGGGGTAGGGAATCGTTGGGGAGGGGGGCTTTTGGGAGGGAGGAACTTGGGAAAGGTTTTATTATTGGCAATGTAAATGAAGAAGATAATAAAAAAGATTTAAGAGAAAACAAAAAGGAAAATTAACAATACTTTTGAGAATATAGTCAGGTATAAAAATATTAGGGCATATAACAATTCTATTTTTATTTTTATTTCTTAGGAATCCATAAAGTGCTTATTATAGCTATTGTAATATTTTTATTCCCAACAATAAATACCAGTCAATATCAAACTTAGATAATTGATTTACTCTTTTCCTAATGTCTGTTATAATACCTGGACGAAAAAGGCATTCAGCATCTCCATAATAAATTACATAACAAAATTTCTTTCTTATAATTTATGTCAGGTTCTATGTCAGAAATTTATAACTTTTTGTTTTAATTTCAAGTACGTCTTGATACTAATTAAATGTGCTCATATGTAAGGGAGCAGATCTCTAAAATAATTTGGAATCAAATTCTACTTATAAGCTACTGTTTCTCAAATTTAGAAAGGTGACTTGAAAAATGGTTAAAATTGACTTACCAAGTTATCATCCAGGTGTATTATGACAATGAGAAGTAAATATTAAGGATATTTGTAGGAAAGTGTAATCTCAGTGTTGTTGTGATTTGCATTTCCCTGATGACTAAGGATGTTGGACATTTCTTTAGGTGCTTGTCAGCCATTCGATATTCCTCAGGTGAAAATTCTTTGTTTAGCTCTGTACCTCATTTTAAGGGGGTTATTTGGCTTTCTGGAGTCTACCTTCTTGAGTTCTTTGAATATCTTGGGTATAAGCCCTCTGTCGGATGTAGCATTGGTAAAGATATTTTCCCAATTTGTTGGTTGCTGTTTTGCCTCATACCAGTCAGAATGGCTAAGATCAAAAACTCAGGATAAAACAGGTGCTGGCTAGGATGTGGAGAAAGAGGAATACTCCTCCACTGCTGGTGGGGTTGCAAGCTGGTACTACTACTCTGGAAATCAGTTTGGTGTTTCCTCAGAAAACTGGAAATGAACTCTGGAAATCAGTCTGGTGGTTCCTCAGAAAACTGGGCACGTCACTTCCGGAGGACCCTGCTATGCCACTCCTGGGCATATACCCAGAGGATTTCCCAGCATGTAATAAGGCTACATGCTCCACTATGTTCATAGCAGCCCTATTTATAATAGCCAGAAGCTGGAAAGAACCCAGATGACCCTCAATGGAGGAATGGATACAAACATGTGGTATATATACACAATGGAGTACTATTCAGCCATTAGAAACAATGAATTCATGAAATTCTTAGACAAATGTGTGGAACTGGAGAACATCATCCTAAGTGAGGTAACCCAGTCTCAAAAGATCAATCATGGTATGCACTCACTGATAATCGGGCATTTGCCTAGAAGCTTGTAATACCCAAGATCCAATTCACATATCAAATGATGCCCAAGAAGAAGGAAGGAGTGGCCCCTGGTCCTGGAAAGGCTCAGTGCAACAGTGTAGGGGAATACCAGAACAGGGAAGTGGGAAGGGGTGGATTGGGGAACAGGGGGAGGAAAGAGGGCTTATGGGACGCTAGGGGAGGGGGGATCCAGGAAAGGAAAACTCATTTGAAATGTAAATAAAAAATATATTGAATAAAAAGAAAGGATATTTGTAGGAAAAGATACTGTGTACTTCTGTAATGGATAAACTGGAAAACTCAAAGAAACATAATTTTAAGATTATTTAGAATTGTAAATATTCATATGCAAATGAAACAAGTGATCTGGAACCATTGACTAGGATTGGTTAAAAAGACAAGAAATCTGTGAACTGAAGCTGAGAAATAATTTTGTTACATCATCTACAATTATTTTGGGATGCATCTTGTGATTCTCAGAGACACTTGTCACTTGCTCAGAACCATGATTTAAAAATATTGCTCCAATAATAGCACATTATTTGAGATAAAATACATAGGAATAACCAGACAAAACATTGCACTGTAGTGTGCTGAATAGCTGCTAGATTCTAGAGCATCTGGTTAGCATTTCTTCACAAACATTCGCTGTACTTTTTTGGAATATTTTATTCTCAAGTAATAGATGTAGCAAGTAGGACATATTTATCTTCAGTACTCAATTTAAAATATATATTTCTTTTTGTTTATAAGTTTTAATTTCTTATATTTTGCTTGCTAACGGAGGGCCTTATTTATTTAGTGTAAAATGTCCTCACAGAACCATTTTCAATAATTTAAGCAGCACTCTATAAAATCTGTGATGCTATAAAATTATTCGGGCTAACATTCTATGAAATTATTTCATAATACTCTGTTTTTATTCATAATTGCTATGCACCATTGAGGATAATTTAAATATGATTATGTTTATGTATGACACCTATACTGAATTGTTGTACATTTTTCTTTCTGAAAATGGTTGCATTACTTTAATTTTTGTTTTATGTGTAATAACTAGAATGTGCATAATATTTAGATTCTCATAGTGCTGAAATATTTATTCTTATTCAACGTGTTCTCTATAGACTGCTCTGCTCATATACGTCTCAAACGTGTCACAGCCTGTGATATGTTCCTTCTTAAAGAGAAAATCATTAAACTCTTAGACTTTTTCCTTCAATTGTCTTTCCTTCCTTTTGAAGCTTCCACATTCTTATTCTTTATTTCTCTTCCTTCCCTTTTCCTCTCTCCATCAGTTCTTGTTACTTCTTGTTATTAATTTCATCGCCATCTTCTCCATGCTACCCTTCTCTTAGCTCTCTCATCTCCCCACCAATTTTCTATTGAACCCTCCCATTTCCCTTCTTTTTTTTATTAATCCTGAATGTACAATCTGTTTGGGTCACAAGAGAGATAGAGAGAAGGTAGATCAAACGGTAGAAGGTTACAGTTAGAAAGAGGCAAGAGTCCTGTTGGGCCAGTTCTTTAACTTCCCAACTATGGCTGTTTGCACAGGTGTTTTTATTTAATGCAATAACACGAAACATTACAACAGTAGTAACAACAAATATTTGACACGCTACAACACACTGATGAGTCCGGTTCTATTTTTGTGAAGTTCATGGGGTGTTTGGATGAAAAAGGAGAACACTGGTCACCATGTCAACAGGGATATGAACATTTCAAAAAGTCTCACCCCTAGATGAAGAGCTGCAGCCAGGCAATGGCTTTGAGAGAGCCAGAATTAGTTTTTGTAAGTGATGAGCACCCTGAGAGGTCACTTTCCAAAACACATGTGCAGGAGAGCAACAGGAACTGGATTAAACAGATTTGTGTGTGTGTGTGTGTGTTTCTTTGTGTGTCTGTGTGTGTGCGTGCATGTGCGCACAAGCATGAACATTAGTCAAAGAAAAAGAATCTATAGTTTGAGAAGGAAATAAAGGAGGGCATGGGAAGATGGAAGGGGGAGTGGAAATTATGCAAATATGTACTCACATATTAAATTATCAAAATATAAAAGAAGAAATTGCCATATATAGTAGTCACTGTGATGATAATTAACCTTTCAAAACGTTTTTCCTGAGAAATCTATTGATTTTTTTTAATTGAAGTTTGTATAAGTTATTTGTTCATTTCTTCTGGAAAGTTGGTGATATTTCTGAGCTACCTATGATTTACATATATGTGTGGGAGTCACATTGTCATATTCCTTAATATCTCTATGTTGACTATTTATTTAAACATGAGATCCATGATTCTTATTTCATCCTGTCTCCATGTAGCATACCTACAGTGAACATATTTTCATTCCTCTACAAAGCATCATTTGGAAATTTTCAAATTCCTGGACCTGTATATATGTAAGTCATATACATATACACATGCATATATGTCAATGTATGCAATACAATTCTTATCTATTCAGTCTGAGGTGTAGCCTTGATATAAGCTAAAATTGAAGAACCATATAGTGCAATTACTCATGATTAATAGCCTTTATTAAGTTTATGTAGGAAACAGAAAACATACATATGTGTAACAGAAAATGTAATATCATTACAGATCTATGGGATAGGAGAATGAAAAAGAATGACCAAGGGGGGTGGAGGTGGAGAAAGGAAGAGAGACAAATCAAGGAGAAAAGAGAGAAATAAGGAAGGACAAAAAAGTCAACTGAAAGTGAAATGTGGAACAGAATTAGAGATTCTGCAACATAAAGACATCTTTGAGATAATTGAGAGACCTTTTTTGTCCTGACTACAACAGTTCCTGAAGAGTATTTGGTGCAGATACAGTCAAAAGAAGAGCATATGGAGAAATGGATGCAAAGATGAAAGTACTGATCATCATTGCAGATACTTGTTTTAAAAAAATAAAATACTTTCTGTCTCAGTGTACTCTGTTCCATAAATCTAATAATTGAATTCCTTTTCTAGACTGGATTGACTCATAAATCATAAATCAAAACCCAATAGTATTTTTAAGCGCAAATTTCTTAATTGTTTCCTTCTTTATAAAATATTCTATGATCCGCTGTGAGGTATTTTTTTTAGTTTCTTTGAAGAAAATTGGTCATATTCTCACTCCTTACTATGGTTTGGGTACGTGTTCCTGTAGGTCTGAGTGTTGACATTTTAAACTCTGTAGCATTCTTGAGAAATATTGGAACCTATAAAAGGTTAGGCCTAGTAGGAAGTCTTCAGGACACAGAAGAAATGTCCTTTATAGGGACATTTGAGCTCTGACGTCTTTTCCCTCCCCCTTCATTCTCCAATCAGATTTTAAATCCATATGCTTCTACCATGATGGGTTACCTTGCCAAACGGCCAAAGCAGTGAAGTCAATAGACCATGGACTGAACGCCCAAAATTATGTTTCTTCTTTTAAGTTTATTGTCTCAAGAGTTTCTTGAATAATATACAGCTTTTGTCTGCCTGAACAATAACACTTTGCAATTTTAAGGACTGTGGAGATTCAATATCAAGACAAATGGCATGTTTTAGTTACACAGCCTTGTGTTAATTCTGGAATATTGAACCTTTTTGACTTTCAATATTGAAAAATTTAATATATTTCTACCACTGTAAATCAGTAGTCATAGTAACAGTGGCTATTAAAGAAATACTTATAAATGACCTAGCTATATTTATCATGAAACATTGTCTCATTTAAAGATACTTTCTTTCTCAATACTTTGCCATAGGACTTAGAATTAAATTTCTTAGATATTATTATGGAGAGCCTTTATCAACTTCCCTGGATATAGAATCATTATGTAAACACATCTCTGGGTGTGTCTATGAGGGAGTTTTAAAAAACTGGGTGTAGAACTAAACAGAATTCACAACAGAGGAATCTCAAATGGGTGGGAAGCATTTAAAGAAATGTTCACAGTCCTTCGTCAACAGTGAAATGGAAATCATAACGAGATTCTACCATACACCATTCAGAATGGCTAAGATCAAAATCTCAGGTGACAGCACATGTTGGTGAGGATGTGGAGAAAGAAGAACACTCCTCCATTGCTGGTGGGATTTCAAACTGATATAACTACTCTGGAAATTAGTCTGGCGATTCCTCAGAAAGTTGGACATAGATCTACCTGAAGACCCAGCTGTATCACTCTTGGGCATATATCAAAAATTTGCCCCACCATGCCACAGGTGCACCTGTTCCACTATGTTCATTCCAATCTTATTTTAATAGCCAGAAGCTAGAAACAACCCAGATATCCCACGATGGAAGAATGGATATAGAAAATGTGGTTCATTTACACAGTAGAATACTATTTAGCTATTAAGAATGAGCAGAGTCTGAGGTAAAGACCATCCAGAGACTGCCCCACCTAGGGATCCATCCAATATACAGTTACAAAATCTAGACACTATTTTCAATGCCCACAAGTGCTTGCTGACCAGAGCCAGATATAGTTGTCACCTGGGAGGCTCTGCTAGTGCCTGACAAATAGAGGGGGACACTCTCAGTCAGTCATTGAACTGAGCACAGGGTCCCCAATGGAGGAGCTAGAGAAAGGACCCAAGGAGCTGACGGGGTTTGCATTGCCATAGGAGGAACAACAATATGAACCACCCAGTACTCCCAGAGCTCCCAGGAACAAAACCATCAAAGAGTACACATGGAGTTACCCATGTCTCCCGACACATAGGCAGCAGAGGATTGCCTTGTTGGACATCAAAGGGAGGAAAGGCTCCTGGTACTGGGTAGGCTTGATGCTGCAGTGTAGGGGAATACTAGGACAGGTAAGCAGAAGGGGGTTGATTGGGCAACAGGGGAAGGGGAGATGGATTATGGTATTTTTAGGTGGCGGGAACCAGGAAAGGGGACATTGAATTGTAAATAAAGAATATATCTTAAAAAATGAGGACATCATGAGCTTTGCAAGCAAATGAATGGAACTAGAAAATGTCATCTTGAGTGAGATAATTTAGACCCAAAATGACTTGCATGGTATGTACTCACTAATAAGTGGATATTAGCCAATAAAAGTACAGAATACCCAAGATATAGTCCACAGAACTCAAAAAGGTTAACAAGCTAAACGGCCCAAATGAGGATGCTTCAATTCCACTTGGGAGGGAGAAGAAAGCAATCACAGGAAGCAGGGAGGGAGGGACCTGGGTGGGAAAAGGGAAAGGGAGGGGAAAAGGGGAACATGATCAGGTAATGGGTGAGGAAAAGACTGAAGCCCCGAGGGCCAACAAAAAGAATGGAAACAGGCAACCTCAGTAGGTAGGACGTAGAGGGACCCTCTAGAATAGACCAGAGACCTGGGAGGTAAGAGATTCTTATGACTCAAAGGGAGGGACCCTGCATGAAATTCCCTACAGTGGGGAGAGGGAACTTGTAGAACCCACTTCCAGAAGAAAGACAGGGCATCAAGTGAGGGATGGGGTTGCCATCCTATAGTCAAAAACTCTAACCCATAATTGTTTCTGTTTGAAAGAACTGCAGGGACAAAAAAAAAGGAGAGGAGCTTGAGGGAAAGAGGTCTAGTGATAGGCCCAAGGTGGGATCCCACTCAAGCAGAGGCCCTGAGACCTGACACTATTAATGATGCTACAGACAGGAGCCTAGCATGGCTGTCTTCCGAGAGGCTCCACAAGCAGCTGACTGAGACAGATGCATACACTTACACCCAACCAATGGACAGAAGCCAGGGACCCCTGTGGTTGAATTAGGGAAAGGTTGAGGAGTTAGGTGACATCATAGGAAGACCAGCAGTCTTACCTAACCTGGACCTCTGAGATCTCTCAGGCACTGAGCCACCAACTATGCAGCATACACTAGTTGGTCTGAGGCCCAACACATATACAGAAGAGGACTACCTGGTCTGGACTTGGTGAGAGCAGATGCACCTAAGCCTTGAGAAACTGATGACCTCAGGGAATGGGGACGCCTGGCGGGGTGCAGTGTGGGAGGGTGGGACATCCTCTTGGAAACAGGGAGGAGGAACAATGGGATGAGGAACTGTTGGAGGGTGGTCCTAGATGAGGATAATGACTGGACTGTAAAAGAGAGAGGAAGAGAGAGGGAGAGAGAGAGAAAGAGAGAGAGGGAGAGAGAGGGGGAGGGGAAGGGGGAAGGGAGAGGGAGAGGGAAAGGAAGGGAAGGGAGGGGAGAGGAGAGGAGAGGAGGGGAGGGAAGGGGAGGGGAGGGGAGGGGAGGGGAGGAGAGGAGAGGGGAGGGGAGGAGAGACGAGACGAGACGAGACGAGACGAGACGAGACGAGACGAGACGAGACGAGACGAGAAGAGAAGAGAAGAGAAGAGAAGAGAAGAGAAGAGAAGAGAAGAGAAGAGAAGAGAAGAGAAGAGAAGAGAAGAGGAGAGAGGAGAGTGAGTACACTTCAGATGAAGAGAAGACCTATCCTGAACTTGGGTGGCACCACTCCATAGGCTCTGATTCAGGACTGACTAGAAGGGAGTGGTTGTTGGACTGAGCAAGTACTAGGATTCAGTTTATATTTCATTTTCCATTTTAAAAAGCCATTACACATGCATCCCATAGCATGTGTATGAGGACCAGAGGACAACTTGGAGTCAGTCACTTCCACCGTGAGTCCCAAGGCATGAAATTAGGCCTTGTCCAGCAAATCTTCTGCCTGCTGACTAAGGATAAAGTGTGAGCAACTGCCTCATACTGCTGACTCCATGACTTCTCCATCATGAGGCTCTCTATTTCCCTGAACTCGGGGTCAAAAATCTTCTTGCTTCAAGATGCATTTTTCATATATTTTGCCATGGAAATGAGAAAATTCACCGGTACAACTATTTAGTCAATAATTAACTCTTAAGAACAGTGTGTGCTTGAAGGAGCTTTGGGAATAGAGTAGAAGAATGCGAAACAAATAGACCACTTCAGTGCTCTAAAGAAGCAATACAGAAGTCTGGGGAGACTGCTCTTTGTGAGACATTCTCATGCAAGCATAAGGACACACTAGGTGCACAGCACATATATGTAACCTCATGCATAGTGGTACTCATCTGTAAAATCCATAGAGAATAGTATAGTGGAATCAGAGAGCTCCAGTCTCAGTGAGACATACCTACTCAAAAATTAAGGTAGAAAATGAGCGTAACACACAATGCCCAATCTACCAGCATGCACATGCATGTATGTATGGACATACACATAGCTACATGGACACACACACAAGAATAATGGAGACTAATTGTTGAAACTTAGGCAACTCAACAAATGACATAACTCAGAGGAAGAGATATCCTATGGTCACACTTAGATGCATAATAGAAAATACAGTGTCCAACTGGCTGCTGTGAATCATGTGGACAGTACTGAAGTAGAGGACATGCCTCATCACTTTCAAGTCTAGAGATCAAGTTTTTGATATGTGGGAGCCAGGTCCATAGAAAGTAGGAGTCAATGCCTTAGGGTGAGTTTTATAATAGAATTCTAGCTTCCAGTAGAAGTAACCACATAGCTCTCTGTCTAGGATGATTATCTTTCCAAATGTTGCTGCAGATGACACTTAATCCCTAGATCCCACAGTGAGTCCACATTTGCTCACAGGATGGAAACTAGATTTACAAAGTGAGTTATATGGTGGATTCCCAATAGGCACACCTTGAATTTTGAAGGCCTGTGGTGGCACCGTTTGCTACATTTTGTTCAAATCAATATCAGCAAATGATAAATGCAGATCTGGGTCTTACCCCATACTGATATATCAATTCTTTTCAAGACTAGGCGTATTCTTTCCCACTGAGGCCGGCGAAGGTGGCTCAGAGAAGGGAACGGGATCCACAGGCAGGCATTAGATTCAGAAACAGCCCCCACCCCAGTTGTTGTGGGACCAAAAGGAAGACCAAGATGCACATCTCCTATATCTGTGCAGAGAGGCCTAGGTCCAAGCCATGCTTCACAGTTCAGTCTCGGAATTGCCTAGAAATACCTAATGGAGCTGTGTGAACATAAATCCACTCTTGCAATGTTAAGTTCAACCACAAGATGGGGGAAGAGCTCCAAACATGGGTGTCTACAACAGGAACTTGCGTCTGAACATCAAGTTTCTATTTGCTGTTTTCATAGTTTCAGTTACACTTGTGAAATGGTAATTTCGCGCCATATTTTTACATTCTAAAGACTCTCATGATTTCCAAATTTTGAATTCTTTCCTGAAATTCTGCTTATTAAAGTCAAAGAAGCAAGAAAAGGGAACGATTGCAAAATTGATTTTTAAAACTGCAATAAAGGCAGCAATCTATCTGATTATTTCCAATTTCATAAATGAGAACAACAGTGTTGTTATTATGCTGCACAAACATAATTGTAGGAGCAATTTTCATGAAAGCAGACGAGGCTGAATTGCACAATATTTATTGAATTAGCTGCTTTGTTTTTGTGTTTCTGAATTTTCTATTACCTCATTGTTTTATAAATGCAACTACTAGAGTTTACACAGAAACATGATAAGAGATGAGATCTTAATTGCAGATCATGATTTATGTATAACAATTAGCATTTTACATAAACATTATTCATGTATATTTGCATACATATACATCTAGCAAAATAGAACTATGTTTTCTTTTCTCCACCTTTAATTTTTTTTAACTTTAACCTCAGATGTGTTTTTTTATACTAAGAAAATGGCTAAATGATGTGCCTCTGTGCGTATGTCCGTATTTAGCATTTTGTTAATAAAGCAATCTCAAAATTCAAAAAACATACAGAAATAAAACTAATTTAAATTGTTATTTTTATTATATATGCTATGAAGACATTTCCTTAATTAATTCTGTCAGTTTACATATTCCATTTAACATAGCAATGAATTATAAATCTATCTGCAGGTGTTTGAGAATCCTCTATATAGTCATATGGACAGATACCAAGTATCATTAGATGCTTGTTTCCATTACTGCTGCCTGGTTTGGAAAAAACAAGCACTGTTTACCTTGCTCAAACAAGATCAGTGAAGCCCTGGGGAAGGTAGAATTGCTCCTTGTAGAAGCTAGGTAGAGCATCAGAAGATCAACACATGCAATGAATTATTTGCTCATCTTGAGGAAAACATGCTTGGGTATATTCCTCCTGTTGATTGACTCTACAAGCCAGTGAGTGCTATTTTTTGTGATCTTTTGAATGGCTCACCATAGGGTTTAATTCTGAGTTTGCTTTCGCTCCAAAAGTTGACGAGCATGAATACATTTATTATTTGACCCTCAGCCTTGATATCTCATTAAATGTGATAGGTTTTAGCATTCAAGTTAGGCAGCACTCAGTAAAATATGTTCTGTTCTTTTTCTGTTTAATAGCACTTAAGTAGAGAATGATGGCAGTCGGGTTTTTGCATATATGATTTCATTTATACTATACATTTGCTCTTGCTATTGTGAAATTTAAAAAGGCCTCTTTACACATTAGAAATTAAAGTCATACTACATGGTCTATGTAACCTTTAACCCAGTATTTCTGAGGGTGGCCCTTAATTCTTGATGAATGGTAATATGATGATGATAAATTCAGGATTACAAACAAAAGATCTTAATGTAAGTTTCTATGTATTAGTGAAAATATAGGCCAATAATATAGGCCAGTGAATAGAGATGATTGTTGCAAAGCCCAAACACCTGTGCTAGATGTCCAGAAGCATATGGTAGCTGGAAAGCCAACATTGGCTAGGTATTCTCTGGCTTTCGCATGGGAACTCTGGGTACACACCGTTTGCTCTCCCATTGTCTCTCTGTGTCCCTGTCTCTGTTTCTCTTCCCTTCTGTCTCTCCGTCTCTCTCTCCCCCATGCATTCTTCCTCTCTCATACAAGTAAGTAAACATTTTGAGTTCTGGAGAGATGACTCACTGGATAAGAGCACTGACTACTCTTCCACAGTACCTGGGCTTGATTTCCAGAATCTGATGCCGTCTTCTGACCTTCACAGGGACTAAGGACACATGGGACAAACATCCAAAGGCACAACACTCAATTAGTAAAAATTAACAAGTAAATATTTAAATATTTAAAAATAACAGACATTTAATACTATAAGTTTAATTTGAAATGTATTGCCTAAAACCAATGAGAATTCCTATACTGTGGATGCGAGGACAGAATGTGATTTCCATTTGTAACATATTTTGGAAGTTGTTAAATTAAATACTGTAATTCATGAAAAAGAATGTAGTAGTTACAAACTATGTTTAAAACTAGTAGTCACCAATGAGTTTATATTTGAGTACTGAAGTTTAGTTACCTTTGAAGCTCATATTTATCTATGTTTTTATTTCGTGTTACAATCCACGGCACCGGCAGATAGGAGAAGAAACCCTATGAGAACAGACTCTCTGTCCCTTGAGTGGGTAGTAGGGATTACACTCAGTTCTTCAGGCTTGCCAACAAATGTCTTCACTTGCTTAGCCATCTCCTCAGCCCTGAAATTTCTCTTCATATATCTAAAATTGTATGTCACAATTGTAAAGAAAACCAACTTGAAAATCTGTTTAGAGCAACCCAGTATACACAGATATATGTAAAACAGTTTTGTTTTGAATTTTATGTTAAGTAAAGATGTTTACAAAAAAAAGAGCTAAATCTGTATTTTCTTCAGTAACATGTTTGTATGTTTAAGACTCATATTGGCACAACACATAAATAGCTGGGGAGCTGCTTAAATAACGCATTAGAATTTAATGGCACTTAAATAAAGCTCATAAATTGACTACAGATAATAGGTAGGAAGAAAGGAGAAAAGGAAGTTGTTAGTAGAAAAAAAGAAGAAAGTATAAAATTTCAAATGCCAAACATAAAATCTTTTTTATGTAGTAATTAAGGATGGGATTGTTGTAAAATGGCCACAACACAAAGGCATACTTTTAAACTTAAACTTCCTTTCTTAACTAACTTAACTGGTATATTGAACATATTTGAAAACATGCATTCTTAGGATATTAGGAGAGAGCACCATGACGTAAATGCCACATTGTGGGCACCGGGGGGCGGTGGGGGCTGTGGAACATTTATCGTATGATCATAAAAAGAGAAAACTATTAAGATATGTTCTGTGGGCACGTGGGGGAAGGGGGTACCTCAGCAGGCCCATGCAGAGGTATCCCTTCCCCTGGAGGGACCACACAGGAAGGTATAGTACAGAATAGAGTTTGTTTAGGGCAAGAGGAGGGGAGTTAAGAGAGTAGGACAGGCAAATAAAGGCAGAGAGAAGGAGAGAGTAGAGAAGTAGAGACCAGACATGTCCACGTGGAGAGAGAGAGAGAGAGAGAGAGAGAGAGAGAGAGAGAGAGAGAGAGAGAGAGAGTAAGAGAGGCAAGAGAGGGAGGAGAGGCCAAGCAGTCGCTTTTGTAGTGGTCCAGGCCTACCTGGTTGTTGCCAGGTAACCTTTGGGAAGAGCATACCTGGCTGTTTCCAGGTAACTGTGGGGGTGGAGTCCAGATTGTACCAACATTCATGCTATGCCATAACCTCCTGATTTTCTTAATTAAAGATGCTTAGGTTATTTATGGCTATTGTTTTCTTTTTGCCCTGTTCTCATTCCTGGGACTAAGGGAGCACAGAGTAAGAAGTGCTAGTCCTGTGCTTGTCACAGCAAACCCATGCTTCATTTGCAGCAAATGTTGTGAAAGACTTGTCTCAGTTTACCTTTTCTTGCTGTGACAAACACCATGACCAAACCCAACTTGTGAGGACAGGTTTTATTTCAGTTCGTAGTTGCAGTCCATCATGGAGGGAAGTCAGCATAAAAAGTCTGGCTAGGAACCTGGAGGCTGAGCCAAAGCAGATTAGCTTTACAGGGCTCCAGCTTGCTCCCCTGGCTTGCGTTGCATGCCTTCCTATGCACCCCATGACAACCAGTCCAGAACTGATTTCACCCTTGGTGGGCTGGGTTCTTTCACATCACAACATCATTCAAAAAGAAAATGCATCACAGCCTTGCAGTTAGTTCCCTAGTGCTGGATAACCCTAGCTCTTGTCAAACAGGCAAGCAAGCAAGCAAACAAACAAAAATCTAGCCAGTACAAGATATCACTGTGTCCCTTAAAGCATTTACAACTTTGGCATATTATATTCGAGAAAATGATTATAATTTTGGGATATCATATACAATAAAACAATTGTAATTTGAATATGAACTTGAAATAATGATGCTCGGAGGCTAAAGTCATCTGAAGTCACATTGAGCTTCTTCACCACCACTGTGACATTACATAATATTAATATGCTTACATAAACGATGACTAGACAAGAGGCCTCCATTCTGCCTTTTCTTAGTTTTCCCTGAGAAGATGAGACGTCCCACCCGTCTCATAGTGTAGTTCATTCAATTTCCTCTTCCCCTCTCATCTCCCATCCTGTTTATGATGAGATCTGTTTTTACAAGTGTAGTAGACAGATGCAAAATCATCCGACTCAGCAGAAACTTCATAAAGTTTTGCATTTTTCAAGAATTGAAGACATTAAAAGAGAAATTTAAGTTTTTTTTTTTTTTGTATTTTATACGTTCACAAAAAAAAAAGAGATACATCACAACATTCAAATCATACAAATCCAGGAAGTCCTGAAGGGCCAGAGTAATTAGAAAGTCACCACATTTCATTAGGATGTTAAGAAACGTAAGCAAACAAACACCCCTGGCCCCGCCCCCGACCCCACCCCCAACCCTGGCGACTCCCTTGGAGGATGCGCTGGAGCCTGTGATGCTTGCCTTGGTGTTTGTGTCTCTGCATGTTTGTCAGAATTGCTCTGCCTCCTATGTCTCTTTCTCTTTTCTTCTCTCTCCTTTACTCTCTTCTGTTCTTTTTAGAGTCAATGAGAAAACAATTAGCACCCCACCATCACACATGGAAGTTTCCCAGTCCACCCTCTTAAGTCTTTGAATAATTTTGTGATTGCCTCATTTGGATTCCTACCCTTAAAATCTTATTACTGCAGTGAACTGAAAATTAATGCTGATTAAATAACTGCCATGCGTTTTCTTGATACCTTATAAGACCATATAGAATGTCGTACATATTTCTGCAGTAAACTATCAAATCTCTCTGATAGTGTAGCATGAACAACACCCAAGCAACGTCTGGGGTTATTTCTCTTCCCACCACCAGCCTAAGGGCAGGTTACTCAACTGGCTCTACTGTAATTGTAATTGACAATACCCACCTGCTCCCATGAATTACCTTTCATTTCCTGCCGTGATGTCTGAAAGTGTCATTAAAAGTGCACTGGGAACAGAAACAATAACTGTGTGCGCCTGCCTGTGTGTACACGTAATGAGCAGTTCAAAATAACATTTGCCATGTATATATTAACATGAAGTTGGTAGCTGCAGAGGAGAATGCAGCATGGCAGATTGCTCCGAATGTGAGAATTATTGTCTTTGTTAAAGGTGCTTTCCCAGGAAACTCGAGTTGATCATCTAATTAGTGTTGCTGGGAACACAGGCGTGGGTCCAGTGAGAAGTTAGCTTAGATTCCTGGAAAACGATGACAAACTTGTGGAAAATAGCACATTAAATAGTCGGTGTTTTTTAAATGATACACATTGCATGAAAAAGCTTTATGTAATTAAAAATCGTGGGCTTGATTTTATATACTACTTTCTGTGCAGTTAACACCAGGGGCAGGAAGTTTGTGTGTGGAAGGCATGGGTCTGATTCAGGAGTGGTTTTTGTTTGTTTGTTTTGTTTTTGTCTTTTTCACAAGTTGGAGAGCACTGTGGATTTGACCTGTCTCAGCCTCTTCCTTTGTCAGAGTCCTCTTTGCAGCATCCTGGGACAAGGAAGATCATACACACTGAGAGAACTGCTAAAAGCTATGACACTGCTTCCAGCCTGTCCCATCTTTCATAGAACAAATGGTGTATCGGACCTAGCAGATACTGTACAAGCGTTTTGGTTTGGAGACTGGAGTTGAAGCTGAGAAGTTTCAGACAAAGCACTATTAATGTTTCTAAAATCCTGGCATCTCCAATTCTAAGAAGCTTATCATAAACTAAACAGTCACGTGGCAAAAAAAAAAAATCCTCTCGTTACAAGTTTTCAAATACCCTTCCTGCGCTCAGATAGTTTTAATTCTTTTTAGTCAAGTTTCTGCAGCAGGGCCTCCCTCCAAGAGCCCCAGATAGGAGCAGAAGTCTGAGCAGACACCTATTTACAGCCAAATGAGAGAGAGAGTAAAGTTTGGTCTGGGAGATTAAAGGGGTCTGATGCATGAGACAGGGTTTGATGGCTTCTTAGTGCGCAGTTCTTTCCCCCACAGTCCCATACTAGGAGGCCTGGTCTCCCTAACAGGCTGTGAGGTCGCAGAGTCCCGGGATCTGCGGTCCCAGAGAAGGAGGAGGCGCAGACACCGCAGCAGCTGCTGGGCTCCGCGAATGGAGCGTGAAGTCCGACAATGCCCATGCCGATTTTAATCTTGCTTCTGGTCCTCTGGGTTGCGGGTGGCTGAACCCATCAGAAGCCCAGTCAAGGGGCCGCCCCTCACCTCCCGGAGAGTTAATATGCAAAACAGTTACGTCAGATGTGGGGGCGGGGCACACCGGGGTTGACAGGCAGCCTGGCTCTTGCGGAGGGAGGAGGCGCGAGAATCAGCCTGGTTCAGTGACTGAGACAAACTGGACGTGAGCGGAGCTGGTGCTGTCCACAGTGAGTCGGTGCTGAAACCCGGGTGTGAGGGATCGCCTGCTTGGGCCCCTGGAGGCAACGCCCACTGGAACCCTCTGTGCCCAGTGGGACCCGCTTCACCACTGGACCCAATTTAACTTGACAAAGGAGTGCGACTCGGACGTGGGAGAGACTCTTATGTTTGCAATCTGGGCACCCACTCAGGCGTGACTTTGGAGATTTCTGTAGTTTTAACTCAAAGTATTTTGATTTTTTTTCCAACCTAAGAGGATCTTTTCATCGTTATTATTTTTCTTTTTTCTTTTTTGTACTGTGACTCATATTTCCACATCATTTAGAAATCTTTTTGGAGGACTTTTTTTTTTTACTTAAAATAAGGTAAGAATAGAATATTGTTACAAATGATTGCAAGTGGGTGAGAAATGCAGACAGCCATGGAAATATTTAAAAATAAGTTATGTTTATTTCTACAATTTGAGACAGGACCTTGGAAATAATTATAAAAATAAATAATTTGGTACAATACAAAATGCTCTTCTAATAATACTAAAGACAGTGATTCTTAAAGTGTTAAAGAAGTTGAAAGCTGTTTTTGTGAAGTTAATGTCATGATACATCTTGCTTTATCAATGTAAATATTTTAGATGAATACTTCTAGTGTGGCTTGGGTTAGTAACTGTTCAGTATCAAGCCCACAAATATGTGTATGGATGTCATAAAAATTTTCAAGTTCTTTAAAATACATTAAATCAAAAAATATTTAAAAATATATTTGGTTAACAAATGATATTTTGTGTGTCCAATACATGGATTACAAAGTACTGAGCTTGTGAGCATGGTTTGGAGGGGAGACAGGAGGGCTAGGGCTATTTCTGCCAGGCTGGCTTCATTTACATATGTTGTTGTGCTGTGGATGCAAATAAAACTAGTGAAACTCAGTCTGTGAGAATTTCACACCCAAGGTCCTATGAATTTCCAAGTTGGGGACTGCTTGTTCTGCTATTGCCTAGTAGCTGTCACCTCTTCTCACCCCCTCAGGTCAGAGGTGAATGCAAATGACATACACTGATTTAATAATATAGTATTAGCTTTGACTGCTTTGGTGATTGAGTGGAGCAGGTAATCTTGGCTTGAGAAGATGTCTTGCTATTTCATCAATTTTTAACCTCTCGCACGCTTAACAGAGAACAGTTTCTACTTGAGAGGTTTCACGTGAAGCTATTTTCCTTTTGTCATTTGGCAGTGTGATCTGAATGTGTTTTGAAAGGAGAAATCGGTATGGCTAAACACCGAACAAGACTGCTCCTCACAGTGAGCAACCACTAAAGGGTGGAAGTTACTCAGTGTTCCCATAGATCTTGCTACTGTTCATGCAGCTATTAAACAGATGAGACTTGTCTGGGAAGTGGTGTGATTCTCCATTCATGTCATTCAGTGACATTAGATGAAGGAGAAATAATACCTAGGAAAAGGCAAAGCTTGTTTTCTTACGGTTCTTGTGTTAATCAGAATAGGTTAGCTGTGATGCTGCTTCACACTTAACCATCTGAACTCACCAAAGGTATGCTGTGCACATCATCAGGGTGTAGTCAGTTAACTTCATATATTTTGGATGTTTAAATGATCTTGCACTACAGTTAGATTAGAGTTACTGGGATGAAGTTTTGGTACATACGGTTTCAAGTCATTCATCTGAGTAGAGATTTTTTCATTTTGTTTATATCTCAGCTTCTAAGGGAGGGACTGCTACAAGAAATGTGTATTGCTGCAGATTATCCCAAGCTAAAGTAAATCCTCTGAAGTTGTTACCTGTTTCCTACTTAACAAATATTCTTTGTAGAATTCATTTTAGCCATTAGATCTTGTGTTTAAGTAGTCATAAGTAATTAAAATTTTGAACAAGTAGACTAATAAATCCTCATCATCTACCACAACAGTCAGTAAGACATATGAAACAAGGCATGCCTGAGAGTTTTGATAAACAGGATTTTGTTTTATGAAACTGTTTTTCATTACTATTCATCATAGATTTTCTTTTAAAAACTAATTATAGTGGAATAAATATTTCACTTTGGAAGTTCAAGTGAAATGATGGTTGCTGCATATTTATTAATCTTGACACATTCATGCATACCTTAATTCTACAAGTGGCTTAAAAGGCAGCCACATATGAACTTTACATTTATTTCAATATTTTTGGGATACCAATGGTTTTTGTTTGCAGAAAGTTTTCTGTCATTATTCAAATGTAAAGAGACAAATATCCAGTGTTCTTACAGATGGACTTTTGTTATGAAAATGTGATATTTAAATACAAGTTAAATTATTAGTGGCAATTATACACCCTAGATCACTAATAAGTTAATTCAATGGGACAAGTCAATTTACTCAATCAGTTTTATACACATGTAGCTTTTATGTCTTAGTTATGAAGTAAGATAATTGGGTTCCCATAGTATGTCAAAAGTTTTCACTTAGAAGATCTTATTTCAATGGAGAATAAAAAACACACTATAAAGTAATAAAATTTTTAGTTTTAGAGACAGTTAGGAAACAGTCAAATATAGTAATTCATTAATTGCTCTTTCAGAAAAATCATACAATGAACATTAGTTCATTCAAGACAATCAAAAGCTGTATTTAAAATCAAACACTAGATATATTATTAAAACAATAACTTATGTCGTTATAGAAATTATGAAAGTGAACACAGCTCACTTTTAAAGTGATGACCTTTGACAGGTGTGTAATTATTGTTTTCAATATCCTAAAACACATTGAGGTAAAAATAAAATAAACTTGCTAGATGCATTTATTTTATTTTTATAAATATATGATAAGCTTCCCTCTATATATTTTGAGATTTAACATGAGGATTATATTTTCAAGGTATATTCTACACACACACACATACACACACACACACACACACATATATGCATGTGTGTGTGTGTGTGTAGGTACTGTTAGTCCTTCATATCTGGTCAAATTTCTATACTAATACTAGCACATATGATAATATAATGCTCAAAATTTTGTTGGGAACTAAAAGACTAGGAAAAACAGTTTCTATATTTACCATCATTTTGCCAGCCAGGTGGCTAATTATTCCTTCCAAACAATCTTAATCACCCTGTGACTCAGGGCCACCAATGTCCTTTGGGTATAGTTTTCTTAAGGTGACATAGAATGCCCTGTGGGAAAACACCAGTTTTCCAATTTAACCAGTATGCCTACCCTAGTAATTGATCCCTTTGTGCTTTAAATGATCTTAGTGTTTAGCAATTAATGGGGTTGTAAGGATTAAAATACTGTTTTGATAAATTCAGAGTTCCTGTGAGTTTGAACATGAATACTTTGATAGAGAAAGAATTAAACAATGTTATTGAGGGTTAGTTTTCTGAGAGATACTGTAGATATGTGTGTGTGTGTGTGCGCGTGTGTTTGCGTGTATGTGTGTGTGCGTGTGTGTGTGCGCATACTTACTTGTGTGTGTTTTATGTGTGTTTGTTTGTATCTCTTCTGGACTACTATAAGCATGCAAAGAATATGATCTGAAAGATGTGAGTTCAAGACATGCTGCTTAATACAGAAATAATATAATAGACCTAAATAAAATGTATACTTTGGGTGACAAATGTGTTTCTTAATTTCTGCCATTTTGTTTAAACTTGTTCATTTGAGGACACATTAATTTTAGGGGGGGATTCTTTTCACTTATTTTTGGATGAAAATATTTTTCAGAAGCTCTTAGAATAAATAGCAATAGAAAATTAATTCCTGTAGAAATAAGGAAAGAGAATGGAAGTACAAATAAAGAAGAAGTTATACATAAAGTCCAATAATATAAACTTCTGGTAAATAACTTGAAGCTTATTGTACATAAAAGAAATGAGTATGAAAATAAATGGTTTTATTCATATCTTCTGATAATATGTCACATACTTATAAAGGGAAATGCCGTGGCTATTCCAAAATAGAAAACATTTTTAATTCTTGTGTGTGACTGTCTCTTACATATTAGTTGGGGGAAGAAACATAGTTATCTCTGAACTTTCTCTTAAACAAAGTAATTAATATTACTTAAAGGAAGCTTTTGGTTTTAAACCATGTAAATCTATAAATAAAGTGCTTTCTTAGTGAGTTCATGGGCATGTCAGTACAAAGAATATTATTCCACCTTATAACTGGCTTATAGCATTGCCAACAATTCTAAAACATAATGCAAAAGAGTTAGAAATACTTTGTCATTGAGTTTTATTTCAATGTACTAATTGATAGTTATGGTAAGCATAATAAACAGATATCTGTTGCTTGCTATGTAGTTAATTAAGTTATACATACAATAGAAATTTAAAAATAACCACAAACCACATTCCTTATATATGATAAAATAAAATTATTTTATCTTTTCTTTTGGAGCTAGATAATTTCCAACATATTAGCTATAGTTTTTAAAACCACAAAGATCTTTTTTGTTCTGTAAGGCTATACCGTTTCCTTATACACATGAAGAAACCATTCCTTGTGTTCTGTGGTCACCTACTCTACTGAACTCTATGTTCTAATGCTACAAGCCAAGATCAGATAGAGCTGTCCCACAGAGGGGTGAGGAGGTCAACACTCCATGTTCCTAAGGCAAAGCCTCAGAGATGCTGATGGTCATTCCAATGGCTGCTCCACCATGGAATGACCTTTTGGTATTTGAAACTTTGTTTTCGGAGGCAGGATTCACTTGTTCATCTGTGCAAAGAAGTACACACGTGCACGTACACACACACACAAACACATACACACACATACACACTCACACACACAAACACTCACACACAAAAACACACACATACACTCTAACACACACAATCACTCACACATGCAATCACTCACACACACACAAACACTCATACACACACTCACACACATACACTCTCTCACACACACAATCACTCTCTCACACACAAACACACACGCACACTTTCACACACGTACACTCACACACAATCATTCACACACACACTCACACACACATACACACATTCACACACACACACACACACACACATTCGAGATAGAAACCATTCAAATTTTAATAGATATGAACTTGTTATTTATCTTAGGTCACTTTTAACTCATCTTTTCATTTAATATTTCTGTAATCTTGGTAAAGGTTGATTCTATTATCCTTTTACACATGAAACCAAGAAACTCAAATCAAACATTTCCATTATTTTTTCTGATAAAAGTTAAAGAAAAATTTCAAAAGCCAGAAAATTACCTATGAAAATACCAATATGACAGAGAGTTGTCTTTCCTTTACATCATCTGATAGCGAGCCATACACTTCTTATATGTGACTATTTACATCATAAAATATTTCTCTACCTTGTCTATGATTACTTTCATTCACTGATATGTTAGATTTTTGAAGGATGAGCAGGTTTACCATGAGCTAGGAGCTATAAAACATACCACGCTCCTGAGACCCCTGTGCATGTCTTGCTGTCTGCTGTGGTCACCTGTTCAGCTACCAGAAACATTTCTGTTTTATACTCTGTGTTACAGTGAATGCCACTCATTATTTTCTGATGTATCTTTAAATTTTAAATTATATTGAAATTATTACAAACATTCCTGTGGAGCAGGCACACTTTTGAGTGTCTAGTCCCAGAGTTCTAGCAAAAATGTTCCTCTACATATAATGCTAGTAAGTATGATGCATTGTCTGATCTCCCACTTTAAATAGCTTTAAAGTATTATTGACAGCAAATGTTTTCCATTTTTGTCTCTAACAGAAGAAGAAATTGCTGAATAAGGCAATTAGTTTCTTAAGAATCCATTACTTTTTTCCTAACTAACTAACAAAATTCAAGCACAAATGCAACAGGAAGTTCAGCTCACTTAAGCAATCTGTTTGTAGGCTATTTCTCATTTTCAAAGCTTTAGGTCAGTAGGTTGTCAAAAAATTTTAATAGTCTGCAAGGTTAGATGAAATAATCAGAATAACCTCCCCAGTCTTGAAGCAGGGTTGCAGAAAGGGAGGTCTTAGGTATGTGCAGCACCACTCAGAACCACACTCTGTCCAGGTCTGAGTGAGGTAAAGGTGCACACTGACCACTAGCTGGAGCTCTTCATTTTCAGAAGGTCAGAGGCTCAGGTGAAGAAGGCAACTCTGGTGATGTCCCCATAGCTCAGCTGCCAGGTGTGCCACAGACTTGCATCACATCCCAAGAGCATCCTCATTATGCAAGTTTATGCTCATCTTAACTAACAAATCCCAAAGCACAGTTTTAAAAAAAGTTTGTAAGGTTGTTTTCATGGAGATGTGGAGAAAGTTCTAAGTAGGAATGTGATAGACTTTTATTTGTGTGTGTGTGTGTGTGTGCTTCTCTCTTGATGTTGAATCTGCTACAAAATATCAACAATCAGGAATTTTGCCCCATTGCATCTACCAGTCCTTTGAATCAACCTTCAGCCTCCTCTGTGTGGTCATGTCAAAAAGCCCTTTCAATCCAGAATAAAACTATTGTCCTTTCATAGCTTCTTTGAAAATACATAGCTCTTACCAAGATGGCTATGTCACTAAATTGCTTGCCTTGCAATTTAAAGACCTGAGTTTGTATCCCCAGGACCAAGAAAAGTTGAGTGTGGCAGAGCATTCATACAACACCAACAGTGAGGAGATACTTACATCCATGGGGACCTGTTGGTTAGCCAGTCTAGCTAAATCAATGCGCTCAGGCTCACTGAAAGACCTAGGATCGCAAATTGATGTCAAGAGAAATTGAGGAAGATGTCATATTAATATATGTATGCACACACATATACTTAAATACACACATACTCAGATACATAAATACACACATATATCAAGCACACAAAGTGATCACATATTTATATCACTTAATGGTTGGTGGAGTTAATGCTACTTATATTGTCTATATTTTGTTCATACAAAACTGTAATAAATTTGTTAAGTGTTTTATATATGGAAGACTAGAGAAAAATTATGTTGATGATTTGGTTTGCAGATTTTTAAGTTTTTATTTTCTGTCATTTTCTTATCCTTTTCTTCGGTTGCTAACTGAAAATAACACAAAGCCTGGTTCACTGATACCTTATTCTTTGCCATGTAAATCATGAATAGCTATTAAGTTAACAGATAATAATATAAGTATGTAGCCAAAGGCAAAATGATGCCTTATGTTTCTTAGTTAGGAAAAGTAGAATAAATGTAATTTATATTTACTCTGAAGCAATTTACATTTCTAAAGACGGTATTTTAAATATATATCAGATGCATGATGACATTTTCTTTATTATTAAGTTATAGGTGGGTGAATAATTTGATTTGTTTTTTTTCCAAAGGGTCATGTAAAAATGACATTGTACTTATATATTTTGTAATTTACTTACAGTGCAAGGAATTTGACCTTGATGCAAGCTAACAGAGATTAGCTAGTACATAATTCAATTTTAAATTTTAAATAAATGGTAATTTTCTAAAGACATTTCAGATCATCTTCATTTTCTTGTAACTAAATTCAACAAACATATTGCATAGCTACTTGGCAGGTCATCTCTTAGGCGCTTGGACTGAGCATGAATGACAGAGATAGAATACTTGGTCTGATGTTTCTTTTGAAAGACAGGTTATAAGAAAATTAATAAATTCAAAATATAATTCCCCCATGTGTGTAATTGCTATGATAAAACTTATGTACAGAGAGAGGATTGCTAAAGGAAGAGGGGGTGGAGCCGAAAGGAGGTGTCACCTCAAGGGCATGTTAGTATCATTTCCAGATATCCATTAAATAATTCCTGTCCAAAGTTAACAACACTTTTATTGATTGACTTACTGATTGATGGTCTGGAGATGGAACCCAGGCCCTGTGTATAATAGTCACGTGCCTCTTACTGATTTACACCTTTAGCATTTATATTCTTTAAAATATATTTTTCTAAAATGTATTAATTTATTTTATTAATTTGACACAGAGGGAAATGACATTAATACATGTCAGGGACTTGAGGTTTTAATTATCAGGAAATCAAATTTACATTTTAAATTAATAGTAATTTAAATTCAAGATGGAATAATGTTGTATACTGGATATCTCCTTACAGAAGAACATTATAAGTAGAAGTCTTATATTTAAAAAAATGGCTCATGGCAAATTATTCTTTTCATTGTATAACCTGAACTACCTGGTTCTTCTCCAGTTACAGGGTCCTGATGGGAGATGCCAGGGGATGAGAAAGATATATAAGCTCAGGTCAGGAGGTGTTATATACTATCTTTCTTGTGTTAAGGAAGTTTATTAAGAAGCACAGCAGATTAAATATATTGTTGCAGAATAAAAAATGGCCAGTGATAGTAATGGGAAATTGTGAGATAGAAAATGTTATCTATCACTTGGGTACATATACATTTATACAAACACATACACACACATAGTAAAGCACACCTCTAGCTGTCTCACAGTCCATCTCTATAGAATATTAACTAATATGGTAGTGAGAGTGTCCCATCTGGTAGGGGGTCAAATGAAGTAAGAAGGAGAAGAAGCGTGCTGGCCCAGTGTGGGCCCTGTTTCTCTCATCTTGTGGTGACTATGGCGTGATCTTGCACCCATTTTCTTCCCTGTGGACTGAATCCTCAGAAACTGGTAGCCACCATTACAAAATGTCCTTCTGTGTATCATATATTTATCATGGTTACCAAAAATCCCAATATCCAGAAACCCTGATATTAGAAAAGGTGTTATCATTGTGACTAAATCCGACCCAGTAGGTCTTAAGCTTTATTTGCAAGAGTTTGAGTTTATGCAGGCAGGAGAAGCCACAGAAAGTTAATTAAGCACCAGTGCTTAGTGAGGAATCTGATGTGGAGCTCAGCAGACTAAACTCCAAGAGAAGTAAATACAATAAAGCTGTGCTCATGGGGCTTTTGGTGGGAGGAAGAACTCACTGAGAGTGGAGTAGAGACCATACATATTATATTCTGAAGAAGAATTTGACTGCAGTTTATTCATGTCCATAGACTTTGTATCAGGCTGAATCTAAGTTGACAGACTAGGTAATAGGGCAGAGAAAATGTCACGATTTTTGGGCTTTGGCTTAGGTTTTATGGCTGCTTTTAGATAGCTGTGCAGTGGGAGTCAGGAGCCGAAGCCAAAGAAGGAAAACTTGATGCACTTCTGATTTGATTGAAAAAGTCTGTGTAAAGGTGGGGCACAGAAAGGCACTGTTTTGTAAGAAACCAAGTGTGTTGTACTGGAACAACATGCAAGAATCCCTGAGCCTATCTTAGAAATTTGGCTAGACATCATCCTTTGCGTGATCAAGGATGTGGAAGAATAAGTCCTTTGGATCCTTTCTGAGGGTGTTTCCCAGGTTCCCTGCACATGAACCTGCCTGAGAGGTAATTTCCCCAGGATTCACAAGCAGCAGTCCAGCTCCCAAGTACTCAGAAAGGAAAGCCAGAGTCTGCAGGTGGAGCCAGCATGGGAACAGAGCAGGTAAGCTCCAAAGAGCAAAACCACAGGGGCAGAACTTTCCAGTTGTTTCAGAACTCACATCATGATACATCTGTCCCTAGTGTTGGTCACGTAGATACAAAATTTAGTATTTTCCATTCTGGATATAAGTCTTGATTTAGTCCAGTTATTCTTGGTCATCCTTTTAAGTCTCTCTTTTGTACAAGGGTACTATGCACCACTATAAGATAAAGACATAGGTTAGGATTTTTATGTTGGAACAGTATTTAAACGCTGGCGATTTATCGAGATTGCTGTATTTGTTTTGCAGTATGAAATGACTATTATTACTCTTTGTTGGGAGTGTGGGGGCAAGAACCAATATCTAGAATTTTAAATTTATTGAAACTTAAATAAAATGCTACATATAGGCTTGGGCATTGACTGCTTGTCTTCTCTTTAGTGATGAAATTTTGAAGGGGTTGGAAATGTTCCAATGTGGAACTTATCTAGAACATGTGGGTCACTGGAGTAGAGACCATACATATTATATTCTGAAGAAGAATTTGACTGCGGAGCGGTATCTGTTCTTTACTCAGTTGTGCGTGTTCTCAGACCTTCTCTCTGGCCCAAGGAAGTTAGAAGTCTCAACTGTCTGCGCCCCACAGCACAGTCACTGGTTCTGACTCAGCTAGAACCAGTAACAAAGCAAACTCCTGTGGACTGCACCTGAGACACTGAGGCCAAAAAAGTGCTTCTCATGCCTGACTTTTCTTAGATGCTCTGTTGTAGTCACAGTGGAATTTTGTGGCTTTTAAGTGAATGTCTGAAAATAAATTTGTGTTCTTCCTGAATTACATGGTGACTAGTTTACATTTTAATAGAACAGCTACATATGCTAAAACCTGTGTTCCTTCAACTACAGTGTTATTTAAAATGATCTACTATTCCAGACAGTCTGGCATTATGAGGGAGGCAGATATGTGTAGGATGCTTGGGGTTTGTTCATGCGCTTGAGAACTAGGGTTTATGTTATAGTTACTATTCAATCATGTTTCTGGATAGTAGTATAGAAGGAAATCATGTAAAACACAAAGGGACTAGCATTTAATTATTTTAAAACAATGTATAGCTTTACAAAAAATAAATGTCAAAATTAAAGGCACATTTTTTTCTATTTCTTGGCAAAATACCAAAAGTTAGTGCCTCCACAAAAGGTAAGGCTTGAAAGAACTTCCACAAATTGTGCCAAAGTTTGGCCTGAATTATTTTCTTTTGTGTGAGTTCTCATAATGCTATAATTCCTTGAGCTTAAAACCTTTAATGAAAAAAAAAAAGAAAACAAAATTCCAGAAACTTTTTTTTTTATTTTAAGTATATGCCTTTACATTTCACAAAAAAAAAAGGTTGGAAATAAACACTTTCTGAAACCATTAATTTTCTTTTGACAAGTGCCCTGTTTCTTTGTCTCCTGGGGCTGAAAGAAGGTGAAAGGCCCATTGTCTGCACATGAATAGCACAACGCAGCTGATGAAATCTGCAGACAACTGTGTGCCAGCTCTCTGTGTGAGAACCTCTCTCCGGGCTAGCACTCTCCTGGCCTTCCTGCTAATTATATATGTTTTGCTGAATGCCTCTAAATCAGTAAGGAGAGCTGAGAAGGATATTAAGGTATTTTGTTAGGAGCTTTATGGTACCACTGTGTTCTTCTTCAAAAATATCTTCAGGTATAGGCAAAAGTATTTTTTCAAGTGCAAAATAGCCCTGATGTGCTTAGCAAAAACTACCACCACTTAAGCATCTTCTGGTGCTTTAGCATTTCTTCCGATTGTCCTGTTTGGTATCACCTGTAGGAGGGCTTCATGTATGCAAAGTATGGCAAACTCACTATGGGAGACCATCCATTTTTCATCCCACGTTATAGCTCTTCTCACTGCTTGATTGTTTTTAAAATGTCTACATTTAGGGTAGGTGAGGTGAGAGTGGGACCACCCTCATAGAAGTAGGGAGGAGAGGGGTTGGGATCAGGGGTTTCAGAGGGGAAACCGGGAAGGGGGATAACATTTAAAATGAAAATAAATAAAATAACCAATAATTTTTGAAAAAAGAACTTGAAGAAATATCACTACATGAAATTAAATTCTGTGATGGCTAGAAGAGTATTACAGGCTTGGTTCTCAAAATTTGTTGCTTAGCTAGCTCAAATAGTTTGGAGATAAATATTAATTACTGTTTTACCACACTACGTTTGTAACAAAAAATGAGATAATGCTAACCCCATAAATCCTCTGAAATTGTTAAACATGTCTGATGCATTCAATACTCATCAATTTCAAGGTAGCAAATATCTCAGGTTATGCTTTATTGAGACTTTGCTGCATGTCTGTCAAGTCTCTCTCAAAATACAAAACATTTTCCATCTAAAGGCTCTTCAATTTAAAATTTATTTCTACTGGAAAATACTAAATATCTTCTCAGATTTCAGTTGAATACCTATAATACAAAATTAGCTAATATAGCATGATTTATGAAAAAATGGATCATATATAATTTTTGATCATATAATAATTTTGGATCATATAATTTTTCTTTTTTGTTTGTTAGAGGAAGGCTTAAGTATATGCCACAGATTGGCTTCAATATCACAGTGAGGTCACGTTTTCTGTGTCTCATAATCCTTCTGCCTCAGCCTCCTCATTGTTGAGGTTAAGAGAGTGTTTCAAAGTTCATCTCCTCTTATTTCTAATAATTTATTCACATAATTTTTTGTGACAGTATTAACTCCCCATATAGCATTTTATTAGATATTATTTTAGTATATTATATTTTAAATTACGTTATATTTTTCTATATAACATAAACATGACTTTTACTGAATTACTGGGTAAATATCTTATGGCTGAGATAGGGTAAATGTTGCACTATTCCTGTGACAACTTCACGCAAGCAGGCTTGACCACAATTTTCTTGCTGTTATTTTCTTGATACAGAAAATAAATTTCTGGATTTTTACCTAGATCTACTTATTCATGAATATGGTCTTATATTATTTTCTTAGGAGATGAACCACTTCTTTGTATGTTTCTCAGTCAGTTGAGGAGAAGCAGAGGTGGATTGTATAAAATCTATAATATGAACTATGAAATCATTGCAGGACTTGTCAGATAATCACTCTGCTTGAGCAAGCTAATCACACTATGAGAGATATAGGCTACCTCACCAAGGGGTCATAACTGCTGCAGACAGAAGCATACATGGACACTGAAGGTTTCAAGGGAGCCAGTGCTTTTTTGTGTTTCTATATCTAGGACTCTTAAATTTCACATGTAAGTTGAACATTTTTCTTTGATATATAATACTTTCATTAAAATCATCTTATTCAGTCTTTGTTTGGAAGCACATGGATTTCTCAAGGGTAAGGACATTTCTTCAAAATAACATATGCAAAATATTAATCTAAATAGAATATATTATTCTGATGTAATGCTATCAAATATTGTTTAATTAAAAAACATCAAGGTATTAGACAAAATAAAAATCTTTGCTATTTATCATTTTTGAAATAAATCTCACTCCCACAATTTTCTTTTTTCTTTAAAATTTTAAAAAATTTGAATTTATTTATTCACTTTATATCTTAATCGATTGAAGCTCCCCTATCTCCTCCTGGCCCACCCTCACAGTCCTTCCCTCCACCCCCAACTCCTTTTCTTTTTAGAGAAGGGGAGGCCCTCCATGGGTACCAATCTGATCTGACCCATCAATTTGTAGCAAGACTAAGTGAATACTCTCCCATGGAGACCAGACAAGGCAGCCCAGCTAGGAGAAAGATCCATAGGCAGGCAACAGAGTCAGAGACAGGGCCAGGTCCAGTTGGTAGGGGACCCACATGAAGACAAAGCTGCACACCTGCTACACTTTCTTATTTCTCATAAACATATCTGTGCCTCCAGTTTGTGATCAGGATAATTGTTATTTCTGCGTCACCTTCTTCTAGCTCTTTAATTTTTAAAACTTAGTTTTTACTGGTTCAGAGATTATAACGAAATTACATTACTTCCCCCCGCCCTCTGTATTTACCCCCTGCTTTCTTTCAAATTCATGACCTCCTTTTCTTGTTGCTGCATTAGTGTGTGTGTGTGTGTGTGTGTGTGTGTGTTCCCAAATATATAACTATAACCAGGCAGGTCTGTATAACGTTTCTTGAACGCATGTAGTTTCAGTGCTGATCATTCATTGCTGGCTAACCAGTGTTGTGCTCTTTGCAGACAGGAACTATTTCTTCAGATCTCCAAATTCCTTAGTTGCCTGAAAGTTGAGGTTTCTGAGCTTTTCCCTGTTCACATTAGCATGTCTACTAGGATCATCCTCATTTAGGTCATGTTTAGGCGACCACATCCTCATTCCTCATCAAGGAAACCTCTCTTTGTTTCAGAGTGAGCATTACAGAAAACCACAAATGTGGAGTTGAAGAACTCATTCACAACTCATACATTTATAATACAACCATGGCATCTAAGGCTCAGGGATCTTTGCAGAAGGAGGCAGAAAGACTGTAAAAGCCAGACACGAAGGAAGTTTGCTGTGAGATTATGTCCCCAAAAAAGTCAGAGAAGATACATCTATTTGTACCTCTTTTAAAGAAAATATTTGTTTAGATTTATCTATTTATTTTATGTGTGCATGTGTGTGCCCAGTGCCTATGGAAGTCAGTAGAGAGTGGTATAGACCTGGCATTGCAGATCTTTGTGAGGTATCATGTGGGATTTGGGAATAGAACCTGGGTCCTCTGGTATAGCAGGTCACATTCTTAACTGCTGAACATTTCTCCCGTCAATTCTTTCTATATTTTTAAAAAATATTATTTATATACATGCCAAATGTTGCCTCCTCCCTGCCCCACTTCACAGAGTTCCTCTCTCTTTCTCCTCTGAGAGGGTCAGGCCCTCACCCTGGTGCATCAAGTCTCTGCAGGATGAGGTACATTTCCATTTTTTAAACACTATTTTATTTTATTTATTTATTTTTGTATGGGGAAGGCTTGAACTTTTTATCTTAATGAAATGTATTAAATTATTGTAAACCCTATTCTATGGAATTTCACTGTGCAAGTCTTATTACTAAATAAATTGAATATCATATCTTTAGTATATTGCAAATATTTTATCTTTTTTTAAATTTTATTTGATATATTTTTTATTTATATTTCAAATGATTTCCCCTTTTCTGGTTCCCCACTCCCCGAAAGTCACATAAGTCCGCTTCCCTCCCTCTGTTCTCCCACCCATCCCTTCCCACTTCCCTGTTCTGGTTTTGTCTTATACTGCTACACTGGGTCTTTCCAGAACTAGGGGCCACTCCTCTGTTCTTCTTGTACCTCATTTGAAGTGTGGATTATGTTTTGCATATTCCAGTTTTCCAAGCTAATATCCACTTATTCGTGAGTGCATACCATGATTGATCTTTTGAGACTGGGTTACCTCACTTAGTATGATGTTCTCCAGCTCCATCCATTTGCCTAAGAATTTCATGAATTCATTGTTTCTAATGGCTGAATAGTACTCCATTGTGTAGATATACCACATTTTTTGCATCCATTCTTCTGTTGAGGGATACCTGTGTTCTTTCCAGCTTCTGGCTATTATAAATAGGGCTGCTATGAACATAGTGGAACATGTATCCTTATTACATGCTGGGGAATCCTCTGGGTATATGCCCAGGAGTGGTATAGCAGGATCTTTCAGAAGTGACACGCCCAGTTTTCTGAGGGACTGCCAGACTGATTTCCAGAGTGGTTGTACTAATTTGCAACCCCACCAGCAGTGGAGGAGTGTTCCTCTTTCTCCACATCCTCGCCAACATCTTCTGTCTCTTAAAAACTCAGGAGACAGCAAATATTTTATCTTATTGACAGATGTTAAAGGGAACACAATCTTAATTTGTCTCAAACATTTATCCCAGAAGGAAAAATTTCTACAGATCTTTATATGTCTTATTTATATAGACATGCATGTGTATATATGCAGATTGACTTAGTTTACAATATAAATGAAAGAAATATGGAGGAAAATTGAATCTCCATAGAATTCAATGCTCACAATTCCTTGCTATCATATAACTCATTAATGAGATATATAGTCATTTCAATTTGCAGGGCATCAGAGTTAACAATATATGGATCTCACCTTAATTTCTATACACTTTCAGATTTATGGGAAATTCTAGTCAGATAATTTCAATTACTTCATTCTTGGGGATGTTCTCATAATTACTTTAATGCTGTAGTTTTATACAAGGATGGGTAATGAATGGTGCGTGGCACAAATGAGGCGTTCTGCTTCTGACTTCACATAATAACTCCTCAAACAAGCTCAGGAAACATAACCTTAAGTGTTGTTTGTTCATTTACTGCCTTGAGATATTTATATATGTGTGTGTGTGTGTGTGTGTACATATATATAATTGTGTATTTACATATATACACAATTGCCCTACTAAGTGTGATATTTTCCCCAGTTTATGCTATGCAATCATTACAGCACTTTAAATTCATTTCAGATAAAATATGCTGCATTCCTTTGTAAAATAGTTTGACAGATCATTTCTTTGTGAAATGAAAGTTAATAATGCCCGACTCAGGTAGAGTCATAAATCACTTAGACTTAGAGAAGTTTCATATGTTGTTGTTATGAGTGGGGCCATAAAACAATTTAAGATGTTGAAATGAGCACAAATATAGTTTGTGGGATTGTGAACCATATAAATGATAATTCATTTCTGTCAATAGACACTAACTTAACTATGATTAGCCTGAAATGTATGACATTGTATTTTTATAATGTGTTATAATGTACACATAGCTTTTAAAATTATCAAGCCAGTTGGAATTTTCATGCTTGCTGTAAAGATTAGTTTGTTTTAATAGAGCTGTAAATTGCTATATGAAGACAAGAATAAATGAAAATTCTGGAATTGTGTATCTTTAGGCAAAGTTACTGAACTTCAGAGAAGGACATAGAATAACTTTAGTGAAACAATATTTGTGATGCTAAAATATAAAATGTAAAATGTTAATCTTATCTGTTTATTTTTAAAGGTTTTCTGAAATTAGTGAAATACTATGCATGTATTTATTAACTTTAGTTATTAAGATTCTTTGAAAATTGCCTGGAAATTTGCTCTATTCAAAGTCAATCATCAGACTTCATCTCAGCTAACAAAAATTATGCTAATTGATCAGGTACACAATCTAGAAGCAAGCTTTTCATTATCCTAAGTAGTACATATAATTCAAACATTACTTTTCTAAGTGTAGGTCAATGAGACATAGTTGGAAGAAGATAACAACACAGTTGAAATATTTTATTAAACTATAGAGAAGGCTTATTTCAAGGCATGATAAAGAGATAACTCTTAGATGGTAATAAAAATGTGAATCTAGTTTATATTTATCACTGATTCTCGTATTTACTTATGCATTGGTACAAATATATAATTCTGCCCTGATAAGAAATTGTACAGTCTTTATTATTAGACATGCTAAAAAATTCCTAGAGGCACATAATCTGAAATCATAATATACACACAAAATAACTGTAGGATAAAAAGAGATACAAGATAAAAATGCCAGGCAGAGTCCCTCCACCAAAAAAAAAAATAATCAGACTTATTTTGTGTTGACCATTTATTGCTGGCCATGGATTCTTTCCTTAAGAAGTGGTTTGTATACCCAGTGAGACTCTCTTGGAAAAAAAATCTATTTTTTTTCTTTTCAGAGGGGTTATTAATTGGAGACAGCTTCTGGTTTAGGGATGTAAGCCTGTGTCCACTTAAACTCTGAGCTCAGCACAGCCCCCATCAGTCTGAGACATGTGCAGTCCCTGGGTGAGCTTTTACAGTATCTCTGAGTTCGTATGTGAGTTGATCCTGGTGTGCTTAGCAAGTCTAGTGTCCTTTGTGGTCTCCATCATGTTTGACTCTTACAATATTTCTTCCCCAGCTTCTGCAGTATTCTCTAAGCCCTGAGTTGAGGAAATCGATGGAGACATATCATTGACAAATAAGTAGTTCAAAGTCTTTGCCTCCCTATGCATTGTCCAGCTGTAGATTTCTGCATTTCTTTCTATGAACTGCAAGAAGAAGCATCTCGCCCCGGATGATTGGCGAGGAACAAACTGATGTATACGTATAGCAAAATATTTTTAGAAGTCATTATATTGTGATATTTCTTTAGCAGAACATTGGCATTTGGTTTTCCCCTAGATCCATGAGCTATCTAATCTCAGGTTCTTGGCCTCCTAAGCAGTGTAAGGAATGGGTTCCATCTCTTGGAAGGGCTCTGAAATTCTACCAGATATTTGTTCACTAGTCCTTTGTGTCGCACCATTGTACTCACACATCTTGAAGGCAGGTTACCATTGTATATAGAAGGGTTAGCACCTGGGTAGATGTTTTCCTTTCTCCTTTATAACCATGTAGAGTACCTTCTAGGACCAACAACATTACTTAGTAGGGCTGAAGCTCTAGCAAGGTACCAATTTTACTTCACCATGTTCAATGTGTTATATGGGTCACTTTTTCAACTATCGTTACAAAGGTTGCCACTATCATTTTGCAGAGATCAACCAATATCCTCTAGGTAATCACCTGGGCTATTTGGGCAACTATAGATAGCTTTTTGTCCAATAATTCAGTTAGATGTAACTCATTCTTGGAATTTGAGGCTTCATTTAGTAACAAAAGATATTCTGTTGGAGCTTTATCTCCCTTACTATTGACTCATTTCATTTAGATTACCTTCATATATGTATATATCATATATGTATATATTTTTCAAAGCTTTGACTCTGATTTTCATACAACCCCTCAAAGACTCTTGGATTTTATCTGACCTCACCCCTTTGCTCCCTTTCAATAACCTTCCCTCCTTCCTTTTGACCCTCTTATTCTAGCTTCTACCCTCTACATACAACTATATAATTTATTTTCCCTTCCTATGGTATTCAAAGCCACACTGGTATTCTTTTATTTGTTCTCTGTGATTATATGATTGCTTGCTTATTGAAGATTTAACATCCAAATCCACATATAAGTAAATATAAAATATATTTGTCTTTTTTTCATTTTTCTTTTCTTTTTTTTTCTTTTCTTTTTTTGGTTCTGGCTACCTCACTCAGGATGATTTTTTTTTCTATCTCCACTTTCAAATAACATGATTTATTTTTAATTGCTGAGTAATTTTTCATTATGGCTTGCATAAGGTGATCTCAAAGTGTTTTGATCTTCATATCCAAAATGACATGGCTATCAAACATTTCTTTACATGTTCCTCAGTCATTTGTATTCCCTACCTTTAGAATATATCTGTATTTCATTTTTAAAATTGGGTTATTTGTTTTTTGATGTTGAGTTTTGATTTGCTTATATGTTATAAATTTGAATTAAAGGTGTAATTGGTATATTTCATTTTCATTATGTGGCTTGCCACATTGCCCAAATTATGTTGTTTTTCATATATAGAAGCATGTCTATTTAACAAGGTACCATTTGTTAATTGTTCTTAGTTGCATGCACTATCACTGTTCTGCCCAGAAAGTCTTCTCCTATGAGTTCAAGTCCATTATTTAATTTCATGTTCTTTATCAGAATAGGTGAATTTGGTCTTATGTTGAGATATTTGGTCTATTTGGACTTGATTTTGTGCGTGCTGATAAGGATGGATTGCAGTTGGGTTTTCTTTATTCCACTTTCATGTCTTATGCAGTTTCCTTCATTTCACTCCACTTTTTGTCTTGTATATAACATAAATGGATTCATTTATATCTTATTTAAAAACCTTAAACATATTCATATTATCTATTTTGAATTCCTTTTCTTGTGCTTCAGATATATAATATGTCATAGGATATACTCTTGTAGGTTGCTAGGCTCTAAGGGACACACATTGTTCAGATGATTGTGTTTTTATGGTAGTGTCTAGACTTCTGATTGTAATTCTGTGTTTTGATATCTGGTCTTGGCTTGGTTTAGTAGATGTTTTGTTCCTTTGTTTCTGTTGTCCTCACTCGATATTCAGAACATTATATTTCATGAGTTTCCTTCTAGAAAGTACTTCTGGATTTCTGCCCGGAATGAGCTCTGGAACAGGACTTGTTTCTAGTTATTAAGAACTACAAGTAGGAATAGGCATTGCAGAGAATTAGGGGGATTAAGATAGTAAAGATGAAGGAGGAATGCTAAATCTATCCGGATGCTTTTCCAGCCACCAAGCAAAGGCAAATGAGAGGGGAGACAGGCCCCTATAGCTGATCTTCTGCAGGTCTGGCGATGAGAACGTGGAATTGGAAATGGAGGACAGGAAGGGCAAAGCAGATTTCCTAACTGATTTTCCATCTTCAGTGGGCTTCCAGGTGTTACCTACCCTGGCTGTTGATGAGTGAGACAAAGGGATGAAGTGAGAAAGTCATTTCATATTCTTCTTATGGATTATAGCATTTGTTTTTCAATCTTATTATATTTTTGCAAATTAACTTTGTATATATTTATGGGATAAAAAGTGATGTAATTTTGCATATACTCTGTAAAGAGTAAACTAAACTAACATGTCTATTCACTCAAAATTTTGCTTATTTTTCTTGTAAGAACTTTAGAAATTTATTGCTTTGGAGATATTTAAATATATGGAGCTCAGTGGTTATTGGTGATATTCAGTATCCTATACAACTTACCTAAAATCATCAAATTTATCTCTTTTAAACCAAAGCTTTGTATTAATCATTTTTTTCTTTCAAAAGAGCCACAATGTTGTTCATGTTTAACATCTCATCATGGAAATTCTAATTGAATTTGATTCATCCTAATCATGTGCTCTGCACTCATGGGATTGTATGTAACATAGCTACTCTGAAATATTTAACTGTGATGAATATAATATAGCTCAACTAGTAAGAGAAATAAATTTCCATTTGGAATAGCTTTGTAGGAGGAAAGTTCAAATTAAATCCTCTTAGTGCATTAAAATGCAAATATAAAATGCAATCCAATTGAGTTACATCGATAATAGAACATATAACACAAATGGAAATTCTTCCCAAATGATTAAGTTATAGCTCTGTAATTCATTGAGGTGAGCATTTGAGTTTTGATCCTTTCCTGTATGCCTTAAAGTTCATTAACTTTGAGCCGCATTAGAATACACTTTGTTGATATCTCACAGACTAGGCAAATATGGGTGGGCAAATCCTTCTTACTTACCCCACAGAGACTTTGCCTGCAATCACCTAACTATAAGCCAAGTTTTAAAATTGGTTGTATTTGTTTCAGATATAATTATGGAATATTTCAAATTGTGATATTATCATTGGAAGATAATTAATTTGAACTTTCTTATGAAGTAATTTCTAGGAATTCTTAAGTCTTAGGAAGATTAAAGGTAAAAATGCCATGAGAAAAGTAGTATTACGATTCAGTTTTAAATCTTGAAAAAAAACACAACAAAGTTTAAACAAAATTCTTTAGTTTATAAATATTATAGATGCAAAAGTTTACATTGAATAGTGTGTGTGTGCGTGCATATGTATGTGTGTGTCTATGTGTGTTTGTGTTTCTGTGTGTGTGTATCTGTCTGTTTTTCTGTCTCTGTGTGTGTGTGTGTCTGTTTATATGTGTATGTATGTATGTGTGAGAGAGAGTGATAGAGAGGTTTATGTGATTATTTGGTTGTGTGAATTTAATATGACATATCATTTGATGTGTTGAAATTTGAGATTCTGAACATTAGTATTTTAACCTGTATAAAATGATAAAAAGAACAAAAATCTGGTCACCTAAAGAAGTATGTGATTGGTTTATACCAATTCCGGCCCAAGGCACAGTAAATATTGTAATAAAAGTCCAGAAAAAGTGATACACTTTGAACATTAAATTGATAATAATAGCAATTAAAGCTTCTATTAGCATGGGATATAGTCAATTGGTTGATCACTATATATATTAAAAATAGTCTTTCATGTATATATGTCTGTTTTTAATTAATTAATTTAGTTTTATAACTTGACGTTTGATGTGTTGATGTATTTTATAAAGCCAAGGTTATGTTTTTTAGAGTGTGGTATAGTGTGGTGAGAATGGGTGCCTCGGCAGGCACAAGGTAAGGCAACCTTCCTCCCTGGGATACCAGTCATATGACAGGCCTAGTATAGAAATCGAATTTAACTGGGGCCATGGGAGGAGGAGTTGAGAAGGGAGTAGAGACAGAGAAAGAGGGGGCACAGAAGGTGTGCGTGTGCATGCACTAAAGAGAGAGAGATGGAGGGAGGGAGGGAGAGAGAGAGAGAGAGAGAGAGAGAGAGAGAGAGAGAGAGAGAAAGAGAAAGAGAGAGATGTCAAAGTAAGTAGTCTGCTACAGAGTGGGAGTTGAGAACGACAGATTGAATCTAGAGGACAGAAAGGAGAGTGAAGATCTGTGGGTATCCTTCCACCTGCACTGGCCTGCTTATTGCTTAGGTAGATCTTCTGGAGTGTGTTACCAGGAATTGCTCAGTAGAACTGTGGGCTGAGATAAAGTTGTGAGTAGACGAAAAGTTGGAGAAGATCTGTGTCATCCATTGAAGATTGGGAAGCAAGAAGGGGAGGTTGCTGGAAGTGGTATGTTAGAGAAATGTGGGATAGGGAGATTGAAGTTTGATTTTTGGAGGAAGAAAGGGAGAGGTGTAGATAAGCTCATCTGATACTTTGGTCTGTGAATTCCCAGAGAATGCCTGTGGAAAATGGGCACTGGGATATATGTATGAACTGGGAAATATGGTTGGAGAAGATTTTTGTGATATCCTGAGGAAAGAGGTAGAGAAGGAGAAGCTACAGCAGATGGCTTTCTGTACAGCTGGTAGTGAGACCAGATGACTGGATTTAGGGAAAAAGAGGAAGAGGTGAGCAGCTGTAGTTAATCTTCCTGCTTCCCTGGCCAGAGTATAAGAGATGTTCCTAGGGAATGCTTTCTGGAAATGGGGACTGAAATAAAGAGATTATTGGCACAGTTTTCTTATTAAAGTTCCACTAATATTATGTTTTCATTATTTGAAAACCCAATGTGTGTCAAGACCATTATTATGTATTATATGTTTAAAAGTGCATTTAGTTATAGAGGAATTTGATGTGAATTATTGATCATTATAAAAGCTGAAGTAGAAAAGCATAAATAACATGATGACCAAATCCAATAGGTAGTAATTGGCAAAATCAAAATACTATTCAACCAAAGAATGCTTTACATACTAAAGAGGCAGAGCTTACCCTTTCGTGTTTTACCTTTTTACAAGTTTTGGAAGATCTCAACTCTTAGGAGAATATCACACCATCTATTATGGCTCAGAGTCTATTGCTTCACAGTCTGATGTCTACATATATCAAGGCTCCTGAACTTTCTGTGCCACAGATGGAGATACTTTACATCACCCCATGATACCCATCAACATTCTAGTTTCCCTCCTGATATCTCTCTTTAAAATACTTCTATATCTTGTGGCCATTCTACACTCCTAATTTTCCACTGTATGTCTCATAATGCCTACTCAGTAATCATATTAAGTTAATCTTACCATACAGGTATAATCCAAACGTTGCTCTATCACCCTCCATGCTCTTTTCCTTCAATAAGCTTCTCTTATTTCCCTAGGATTTTTTGTGTCTTTTTGCTTCAAGATCATCCTTTAGATATCAACATGATACTCTACAAAGTGTTATAAATCCTCTTGAGTCAAATACTCCTTTGCCAGCTTCTCCTGTGTCATCCTATTTTTTTTTCTTAAAAAGGTCAGGGCTGCTGTAAATATCCACACATGGGTGAAATTTTCTCTAGAATTGTTAAGAATATAACTATTCAGCCCTGCTAGACACATTAGCTTTTTAAAGAGATTACATCAAATCTCAGCTTCATGGTATTTTACATTCTGGATGGTTTTGATATGTAATTATTGGTTGTATAAAAATATCAGCTGTTTATTTTATTATGATCCATTCCCAGTGTTTATATATTCATTGGTGTACCCACTCATAGCTTGCCCTTGCTCCAGTAAACGATGTCCCATCCCTGCTCTGTCAAACTCTAAACTCAGTCACATGAAAAGGGAAGATATCGCTATAGGATGGGACTTGTTAGGAAGAGAATTATAGGGAGTAAGAAATGATAACAGGGCAGGATGGATGATGAAAGAGAATAAACTTCACTCTGTAATTCTACATAACTGTCAAACACCAAAAACCAGAAAAGTGTGGCTTTTGGAACCAGTTTTAGGTTTAAGTTATCTTTACAAAAGTTAAGTTTAGTTATGGCTTTTTAAAAAATACATCCATGGCTTTCTCAACTTTTTCACTTCCCCACCTCATATCCTTCTTGAGTGTTTTTATACTCGGCATTTTTAAAAAAGATTTATTTATTTTATATATATGAGTACACGGTAGCTATCTTAAAACACGCCAAAAGAGGGCATCAGATCTCATTACAGATGATTATGAGCCACCATGTAGTTGCCATGAATTGAACTCAGGATCTCTGGAAGAGCAGTCAGTGCTCTTAACCACTGAGGCATCTCTCCAGCCCTAAACTCAGCATTCAATTTTCAGTCATCATAAACATGTGTCTAGTATCCTCCCTTTTCCTCCTCTTTTGGGCTGCTCTTAATTCTTTGGTCACTATACCAACTGACTTCCAGATAAACAACTTACATAAAAATTAGAATCTTAGGGAGAAGGAGGAGTGGGATGAGGAACTGTGGGAGGAGCAACCAGGACAGAGGGGCAACACAATTGTAAATAAATGAATTGTAAATAAAACAAACTCACAAACACATACAACTTAGAATCTAGGAGCTAAATGCAAGAATGTTTACATCCTCTCTATGGGATTTTTATCACTTGACTTAATATATTTTCTAGTTTTGTGGGTTTTTTCTGCAAATTTAAAGGTTTCATTTTTCTTTATGGCTGGGTGATATTCTAATTGTATCCATGTGGCACATATTTATTATCCATTCATCATTTGGTGAGCATCCAGAGTGATTCTATATGTTTGCTATTGTAGAGCATGATAAATGTGAACATGAGATGCATGATAAATGTGAACAGAAAGTAGGGGATACTATTTAAAGTCTTCTGGGGATGTGCCCAGAATAGCTATAACTGGGTTCATTGTTGTGCTATTTTACTTTTTGAGAAGGCTCTGCACTGAGTTTCATAATGTGAAATGTGAACTGTGAATTCTCTTCATTTTTAGGAGATAAGCTCCTCTTCTGGTTGGTACCTCTTTTTTCTCCCAACATGAGAGTTTGGTGGAAATTCACATTTCTTTACAGCCCATTCTCTCATTGTCTGGAAATCAGACACAATTATTCTTTAGAAAATCTTAATTCTGCCAAGACAGTTAACCTGTGATTATGGACAGATTTGAATTGGGATCCCTGTAATGGGATCAGTGGCCAACAAGTAGAGCTTACTGGGAGAGCTTAATTCTCATGAACGTTTCAGCCTCATAAACCAAGGTAAATGGCTCCTGAGAATCAACATTTGGAGTTGACCTCTGACCACAGTTATGTATGTACCCACCCACACATGAACACACACGAGAGAAAAAAAGGGAGAGAGACGGAAACAGAAACAGGCAGAGACAGAGACAGTGACTGTGACAGATATTTAAAAGAAGGAAACTAAATGTAAAAAGAATGAACCAGAAAACATGTATCTTCATTTTCAAACAATGTTATGTATAGATATATTTAGAATGAAGGTGGAAATTGAAAAGAGTTTATGCTTCAATTTGATACTGTACTTGAATTTAAAAGCTGACCCTTAGCCCCATTGGCAAGATATTTACCTACGGTTTTCCATTATCTTCAGAGGAAGAGCTTTAGTAGTGTCCATCTTTTTTCCTACAAAAATGCTGTTGCAAAGAGTGTAAATTCACAAGGTACTGTGCCCTAGTTGTTCATCTCTGTAAATCAGAGACTGTCTAAAAAGACATATAGCTGTCTACTTATTAACATCATGACCTGGGACATTTCCCCTCTCTTAGAACACTGTTTTTCCTCAAGAATAATATTTCTTTTTCTTTTCCTTTTTGATTATTCTTTTTTATTGAATGTTTTCTTTATTTAAATTTTAAATGCTATCCCATTTCCTGGTTTCCTCTCAAAACCTGAAAAACCCTATCCCATCTTCCCTCCCTCTGCTTCTATGAGGGTGTTCCCCCACCATCCCACCCACTTCTTCCTCCATGCTCCGGCATTTCCCTACAATGTGGCATTGAGCCTTTACAGGAGCAAGGGCCTCTCCTCCCACTGATGCCTGACAAGGCCATCCACTTCTACATATCCAGCTGGAGCCATGGGTCCCTCCATATGTACTCTTTGATTGGTAGTTTAGTCCCTGGGAGTTCTGGGGGGATCTGGTTGGTTGATATTGTTGTTCCTCCTATGGGGGTTGCAAATCCCTTCAGCTCCTTTAGGCATTTCTCTAACTACTCAATTGGGGACCTCCTGCTAAGTCCAATGGTTGGCTGCAAGCATATGCTGCTGTATTTGTCAGGCTCTGGCAGAGCCTCTCAGAAGACAACTATATCAGGATCCTGTCAGAAAGCACATCTTGGCATCCATAACAGTGTCTGGGTTTGGTGACTGTATATGGGATGGAACCCTAAGTGGGGCAGCCTCTGGATGGCCTTTCCTTCAGTCTCTGCTCCACCGTGTCTCTGTATTTCCTCCCATGAGTATTTTGCTCCCCCTTCTAAGAAATACTGAAGTATCCACACTTTGATCTTCCTTCTTCTTGAGCTTCAGGTCTGTGGACTGTATTTTGGGTATTCCAAGGGTTTGGGCTAATATCCACTTATCAGTGAGTGCATATAATGTGTATTCTTTTGTGATTGGGTTACCATACTTAGGATGATAATTTCTAGTTCCATCCATTTGCTTAAGAATTTACTAAAGTTATTGTTTTTAATAGCTGAGTATTACTCCATTATGTAAATGTACCACATTTTCAGTGTCCATTCCTAGGTTGAAGAACATTTGGGTCCTTTCCAGCTTCTGCCTATAAATAAGGCTGCTATGAACATTGTGGAGTATGTGTCTTTTTTATAGGCTGGAGCATCTTTTGTATATATATCCAGGAGTGGTATAGCTGGTTCCTTAAGTAATACTATGTCCAATTTTCTGATTTTCAGAGTGGTTGTACGATCTTGCTATACACCAACAATGGAGGAGTATTCCTCTTTCTCCACATCTTTGGCAACATCTGCTGTCACCTGAGTTTTTGACCTTAGCTGTTCTGACTGGATTGAGGTGGAAACTCAGGGTTGTTATGATTTTCATTTCCTTGATGACTAAGGATATTGAACAATTCATTAGACGCTTTTCGGCTATTCAATATTCCTCAGTTGAAAAATCTTTCTTTAGTTCTGCACCTCATTTTTTTTAAATAGGGGCCAGGTGGTGGTGGTGCACACCTTTAATCCCAGCACTTGGGAGTCAGAGGCAGGTGGATTTCTAAGTTTGAGGCCAGCCTGGTCTACAGAGTGAGTTCCAGGACAGTTAGGGCTACACAGAGAAACCCTGTCTCGAAAAACAAAAAACAAAAAACAAAACAAAACAAAACAAAACAAAAAACAAATAAAATAGGGTTATGTGGCTCTCTGGAGTCTACCTTCTTGAGTTCTTTGTATATATTGTATATTAGTCCTCTATCAGATGGAGAATTGGTAAAGACCCTTTTCCAATCTGTTGGTTGCCATGTTGTCCTCTTGACAGTGTCCTTTGCCTTACAAAAACTTTGCAATTTTGTGAGGTCCCATTTTTCTATTGTTGATCTTAGAGCTTATGCCATTGGTATTCTCTTCAGGAAAATTTTCCCTGTGCCCACATGTTCAAGGCTTTTCCCTACATGCTCTTCTATTAGCTTCAATGTATCTGGTTTTATGTGGAGGTCCTTGATCCACTTGGATTTAAGCTTTGTACAAGGAGATAACAGTAGATAGATGTGGAAATCTCCACAAGCTGACCACCAGTTGAACCAGCACCATTTGTTGAAACTGTTGTCTTTTTTTCTCACTGAATGGTTTTAACTCCTTTGTCAAAGATCAAAGGTGTGAGGGTTCATTTCTATTCCAGTGATCTCTCTGTCTGTCTCTGTACCAATACCATTCAGTTTTTATCACTATTGCTTTGTAATATAGTTTGAGGTCAGGGGTGGTTATTTGCCCAGAAGTTCTTTTATTGTTGAGAATAGTTTTAGTTATACTAGATTTTTTGTTATTCCAAATGAGTTTGCAAATTGCTCTTTCTAACTCTATGAAAAATTGAGTTGGAATATTGATAGGGATTACATTGAATCTGTAGATTGCTTTTGGCAAGATGGCCATTTTTACTATATTAATCCTGCCTATCCACGAACGTGGGAGATCTGAGTTCTTCAATTTTTTTCTTCAGAGACTTGAAGTTCTTGTCATACAGATCGTTCACTTGATTGGTTAGGGTTACGCCAAGGCATTTGATATTATTTGTGACTATTGGTTAGGGTGTCATTTTTCAAAATTCTTTCTCAGCCTGTTTATCCTTCGAATAGAGGAAGGCTACTGATTTGTTTGAGTTAATTTTATATCCAGCCACTTTGCTGAAGTTGTTTACCAGCTGTAGGAGTTCTCTGGGAGAATTTTTAGGGTCACTTACATATACTACCATATCATTTGCAAATAGTGATATTTTGACATCTTCCTTTCCAATGTCTTTCCCCTTGACCTCCTTTTGTTGTTTAATTGCTTTGCCTAAGACGTTGAGTACTATATTGAATAGGTATGGAGAGAGTGAGCAGCTTTTTACTACTCTCTGATTTTAGTGGGATTGCTTCAAGTTTCTCTCCATTTAGTTTGATGTTGGCTACTAGTTTCCTATATATTGCTTTTACTTTGTTTAGGTTTGGCCTTCAATTTCTGATCGTTCCAAGACTTTTATCATGAGGGGGTGTTGAATTTTGTCAAATGCTTTCTCAGCATCTAATGAGATGATCATGTGATTTTTTTCTTTGAGTTTGCTTACACAGTGGATTATGTTGGTAGATTTTCTTTATATTGAACCATCCCTGCATCCCTGGGATGATTGTTTTGATCTGTTCTTGGATCAGTTTGTGAGAATTTTATTGATTATTTTTGCATAGATATTCATAAGGAAATTGGTCTAAAGTTCTCTTTATTTGTTGGGTCTGTGTGTGTTTTAGGTAACAATGTAATTGTGGCTTCACAAAACGAATAGGGTAGTGTTTCTTCTCTTTCTATTTTGTGAAATAATTTGAAGAGTATTGATATTAGTTCTTCTTTGAAGATCTGATAGAATTCTGCACTAAACCCATCTCATCCTGGGAATTTTGGTAGGGAGAAAACTGCTTTCAATTCTGATTGGAGGTGGTTGATTTTTACGTCATCATTTATTTCAAACATTGGGAAATGGAAGACATATTTAGGTTTATGTGTATTGTCAAAGTAGGTGGATGTGTGATATATTCACACATCCTCAGATAGCAGTTTTCTGAGGAAGGTTGGTATTATGAAAGAAGTCTTCATCATCATAGAATTTAGGTGGGTTCATTACTTTGATAAGCATTTATTGTAATATATGCTATTGGCAACAGAAGAGTGATTCTGACACTGGAGGTCATGCAGCTTTAATTAGCAAAGCAGTAATACAAAATGCATCTGACCAAAGAACTCTCCATTTCTACTTTCACAGTGTTGTTCCTTGGCTATCATAAGTGAAAATTTCAGTCTCTAAATTAACACACAATACTTGTACATTACAGTGACATGGGATATAACATTATACCGATGCCAAGTAAAATGTTTATGTCATATTTACCAAACCAAATATTTATGTATCCATTAAAACAATATCATTTGGAATGCTCTTGTTTTGAAAATTATACAGAACTATTTATTATCAAATACCTCTATTTCACAATAGTACACTAGAATTTCATTCTAAAATCTTTCTGTAACTTTGTGTTTACTGATCAATATTTCCTCTTCTCTGATAGACTATGCTGTCTACCATTTATTACAAACTCTTTTGTGATCATTAATTTTATATTATGAATGAGTTTGATCATGTGATAGCTATTTTTCTGTGTCTGCTATTGCATTTTCATAATTACTTAGGCTTATAGGACATGTAAATATCATCCCCACATACATTTATATAACATTTTTCATAAAACTCTAACAAATGTTAGTAATTATGCACTATGCCTTTGAATATTTGAATTTGCTTTACTGGGATCTAAATAGCTTCTGATAAGTTTGGCATTCAGGATTGAATAAATATAAATGGAGAAATGCTTGGAATATAAAACAAATAATTTCTGATAATTATTGTGAAAATATTAATGTATAGTTTTAGCAGGTTTCCTTTCTTATGTAGAACAGTCTATTTCTTAGCCTTAGTTAGTACTTACTTTATATGTCTATGTATTCATTTATATTTCAAAGTTAGATTACAAATGTATGCATATATTATGATTTATTTATATTTTTGTTAATTTTTTCCGGAATTTTATGCAATATATATTGGTTTTATTTATTCCCATCTTGCTTCCCAACTTGTCTCCGTCCATTCCCATCTCTCAAGCCATCAACTTTGTGTTCTTATTTTTTTTTTTGTTATAATAACCAATCCACTTGAATGCCGCTCATACACTTCTGGGTATAGGACCAGGCACTATAGCATGTTTGGAGCTATTCCTAATGAAAACCAATTCTCTTTTCCCCAGAAGATACCAACTCTCCACACCTTCTCAGTTGGGCTGGGTCCCATGAACCCCTATTTGTTTCAGGTAGAATGCTCAAGTAGCTACATATTTAAAAAAGTCAAGATGCTTTCAAATGCATTTAGAGGTATTTATTAAATTAGACAACAATAAATATGTAAAGCACCCATAGAAATATGATTCTGTAGAAGAGGAGGAAAGATTAGCTAAAATAGCCACATCAATAACTCCAAGCTATGTGGGAAACTGACCTCTAATTAATACGTTTTCTCATCTATGCATTTTACTCACATGTATTTGACATGTGTCTGCCTTGACAGCATAGTCTTCTTATAATACAAATAATGTTAAGTCTAAAATACCTTGTTCAAATGAGGTTTATTATATAAAATGGAGGGATGCTACTTATAGATTATAAGAATGATAATATAAAGAGTTGCAAAAAATTATTCAAATAACTACAACTAAGGAAACCTGAGCAACCCCAGTTTGAGGTCTTCATTGCTGTGATTGTTGCCATAATGTTCTAGTTACGAAGGTAATTGCCCAGATCCTCTCATTCTAGCTGACAATACACATCCATGAAGCTCAGAGCTCAGAGAAGTTTGCAAAGAGTGGGAAGTCAGGCAGTAATTTGTGAAGCTCCTACATTGGCAGATGCTAATGCTTTCAAATGTAGAATAGCTTCAATTCCCAGCAGTTTAGCAGCTACGTGATTATGTACATGAATCCTCTAGGAAATTGAGGAAACAGTAATAACAAGCCTAGTTAACAAAAGAAGAAAAACAGTGCCTGGCTCACTGTACAAGTTTCCTGTGTTAACACTGATTATAAACATTAGAGGCAACAGCGATGGTAAACATGGCCTTTCCATGAATGAGCTGTGAACATTTATAGGAAAATGATTTCATCAGCCTTGATTCTGTTCCATTAAAATGACTCCACAGGGAACAACATAAGATAATACCTTTATTTCTAGAGCTTATGAGTGGGACCACGGGATTCCAATCTGCAAGAGCCAAATGATCAAAGGTTACATCCATTTCTTCCAATGTCCTCATGTTATTAAAAGCACTCCAAAATACTATAAGCTGTTGAGGTCCTTTACAAGATAACTTTCATAAATAGATTAATACTTTGAAGTATATTTCTTGTCCTTTAATTGAAAATAGTGTGCAATTGCCAAACATCAACCAATTTGGTAAACTCTTTCTAAGATGTGAAACTCTGGTAGCAGTGATCTTACATAGTGGAAAAATTGATTACTTTGTGGTACTGAGGTCATCTCTGTCTGGGTCCTATTGTCTAAAATTATATGCTCTCAAAACTGTATGTTCTAAGAAACCACAGCCCTTGTAAATTACAGGATTCTTCTCATTGTCAACATTTAAAATGCAGCCATCTGTAGAAAAACCCTGTAAAAAAGGTAAGGGAAATATATATCAGAGATAAGAATTCTAGGCCTTAAGATATATGACAACCTTTTGTTTTGAGCCTTGTAGTTAACATTAATATACCAAAGCAATTTTACTCATCTACCTAATACAGCTAAATACTAAAGAACATGACAGGTCACTGTTTTTCAGGATTAGTCTTCTTTTTTTCCTAGTGCAAACACCAAATCTACTTTTTACTGAAGGTGGGAGGAAACAAAGAAACTCAGGGAACAACCCCTCAAAACGTAAATAAACAAGCAAGCTACTTCCAACCCCCAATAGATAATTAGAGGAGGAAGACTGAGAGAAGTCTTGGTCATGGGATTTTTTAGCAGGAGTATCAGGCTGGACCTACTTTCCTTGGAAGAGTGAAAGGGTGAGATTTTCAATCTGTACAAGGCATTACTCTGCCCTTTATCATTTTAAAGCATCTTACTTAGAAACTGGAGCAATGAAGCGTGATTTTATAGCACCAAGTGTCAAATACAGGAAGTTTTACTATATGAAGAAAACCTAACAAGGCTAAGCATAATTCAACTATTATTATTTTACCATGTGACTATTGACATTGAACTGTTCTGAGATGAGGGTATTTTAAAGCATATAGAGTTATCAATATTTATAAATCTATTTTATTTCATATTTTAAATGATCCATATAATGGCTACCACTTCTAAGAAATAAGAGGAATGTTGGAGTGAGAGGGTAAGTGAGGAAAGCAGAGCAACTGGCAGAAGCCCCAGTGAGCAAGGACATACGCTCTGTTTTATCTCATCTGAGAGATACTCTGCAGAACACCATCAACTTGACTGTAAGGGCTTAGTCTGTAAGGGGAACTTTAGATTGACTGTATGACTTTGAGAAAATCTGACCCTTTCAGCTATACTTATTCAACTGTATGCTGAAGAACAGATATTCCACGCCACTGTTTCCTGCCATTCAATCTCACCTTTAGCAAAACTGCCCTATTGCTTTCTTAACAGATTATAGAACACCTGTTTTGTTTTAAAAAATATCTTTCATTGCACTCACAGGATAGGTTAAGAGAAGTATGCTGGCTTAGCCTAGGTCAATCTGCAGATAGAGATGGGCTTCTAATTGACACTCAGACATACAAGTCCCAGTGACTGCCCTTGGATCTTTTAGTTTACTATGTCAACCCAGTCTCCCTGTCTACATAGCCATGCCAGAGAGAGTTGCACACATGGGTCCTTTTAGGATGTTCTCTATTATTCTTGTGTCCAAGTGGAGTCTTTCATCTTAATAGAAATCTTTGGGGTGATCCTTGCCCCTGCCATTTAATTTTATCTTTTCTGCATATGTTTTTTTTTCCCAAGACATGTATGAAGTGTGCTTTGTCTGCATACTTCTGAAAGGTCTCATTCTGTCCTCTTCTCTTTTCCCAGTGCTATGTCACACAGCTCTGTCGTTGCTCTTGGATGCATTCCATCTCTGCAAATCCCCTCTTCACTGTTCACATCCTGGCCTTTACTTCTTTCACTGTATGAAAATGTTTTTGCTGAGCCTGGTTGCTGATTGAACTGAACGGTCTTAGCTCAGTCCTTATTCTACCAAAAACTCTCCTTAGTATAATTTTTAATTGTTTCATTACTCTGGAAACTTTTTGTTCCCACATTCTTGTTATTCTGAGCATCTTACTCCCTCAGCCTAATCTCTGCTCTCTGAATGAACTCTCTATCCTCACACAAGGAGCAGGGCTAGAAAGACAATTCCTTAATCGGCTCAATCCAATCCATTTAAGGTCATTCTTCATTATATGCTACTTCATGAATATTTTGACAACCTTTACAACTCAATGATATCTTTTCTTGTTTTGACTAAAAATACCATTGGGGTTTCTATTATATTGACTTGGATATTCTTTTTCTATAAAATATTTTTTTTTTATCTATTTCCCCTACAAGGTACAATAGCCTTCAGTTGGAGGTCAGATACCTTTTCTTAAGAAGATGCATTTTAACCCAGTAAGATTATGTATATAATTTCAAATGAAGTCATCTTAAATATTTTAGAAGAAGGTTCAAAATCAGAAATAAATGAAATATAGATCCTAGGGCATTTGAAGAAATAGTACTTTTAAGAGCTGTGTCTTGACTGAGTATGGTACTGTATACCTGTATTTCCAGCTCTTCAGAGTCAGTAGGATAACTGCAAGTTGGAGGCCAGGTTGATCTACACAGCAAGTTCGAGGACACATGACAAGAAGGTTGACTTTCTTCTAACAAACAAACAGAACAAAACTAACCAATTACCCAACCAACCAACCAACCAACCACCAACAACCAAAGGGAAAATTCAAAATAAGAATCTGCAGTAAACATTTACCAAGTTCAAGCATTCTGGAAAGAGAATGGACAACCAGCATGAGAAGGCCTTTTGATTGCCTTTCCATTGATCATGCTCTGGTAGCTCCTTCACTGATGATAACATTTAAAGATGGATGTAGGATGGTGGGTTTGTGGAGGAGTAACTGGAAAGGTGGATATCATTTGAGATGTAAACAAATGGAATTAATAATAATAACAATAATAATAATAATAATAAATAAGACTTCCTGTACTGGCAAAAAAAAAAATCTATCTATCTATCTATCTATCTATCTATCTATCTATCTATCTATCTTTCTATCTATTATCCATCCATCCATTTATCTATTTGTGAGTAAATAATGCCATATTTTTACACTCCTATAAACTATTTTATTCTTTGGATGTTCTCCATGTGTTCTTATGTCCCCCTTTTCGTTTCTGATTTTGGTGATTTGGATGTTGATGTTTGCTTAGTTTGGCTAACTGCCTATCTTTTTGATTTTCTCAAAGAACTATCTCTGAGTATTGTTGATTCTTTGTATTGTTCTCTTTATTTATAATTTATTGATTTCAGCCCTGAGTTTGTTTTCTATCTACTCCTCTTGGATGTGTTTGCTTCTTTTTGTCCTGGAGCTTTTAGGTGGGCTTTTAAATGGCTAGTTTGAGATCTCTACAGTTTTTGTTTTGTTTTTTTTTAATGAGAACACATAGTGCTATGAGCTTTCATCTTCGGACTTCATTCATTATGCCCCATAATATTGGGTACGTTGTACCTTCATTTTCATTACAATTTAGAAAGTCTTTAATTTTTTTTCATTATGTCTTTTCCTGACCCATCAGTTCATTGACTAGAGAGCTGGTCAGTTCTCCTGAGTTTGCAGGCTTTCTTTCCATTTTTGTTGCTACTGAAATCCAGTTTAAATCCATGATGATTTGATAAGAAACAAGGTTTTCTTTTCACTCTTTTTATATCTGTTGAGGTTTGCTTTGTGACTGAGTATATGATCAATTTTGGAGAAAGTTTCATGAGGTCCTAAGAAGTTATATTCTTTTGTGCTTAGGTAAAATCTGTACATATTTGTTATGTTTATTTGATTAATAGTATCTGTTAGTTTTATTATTTCTCAGTTTAGGTTTTCTCTTGATGACTTGTCCATTGGTGAGAGTGTGGTGTTGTTGTCTCCCACCATGAATGTGTGGAGTTTAATGTGTGGCTTAAGCTTTAGTAATGTTTCTTTTAAGAGTATGGATGCCCTTGCATTTGGTGCATAGATATTCAGAATTGAGAGATCATCTTGATGAACTTTTCCTTTGATGAGTACAAAGTAATCCTCTCCTCCTTCTGCTGTTTGCAGCAGAATGATGGATCCTCCTTTTGCATCCATTATGTTGGCCTGCATCTTTTTATTAGGGAATTAAGACCATTCATGTTGAGAGAAATTAATGATCAATGATTGTTATTTTCTTTTATTTTGATGGTGGTGGTATAGTGTGTGTTTGTACATGTGTTCATTATGTACTTCCCTTCTGGTTTTGCTGGTGTGGAATTATTTATTTCCTGTGTTTTCTTGGGTTTCATTTACCTGATTAAGTTGGAGTTTCCTTCTAGTATGTTTTCTAGTATTGTGTTTGTGGACAGATATTATTTAAATATTTTTTCATAGGATATCTTCCTTTTTTTTCCCTCTGTGGTGATTGAAAGTTCTTCTGGGTTTAATAGTCTGGAATGACATCTGCAGTCTCTTAGGGCCTGCAAGGTATCTACTCAGGCCCTTCTGGCTTTTAGAGCCTCTGTTGAGAATTCATATATAATTCTAATAGGCCTTCTTTTATGTGATATATGGCCTTTCCGACTTGCACCTTTTAGCATTCTTTCTTTGTTCTTTACTTTTAGTGCTTTGATTATTGTGTGGTAGAGGATTTTCTTTTCTGGTCCGAACTATTTGGTGTTCTGAAAGCTTCTTGTATGTTTATGGGCATCTTTTTCTTTAGGTTGAGTAGTTTTCTTCTATGATTTTGTTGAAAATATTTTCTGGGCCTTGGAACTGGTTGTCTTCTTCTATTCCAATATTCTAAGGTTTGTTCTTTTCATAGTTTCCCAGATTTCTTGGATAATTTATATCAGGAACTTTTTAGATCTTAACATTTTCTTTGACTGATGTATCAATTCCTTCGTATATTCTATGCTTCATATTATCTCATCCATCTCTTTTACTTTGTTGGCGATACATGCATAGTTCCTGTTTTCTTTCTCTCTTTCTCTCTCTCTTTTTTCTTTCTCTTTCTCTTTTTTCTTTCTCTCTCTTTCTCTCTTTCTCTCTCTTTCTCTTTCTTTCTCTCTCTCTTTCTTTCTTTCTCTCTCTCTCTCTCTCTCTCTCTCTTTCTTTCTTTCTTTCTTTCTTTCTTTCTTTCTTTCTTTCTTTCTTTCTTTCTTTCTTTCTTTCTTTCTTTCTTTCTTTCTTTCTTAGGTTTTCTGTCTCCTAGATTACCCCAGTTCATGTTGTCTTTATTGCTTCTCTTTTCATTTTCAGGTTTTGTAAAGTTTTATTCATTTCATTCACCTGCTTGATTGTATTTTCCTTATTTCTTTACAGGATTTATTCACTTCCTCTTTAAATTCTCTATCATCTTTATTTGATTGCATTTAAGGTAGTCTTTTTTTTTTTTTTTTACTTCAGGTGTGTTACAATATCCAGGGCTTGATATAGTAAGATAGCTGGGTACTGGTTGTACTCTGGCTATTGTTGGTTGTCTTCTTATGCTGTCCTTTAACCATCTGATTGTCCCTGGAGTTAGTTGTGCGTTCCGGATGTTGACAGGACTCCTTTGGGAGTCAGATAGACCCTTCAGCCTGGCATCGTAGCTCAGAAACTGTCAAACTACTCACCTCTGCTGGGTGTGTCCTAGGTGAAACTGCATGCTCCTGGACTCTTGCAGGCTTCCTCAGGGATGGAGGCAGAGATGTAGACCTGAAGATGGAGCTTGGCGAAATATAACAGCTCACTTCTGCTGCCTGGGTCCCAAGTGAACCCAACAGGCAGGGGATAAGCAGGAACGGATGCAACCTGGTTGTTCCTGGTATTTATTTATATTTATTCTTCTCTCATATGTTATATCCGGGCAGCATTTTCCCCTCCCCTTTCATAGTTTCCCTGGTTAACCTCCCTTCTTTGCCAGATCCACCCCATCTCTCCCTACTCTCAGAAAAGCGCAGGCCTCCCAGGATTTTGAATAACAAACTTTGAGTAACAAGCTACAACATGTCCTGGCACATATATACCATTCCATCAAGGAAGAGAAAACTCAGTAAGAGGAAAAGAGCCCACACAGGCCAAAGAGTGTGAAACAGTCTCACTCCCACTGCTGGGAATTCCACAAAACACCAAGGTAACAATGATAGCATATATGCAGAAGACCTAAGTCAGACTCCTACAGGTTCCCTCATCTACAGTCCCCATGAATCTCTCTCAGATGATGCAGTGGACTATGTTCTTGTGGTGATGTGACATGCATTTTTCATTGTAACTAATTGCTCAGATGGTATAGACTGGATATAAAGATTTGAAAGTGAATGATATTTTTTCAGTGATGGAATTTGGGATGCACACATATTTACTACACACATACATATGTATATACACATATACATCATATATTTGTTTCTGACTTCTAACTCTGTCAATAAGAACTCTTTTTAGAATTATCTATGTTAAGTAATTTTGTCTGATGAAGTAGAAAACAAAGCCAGTATTTAGGCTATAAATTCTCCTCTTTATTTCTTATATAAACCTCAGTCAGTAGTTTGATCATTCACAAATATACTCCAGGCTTTCATGTACAATTTTAAATCCTCTAATTTGATGTAAATTAACTTCTTTCAGGTCATAAAACATATAACAGGGTAAAGATTTGAATAGGTTTGTTTCAAGTACTAGTATTTTTTTAACTTCTGGTAAAAATATACATTTTATTTATTTATTTATAAATCGGAATATTCTTTATTTACATTTCAAATGATTTCCCCTTTTCTGGCTCCCCACTCCCCGAAAGTCCCATAAGTCCTCTTCCCTCCCCCTGTTCCCGCATCTACCCCTTCCCACTTCCCTGTTCTGGTATTCCCCTATACTGCTGCACTGAATCTTTCCAGAACCTGGGGCCACTCCTCCGTTCTTCTTGGACATCATATAATATGTGGATTATGTCTTGGGTATTCCAAGTTTCTAGGCTAATATCCACTTATCAGTGAGTGCATACTATGATTTATCTTTTGAGACTGGATTACCTCACTTAGTATGATGTTCTCCAGCTCCATCCATTTGTCTAAGAATTTCATGAATTCATTGTTTCTAATGGCTGAATAGTACTCCATTGTGTAAATATACCACATTTTTTGTATTCATTCCTCCGTTGAGCGACACCTGGGTTCTTTCCAGCTTCTGGCTACAACAAATAGGGCTGCTATGAACATAGTGGAGCATGTGTCCTTATTGCATGCTGGGGAATCCTCTGGGTATATGCCCAGGAGTGGCATAGCAGGGTCCTCCGGAAGTGTCATCCCCAGATTTCTGAGGAACTGCCAGACTGATTTCCAAAGTGGTTGTACCATCTTGCAATCCCACCAGCAGTGGAGGAGTGTTCCTCTTTCTCCACATCCTCTCCAACACCTGCTGTCTCCTGAGTTTTTGACCTTAGCCATTCTGACTGTGTGAGGTGAAATCTCAGGGTTGTTTTGATTTGCATTTCCCTAATGATTAATGATGTTAAACATTTCTTAAGGTGCTTCTCAGCCCTCCAAAGTTCTTCATATGAAAATTCTTTGTTTAGCTCTATACCCCACTTTTTAATGGGGTTATTTGGTTCTTTTGGTTATACCTTCTTGAGGGGAAAAGTTCCTGAATAGAAAACCAATAACTTAGGCTCTAAGATCAAGTATAGACAAATGGAACTTCATAAAACTACAAAGTTTCTGCAAGGCAAAGGACACTGTCAACAGGACAAAACATTAATCACCGCTAAAGGATATTCACCAACCCTAAATCTGACAGAGGGCTAATATCTAATATATACAAAAATACACATTTTATATTTCATCTATGACCCCTGCCTGGAATCAAACTTTATATCTTGAGTATAGGTAAGTTTAACAAGCACTGATTATTCTTCATTGTGTTGTTCACCAAAGTCTCAATTTTGATGTAATATAAATGCCTGAGTTTGGAGAAAGGACAGTAATCTTTGGAGCAACTGGGGAGGGGAAGCTGGCAGAGAGATTCTCTGGTGGACATACACACCAGCAGTCATTTGGGTTGCACCCAGCCTATCTGATTTTCTATTGCTGTGTTTGCATTTCTGAGCTGTCCCTTGGTTTGCACCTTGTATGTCTGAGGTTCTGTTGATGCATTTGCATTTTTGGTCTCTGTTTCTCTTCTCATTGAGAAGCCCTTGCTCCTTTAGGTAATACCCACTCAATAATTGTGACATCTGGTTACTCTAATCCTATAAAATTAGTCCAATTGTTTAACCATGTTCTTTAGAACAACCAAAGTTTTGGCATGTGACAGCTCTTTCATATGGTGCTACCAGGTAGTTCATTTATAGAACTTCGGGAACTAAATCTTAGATGTCCACTCAATCTTCTGCATTTAAATTCACTTTAATATTTTCTAAGAGGTGTTAATATTTAATGTTTTATTTGCTGTGTATGCATCTGTGTTGTGGATAAGTATACAAGATCAGAGAACTTGTAGGACTCAGTTCTTTTATTCTTCCACGTGGGTTCTGGAATTGTCTTCCAGTGGGAAGGTGTAGTGATAAGCACTTCTATCCTTATTGCAAACTTTCAGGTATCTATGCTGAATAGTTTTGATGCTGTAATGGTTACTCTCTGCATTTTTCATGGTTTATGATTACACATAAGCATATTCATTATTATTATTATTAATTATTATTATTTTTTATCATATATTACATCCCAACCACAGTTTTTACTCCCTCCCTTTCTTTGCCCTCCATATCCTCCTTCCTCTCCCATTTCCTCCCTCCTTATCCACTACTCTGTTACCCTTCAGAAAAATTAGGACTCCCAGAGATATCAACCAAACATGACATATGAAGTTACAGAAGATGGCTGGTTCAGGCTCCATATTATTAGGGGTCTTAGGTAGGTTGACTCTCATAGATCGCTGAGAGTTTCCATTGCAATAGATTTCTACCTTGCTGCTGAATTGCCCTCCAATTTCAGTTGTCTCTACCAGTACTCTCTCCTCCAGTTCTCTCCCCACCTGATCTCTCCTGTTCCCATCTCCTAGTCTACCTGTAATGTCTATTCTATTTCCCGTTCACATTGAGTTCCATGTATCCCACCTTGAGTTTTTCTTGTTACATGGCCTTTGTGGGTCTGTGGATTGAAGCATGATTATCTTTTATTTAACAGCTAATATCTATTTATAAGTTAGTACAGAGTACTCATGTCTTTCTGAGTCCAGGTTATCTCACTCAGGATGATTTTGTTTCTAGTTCCATCCATTTGCCTGTTTTTTATGATGCCATTGTTTTTGACAATGGAGTAATACTCCATTATGTTAATGTGACACATTGTCTTTATCTTTTCCTTGGTTGAGAGATATCAAGGTTCTTTGTAGTTTCTGGCTTTTATAAACTAAGCTGCTCTGACATATTTGAGCAAACAAGTAAAAATTTTAATAGAATAATTCTTTTTTTAAAATTCGATATAATTTATTTACATTTCAAAAGATTTCCCTTTTCTACCCCCCCCACTCCCCGAAAGTCCCGTAAGCCCCCTTCTCTTCCCTTAGCCAGACTGACCAAAGGGCACAGAGAAAGTATCCAAATTAACAAACTTAGAAATGAAAAGGGAGATATAACAACGGAAACTGAGGAAATCCAAAAAATCATCAGATCCTACTACAAGAGCCTGTACTCAACATAACTGGAGAATCTGGAGGAAATGGACAATTTCCTTGACAGATACCAAATACCAAAATTAAATCAGGACCAACTAGACCATCTAAACAGTCCCATAATGCCTAAAGAAATAGAAGGAGTCATAGAAAGTCTTCCAACCAAAAAAAGCACAGGACCAGATGGCTTCAGTGCAGAATTCTATCAGACCTTCAAAGAAGAGTTAACACCAATACTCTTCAAACTATTCCACAAAATAGAAACAGAAGGAACACTACCCAATTCCTTCTACGAAGCCACAATTACGCTGATACCAAAGCCACAAAAAGATCCAACAAAGAAAGAGAACTTCAGACCAATTTCCCTTATGAATAATTCTTTTAATATAACATTTCCTTAGAGATTTAGTAGGGCACAGGACAAATGCATAATCATTTCCTGTTTTAAATATTTTATATCAAATTTAAATTATGAAAATATTGATAATACAAACATTTAGAAAATTAGACTCAATTGATTATTAGAAAAACACCTATTTTTGAATTTCAAAAGTAACTGGTTTTCAAATCTTTGTCAGCACAGTTACCTTGGCTAATCAGCTCCATATTTCTGAATCTTATGGATTTTTTCTTGCCAATTAACTTTATTTATGCATAAATCCACTTCTAGAGAGTCTAACATAATCAGTCATTTACCATTGCTTAAATCATTATTATATTATTTTGACTCTGTAAAGCTTGCTATACTCATGAGGCATTTTTAAATAGTTCTTGTTGGTGTATATATCACATGTGAATATAAAATAAAGTATTAAAAACACTAAATGCACTATGTATTGAGATTTTTTTATATAATATTAACTTATTGTCATTTGAAAAATAATGATGCTGTCAGGAATATAAGCTTCTGTTTGCAAAGGCCATAGGTATTTATTGCGTGTGTGCTCTTTATCAGTTATGTAAAGTGCTTGCATATTTGGACTTACTGAGCATTTCAAAAAGTAATATTCTCTATCGCTGTTACAAGTTGTAATGAATTTGGGAAGATTCCTTCCTAAAAATCATACTGACAGTGAAAACAAAGAGGAAAAGGCAGGTTAAAAACTCAATTCTCAAATCCTGAGTTTTGTTTATCACATACTCTTTGTCAAGTGCTTCAAAACAGCAGAAAACAACCATCATGTAAGCCTCAAAATGGTGTCAATTTTACAAAGTGATAAGTGCTCAGACCTGGGTGGACTGTGGATTCCTTAGAATCCCCGAATTCTATTTGTGTTCTTACTTGATTTTTTTAAAATAAAATATATGTACAGTTTTAACATGGTACTTTTTAAAAAAACAGGGCATAGTTTAAAAATGTGATTTATGTGTAACAGTATTGAATGATTTTGTTTGACTGGGCACTTTCCTTTTGCCTTCATTGCTTATGCTTCTGAACATGATATCCAAAGTTATAGGATCTAAAAATTTGTTTTATTATGCTGTTTTAGTCAGAGTATGCATCATACATTACAAAAATGGATAATTTGGTTCATATTAATTGTCAAGACAAATATGAACGTTATTTTTCTACCTTAGTCTGCTAAAACAAATCATTTAGGATGATGTTTTTTATTAAGTCATAGTCTCAATGATTTTGAAAGATTGTATAGGTATATGTTACTTCTGCTTTGCATATGTTGTATAATCTCTGAAATTCATGTTGGAGTTTCTCTCCCACTTTGAGTTGTTACAGGTTAGAAACATAACTTGGTGATGGTTGTAGAGATAGGAAGAGAAAGTTTGAGGAGTGATTAGATTTGATAAGGTCATGAGAGTGGAACACCCCCTCCCCGCACCTAGACACTGATATGATTGTAAGAAGACAGAGATCTAGGATGCAGACATGTCCTTTCTTCCACTTGTCATGTGATGTTAACTCCAGGGCTTTGCAAATAAGGAGGTCATCCTGAGATATAGACTTCAGATATGTCCCAAAATAATAGGGCAAAATGTTTATTTTCTCGATAACTAACATAATCTTTGGAATTGCATTCTTAGCAACAGAAAGTTAGAAGGTCTTTGTTTATTTTCTCGATAACTAACATAATCTTTGGAATTGCATTCTTAGCAACAGAAAGTTAGAAGGTCTTTGATATTTTCTAAACCTTAGGAACTTACTGTGTGTCTTAGGGTTTCTATTCCTGCACAAACATTATGACCAAGAAGCAAGTTGGGGAGGAAAGGGTTTATTCAGCTTACACTTCCACATTGTTGTTCATCATCAAACAAAGGAAGTCAGGACTGGAACTCAAGCAAGTCAGAAAGCAGTAGCTGATGCAGAGGCCATGGAGGGATGTTTCTTAAGGCTTGCTTCCCCTGGCTTGCTCAGCTTGCTTTCTTATAGAATCCAAGACTACCAGAGCAGAGATGGCACCACCCACAAGGGGCCCTCCCCACTTGATCACTAATTGAGAAAATGCCCCACAGTTGGTTCTCATGGAGGCACTGCCCCAACTGAAGTTCTTTTCTCTGTGATAACTCCAGCTTGTGTCAAGTTGACACACAAAACCAGCCAGTACTGTTTTAAGTATAAAATCAGAGGGTTTTTTTCTGTATTATTTTGTAAATAACATTATAGCTTCCAAAGTCTTATTCTATAAGTATAGAAATTGTTAAAACTTGAAGCATAAATTATATCAAGTAAATTACCACATTATGTACAAAGGGTCACACTTGTGGTAAGTTCTTTTTATCAACAAACATGTGGATTAATTAAACATAAAAGTTTATAATCTTGAATGAAGGACTATAGTAAAACTAAATCTGAATCTGCCACATATCACCATCCATTGTTCAAAATTTTGACTGTGCATATCACTTTTTTAAAAGGTGGTAATTTGTAAATACTTTATAATAAATAATGGAATACACTGTTAGGAAGATCAGGATAAATAAAATACTAGTGTATCTGCTTATCTTATCCTGGCAATTTTCTCTCTCTGCTATTTCATTGGGATAATTCTTTATGATGTTTATATAGACTGTATCTTCATCTATTAGAGCTTCTAACATGGAGAGATTAGAAAAGACGTAATATTACTTTTGAGGCATGTAAAATTCAATGTCAAGAACAATCAGAGTTCTGTGATGTTTCACTTTCTGGTTTATAGAAGATGGCTTCAAATCATTTTCACATGTAAAATGAAGAAGGGTGTCCTGAATCTTAGTCATAAGAGCTTCAGTCTCATTCTGTAGATGGTCTTTTCATGATGTAAATACCTCACCAAGAGATCCGCTCCTACTGTCACTGCCTATACTTCTCCTTTCATCACAGAAATTTGCCAACAGCATAAATATGTGTCTCAAAGAAGAATCTTCAACTAAGAATATGGAGAAACCTATTAGAAAAATTTATATATACCTTCTTCTCTATGAATCCACATATGTTCTAGATAAATCACTGTATTTAAGTACCAATAGAGCTTACTAAGTCTTACTCCTACCATGTGTCCATGAGAAATGTAAGTTTTAAAATGCCTTTCAGTGGTAAATTTTAATATTACATGTTTAACAAGTTAGATTCATATTGACATGAAGTTAAAGTTAGTATATTAATTATGCCATAGATTTTTTTAAATTAGTAAAATTATATAATTATTTTGCAAAATAAATCTCTTTTACAATAACCTTCTTAGCCCATAAGTGGATTTATTTGTAGGATTGTAGATGCAATAAAATGATAAGCAAATATCATCAATTTTATGCTCCCAAGCATATTTGATCAATAGAGATAGAGCACCTAAAACCCCAGGACTTGGGAGGCAGAAGCAGGAAAATTTCTGAGTTCAAGGCCAGCATTGTCTGCAGAGTGAGTTTCAGGACAACCAGGGCAACACAGAGAAACCCAGTCTCAAAAAACCAAACCAAAAAAAAAAAACCAACCAAGAAAAATAGTGATAGAGCAGTAACATGTCAGAATTTAAGTTGGTAAATTCTTTTTTTTTCTAGGTTTTAGTTTATATATGAAGCATAAAACTGGACGCTCATTTTGTATATAAACACATATGCATAAGTATGTTTATATAGTAACATGCATTGGTGTGTTTTATTCAAATTAGTCTTTGTGTTCATAAATGCTTAAATAAAGTTGTACAGTTAACTTTCATTGTTTCATTCAAGCTTAACAAAAATGTCATTGATTTATCAAAATACATTGAAAGAATCAAATTATTCCCAAGATATAAGTACACATTTTTGTAATAGTGTTTCTGTGACACCAAATTTCTTTGAAATTTTCACAACTGTTTAATTAGCTGCTTTATTTACCTGAAAGACATTATATTTTGCCAATAAAATTATACTATATTTACATATCTGGTAGAGTCAAAATATAAATTTAAAGAAAATGCTGTAATAATTTTATGTTTCCTATTGAAAAGATAAAAGATAAAATCACACTAGAAACATCATAAAAAAGGAAGGGTGCAAACATAATATCTAAGGAAACTTGAGCTTCTGACAAAAGCTGAGGGTTTAGAGCGACTCCTGGGCAGTGACATGCATGAAAAATGACATCTTCTGAGATAACGAGAATGAAAATGTATGCCAGTTCTTAGAAGATGCTATAGTGAAACTGTTTAAAAATCCAAGTCCAGGAGGTTCTGTTTAATTTTGCTGTGGTGAAAGGTATGGATTCACTTAGCTGTCATTTGTGTTGAGGGAGATGGATACAGAAAACAAAAGGTGTTTTTAACAGGCAGAGAGCAAAAGGCACACAGCACCTGCAGCTGAGCTACTTAGGTTGGCCACACACAGAGAACCAGAGAGCCCCAGCTGGGGAGGGAGGGCATCCACAGAAAATGCACCTGTCTGTCAGCTATTCATATGCATATACATTCTGTAAATTTCAGACAAATAATAAATAAGTTAAAATATTTTACCATATAAATAGAATTAAAAATGCAGAAAATGAAAAGTAGATATATCCAAATTATTTTGAAAAGATGGCATAAGATATAAAAATAATAAAAATTTACTAAATGGTTGTCAGAATGAATACAACAATTGATACATTTGAAAAAAATGAATTGAAGTCCTGACAAGAATATCCATGGACATTTAAACAAATTTAAAAGATAGATTATATACAAAAGTAATAAAGTAAGAAAAAATTCTGCTTGAGAAACTCATTAAAAGTAAAGTTCTTGAAGCCAAGTGTGGTGCAGATACCTACAACTCTGCATAAGGAGGAGGGTCAGAAGCTCAGGGCCAACCTTTGTTATGCAGTGAGTTAGTTCATGACTCTAACCTAAAAGGGGATAAGAGTTTATTTTGAAGCCAGATTTGAATGTCCACTGAACACAGATTTAAGGTATTCCAAATTCTGCATTCTTAAATAGCAACAATTTGATATATTTTTCTAGTAACAGAACAAAATCACTTTGGAAATACATTGCTGGAAATGTCACTTGGCATGACCCCAGTGCAATACCTGTGGCACCTTACTTACTAGAAATGAAAGGTTGTTTTCCTCTCACTTGTTTGTCTGTTGATGGAGCAGAGCAATAGTGATAGTGTATAAGTTGACATCACATGTCAACACAGGAAGTAACAGTGAAAGAGCTTTGGCTCCCCATTTCCCTTTGAGGGAACCCTCCATGGGCTTTCAATGGGTCTCCTCACATATTAAAGATATAGAATGTATTCTGATGCTATGCCTATAGAGACAACCTGTGTTGCCAGGGATCAAAACTCACACTTTAAAGATATTAAGGGATTAGCTTATTCTGGAGGTGAACATAGCTAAGGCCTATGAACACAGATTTAGATTATTTCAAGGTCCATGTGATAATGCTTTTGGTATTTTTTTAGAAACAAAGAAAGTCATAAATCAAGGCATGCTTCAAAAACATTGGAAACATTAGATAGGCTTTGGTAAATCACTGGAAATCTCAGCTATAGGAATCATTTTTAGCTTTTTGGTTGATTTAAATTAGGGCTTTGCTAAGTAAATGAATTAACAAAAATTTTCTTTGTTAGTCACATGATGTTAGGTCAAATGAATGGTTGGTGATTTGCCGGACTTAAGACAGCCCGAGATAAGTTGTAATTAGGCTTTGTACCTGTAGCACTCTAACTTCACAGTTATTGAAATTCAGCCTTATAGGAGTTTTGGTGGAAGGTGTAAGTTGGCCAGAAACTTTTCTTTATACTTGTAATATACATTCTTGTATGGGGAACACTTATCCAAGCCACATCAATATGTCACTTATTAACTGGTTGTTGGATATTGATTTATTATACATGGATTATCTTGGTATGTATGTGTGCCTGTGTGTATGTCCCATGTGAATACCCAGGAAGGCGAGAAGGTAGTCAAAGCTCCTGGTGTTGGAGTTACAGGTACTACTGAGTGACCCAACATGGTGCAGGTACAGTGTGGGAATAAGTAATCAAACTGAGAGAGCCACAAGCACCCCTAATGGCCGTGTCATCTCTTTATACTGTTCCTTTCTTTTTTTGAAATTGACATAATTTTCTATGTGATGTAATATAAAATGGGGAAAGTAAAATGAAATAGAAGTAGAGATTTGTTTCTTGAAGACCAGTTCAGCTTTGGCTGTGACGGTGGTTGTGATTTGTTCTTTATCATTGGCTGGGGTTCAGGACTGACATACCCGGCATGGGGACAACAGCTCTAGAGTTTGGTGGTGATGCTTTCAGCTTTATTTTTGAAAATTTCATCTACCCTTGCCGACTTTGTTCAGAGTGTAAGAATGTTCTCAAAGTGTCTGATGACTACCTTGGTTTATCTCAGGGCTGATTTCTTCTTCACTTTTCAGACTGCGGTAAGTCACAAAAGAGGTAGGACATCTTACTGTGGAGAGTCATAATTATGTTTTTACTTTGCCTTGTATATATGGAAGACTGGTATGTTTAGGAATATTCTGGGCAATGCATTGGGTGGTAATGACCTCCACTAACTGTAGGCTCCCTTCTGTTATTCTCCAGTTTCAGGAGAATAAACCAAAATGCCTCTGAAAGTCATCTAATGCCCGTGATTAGGCCATTTTCCCCATGACATTTAGCTTTAAGTAGAGATGAAATTAGGCAGTTCCCTGTGCAGTACTTCACTGTAAAACTGTTGACAATTTTTTCTCTTTGATAATAAACACTGTCCTAGACTTAAGGAACACATGTTAGAAGAGGCCTTGCTGTTATACAGGCTGAATTTGAAATCTGACATTGACAGAACTGCACCAATTCCTTAATAGCAAATAAAATATGTAACATAGTGCCCTTGGGATTTCAAACAAAGTCAGTCCTAAGAGCTGTATTCCTCTGTAATTTACATCTTAAGTGCTCATCATGCTTGAGAACAATGGATCCAGAAGAGAAAGCTGTAATAATTTTTATCATTCCTTTAATCAGGGCAAGATTTTTCAAGGTCATATAATACATTATTTTAAAACTCTTAAAACATCATTTTTCATACTGTATCAAGTACATCTGCATGCAGCTCAGATACAAAGTAAGGTAATAACTCTTTCAGCCAGAGTACATGTGAGATGTTCAATGAGGTATAACCACAGTGCAGCAGAGAAAATATATAGCAGAGATTGTGTGACTGGATAGTTCTAATTTGGATGATGATATCTGCTTTGGATGTATTGTGTAAGGAACCAAGGGCTTTCTCACTGTTTCTCCCTCATTTCTCATAATTTTCTCTTAATAATAAAACACAAGGGAAAATACTGGCAATTGTTCTGACTACACTGTGCACTTATCAGATTCACATGTGATTCTATTCTTTATTTTAAAACTCAGAGATGAATAGAGGAATATGCCAAACAGGAGGCATGACATGCAACCGGGAACCATGAGTATAGAACATGATTAAAGCTAACAGGGGGAAAGGTCAAATGAAGAGCGACCTCAAAGCTTGTGGGTCAGTCTAGGGCTGGCGCTAAAGCAGTGAGGAGAGGCCAGCAAGGTGAGGTCTACACAAGCTGCTTAGGATGTGATCTCTTGAATTTTGCCCTTCTACAGTAATTTTGTTCTTTCTATAGTAAACAGTTTGCTGCTGTGTAGTGAATATTTGTCCTGAATTGAAACATACATAAAGTGAAATATCTTCAGTTTATCTGCAATAGGAAGAATAGTTCAATGTCAAACTTTTGTGAAAGTAAACTAGAATCCAGAAATTTACTTGCATAAAATAAAGTTTTACATAATCAGAATAGTTTCTTCTTTACATCATTGCATGTAAGTCGGGTGATATCCAAGGCCGAGGTCTATTGGCAGTACCCTGAGCTGTACCTTTTTGTCTTGAACACCTTTTAACAGGTACTTTATTCAGTTATTTAAAATCATATAACTTAACACAAATCACTTATTTCAAATTTAGTCCATTTTGAAATAACCAAGTTTGTTTATTGTGAAGAGGACACCAATAATAGTTGATTTAACAAGGTATATAGCAAGTTCAGTAAAGCTTATTTTTAAGATTGTGTACTGAAAATCATTTTAAAAGTAAACATACAGAGTTAATTTCAGTTTTGGAGAACAGATCCATTCCTTGAGTGTAAAAATCAAGAAATTTAATGCTCTGCCACTAGTATTCATTTCATTTGATGCTAAATTTATTATATTTTAATGATGCATTTATGTCAGAAATCAAAGCTAAGTCTTGGGATCTTTTCTGAGAAGGAGTTAATGAGGTATTGTCTGTTATTTTGTGTAAAATTACTTAAAATTAAGGCATTGCTATATATAATATGATGTTTGAATATATAGCAAGCTTATGTATTTAAATGTTTTTTGTTAATTTAGTTAAATTCAAATTTTAAATTACAATTTGAACCATATATAGTTATGTGTGAAATTTAGTCAATTTTACATGACAGCACAAATATGTATTTTTGTATATCAACAGATATTTACATATGTGAACATTTATATAAAGTAACTCATCTATGTTCTATCAAGTAATCTAATCTACCTATTTATGCTCATCTATCTCTGTCTATCTATCTATCTATCTATCTATCTATCTATCTATCTATCTATCTACTATCTATCATCTATCTATCTATCTATCTATCTTCTATCTATCTATCTATCTATCTATCTATCTATCTATCTATCTGTCTATCTATCTATCATTTCTCATTTATGTGTGTTAATGATGTGTGGGTAGTGCATGTGTCATGTTGCACACGTGGAGGTCAGAGGAAAACACAATAGAGACAATTCTCTTTTTTTGTCCTTATATGTTCTAGGAACCAAACTTAGGTTGTCAGCTTTAATTCCCACTGTGACATTTCTCTGGCCCTGAAAAATTTGTTAAAGATTGTTTTGAGCAAACAAACATTTATCACATCCAATGTTCTTAATAAAATGACATTTTCATAAATTTTATTTGTGTACATAACTTTGTAAAAAAAGTATTAACAAAATTCAGCAAACATTTTTTTTTTTGGTTTAGTGAAAACTGAAATAACTATGCATTCACCATGCAATCTGTCTCTGAAATAGCAATGAGTATTTTAAACAAGATTTAGCATATTCTTTAGTTTCTAACAAAGTTGTCTATTGAAAGATAAAATCAATTAGGATTTGGACATGTTTGTTCAACATAATGATGAAAGAGTCACTGAAATAAAAATCCCTGTTTCAAAAAGTAGAATTAAAAGAATGACCATCATTGTTTATTCAATACTTACTTTTTTTCCTAGTCACATTTTCACTACCAAGTAAAAGTTATTATGAATAATTTATAATTTTTTTCAGCTCAGCAAGCTATAAAAATATCTGGATAATTATACCATGAGAAATAAGATGAAATTAATTTTTTTTTTTGGTTTTTCAAGACAGGGTTTCTGTGTGTGGTCCTGGCTGTCCTGGAAATCACTCTGTAGACCAGGCTGGCCTCGAACTCAGAAATCTGCCTGCCTCTGCCTCCCACGTACTAGGATTGCAGGCGTGCTCCACCATGCCTTGCTCAGAATTAAGAATTAATAAATGCTTTGTCATCATAGATTCAAAAGTCAATCCCCACACTATTTGAACACAGTCTCAAAGGTGCTGCCATTTTGACATCATAGCATTCCATGTCCCGTGTTATATTTATGAAGTTCTACACCTAGTATAAATGAAAATCTCTCTTTCGAGGTGTCCTTTAATAAGAATTGCATTTCTCTTTCACATAAGATCTTTATATGATGCATTATCACATGTATAAAAAATACAATTATAGAACAGAAGCTTGAGTGAAACCTGATTGGATTTAGTTCAGGTCATACCCCCTTGAAAAAATAACTACCTTTAAGAATTTGACCATATTATTTCTTGTATGTTACGTATATACTTAAAATAACATCAAAATACCCACAATTTATTTTTACATTTAAATGCTGTACAGTATCATTGATGTATATCTATTAGGATATATATGGTCTATTTCCCCCTTTTGCTTCTTCTTGCTTGTCATAAGGAACAGAGATTCTTAGTTTTCTAAGTCACTCTGCTTTCAGTGATATTGGGTAATTAGAATGTGTGAAGCAGGTGAGATGCTAGAGAACACATATCCATTTGATGAGACTCCACTGCCTATCGGGTGAATCTATTTCTTTTCATAAAATGGATACTTTGAAGTATGATCAAGCATTTTTTAAATAAGTATTAAATTGCAGTTCCACATAGAGTACAGCACATCAATGCAAAGTTAAAGTGGGTAAAAAAGATGAGAATGTATAATAACTTGCCTAATAAATGCAAGGAATGCTTTCTGGTTCTTTCTAGTTTTAAGTGCACCAAAGAAGAAGGTTTGCTTTGGGTAGGGAGGCCTTTATAAGAACCTCCCACAGGAGGTCCTGCTTGTAAGACATAAAAGAACGACTTATGAGAACAGCAGCTCAGCTCTAGGCTGATTTCATAGTCAACTCAACCGAGTGTTTTCAATGGAGTGAGGTATACTAAGCCTTTTAAAGTCTTGGTTACTTTGCAGTCATTGCTGGCCGCCTCTCTAAGTTCCTCTGAGTCCAGAAACTGCAGTCTCTGGCATTTAGTGGTCTCATGAGAAAACAGCAGGGTATTAAGTAAAGGATTTTATTGCTAGGGCTTTTCTCCTTTTGCCCAGAAGCCTTGTCTCTTCTCATACAGGAGAAAGGTTTGTAGCAATAAACTTTTATTGAATTAGAAGAGAGTCATGTTTGCAGAAGAAAAAAATTTCACACACGTGAATATGCATAAATGATGGTTTATCATGGAAGCAATAGAAACCCTGTCTAAGGCCTCTTCATTCTACCCCCTTCCCTCTGACAACATTTCTCTCAACAAGTCCATCTCTTACTTTCATGTTATTTTTTTGTGTAACCCACTGAGTTTAACTGGGGTTGCTTCCCTGAGCATCTGTGAGAAGTTACTCAGTGGAAGAAGGGTAGTATATCTGGTGCTGTGGCACTGAAGTAAATGACATCTATTGTAGACTTGTTGCTTTTGGGTGATGAAGCATTAACAGGCCAAATCTTGTGCATGTCTTGTGACGATAACGATGGCTGCATAAGAAGTTGTCCATGCCATTTCTCAAACACAGCTTTGTATTGTATGTCTTCCCACCTTTAGCTCTATAGTCCTTCCACCTAGTCTTTTGCTGTGTGTCTTGAGCACAGTTGCATTGACTTCACTTAAGTATTGCCTGTATCATTCGCAGAAAATGGCATTCCATATCCCTTCTTTCTTGCTTCTGGGTCCTTCATTCTTTCTGCCTCCTCTTCTATAACATTCTCTAAGTCTTAGTCAAGGAAATTGTAGTTTCCCATTTGGGACCGCGTGCCACCATTGTTTATTCTGGGAAAGTTGTCAAATTATGGGTGTTTGAAGTAACTACCATCTGCTGTTATCAGAAGTTTCTCTGATAAAGTGAACACCTTTACCCTAAGAAATATTACGTCTTTGTCTTAGAATTTTTCTCTTTCTATGCCATCTATTTGTATGTTTAATTGTTTTTTCAAGTTCCCGAATATTACATTCATGAGTTTTCTTTTGAAAAATGGGCCATTTTTTTTTTTTATGACAGAAATGATTCTTTTACCCTGTTTTCAAGTTTTGATATTTACTTGGTGTTTTCTGTTCACAGAGCTTTCTAACCCATTTTGACATATAATTTTCATTCCTGATTTTTCAGGGTTTTTCTTTATTGAATTTTCATGTTCTAAATTGTGTTCATTATGTCTGGGCTTCAATCAGAAGTTTATTCTATATTTATTTTTGTGTTGATTGATACCTTACTTGAACTATTTGAACTCTTTGAAAGTCTTTAGGATTGCTGTTTTAAATTGTGTGTTTTGCAATTCCTCTAAGTTCTTTTCCTTTCTGAACATTTCTTTGAGAGCGATAATGATGAGGAAGACTCATTGTCTTTATGTCTCATATTACTTATGTTTCTGTGATGGAATCTGAACAACCTTGAGTTTGCTTGTTGGATGTGTTTCTGACATGGGTTTATAAGCTATATTTGTTATGTAGGTTTTTTTTTTTTTCTTATTTGGTGTTACCCAAACTTGACTGATTTTCTATCAGGAAAAATGTGTTTGAAACTCAGTATTTTGATAACTGTATGTTGGTTTGTGTGAAGGCTGCACTGATTTCAATTCAGTGACCTCTCGGGGGGGGGGGGGCGTGGTGGTGGAGGGTGACACTGTGGTCCTATTTGATGCATGTGTCTGGTTGTTCAAGTTTCTGGGTCAGTTCAAAGACTGGGGATGAGGGATCTTACCAGGCACTGAGAACATTAATAGCTTCTTTGATAGCACTGTACAGTGGGAGGCTGAGTAGTGTTCAGTTGTCTGTTACCAACTATCATTTGTGTACCACTCTTAGGCTAGGTCCAGGAAGCAAAGCAGAGGCAGATTGACTCAAGTCTTACCATTAAAGGCACATGTGTATGCTTCCTGTGTAGTTCTAGCTGGCCTAGGACTACCTATGTTTACTATACTGACTGAGTCTAATTGGGATAATCTTCCAGCCTCTGCCTTCTGCGCATTTGGAATATCAGGTTCCTCAATATTGAAAAATATAATTTTATTAAATCTCGTTAGGCTGAAAATTTTTAGGCACATAAGCATTTTCTATCAGTTAACAATGATGTATATTTATGCTTTTACGTAAGTGAAGAGGTTACAGAGTGCCACAGGGCTTTCATTGCATCATATGATCTTGGCTGGTATTTTATTAACACGCTTTTCAATGTTCCCAATGTGCAGGCAAACAATTGCCAATTAACTGTTAAGTTTAACAGGTTGTCAGAAGATACTAAAGTGAAGCGTTAAATTGTGGAATTGATTTCTGGCCATTTACAATTTCTATTACAACCCTGTGGGGATGAATTAAGGTTGGAGGATGTAATTTTACCCTAAAGTGCAATGAAATGATCCTAATTACTTTCTGAGTTCCCATTAATATGATGTACTAATTATTCTTCTGGTTGCTGTGACGAAACACCTCAAAAAAAGAAAAAAACCTTAAGGAAAGAGTTTATTATAGCTCATGGTTTGGGGGTACAGCCTGTCTTGGTGAGGAGGCACTGTAATAGCAACAGTGATTGATATAGCATTGGGAACACGGGGCATCTGACCACGTTGTGTTCAAAAGTCACTGAAATTTTCAAGGTACAAGCAGTCTGCACCCAGATTCTTTGCCAAAATAAAACACAGATGGCCTGAATCCATGTTCCCAACCAAGTATTTGTTCCTTTCTAAAATATTGTGAGGAAACCTTCACTGTACCCAGTCCTGTTAAACTCTGTTTACAGCTGCCTAGGGGCATTCTAGCTTATGGCTCTAAACTTTTCTACATTGCTTCTACAAATTAGATCCAATGGACCTTGAATGGTCAGGCTTATCACAAAAGTAACCCCATTTCTTGATTTTCTCCTCTCCTCTCCTCTCCTCTCCTCTCCTCTCCTCTCCTCTCCTCTCCTCTCCTCTCCTCTCCTCTCCTCTCCTCTTCTATCCTCTCATCTCTCCTCATCCTCTATCTTCTTTTTCCTCTTCTTCTTCTGCTTTCTTCTCCTCCCCCTTCTTTAGTACTAGCTGCTTTTCTCATTGGTGTCATAAAATTTCTGACCAGTACAACTTAACAAGAAAGGTCTCTTTTAGCTTATACATTAGTGGTACAATTCATCATAATGGAAAACCCTGGCTAGAACAGCTCTTACTATGTTGGCTGAATCAGGATGTACCTGAAAATATGCATTCAGTAAGCAGTGAGAGGTGCGAATGGTTCTAAACTCATTTTTTCCTTTTTACTGAGTCTGAAACCCTATTGCCTACACTGTTGCCTTCCTTCTTCACTTAAACATTTCTGCAAAAACCCTCGTGAACCTGCTCAGAGATTGTCTAACTAAGCTGAAAATTCTGATTCACCAATATGGAGGCGGCATCTGCTTATTTATTTGGCTTTTTGTAGCGTTATTGTATTCAATCATTGCCTTGTGGGTCAGCTATTATAAATGTCTGTGATTGACTGGGGAGTTTTAACACAGGGCTGTGCATGACTCAAAATGTACATACTGACTTACTGATGATGAGTTTCTGATGAAATTTAAAGGAACATTTCTTATTTCCTGTTTTTGACACACACAAAAAATATCATTACAAGAGAATTCTATTTTAACCATAAGTGTGGAGAATTTTATATAGCAAATGTAAATGATGTTTGGTACTCTATACTAAATGAATTAAATTTTAGTCCTGTGTGTGTGTGTGTGTGTGTGTTTGTGTGTTTGTGTGTGTATATACATGTAGAAATACGTACAAAGAACAGAGGGAAAGAATGTCATTGGAAAGATTGGAAGAGGATGGAGGAGGGTGATGTTAATGGGCTCCTTTAGGCAATATCTACCCTCACCTTGACTGGTCTTTATTAAACATGGCTTTTGCATTCTTCTCCTTCACCCAGTTGGTTAAGTACAGCATAAGAATTGTGGTAACTATCATTATACCCTAGTTGATCTCTTCTTAACCATCTGTTCTCTCTTATATTTAGGATATTCCATCTAGTGTCTCATAAACAAATATCTACCTTTGAAAGAATGATTAAACTGTATATCTAAATAAAAAATTATAAATAGCTTACAAAAAGTGTATTTAAAAAGGCATTCAGTGTTGATACTTAGATTATTTGTTATAGAGTTCATCAAAATGAGAGAAAAGAGATCAATGGAAAAGAAAATACATAGTTTACTCTTGCTTTTCTGTAACTTGTAGCAGCAGTGTAAATAGTAGTTGGATTTCACATTGTCTGACAGAATATTCTATCTTTCCTTATATTTGGAATGCAAGGAGAGTCTTTAAAAATTAGTTTGTTGGGAACTTACTAGGTGTCAGGTAGTATAACCCCAAAGTTATAAAAGGTAAAACAAAATTAACTGATTTTTTTTAATGTGTGTGAAGGTTGGAGAAGGTAGACACACCATCTTCTAGAAATGATTAGTGTTTTATAAGGATCATAACAGTGATAAATAATTACAAGTAAATGCTGTCAAATATGTGGAAATTGACATATAACCCTTAAGAGACTGGAGGCCCCAGGGAGTTTAGAGGTCTGGTTGGGTGAACACTGGGGTTTGGGGACATCCTTATGGAGACAGGGGTTGGGGAGGAGGTGGTGGACCAATAGGGTGTAAAATCTGGAGTGTGAAAAAAAATTAAATAAAATTTAAAAAAGAGTGAAGAATTACTTGGGCATGGTATTAAGGGTTTTTATTTTTTTCCTTTAGAGACATGAACAAGTATGTATGCATCCCAAAATAGTATATCAATGACATGCACTTAAAATTCAACTCAATCTAGCTTCCTGAAGAAATGAGTGTATTGGATTATTTGGAGAGGGAGGGAACATAGTTGAGAAGACTCTTACAGGGCTTAAGCATGGGTACAGATGCCTTATAAAAGAGGTCCAATGTCTATTTATCACTCTTTTGTAACATGCATGGTAGTGGCTATGAATGATGAAATAAAAAATGTCTTATGGAGATCTAAGGGGAAACCATGAAAAACTGGCAGGAAAAGAAAATAGACAAAATTATGCTTGTCTTTCTCATGGTTTCAGAAAATTCAGGAGGTAGAGGAGTAAGTATATCTTAACTGTGTTATTTCAAAGTTTATAGATGGAAAAATAGTTGAGAAGAGTTTAAAATACTCTACAGCTTAATTGAATTAAGTTCTCATGAAGTTATTCATACCTCTGATTTAAATATGAAGACAAAAAAGCACTTGAGATGTAAATAAAGAAAATGTCTAATAAAAATACAATCGTGTTATGCAAACATATTTAGAATAGTAGCCATGCTCATAAGCTAGTCAGCTCTGATTCAATGTATGAGGATTTCTCAATGGTAATAAAAATTTCAATATATTTCTTCATCGTATTTTCTCTGATTTTCTAAATTCTGATTTTGGCAGGTGAAAATCAATAAAGATGTTTAAGTACTGGTCAGCCATTTTGATTCTTGGATTCGTCTTTCTGGATTCTGAAGGGAGGCCAACAAAAGAGTCAGGATATGGCCTTAAATCCTATCAGCCTCTTACAAGATTACGACATAAGGTATGGCCAAGTTGTCTGTCTGCTCAAAGTGGCTTATATTTATGAACCAAGAGACTAGATGTAAGCTTACTATTCATATAGGGACACTTGCTTCTGAACATGCTTTCAACAATTTTCATTTTATAAATCATAAATCTTTAAAAATTGAAAATAGCAGCAACTGAAAGATTACAGTTTAGCGAATAAAATACTATCTTTATGAGGAAAAGATTGTATCCTGGATATAAAACAAAGTGCACTAGGTTGGAACTGGCGAGATGGATTAGTGGTTAAGAGTGTATCTTGTTACATAGAGTTTTTTTTTTTTTTTTAGTCTGTTGGGCAGCTCACAACCACTTGCCACTCCAGCATCGTATTCTAAACTCTATGGCACTTGCCACACACATGTCCATAAACTTACAGGCTCACACAGTCATATGCACATAATTCAAAAATAAAAACAATTATTCATTAAAAACTATTGCTATTAAAGTTCCTCCTGAGTATTCATACTGATTTATATACCAAAAGTTAAGGCTCAGTTAGCCAGTTAATTTATATTACTTTTGCATACATCTTAGAATATTTTAAACTAGCTGGGCAGTGGTGGCACATGTCTGTAATCCCAGCACTCTGGGAGGCAGAGGCAGGCAGATTTCTGAGTTCGAGGCCAGCCTTGTCTACAGAGTGAGTTCTAGGACAGCCAGAGCTATACAGAGAAACCCTGTCTTGAAAAAAACCAAACCCAACCCCCCCCCCCAAAAGAATATTTTAAACTGCTAAGTGTTAGGTTTTACAAATCCCTACAAAGATATATATGTACACATTGTACACATATGTATGTTGGCAATGGAGAAATCCAGCTCATATAGAAATTATTGATTGCTTTTATTTATTCAAAAACTATTAAATTTTAGGTTCTTCAATATAGGAATGAGAAGTGTTTTGGAACAAATGATTTTACACTTTCAACTTTTTGAACCTTAAAATGAACAGCAATTTGCATTATGATAACACATATCTAGTAAATATTAATTGTGGGCTGTTTCCTTGCTTTAACATTATATCCTGAGGTCAGAAAAACAAATTTTTGCATTTCACAGTACTGTGTACATATAAGACACAGATGGACTAACTCTGTGTTAAAGAACTGATGTATAAAATACTTGATTATATTCCAATGGTTTTCTACAAAATACATGACCACAGGTTTGTGCTTTGCTGTGAACATTTTTGTGAAAAATTTCAGGTTAAATTATCAATATACTTATCCAGGCAATTTAAGAGATCTTGAAGGAAAAGAAATAAATAAAATGAGCTTGAGAAGAATATAAACTCTCAAGAATTGCTATATCTTAATATTTACATCATTGTATGCTATTTCTATATCACTAGAAATACTATGTGATTGTTGGTATATAACACACAGGTCAGAGATTGTCATGAAAATATATCACTTTTAGACAGCTGTCTGTGGTTCTATGATTAAGCTACCAAAGGTACCTAGTGAGAATTTTTATGTATGTAGGCCAGCTTGTACTTGTGTGTGTGTGTGTGTGTGTGTGTGTGTGTTTGTGTATAAGGGTATATTTAAGAAAAGTGAAAAAAGTAAACTGAGCAAGAAACAGGAAGCAAGACCATAAAAATTATCTTTTTATAGTCTTTGCTTCAGTGCCTCTCTCCAGTTTCCGGTCCATAGTTTCTGCCCTGAGTTTCCTCAAGGAGAAACTGCAAATGGGACAACCAAGCCAAATAACACCTAAGTTGCTTTTAGTCATCTGTTCGTCAGAGCAAAGAAAACAAATAAAGACAATGTTCATTTTGAGACAAAACATAGGACTAATTTGTCAGTACATGCTGAAATGATGCAGATATGAAGAAATGCATACATATTTCATCATCTGCAGCTGTATGTATCCAAAAATGTCATTAAAATTCATTTGGCTGTTTCTTGCAGTAAAAATGAGTAACAATAAACTTGTCATGCTAATTATAGAAATCTTAATTATGCTCTACAAATATATGTCTGAGGAAGAGCTGATTGTGTGTTTTACTAATGTGTTTATCCCACTACATTTATGCAACTTCATCTGAGGCAATTCATTAGTACGCAGGAACTGTAAAATGCAACCACTAAATCCCAACCCCAAAAAGTTCTGCTCTTATTTATTGCACTTTAAAATGTACACAAGGTGTGATATTGTAGAAGCTGCTTTCATACAAATTGTCATTTGACGGTGGTATAGCCTGGGACACAGGACCACTCTAACTGCTTATGATTTGGATGATATTATTCAAATTATTCAGCTTTCACGTGATCAAGAGACTGCAACAGACATTATCAATAGGACAGGAACAATGTGAAGGTAGGGTAGATAATGGAGGTTCACCCTAAATGTAAACATAATGATCATAAAGCAACATGACTGACCTGAGAGAGAAATGGCTGCTTTATAGATCGTCCCCTCTGCTGCCCATAAAGCAAATCAACTGTATTTTCATATTGTTTTCTGAATTGAGTATCTACTAACAGTGACTTTACTTGGTTTGGGATAACCTTTTAGAAGAGGCTTACTAGGAAATGTAGAAATCATCTGGAATATAAATGATCTTGTTATCAGAAATATGAATTTTAGTCACAGTACAATAATTACCAGCTATCATGTGCATTGTGAAGAATTACTAAATTTTGAGACACTGGTAGCAATGGTCAATTAATGCAACTTGAGCAGTCCATGTCACCAGATGTAACTATGTCTCTAGATATTTATTATTGTGGAGCTGTCACTCCACTTAATTCCTTATGTTAGGTCCTTTAATTTTAAGGGCATTTTCGCAGATGACATGGGTTTATTATTATGTTATAGATAAGGAAATATGATTTCATGGAAATTTAGAACTTGTTGATTGTAATGTCATCCAAAATTATAGAGTAGGATTTTAAAAGAACCTAAAAAAATGTAAAGCGAATTTAAAATAAAATGATTGTTTTCATAGGTATTTGAACTCTGTGACATGCATTTACAGCTTTGTCTACATTCTCATATTTGTGAAATTTTCAAAAATGGGCTTATATGTTTTATTGTATTGGTTCATTTTATTTTTAATATGTAAATGTTTTGGCTGCATGTATTTATGCTCATCCCTTGACTGTTCGTTTGCCATGGGGTTCAGAAGAGGGTTTCGGACTCTCCAGAACTGGAGTTACAGATGGCTATAAACTACCATGTGGGCACTTGGAATAGAATCTGAGTTGCTCACAAGAGCAACAAGTCCTTTTAACTGCTGAGCCTTCTCTCCAGCCTGTTAGGTATTTATCTATGTTATTCTTCCTTGCCAGACACCTCTCTCCTATACTTCTTCATTTTCCCCCTTACTTTCCTTTCTTTACCCTCCCCAAGTGCCCTTGCATGATTAACATGTGCACTACAGTGCTTGGTTGTATTACAGTGGTGAAGTTTTGCAAAAAGTGACAGGGTAGAGGCACCATAGCGACACCAGTTCAAATATGATTGCCTGACTTCCTGACCTCTGGTTGTTCTTAAGTTTCATTACTAGTTCTTTAAACTATAAATTTCTCATTTCCAGTGCTGGGGTGGTTTAAAATTCCCATGAAACCCCTAAAACAGATGAAACATTGAAACACAAAGAGGAGAACAGGAACACTCTAGACATATGGCACTTTCCTAGAAAAGTTACAAATATTTTGTACCTATCAATCCTTTGGTCTTTCCAAAAGTGTAGGACCTTTTAATCCAGTGGTCTGGTGAGTAGCAATGATCTTTTATTGTCCACTGAATAAAGTCTTATCTCCTTGCTTAATAGCCTCTCTGTAGTCACTTGCCCTCTTCCAGCAGGCTAAAGTAAACAAAACAAAACAAAACAAAAAACGAACAAAAACGTGGGGAGAAAATCTGGTAATACTGTAGCCTGTGAGTTAGGAACAGAAAAGCATGAAGTGTTTTTGAATGGATATTGTACTATAGCTGAAAAAAAATCTCCCAGAACTCTCTTTTGCCCTATAGCATAGCAAAAGGTAGTAATTTAATAATCCAGCCTGTCTCAAAAAACATAGTGAATGATATATCCTGTTAATTAGGGTATCATGGAGCAAGGAATGGAGAGAAAATCTTTTGTAAACTAAATCATTAAATTTGGGGTTCATTGTTATCTCCATGTGCTCCCAGCTGCTTCTCACAGAAAAAGAAAAAACTAGAACTTCTCTCTCTCTCCCTACCTCCTCTCTCTCTGTGTATGTCTCTGTCTCTCTCTCTGTGTGTCTTTGTCTCTCTTTCTGTGTGTCCCTCTCTGTCTCTCTCTCACTGTGTGTGTCTGTCTGTCTCTCTCTGTCTCTCTCTTTGTGTATTTCTGTCTCTATCTGGGTGTGTCTGTCTCTGTCTATCTCTTTCTGTTTCTCTGTGTGTATGTTTGTGTCTGTCTGTCTGTCTCTGTTTCTCTCTGTCTCTATCTCTCTCTCTCTCTCACACACACATTCTCCCTTATAGGTCATCTTTTTTTATTTTAATTTTTGGCTTTTCTGATATTCATTTCTCCCGTATTTCTGATTTTTTTCTTCTAATCACTCAGCTATAATTTCTCACAACAAGTCAGCCTCCTTTTATTTGGATAACTTGTTGCATGCATGCTCTGGCATTTCTAAATATTAACAAGCACTTTACTTCTTTACTTGTCTGCCTGTTAATCATCCTGGCTTTAGCACCTGTCTACACCTCTTCTCTCCTATAGTGCTTATCATACTGCTAGAGTATTGGCTTATAGAAGACTGTATGAGGACAGTAGAGTTCTTTGAGTGTATCTAATGGGACCACTTAAAGCCTTTGAAGTGTTTGTATCTCCCTTTGAGCGGAGTGTCAAGTCCAGCTCACCTAGCAAATTGAAGTTGATCTATGATATATATATATATATATATTTTTTTTTTTTCTGAAATGGAAGTACTTGCCTGTGAGGATCATTGTGTGAATGAAGCAGAGTGTGGGAAATGTAATCATTCATGAGAGTGTAGCTGTTCACAATGACACAATATAATTCAAGGATCTAATTTGTGAGATATGACTTTCTTTTCCTTTCTGTTCTTTTGTATTAACACTGATAGTTGTGGCATAAATGGAAAGCTGCAGGAGAGAAATACAGGGAAAGAGATAAACACTAAAAGAATCTCAAACTCCCAGGGCTCAGTGACAGGGACTTTAAGGAACCCAAGACTCTTATTTTCTTACTGGAAGACTGGTGGCAAGACCTAGAAATTACCATGATGCTAGTAGGAAGTTTCAGAGAGATCATTAAAATGTTAAGTAATTTTTCTGAGGTCAAGAAACAATTTGGACTACTCCTTCAAAGAAATCTGTGGGTAGGGTCAAGGGGGTTACAAATTTATTGTGAAGAATTAGTTAATAAATGTTATAAAGTTATTCTAGTTAAAATGTATGGGCACATTTACTCCATGCATATTAAGAAGATTGAATATGGATAAATTTTAGATTTGTTTCAAATAAATACTTTGCATTTGAAAAATTAGGATCTTTTGGAAACAGTTTCCCCCAAGGAAATTAACCCCTGTATCAACTACTGCTGCCTCCACCCAATCTATTCACTGTGCAAAAACTGAGTCTCAGGTTATACAACTAAAGTACAATATTAAATCCATAGTCTTTATTGATAGAATGAATCTTAGAAATACCTAGAGTTTTTACACAATTCCTTTTTTATATAGAACAAGCAGATTGCCATGAGTTCTAGGCCATCCTGGGCTAGCTACAAAATGATTTTCAGACGATGTCAAGCTACAGTGGGAAAGCTTTGTCAAGCTCACAAGTGAGAAAAAAGTTTTCTTCATTAATTTAAAGATCATGGTAACACTGGCACAGCTAAGTGTTTGGCAAAATGTCAGCCAGACATGATGAGCAGCTTGGAGATATGATGTATGATGTTATGGCCACACCAATAGCATTAATTTATTTCAGTTTATTTGTGAGAAGTGAATCAAAAGATGTACAAACATGTACACAGAAAATGTAATCATCATATATATATATAAAATGAATGATGAAAATGTGGGTAATGGTATACTAACTCAGTGTCAATAATTGTTTCAGTATGTATGTATATATATGATATCTATTCATGGTCCTTAAGTGCACAAAATTTTTGTCAAATATGTCAATAAAAATGAAGAAAAAGAACATATAAAAGAAATCTTTTAAGAGATGTGTTCTGCTTGAATTATTGATACATTTGGATAATTTTGAGTCATTAATATCATGAAAAATATGAGTAGAGACGTTGTTGCTGAATTCTTATGAGGTCCTTGATACTCCTTATCTTGCAAACACTGGGAGACAAGAGCAACATGTACTAAGCTTGGTTCAGTGAGTAGGTCTGAATATTATCAATAATCAGAAAAGATCTGAGGTTATAATTAGTCATTTTTATAACTAAAGATTAGTTTTTAGGATACATAATTTCCTAAGAAGCAATAAAAGTCAGAATCTTCAGGGTTCAAAACAATCCAATTATCATAGCAATAATAGTAGCCATAGTATAAACATTTGGACAATGTTATTATTCCACACTGTATAATGTTGTTAGGTCAGATTCTGAGGTGGGAAATGAGTGATTGATTAAAGAGACTATTGAAGGACAACACTTACTGTGTTCTTCAACACAGTCATGAGGTTCTAATCAGTCTGCATTGCAGTATCTTCAATAGACCTATGTCTTTTTTTCCTGGGAATCTCATTTTTTATTAACATGCTTAACATGTAAATTAGAGTAAATGATGGCTCAGATTAATAAGAGTAAATCTTATGGCTCAGCTCATAAGATTTGCAGGAGCACAGAAAGCTATGTTTAGATCATCTTCCAATGTATATTGAGAATGCTACCTGGAACATAAAACAAGTCAAAAGTGGCACTTAACGTATCTGTTTAAATAAAGTTGACTTAAAAACCATGTGTACAGCTCCAGCTGCATTCCACCTCCTTCCCAGTAAAAATCCTCTTAAAAGCTTTAAGAAGATGACATGTTGCGGTAATGTTTGGAAGTGTTGTTTGTTACTTCTCACCAATGTTTAGCTGTTCCTCTGGCTAAAATCACTTTGCTTAACCTTAACAATCACAGAGATATATTTGGAGTATGAAATTCTCAATATAAGGTTGTTTGATAGAAACCCATCTTTGTCCCTTGGAATTAAATTCATAAGGTTTTAGGTGTTTTGCAGAATGGGGCTTCTCACATCACTGATCTCTGATTTCAAGTATTGAAATGAAAGAAGCGTGACAAATTATCATTCTATTGATTCCAAATTAGTATGAAAGTAAAAATGTAGTCAAATGAAATAAATTATATATCAATTGCAATTAGACTTGCTTGTTAGGATTCCAGTATATTCTATTATATGTAAGTTTGGACACATATAAGACTTGTGTTTCACACAAGTATGTATTTGTCTAAACACCAGAGATAAAATTCTGTCTATGCCTACTTATATATATGTTTATGTATGGTGTTTGGCAGTTTCTGTCTTTACTATCAGAGCTTATTCTCATTTTTCTGTGGGAAAATGGTGCAAAACTACATTGGAACAACACATCTGAATCTATTTAATTGACCATATTTAAATATAATGTATGTAGAAAAATACTTTAAATAGTGTATTTGTGTGTATACACAAAATATAAGAAATAGAGACTCTGATGTAGAATAAATCAAGATACACTTATCTAACTCATCTAAAATTAATATAGTTTCAAGTTGGCATTTGTGGTTGTTTATTCAAAATTTAACAATTTCTTTAATTGTTAAATAAATTATATATTATTCACTGTATCTTTAATTCTTTAAAGAGCATATTTTGAATACGATTAGAAAAAGTTCTACATTACAAATGGGAATAAATCTCTTAATTTATGAGCTTTAAATTCAGCATGTTTTTTTCCTATATTCTTTGTTTAAATTCCAAATGATTTCCCCTTTCCTGGTTGCCTCCTCCCCATAAGTCCCATAAGCCCCCTTCTCTCTGCCCGTTCCCCAATCAACCCAGTCCCGCTTCTATGTCCTGGCAATCCCCTACATTGCTGCATCAAGCCTTTCCAGGACCAGGGCCCTCTCCTTCCTTCTTCTTGGGAATGATTTGATATGTGAATTGTGTCTTGGGTATTCAGAGTTTCTGGGCTTATCCACTTATCAGTGACTGCATTACATGTGTGTTCTTTTATGAATGGGTTACCTCACTTAGGATGATATTTTCCAGTTCCAACCATTTGCCTAAGAATTTCATTAATTCATTGTTTTTAATAGCTGAATAGTACTCCATTGTGTAAATATACAACATTTTCTGTATCCATTCCTCCATTGAGGGACATCTGGGTTATTTCCAGCTTCTGGCTATTAGAAATAAGGCTGCTATGAACATAGTGGAGCATGTGTCCTTATTGCATGCCGGGGAATTCTCTGGGTATATGTCCAGGAGTGGTATAGCAGGGTCCTCCGGAAGTGTTGTGCCCAGTTTTCTGAGGCACCGCCAGACTGATTTCCAGAGTGGTTGTACCAACTCGCATTTCCACCAGCAGTGGGGGAGTGTTCCTCTTTTTTCACCTCCTTGCCAACACCTGCTGTCTCCTGAGTTTTTGATCTTAGCCATTCTGACTGGTGTGAGGTGAAATCTCAGGGTTGTTTTGATTTGCACTTGCCTAATTACTAATTATGTTGAACATTTCTTAAGGTGCTTCTCAGCCATGCAAAATTCACCAGGTGAAAATTCTAAACCTGATAGAATATAAACAATTGAAAGGGTGATATTATTTTTTCTTACTGATATTTAGAATTGAACTTTTCTACATTTAGAGTTATAACACTAGATAGCATGTTGTTTCTGGAGTCGAACCTTTTGAGTTCTTTGTATATTTTGGGAATTAGTCCTATATCGAATATAGGGTTAATGAAGAATTTTTCCCTTTCTGTAGGTTGCTGTTTTGCTTACTGACAGCACCATTTGCCTTACAGAAGCTTTTCAATTTCATGAGGTCCCATTTGTCAATTGTTGATCTTAGAGCCTGAGCCACTGGTTATCTGTTCAGGAAATTTTCCCATGTGACAACGTGTTCAATGTTATTTTCCACTTCCTCTTCTGTTAGATTCAGTGCATCTGTTTTATGCTGATCCCCTTGGATTTGAGCTTTGTGCAAGATGATAAATATGGATCATTTGCCTTCTATAGGTAGACCTCCAGTTAGACCAGAACCATTTGTTGAAGAAGCTTTCTTTTATCTACCGTATGGTTTTAGCTTCTTTTTCAAAGATCAACTGTCCATAGGTGTGTGCGTTTATATCTGGGTTTTCTATTCCATCGATGGACCTGTCTGTCTTTGTACAAATTCCATGTGGTTTTTATCACTACTGTTTTGTAGTATAGCTTGTGTTCTGGCATAATGATTTCCCTCAGAAGTTCATTTATTGTTGAGAATTGTTTTTGCTGTCCTGGGATTTTTGTTATTCCATATGAAGTTGAGAATTGTTCTTTCTATTTTTCCATCTTTCTATCTTTTTATGATGGGGATTGCATTGAATCTGTAGATTGCTTTTTGGTAAAATGGCCATTTTCATTATGTTAATCCTACCAATCAAAGAGCATGGACGATCTTTCCATCTTCGGAGATCTTCTTTGATTTCTTTCTTCAGGGACTTGAACATATTGCCATACAGATCTTCCACTTGATTGGTGAGTTATACTAAGATAAGATATATTATTTGTGAGTATTATAAAGGGTATTGTTTCCCTAATTTCTCTCTCAGTCCACTTATCTTTTGTATAGAGGAAGGCTACTGATTTGTTTGAGTTTTATCCAACTACTTTCCTGAAATGGTTTATCAGCTGTAGGAGTTAGACTCTAGAAAACCAAATAACCCAATTAAAAAATGGGCTGCAGCACTAAACAGAGAATTCTCAACAGAGGAATCTTCAATAACTGAGATTAACCTAAAGGAATGTTCAACATCTTTAACCATTAGAGAAATGCAAATAAAAACGACCTTGAGATTCTACCTTATACCAAATATAATGGCTAAGATCTGTAAAAATGGCATAATGTGGTGACATCAATGTCTGTTGCCAGTTTGTATGCAGAATGCCAAAACTACAGGGTAATAGATGGTAGATTTCAAAGGAAAGTTGGGAAGGCCAGGAATTGAGTAGCCTGAGGTTATCTCTAGTTCTGAAAACTACAGACTAAACAGGTTATATATTTTTGTGTGTATATGTATGTATGTATGCATGTATGTATATATGCATGCAAGAACAGTAAATGAAAAAGGAGGCCATTGATTTAAAAAGAGCAAGGAAGAACATGTGGAAGATTTGGAGGAAGGAAAGGAAACAGACAAATGATGTAATTTCTTCAATTTTTATAATTGAAGAAATAATAAAAAATTTAAAAAGACTTTCAATGGGGACCCCTCCTCAAAATACATGATTGCTAAGATAAAAAATTCAGGAGATAGCAGATGCTGTAGAGGATGTGGAGAAAGAAGAACATTTCTCTATTGCTGATGGAATTTCAAACTAGTAAAACCACTCTGGAAATCTCGCAGTTCCTCATAAAATTGGAAATAGTTCTAAGAACCAAGATATACAACTCCTGGCCATAAACCTAAAAGATGCCTTACCATATTACAAGGACACATGCTCCACTATGATTATCTTTATTTATAATAGCTAGAAGCTGAAAATAACCCAGATATTCCTCAACCAAACCGAAAAATATGGTTTATTTACTTAATGGAATATTATCCAGCTATTAAAAATGAAGACATCACAAATTTTGTAGACAAATGGAAAGAACTAGAAAAAATTCATCCTGAGTTCGGTAAGCCAGACCCCAAAAGACATACATTATATGTACTCACTGATAACTGGTGTATTAGTTTGGGTTCTCTAGAGTCACAGAACGTATGGATAGTCTTTATATAGTTAGGGAATTTGTCAGTGACTTACAGTCTATAGTCCAACTCCCCAACAATGATCAGCAGCAGCTGTGGATGGAAGTCCAAGGATCTAGCAGTTTCTCAGTCCCATGAGGCAAGCAGGCAAGGAAGAGTGAGAGAGAATCTTCCTTCTTCCAATGTCCTTATATATCTCCAGCAGAGGGTATAGCCCAGATTAAAGGCTGTAGGTCTCCAACAGAGGGTGTGGCCCAGATTATTGGCATGTGGGGCTCCAGCAGAGGGTGAGGCCCAGATTAAAGGTGTGTGTATCCATGCCTTTAATCCCAAATGATCTTGAATTCAGAGATCTCCTTGTCTTAGCCACTATGCTTCAAGGTCTCCATGCCAAGATCCAGGTCAGAAACTTATATTCTGAGCCTCCAAATTAGGATCATAGGTGAGCCTTCCAATTCTAGACTGTAGTTCATTCCAGATATAGTCAAGTTGACAACCAGAAATAGCCACTACAACTGGATATTAGACAAAAAGTTCTCAATACCCATGATACAATTCACAGACCATATGAAGCTTAACAAGAAAGAATACCCAAGTGTTGATGCTTCCACTCCATTTAGAAGGGGGAACAAAATAATAATGGGAGGCAGATGGAGGGAGGAACATTGGTTGTAGAATGGAGGGGGAGGAAAAATAAGGGATGAGATCAGGAATTGGAGAAGACAGGAGAAAAGCTCAGAGGGCCTGGGGAATGAAGAGAAATATGCAGCAGTGTGGGGCAGGAGTCACAGGGCAGGAACCATTTGAAAGTCACAGACATCAGCAATGTGAAAGGCTCCAGGACCCAATGTGGAAGCTATTACCTGATATGCCCAACAGTGGGGAGACAGAACGTGAAGAGACAACCTCCAGTAAACAGTCATGGCCCCCATTTGAGGGGTGGGTACACCCTCCCACCTCAAAATTTTTGTCCCAGAATTATTCATCTAAAAGAAATGTAGGGATAAACAATGGAGCAGAGACTGAAGGAAAGGCCATCCAAATACCATCCCAACTTGGGACTCATCCCATGCCCAGGCACCAAAACTAGATATTATTGCTGATGCTGTGTTGCGCTTCCAAACAGGAGCCTGTCAGTACCTTACTGAGACAGATGCAGATATTTATAGCCAACAATTGGACTGAGTCCTGGACACCAATGAAAGAGTTAGGGGAAGGACTGAAGGAGCTGAAGGGGTTTCCAACTCCATAGGAAGAAAAATACTATCAACTAACTGTACTGCTCAAAGCTCCAGGGGACTAAGCCACTAACCAAAGAGCATTCATGAGCTTGGTCTATGGCCTCTGCTGCATATGTAGCAGAGGATTGTCTTGACTGTCCTCAGTGGGAGGAGATGTACTTGGTCCTGTGGAGGCTTGATACTTCAGAAAAGGGGGATGCTGGAGGGGTGAGATGGGAGTGGGTTAGTGGGTAGGGGATCATCCTCTTAGAGGTGAAAATGAGGAAGAAAGAGGGGTGGAGGGCTTGTGGAGTAGGACTGGGAAGGTGCGCAGCATTTTAAATATAAATAAATAAAGTAATTAACAAAAATGAAATTAAAAAGAAAGGATTTTGTATACATATAAAAATATATACAATATTTTGTCTTTCACACATACACACACACACACACACCATACACACACACACACACACACACACACACACACACCACATGCAGACACTGCAGTTAGGATAATAAAGGGCTGGGAACTCACATGCTTTGTTGTATATGCCAAAAGAGGTGCTGTACACATGAAAATAGAATGCATATTTCTCAACTTTCTCTTGTTTTCAACATTCTAGCCTCCAGCAAACCTTTTTCTGGCATGTATTCTAGCATGTATAATAATTAAAATCACATTTACTTATTATTGCAACACATATTTATTAAGAGCCTAATAAGTGTATAGCATTGAACAAAAGATTCCATATTGAATTCTCCAGAACATATCCTAATTCATCATATGATTGAAGTCAATGCCTCAAATGATTGAAAACATGATTGAATGAAAGTATGATTCAATATATATTGAAATGTGTAATAAGGAAAGTGTCTCTTAGGGGAGCTAGCACCAAGTTTATTTTATACTAAGCTGTCTTCAGGAAATTAATGAGGCAATTAGTTGTGCAAACAGGCTTAGATTAAATGTGTTGAGCTTAAGGATTCTGACTGAGGATGTATTTATCATCTGTGTGGATTAAACACCAGGGCATCTTCACCTAAGCTTCTGTCAGTCATTATGATAAAGATGTCCAATAACTGATGTCTATTTTAATAGACAGTGAGTCTAAAGTTTGCTCAAAAATGTTAAAAACATTATTTGTTTCGTTTTTCTTTTTTATCAGTTTTTAGTAATAGATTTTAATTATAAAGGGAATTGTAGGTTAAACAACAATGATAGTGTGACAGTACATAGATTCCCATATGTTCACATTTCTGCATAGATGGTCTTTCTCTGTTATTCAGGCTGTGGAGTAGAGTGGCACATTTGTTACAATCATCCAGTGATGCTTGGTTATCATACAAAGCCCACAGTTTGCAAAACAATTCATTTGTGGCTTTGGCTTGAAACTAAGTGAGGCTTTGATAAATGTGAGTAACATAAATAGCATATTTCAATAACCTAAACCTCTGCACTGTGTTCATTCACCCCTTCTCAATAACTCAAGCTTTCATAATTTCCCTTCTATATAAATGGAATCACACAATAATTAGGCTGAATATATTGGCTTCTTTCAAATAGTGATGTGCATTAAAGGCTTAAATAATATTCCATGGGCTGGACGGATGAATTCATATGCTGAGGCAAACTTTGTTGGTTCTTGTCATGAAGCTTGTGTGTGTGTGTGTGTGTGTGAGAGAGAGAGAGAGAGAGAGAGAGAGAGAGAGAGAGAGAGAGAGAGAGAGAGAAATTCATTTTCTTTGCCTAGAAATGTCAAGTTGTTTGGGAATGATATAATATATTATCTCTGTGCACAATCATTATATTGCTTTTAGTTCTTTATCCAAGATCTTGTCTAAGTTTTACTACTGTCATGTGTTTCAAAGGTGTGTTGTCAGATATGAAGAGCTAAATTGGTGATCTGCTAGGTTCATTTTGTCCCTACTAATAATGGAAATAAGACTATGATAAAGACAACTGACAATGTAAATAAATATCAAGTGTCACTCAACAGAAGAATAAATTAGAAACACTGGTGGGAGAAATTAACAATGGATTAAGAATTTCATGTACCAATCAATACAAGTGAAAACTACCCAAATATGACTGCCCTTAAGTTAATTTATATGTTTATTTAGTATTGTTGTGTTTATAATCAGTGTAATTTTCTTAGATTCTTAGTTGAGTTTTCAATTCAGAGCAATCAGATTAGAAAAAAAATTATGAGGTTAAATATCTTTCAAGAAATGCCAACACTTCTCTAAAATAGTGTTACCAAGGTAATCAGTCTATGAGAGAGAATAGTTTTCTACTGTAAGGTCTAATTTTGTCAGTTATGTTGTCTTGTTCCTGAAATAAAATAACAAGATAAAAGCTATTTAGAGTATGAAGGGGTTACATCTGTGTCCAGGCATAAAGCCTAGAGCACAAAGCAGCTGGTCTGCCATCAGGAAGTAGAGAGTTACGAATTATAGTGTTCAGTGCTTTCTTTCTCTCTTTTTAATTTAATTAATTTTTTCTTTTTTTTTTTTTTTTTTTTTTATTATTATTCGATATAATTTATTTACATTTCAAATGATTTCCCCTTTTCTAGCCCCCCCACTCCCCGAAAGTCCCGCAAGCCCCCTTCTCTTCCCCTGTCCTCCCTCCTACCCCTTCCCACTTCCCCGTTTTGGTTTTGCTGAATACTGTTTCACTGAGTCTTTCCAGAACCAGGGGCCACTCCTCCTTTCTTCTTGTACCTCATTTGATGTGTGGATTATGTTTTGGGTATTCCAGTTTTCTAGGTTAATATCCACTTATTAGTGAGTGCATACCATGATTCACCTTTTGAGTCTGGGTTACCTCACTTAGTATGATATTCTCTAGCTCCATCCATTTGCCTAAGAATTTCATGAATTCATTGTTTCTAATGGCTGAATAGTACTCCATTGTGTAGATATACCACATTTTTTGCATCCACTCTTCTGTTGAGGGATACCTGGGTTCTTTCCAGCATCTGGCAATTACAAATAGGGCTGCTATGAACATAGTAGAACATGTATCCTTATTACATGGTGGGGAGTCTTCTGGGTATATGCCCAGGAGTGGTATAGCAGGATCTTCTGGAAGTAAGGTGCCCAGTTTTCGGAGGAACCCCCAGACTGATTTCCAGAGTGGTTGTACCAATTTGCAACCCCACCAGCAGTGGAGGAGTGTTCCTCTTTCTCCACACCCTCTCCAACACCTGCTGTCTCCTGAATTTTTAATCTTAGCCATTCTGACTGGTGTAAGATGAAATCTTAGGGTTGTTTTGATTTGCATTTCCCTAATGACTAATGAAGTTGAGCATTTTTTAAGATGCTTCTCCGCCATCCGAAGTTCTTCAGGTGAGAATTCTTTGTTTAACTCTGTACCCCATTTTTTAATAGGGTTGTTTGGTTTTCTGGAGTCTAACTTCTTGAGTTCTTTATATATATTGGATATTAGCCCTCTATCTGATGTAGGATTGGTGAAGATCTTTTCCCAATTTGTTGGTTGCCGATTTGTCCTCTTGATGGTGTCCTTTGCCTTACAGAAACTTTGTAATTTTATGAGGTCCCATTTGTCAATTCTTGCTCTTAGAGCATACGCTATTGGTGTTCTGTTCAGAAACTTTCTCCCTGTACCGATGTCCTCAAGGGTCTTCCCCAGTTTTTTTTCTATTAGCTTCAGAGTGTCTGGCTTTATGTGGAGGTCCTTGATCCATTTGGATTTGAGCTTAGTACAAGGAGACAAGGATGGATCAATTCGCATTCTTCTGCATGCTGACCTCCAGTTGAACCAGCACCATTTGTTGAAAAGGCTATCTTTTTTCCATTGGATGTTTTCAGCCTCTTTGTCGAGGATCAAGTGGCCATAGGTGTGTGGGTTCATTTCTGGATCTTCAATCCTGTTCCATTGATCCTCCTGTCTGTCACTGTACCAATACCATGCAGTTTTTAACACTATTGCTCTGTAGTATTGCTTGAGGTCAGGGATACTGATTCCCCCAGATTTCCTTTTGTTGCTGAGAATAGTTTTAGCTATCCTGGGTTTTTTGTTGTTCCAGATGAATTTGATAATTGCTCTTTCTAGCTCTGTGAAGAATTGAGTTGGGATTTTGATGGGTATTGCATTGAATCTGTATAGTGCTTTAGGCAAAATGGCCATTTTAACTATATTGATTCTGCCGATCCATGAGCATGGGAGGTTTTCCCATTTTTTGAGGTCTTCTTCCATTTCCTTCTTCAGAGTCTTGAAGTTCTTGTCATACAGATCTTTCACATGTTTGGTGAGAGTCACCCCAAGATACTTTATACTGTTTGTGGCTATTGTGAAGGGGGTCATTTCCCTAATTTCTTTCTCAGCCTGCTTATCCTTTGAGTATAGGAAGGCCACTGATTTGCTTGAGTTGACTTTATAACCTGCCACTTTGCTGAAGTTGTTTATCAGCTGTAGGAGTTCTCTAGTGGAGTTCTTTGGGTCACTTAGGTAGACGATCATGTCGTCTGCAAATAATGATAGTTTGACTTCTTCCTTTCCAATTTGTATCCCTTTGACCTCCTTATGTTGTCGAATTGCCCGAGCTAGTACCTCAAGTACAATATTGAAAAGATAAGGAGAAAGGGGGCAGCCTTGTCTGGTCCCTGATTTCAGTGGGATTGCTTCAAGTTTCTCTCCATTTAGTTTGATACTGGCTACCGGTTTGCTGTATATTGCTTTTACTATGTTTAGGTATGGGCCTTGAATTCCTGTTCTCTCCAAGACTTTAAGCATGAAGGGATGCTGAATTTTGTCAAATGCTTTTTCAGCATCCAATGAAATGACCATGTGGTTTTGTTCTTTGAGTTTGTTTATGTAGTGGATTGTATTGATGGATTTCCGTATATTGAACCAACCCTGCATTCCCGGGATAAAGCCTACTTGATCATGGTGGATGATCGTTTTGATGTGTTCTTGGATTCGGTTGGCAAGAATTTTATTGAGTATTTTTGCATCGATGTTCATAAGGGAAATTGGTCTGAAGTTCTCTTTCTTTGTTGGATCTTTGTGTGGCTTTGGTATCAGCGTAATTGTGGCTTCGTAGAAGGAATTGGGTAGTGTTCCTTCTGTTTCTATTTTGTGGAATAGTTTGAAGAGTATTGGTGTTAACTCTTCTTTGAAGGTCTGGTAGAATTCTGCACTGAAGCCATCTGGTCCTGTGCTTTTTTTGGTTGGAAGACTTTCTATGACTCCTTCTATTTCTTTAGGCATTATGGGACTGTTTAGATGGTCTAGTTGGTCCTGATTTAATTTTGGTATTTGGTATCTGTCAAGGAAATTGTCCATTTCCTCCAGATTCTCCAGTTGTGTTGAGTATAGGCTCTTGTAGTAGGATCTGATGATTTTTTGGATTTCCTCAGTTTCCGTTGTTATATCTCCCTTTTCATTTCTAAGTTTGTTAATTTGGATACTTTCTCTGTGCCCTTTGGTCATTCTGGCTAAGGGTTTATCTATCTTGTTGATTTTCTCAAAGAACCAGCTCCTGGTATTGTTGATTTTTTGTATGGTTCTCTTTGTTTCTACTTGATTGATTTCGGCCCTGAGTTTGATGATTTCCTGCCTTCTACTCCTCCTGGGCGAAATAGCTTCTTTTTGTTCCAGGGCTTTCAGGTGTGTCATTAAGCTGGTAATGTATGCTCTCTCCATTTTCTTTTTGGAGGCACTCAGGGCTATGAGTTTTCCTCTTAGCACTGCTTTCATTGTGTCCCATAGATTTGGGTATGTTGTGTTTTCATTTTCATTGTGTTCTAAAAAGTCTTTAATTTCTTTCTTTATTTCTTCCTTGACCAAGGTATCATTGAGTAGAGTATTGTTCAGTTTCCACGTGTATGTGGGCTTTCTGCTGTTTCTGTTGCTATTGAAGACCACTTTTACTCCATAGTGATCAGATAGGAGGCATGGGATTAGTTCGATCTTCTTATATTTGTTGAGGTCTGTCTTGTGACCAATTATATGGTCGATTTTGGAGAAGGTACCATGAGGTGCTGAGAAAAAGGTATATTCTTTTGTTTTAGGATAGAATGTTCTATATATATCTGTTAAATCTAATTGGTCCAAAGCTTCAATTAGTTTCATTGTGTCCCTGTTTAGTTTCTGTTTTCCTGATCGGTCCATTGAGGAAAGTGCAGTGTTGAAGTCACCCACAATTATTGTGTTAGGTGCAATGTGTGCTTTTAGTTTTAATAAAGTTTCTTTTACAAAAGAGGGTGCCCTTACATTTGGGGCATAGATGTTCAGGATTGTCAGTTCTTCTTTTTGTATTTTTCCTTTGACCAGCAAGAAGTGTCCCTCAGGGTCTCTTTTGATGACTTTGGGTTGAAAGTCAATTTTATCTGATATTAAAATGGCTACTCCAGCTTGTTTCCTGAGACCATTTGCTTGTAAAATTGTCTTCCAGCCTTTTACTCTAAGGTAGTGTTTGTCTTTGACCCTGAGGTGTGTTTCCTGTAAGCAGCAAAATGTAGGGTCCTGTTTACGTATCCATTCAGTTAGTCTGTGTCTTTTTATTGGGGCATTAAGTCCATTGATGTTAAGAGATATTAAGGAATAGTGATTGTTACTTCCTATCATTTTTGACGTTATTTTTTAACTTTGAATGCTTAACTTCTTTTGGGTTTGATGAAAGGTTACTATCTTGCTTTTTCCAGGGTGAAGTTTCCCTCCTTGTATTGGTGTTGTCCTCCTATTATCCTTTTTAGGGCCGGGTTTGTGGATAGATATTGGGTAAACTTGGTTTTGTCATGAAATATCTTAGTTTCTCCATCTATGGTGATTGAGAGTTTTGCTGGATATAGTAGTTTTGGTTGGCATTTGTGTTCTCTTAGAGTCTGCATGAGATCTGCCCAGGACCTTCTAGCCTTCATAGTCTCAGGTGAAAAGTCTGCTGTGATTCTGATAGGTCTTCCTTTATATGTTACTTGGCCTTTTTCTCTTACTGCCTTTAGTATTCTTTCTTTGTTTAGAACATTTGGTGTTTTGATTATTATGTGACGGGAAGTATTTCTGTTCTGGTCCAGTCTGTTTGGAGTTCTGTAGGCTTCTTGTATATTCATGGGCATCTCTCTCTTTAGGTTAGGGAAGTTTTCTTCCATAATTTTATTGAAGATATTTGCTGGCCCTTTAAGTTGTAAATCTTCACTCTCCTCTATGCCTATAATCCTTAGGTTTGGTCTTCTCATTGTGTCCTGGATTTCCTGGATATTTTGGGTTACAAGCTTTTTGCATTTTGCATTTTCTTTAACTGTTGAGTCCATGGTTTCTATGGAATCTTCAGCATCTGAGATTCTTTCTTCTATCTCTTGTATTCTGTTGTTGATATTTGTATCTCTGTCCCCTGATTTCTTCCCAAGGCTTTCTATCTCCAAAGTTGTCTCCCTTTGAGTTTTCTTAGTTGTTTCTACTTCTGATTTTAGATCCTGGATGGTTTTGCTTAGCTCCTTCACTTGCATGTTTGTGTTTTCCTGTAATTCTTTAAGAGATTTTTGTGTTTTCTCATTCATGAGCTCAGCCTGTTGACCAAAGTTCTCCTGTATTTCTTTAAGAGATTTTTGTGTTTCGTCTTTCATGACCTCAGCCTGTTGAGCAAAGTTCTCCTGTATTTCTTTAAGTGTTTTTTGCATTTCCTCCTTGTTGGCTTTTGTATTCTCCTGGATTTCTTTCAATGATTTTTGTGTTTCCCTTGCAAGGGCTTCTACCTTTTGATCCATTGTCTCCTGAATTTCTTTACGTATGACCTTCATGTGTTCCTGTACCAGCATCATGACCAGTGATTTTAAATCCAAATCTTGTTTTACTGGTGTGATGGGGTATCCAGGACATGTTGGTAGAGGAGAATTGGGTTCAGATGTTGCCATATTGCCTTGATTTCTGTTAGTGACGTTCCTGCGTTTGCCTTTTGCCATCTAGATCTCACTGGTGTTAGTTTATCTTGTCAGTGCTGGACTCACCAGTGCAAGCTGCCCCTTCCCAGTTGGCCTCTGGTGCACAGCTTACCTCCTGCACTGCTTGTAGACAGTGTGCTGCTGCCCAGGCTGTTCAGATCCCAAAGCAGGCACCCGAAGGCTCCCGCTGGGGCCCGCTGGATTCACTGGAGCACACTGACTTCTCCCAGCTGGCCGCCCGGAAGCCCAGCTAGCCACTTGCAGGACTTGGAGATGTAATGCTGCCGCCCAGGCTGATCTGGATCCGGAAGCGGAGAGAGTAGAGCTAAGGCCTTCTGCCTGAGGCCTTGCCCCAGATTGTGTCTGTGGAGCAGATGGAGCCCGTGTGCACTCCCCGGGAGTGCCGACGGTGTATGCTACTGTGACCTCCCCTGAGTTCCGCTCACTCCGCTGGGCAGCCGATCTGCCAACCGGGCTATCGCACACAAGGTTAGCCTGGCCGCCCAGTCCCTGAGTCCAGGCAAAAGCCTGTGAGGCCAAGGTCCGAGCAAAGTTCCCCTATGGCTTTGACTGTTAATTGGGTTTGCCAGGTGACTAGGATGGCGGGCGTGTGCGCCCGCGCTCCCTGAAAGCAAAGCGCCGGGAGAGTCTGCTTTGCTAACAAACACCTGGGCGGGTTGACTCACAGATGGCCCACCAAGCCGCCCAGTTCTTGGGGTCAGTCCTGTGCCTTTTGGGGCCTGGACCCCCGCTTTGTTAGCCTTAGGCTATGCCTGTTACAGGTCTGCCCGCCTGAGCTCTCTGTCGTCCTGCAGGCAAAATGGCGGCGGCGCGCTCGCAGGCCTGGGCAAAAAACCTCCTGGTTGGGTTGGCACCCCGATGGCCCCCCGACCCGCCCAGGGCCTGGGTGCAGGCCAACGCCCGTCGGGCTCAGACCACCGCGGTGTTGGCCTCGGATTATGTTTGTGTACCTCAGTCTGTCTGATTCCTGGAGTACGGAACCAAGATGGATCCTCCTCTCCTGACTGGTGGGAGGCCGAGTTCTGAAGTGGCCTCCGTGCAGGAAAGGCGCCGCACAACTGCAGCTGCTTGCTGTCCGGCTGGTCAGCGAAGGTCAGTGGTCGTGGGCGCAGGGCCTAACTGGTCCCTGTGACGCCTTGGTTCCACTGCTGATGGCCCTTCAGCTGGAGCAGCCACTGCTGCCGCTGCTGCCGCCGCTGCCGCCGCCCAATTAATTTTTTCTTATTCACTTTACATCCCATTCACAGCCCCACTCCTGATCACTCCCCTGCCCACAATTCTTCTCCCATCCCCCCTCTGCTCTGAGTGGGTGGGACTCATCTGGCTATGTCCCCACCCTGCCCATTCAGGTTTCTGTGAGGCTAGGCGCCTCCTCTTCCATTGAAGACAGGCAAGACTGTCCAGATAGAAGAACATCCCACTGCCTGGCAACAGCCCCCATTCAAATTTTTTGGGACACACCTGAAGATCAAAAATACTCAATAAAATTCTTGCCAACCGAATCCAAGAACACATCAAAACGATCATCCACCATGATCAAGTAGGCTTTATCCCGGGAATGCAGGGTTGGTTCAATATACGGAAATCCACCAATGCAATCCACTACATAAACAAACTCAAAGAAAAAAACCACATGGTCATTTCATTGGATGCTGAAAAAGCATTTGACAAAATTCAGCATCCTTTCATGCTTAAAGTCTTGGAAAGAACAGGAATTCAAGGCCCATACCTAAACATAGTAAAAGTAATATACAGCAAACCGGTAGCCAGCATCAAACTAAATGGAGAGAAACTTGAAGCAATCCCACTAAAATCAGGGACTAGACAGGGCTGCCCCCTTTCTCTTTATCTTTTCAATATTGTACTTGAGGTACTAGCTCGAGCAATTCGACAGCATAAGGAGGTCAAAGGGATACAAATTGGAAAGGAAGAAGTCAAACTATCATTATTTGCAGATGACATGATAGTCTACCTAAGTGGCCCAAAAAACTCCACTAGAGAACTCCTACAGCTGATAAACTTCAGCAAAGTGGCAGGTTATAAAATCAACTCAACAAATCAATTGCCTTCCTATACTCAAAGGATAAGCAGGCTGAGAAAGAAATTAGGGAAATGACCCCCTTCATAATAGCCACAAACAGTATAAAGTATCTTGGGGTGACTCTTACCAAACATGTGAAAGATCTGTATGACAAGAACTTCAAGACATCAGGTCAATTCTGCACTAAGTATTCTGTCCCTGAACTTCTTTATTTGGGATTTTTTTTTTTAACGGAGTGATGTCATTTTTTTTATTCGATATATTTTTTATTTACATTTCAAATGATTCTCCCTTTTCTGGCTCCCCACTACCCGAAAGTCTCATAAGCCCTGTTCCCTCCCTCTGTTCCCCCATCCAACCCTTCCCACTTCCCTGACCTGGTATTGCCCTATACTGCTACACTGAGCCTTTCCAGAACCAGAGGCTACTCCTCAGTTCTTCTTGGACATCATTTGACATGTGGATTATGTCTTGGGTATTCCAAGTTTGTTGGCTAATATCCACTTATCAGTGAGTACATACAATGATTGATCTTTTGAGACTGGATTACCTCACTTAGTATTATGTTCTCCAACTCATAAGCCCTCTTCCCTCCCCCTGTTCCCCCATCCAACCCTTCCCACTTTCCTGTTCTGGTTTTGCCCTATACTGCTACACTGAGTCTTTCCAGTACAATGGGCCACTCCTCCATTCTTCTTGTACCTCATTTGATGTGTGGATTATGTTTTGGGTATTCCGGTTTTCTAGGTCAATATCCACTTATTAGTGAGTGCATACCATGATAGATCTTTTGAGATTGGGTTACCTCACTTAGTATGATGTTCTCCAGCTCCATCCATTTGTCTAAGAATTTCATGAATTCATTGTTTCTAATGGCTGAATAGTACTCCATTGTGTAAATATACCACATTTTTTGTATCTATTCCTCCGTTGAGGGACAACTAGGCTCTTTCCAGCTCCTGGCTATTATAAATAGGGCTGCTATGAATATAGTGGAGCATGTATCCTTATTACATGCTGGGGAATCCTCTGGGTATATTCCCAGAAGTGGTATAGCAGGGTCCTCCGGAAGTGATGTGCCCAGTTTTCTGAGAAACCGCAAGATTGATTTCCAGAGTGGTTGTACCAATTTGTATTCCCACCAGAAGTGGAGGAGTGTTCCTCTTTCTTCACATCCTAACCAACACCTCCAGTCTCCTGAGTTTTTAATCTTTGCCATTCTGATTGGTGTAAGGTGAAATCTCTGGGTTGTTTTAATTTTCATTTCCCTAATGACTAATGATGTTGAGCATTTTTTAATGACTTCTATTTCCTTATGCAATATGGGCCTGTTTAGATAGCTTACCTGCTTTTGATTTAACTTTTGTGTATGATATTTGTTTAGAAAACTATCCATTTCATCTAGATTTTCCAGTTTTCTTGAGTATAGGCTTTTACAGTAAGATCTGATGATTTTTTGAATTTCCTCCATTTCTGTTGTTATGTCTCTTTTTTCATTTCTGAGTTTGCTAATTTCAATACTTCTTTTCAGCCCTTCAGTTAGTTTAGATAGGAGATTATCTATCTTGTTGATTCTTTCAAATAAACAGTTTCTGGATTTGTTGAATCTCTGTGTTGTTTTCTTTATTTCTATTCGGTTGATTTTGGCTCTGAGTTAGACTATTTCTTGCCTTCTACTCCTCTTGGGTGAGTTTGTTTCTTTTTGTTCTACAGCTCTCAGGTATGCTGTTACGTTGTTAGTGTAAGATCTCTCCAGTTTGTTTTCCAGGGCACTTAGTGCTATGAACTTTCCTCTTAGTACTGATTTCATTGTGTCCCATAAGTTTGGGTATGATTTGTCAACACTTTCATTAAATTCCAAGAAATCTTTAATTTCTTTCGTTATTTATACCCTGACCAAGTTATCATTGAGCCCCATCAAAATCCCAACTTAGTTCTTCATAGAGTTAGAAAGAGCAATTCTCAAATTAATCTGGAATAACAAAAAACCCAGGATAGATAAAACTATTCTCAACAGTAAAAGAACTTATGGGGGAATCAGTATCCCAGACCTCAAACATTACTACAGAGCAATAGTAATAAAAACTGCATGGTACTGGTACAATGTCAGGCAAGTGGATCAATGGAACAGGATTGAAGATACAGAAATGAATCCACACAACTATGGTCACTTGATCTTCGACAAAGGAGCTGAAAACATCCAGTGGAAAAAAGATAACCTTTTCAACAAATGGTGCTGGCTCAAGTGGAGGTCAGCTTGCAGAAAAATGTGAATTGATCCATTCTTATCTCCTTGTACTAAGCTCAACTACAAGTGGATCAAGGACCTCCACATAAAGCCAGACACATTGAAACTAATAGAAAAGAAACTGGGGAAGACCCTTGAGGACATGGGCACAGGGGAAAAGTTCCTGAACGGAACACCAACAAATAGCTTATTCTCTAAGACCAAGAATTGACAAATGGGACCTCATAAAATTACAAAGTTTCTGTAAGGCAAAGGACACTATCAAAAGGACAAAACGTCAACCAACAGATTAGGAAAGGATCTTCACCAACCCTAAATCCGACAGTGGGATAATATCCAATATATACAAAGAACTCAAGAAATTAGACCCCAGAGAACCAAATAACCCTATTAAACATGGGGTACAGAGCTACAGAAAGAATTTTCACCTGATGAACTTTGGATGGCTGAGAAGCACCTTAAGAAATGTTCAGCATCATTAGCCATTAGGGAAATACAAATCAAAACAACTCTGAGATTGTACCTCACACCAGTCAGAATGGCTAAGGTTAAAACTTCACCTGAAGAAATTCGGATGGCCGAGAGGCACCTTAAGAAGTGTTCAACATCGGGCAGCAGCAGCAGCAGCAGCAGCAGCAGCAGCGGCTGGTCCAGAGGAAGGGCCATCAGCAGTAGAACCAAGCGGACAGGGTCCAGGCAGACCCGGCGCCCAAGACCACTGGCCATCGCTGGCCAGCCAGGCTGCAAGCAGCGGCGGATTTACGGTGCCTTTCACCACACAGAAGCCACATCAGAACTCTGCCTCCCGCCAGTCAGTTACCAGGGCTCCATATTGGTTCTCGGTCGCCAGAGAAATCAGACTGAGGTACGCAAATATAACCTGAGACCAACATCGCGGGGGTCTAAGCCCGACGGGCGTTGGCCTGCACCCAGGCCCTGGGCTGATCGGAGGTCCACCGGGGTGCAAACCCGGCCAGGAGGTTTTTTTCCTCCCAGGCCAGCGCGCGCACCACCACCATTTTGCCTAAGGGAAGCCAGGGAGACCTAGCAGGCAAAACCAAACCAGCTAACAGGCATAGCCCGAGGCGGACATAGCAGGGGTCTCAGACGGTCAGGCCCCGGACTGCCCCCAGGTCCTGGGCTGCTCGGCGGGCCATCTGTGTGCCAACCCAGCCAGGAGCTTGTTTGCCTGGGCTGGCGAGCACCACCGACATTTTGCCTACGGGAAGCCAGAGAGACCTAGCAGGCAAAACCAAACCGGCTAACAGGCATAGCCCAAGGCGGACATAGCAGGGGTCTCAGACGGTCAGGCCCTGGACTGCCCCCAGGCCCAGGACTGCTCGGTGGGCCATCTGTGTGCCGACCCAGCCAGGAGGTTGTTTATCGGGGCCGTTTGCGTACCACCGCCATTTTGCGTACAGGAAGCCAGAGAGTCCTAGCAGGCAAAACCAAACCAGCTAACAGGCATAGCCCGAGGCGGACATAGCAGGGGTCTCAGACGGTCAGGCCCTGGACTGCCCCCAGGTCCTGGGCTGCTCGGGGGGGCCATCTGTGTGCCGACCCAGCCAGGAGCTTGTTTGCCCAGGCCAGCGCGCACCGCCGCCATTTTGCCTACGGGAAGCCAGAGAGACTAGCAGACAAAACCAAACCAGCTAACAGGCATAGCCCAAGGCGGACATAGCAGGGGTCTCAGACGGTCAGGCCCTGGACAGCCCCCAGGCCCTGGGCTGCTCGGTGGGCCATCTGTGTGCCAACCCGGCCAGGAGGTTGTTTATCCTGGCCAGTTTGCGCACCACTGCCATTTTGACTACGGGAAGCCAGAGAGACCTAGCAGGCAAAACCAAACCAGCTAACAGGCATAGCCCAAGGAGGACATAGCAAGGGTCTCAGACGGTCAGGCCCTGGACTGCCCCCAGGCCCTGGGCTGCTCCTTGGGCCATCTGTGTGCTGACCCAGCCAGGAGGTTGTTAGCCCAGCAGACTCTCCCAGCACTCTCAGGGAACTCGCGCATGCCACCATCCTAGCCACCTGACACACCCAATTAACACCCACAGCTGAGGGGAGCTTTGCACCAACATTGGCCTGCCAGGCTTTTGCCTAGACTCAGGGCCTGAGCAGCTAGGCTAGCCTTGTGTGCACCAACCCGGTTGGGAGTTCTGCTGCCCAGATCAGCCTGGGCGGCAGCACCACATCTCCAAGTCCTGCAAGTGGCTAGCTGGGTTTCCAGGCGGCCAGCTGGGAGAAGTCAGTGTGCTCCAGTGAATCCAGCGGGCCCCAGCGGGAGCCTTCGGGTGCCTGCTTTGGGATCTGAACAGCCTGGGCAGCAGCACCCTGTCTACAAGCAGCGCAGGAGGTAAGCTGTGCACCAGAGGCCAACTGGGAAGGGGCAGCTTGCACTGGTGAGTCCAGCACTGACAAGAAAAACTAACACCAGTGAGAACTAGATGGCAAAAGGCAAACGCAGAAATCAAGGCAATATGGCAACATCTGAACCCAATTCTCCTCTACCAACATGTCCTGGATACCCCATCACACCAGTAAAACAAGATTTGGATTTAAAATCACTGGTCATGATGCTGGTACAGGAACACATGAAGGACACACTTAAAGAAATTCAGGAGAAAATGGATCAAAAGTTAGAAGCCCTTGCAAGGGAAACACAAAAATCATTGAAAGAAATCCAGGAGAATACAAAAGCCAACAAGGAGGAAATGCAAAAAACACTTAAAGAAATACAGGAGAACTTTGCTCAACAGGCTGAGGTCATGAAAGACGAAACACAAAAATCTCTTAAAGAAATACAGGAGAACTTTGGTCAACAGGCTGAGCTCATGAAAGAGGAAACACAAAAATCTCTTAAAGAATTACAGGAAAACACAAACATGCAAGTGAAGGAGCTAAGCTAAACCATCCAGGATCTAAAATCAGAAGTAGAAACAACTAAGAAAACTCAAAGGGAGACAACTTTGGAGATAGAAAGCCTTGGGAAGAAATCAGGGGACAGAGATACAAATATCAACAACAGAATACAAGAGATAGAAGAAAGAATCTCAGATGCTGAAGATTCCATAGAAACCATGGACTCAACAGTTAAAGAAAATGCAAAATGCAAAAAGCTTGTAACCCAAAATATCCAGGAAATCCAGGACACAATGAGAAGACCAAACCTAAGGATTATAGGCATAGATGAGAGTGAAGATTTACAACTTAAAGGGCCAGCAAATATCTTCAATAAAATTATGGAAGAAAACTTCCCTAACCTAAAGAGAGAGATGCCCATGAATATACAAGAAGCCTACAGAACTCCAAACAGACTGGACCAGAACAGAAATACTTCCCGTCACATAATAATCAAAACACCAAATGTTCTAATCAAAGAAAGAATACTAAAGGCAGTAAGAGAAAAAGGCCAAGTAACATATAAAGGAAGACCTATCAGAATCACAGCAGACTTTTCACCTGAGACTATGAAGGCTAGAAGGTCCTGGGCAGATCTCATGCAGACTCTAAGAGAACACAAATGCCAACCAAAACTACTATATCCAGCAAAACTCTCAATCACCATAGATGGAGAAACTAAGATATTTCATGACAAAACCAAGTTTACCCAATATCTATCCACAAACCCGGCCCTAAAAAGGATAATAGGAGGACAACACCAATACAAGGAGGGAAACTTCACCCTGGAAAAAGCAAGATAGTAACCTTTCATCAAACCCAAAAGAAGTTAAGCATTCAAATTTAAAAAACAACGTCAAAAATGATAGGAAGTAACAATCACTATTCCTTAATATCTCTTAACATCAATGGACTTAATGCCCCAATAAAAAGACACAGACTAACTGAATGGATACGTAAACAGGACCCTACATTTTGCTGCTTACAGGAAACACACCTCAGGGTCAAAGACAAACACTACCTTAGAGTAAAAGGCTGGAAGACAATTTTACAAGCAAATGGTCTCAGGAAACAAGCTGGAGTAGCCATTTTAATATCAGATAAAATTGACTTTCAACCCAAAGTCATCAAAAGAGACCCTGAGGGACACTTCTTGCTGGTCAAAGGAAAAATACAAAAAGAAGAACTGACAATCCTGAACATCTATGCCCCAAATGCAAGGGCACCCTCTTTCGTAAAAGAAACTATTAAAACTAAAAGCACACATTGCACCTAACACAATAATTGTGGGTGACTTCAACACTGCACTTTCCTCAATGGACCGATCAGGAAAACAGAAACTAAACAGGGACACAATGAAACTAATTGAAGCTTTGGACCAATTAGATTTAACAGATATATATAGAACATTCTATCCTAAAACAAAAGAATATACCTTTTTCTCAGCACCTCATGGTACCTTCTCCAAAATCGACCATATAATTGGTCAGAAGACAGACCTCAACAAATATAAGAAGATCGAACTAATCCCATGCCTCCTATCTGATCACTATGGAGTAAAAGTGGTCTTCAATAGCAACAGAAACAACAGAAAACCCACATACACGTGGAAACTTAACAATACTCTACTCAATGATACCTTGGTCAAGGAAGAAATAAAGAAAGAAATTAAAGACTTTTTAGAACACAATGAAAATGAAAACACAACATACCCAAATCTATGGGACACAATGAAAGCAGTGCTAACAGGAAAACTCATAGCCCTGAGTGCCTCCAAAAAGAAAATGGAGAGAGCATACATTACCAGCTTAATGACACACCTGAAAGCCCTAGAACAAAAAGAAGCTACTTCGCCCAGGAGGAGTAGAAGGCAGGAAATCATCAAACTCAGGGCTGAAATCAATCAAGTAGAAACAAAGAGAACCATACAAAAAATCAACAAAACCAGGAGCTGGTTCTTTGAGAAAATCAACAAGATAGATAAACCCTTAGCCAGACTGACCAAAGGGCACAGAGAAAGTATCCAAATTAACAAACTTAGAAATGAAAAGGGAGATATAACAACGGAAACTGAGGAAATCCAAAAAATCATCAGATCCTACTACAAGAGCCTGTACTCAACACAACTGGAGAATCTGGAGGAAATGGACAATTTCCTTGACAGATACCAGATACCAAAATTAAATCAGGACCAACTAGACCATCTAAACAGTCCCATAATGCCTAAAGTAATAGAAGGAGTCATAGAAAGTCTTCCAACCAAAAAAAGCACAGGACCAGATGGCTTCAGTGCAGAATTCTACCAGACCTTCAAAGAAGAGTTAACACCAATACTCTTCAAACTATTCCACAAAATAGAAACAGAAGGAACACTACCCAATTCCTTCTACGAAGCCACAATTACGCTGATACCAAAGCCACAAAAAGATCCAACAAAGAAAGAGAACTTCAGACCAATTTCCCTTTTGAACATCGATGCAAAAATACTCAATAAAATTCTTGCCAACCGAATCCAAGAACACATCAAAACGATCATCCACCATGATCAAGTAGGCTTTAACCCGGGAATGCAGGGTTGGTTCAATATACAGAAATCCATCAATACAATCCACTACATAAACAAACTCAAAGAACAAAACCACATGGTCATTTCATTGGATGCTGAAAAAGCATTTGACAAAATTCAGCATCCCTTCATGCTTAAAGTCTTGGAGAGAACAGGAATTCAAGGCCCATACCTAAACATAGTAAAAGCAATATACAGCAAACCGGTAGCCAGCATCAAACTAAATGGAGAGAAACTTGAAGCAATCCCACTGAAATCAGGGACCAGACAAGGCTGCCCCCTTTCTCCTTATCTTTTCAATATTGTACTAGCTCGGGCAATTTGACAACATAAGGAGGTCAAAGGGATACAAATTGGAAAGGAAGAAGTCAAACTATCATTATTTGCAGACGACATGATCGTCTACCTAAGTGACCCAAAGAACTCCACTAGAGAGCTCCTACAGCTGATAAACAACTTCAGCAAAGTGGCAGATTATAAAATCAACTCAAGCAAATCAGTGGCCTTCCTATACTCAAAGGATAAGCAGGCTGAGAAAGAAATTAGGGAAATGACCCCCTTCACAATAGCCTCAAACAGTATAAAGTATCTTGGGGTGACTCTTACCAAACATGTGAAAGATCTGTATGACAAGAACTTCAAGACTCTGAAGAAGGAAATGGAAGAAGACCTCAAAAAATGGGAAAACCTCCCATGCTCATGGATCGGTAAAATCAATATAGTTAAAATGGCCATTTTGCCTAAAGCACTATACAGATTCAATGCAATACCCATCAAAATCCCAACTCAATTCTTCACAGAGTTAGAAAGAGCAATTATCAAATTCATCTGGAACAACAAAAAACCCAGGATAGCTAAAACTATTCTCAGCAACAAAAGAAAATCTGGGGGAATCAGTATCCCTGACCTCAAGCAATACTACAGAGCAATAGTGTTAAAAACTGCATGGTATTGGTACAGTGACAGACAGGAGGATCAATGGAACAGGATTGAAGATCCAGAAATGAACCCACACACCTATGGCCACTTGATCTTCGACAAAGAGGCTGAAAACATCCAATGGAAAAAAGATAGCCTTTTCAATAAATGGTGCTGGTTCAACTGGAGGTCAGCATGCAGAAGAATGCGAATTGATCCATCCTTGTCTCCTTGTACTAAGCTCAAATCCAAATGGATCAAGGACCTCCACATAAAGCCAGACACTCTGAAGCTAATAGAAAAGAAACTGGGGAAGACCCTTGAGGACATCGGTACAGGGAGAAAGTTTCTGAACAGAACACCAATAGCGTATGCTCTAAGAGCCAGAATTGACAAATGGGACCTCATAAAATTACAAAGTTTCTGTAAGGCAAAGGACACCATCAAGAGGACAAATCGGCAACCAACACATTGGGAAAAGATCTTCACCAATCCTACATCAGATAGAGGGCTAATATCCAATATATATAAAGAACTCAAGAAGTTGGACTCCAGAAAACCGAACAACCCTATTAAAAAATGGGGTACAGAGTTAAACAAAGAATTCTCACCTGAAGAACTTCGGATGGCGGAGAAGCATCTTAAGAAATGCTCAACTTCATTAGTCATTAGGGAAATGCAAATCAAAACAACCCTAAGATTTCATCTTACACCAGTCAGAATGGCTAAGATTAAAAATTCAGGAGACAGCAGGTGTTGGAGAGGGTGTGGAGAAAGAGGAACACTCCTCCACTGCTGGTGGGGTTGCAAATGGGTACAACCACTCTGGAAATCAGTCTGGCGGTTCCTCCGAAAACTGGGCACCTCACTTCCAGAAGATCCTGCTATACCACTCCTGGGCATATACCCAGAAGACTCCCCACCATGTAATAAGGATACATGTTCTACTATGTTCATAGCAGCCCTATTTATAATTGCCAGATGCTGGAAAGAACCCAGGTATCCCTCAACAGAAGAGTGGATGCAAAAAATGTGGTATATCTACACAATGGAGTACTATTCAGCCATTAGAAACAACGAATTCATGAAATTCTTAGGCAAATGGATGGAGCTAGAGAATATCATACTCAGTGAGGTAACCCAGACTCAAAAGGTGAATCATGGTATGCACTCACTAATAAGTGGATATTAACCTAGAAAACTGGAATACCCAAAACATAATCCACACATCAAATGAGGTACAAGAAGAAAGGAGGAGTGGCCCCTGGTTCTGGAAAGACTCAGTGAAACAGTATTCAGCAAAACCAGAACGGGGAAGTGGGAAGGGGTGGGTGGGAGGACAGGGGAAGAGAAGGGGGCTTACGGGACTTTCGGGGAGTGGGGGGGCTAGAAAAGGGGAAATCATTTGAAATGTAAATAAATTATATCGAATAAAAAAAATTAAAAAAAAAAGAAGTGTTCAACATCATTAGTCATTAGGGAAATGCAGATCAAAACAACCCTGAGATTTCACCTTACACCAGTCAGAATGGCTAAGGTCAAAAACTCAGGAGACAGCAGGTGTTGGCGAGGATGTGAAGAAAGAGGAACACTCCTCCACTGCTGGTGGGGCTGTAAGATGGTACAACCACTGTGGAAATCAGTCTGGAGGTTCCTCAGAAAACTGAACATGAGACTTCCAGAGGACCCTGCTATACCTCTCCTGGGCATATACCCAAAGGATTCCCTGGCATGCAATAAAGACACATGCTCCATTATGTTCATAGCAGCCTTATTTATAATAGCCAGAAGCTGGAAAGAACCCAGATGCACCTCAAAGGAGGAATGGATACAGAAAATGTGGTATATTTACACAATGGAATACTACTCAGCAATTAGAAACAATGAATTCACAAAATTTGTAGGCAAATGGTTTGATCTGGAAAATATCATCCTAAGTGAGGTAACCCAATCACAAAAGAATACACATGGAATGCAATCTCTGATAAGTGGATATTAATTAGCCCAGAAGCCCTGAATACCCAAGGCACAAATTGCATAACAAATGACTCCCATGAAGAAGTATGGAGAGGGTCCTGATCCTGGAAAGGATTGATCTAGCACTGGAAGGGAATATAAGGACAGAGAAAAAGGAGGGAGGTGATTGGAGAAGGGATGGAGAGAAGAAGGTTTATGGGGCATATGGGAAGTGGGGATCCGGTAAAGGGGAAATCATTTGGAATGTAAACAAAAAATATAGAAAATAAAAATATTAAAAAAAAAATCAGGAACAGTCCTCCACTGCTGGTAGGATTGCAAGATGGTACAAGCACTTTGGAAATCAGTCTGGCTGTTCCTCAGAAAACTGGACATGACACTTCTGGAGGACACTCTGCTATACCTCTCCTGCGCATATACCCAGAGGATTCCCCAGCATGCAATAAGGACACATGCTCCACTATGTTCATAGCAGCCTTATTTCTAATAGCCAGAAGCTGGAAAGAGCCCAGATGTCCCTCAATGGAGGAATGCATACAGAAAATGTGGTATATTTACACAATGGAATACTACTCAGCATTGAAAAACAATGAATTCATGAAATTCTTAGGCAAATTGTTGGATCTGGAAAATATAGTCCTAAGTGAGGTAACCCAATTACAAAAGAATGCCCATGGAATGCAATCACTGATAAATGAATATTAATTATCCCAGAAGCTCTGAATTCTCAAGACACAATTAGCATATCAAATGACACCCAAGAAGAGGGAAAGAGAGGTCCCTGGTTCTGAAAAGAGTTGATCCAGCATTGTAGGGGAGTACTAGGACAGGGAAATGGAAGGGGGGGTGATTGGGAAATGGGCCAAGGTAAGAGGGCTTATGAGGCTGATGGGGAGGGGGGAACTGGGAAAGGGGAAGCATTTGGAATGTAAACAAAGAATATAGAAAATAAAAAAGAAGAGAAGATGTGGAACTAAAAGCTTTCAAAGGAAAAAAAAGTTTTTAAATTTTCATGTATATGTGGAATTTCTGTAGTTTTTGCTCTTATTGAAGACCAGTGTTAGTCCATGGTTATCTGATAGGATGCATGGTATTATTTCAATCATCTTGTATTGGTTGAGGGTTGTTTTGTGACTGAATATTTGGTCTCTTTTGGAGAAGATACCATGAGGTGCTGAGAAGACGGTGTAGTGTTTTGTTTTAGGGTGAAATGTTCTATAGCTATCAGTTAAATTGATTTGGTTCATATAACCTCTCTTAGTTTCATTGTGACTCTGTTTAGGTTCTGTTTCAATGATCTGTTCATTGGTGAGAGTAGGGTGTTGAAGTCTCCTCCTGTTATTGTGTGGTGTTCAATGTGTGCTTTAGTAAAGTTTCTTTTATGAATGTGGATGCTCTTGCACTTGGAGCATAGATGCTCAGAATTCAGACTTTCTCCTGGTGGATTTTACCCTTGATTAACATGAAGTGTCTTTCTTCATCATGCTTGATAACTTTTGGTTGAAAATCTATTTTATTGGATATTAGGATGCCAACTCCTGCTTGTTTCCTGGGACCACTTCCTTGAAAGACCCTTTTCCATCCTTTTACTCTGAGACAGTGTCTGTCTTTGTTATTGAGGGTGTGTTGCTTATATGCATCAAAATTCTTGATCTTGTTTGCATATCCAGTCTGTTAGCTTATGTATATTTTAGGCGAGTTGAGTCCATTAATATTAAGAGATATTAAAAAGAGATGATTGTTGATTCCTGATATTTTTTGTTTTTGTAGGTGGCTTAATGTGTTTGTGGTTCTCTACTTTTGGTTTTGTTGCAAGATGCTTAATATCTTGTCTTTTCTTTGCTTCATGTACCTTCCTTGTGTTGGAGTTTTCCTTCTAGAATTCCTCTGTAGGGCTGAATTGGTAGATAGATTTTGGTTGAATTTGGTTTTGTTTGGTTTCTTCAACTATGTTGATTGAGAGTTTTGCTGAGTATATTAGCCTGGGCTAGCATTTGTGTTCTCTTAGAGACTATGTGACCTCTGACCAGGATTTTCTGGCTTCCATACTCTCTACTGAGATGTCTGGTGTAATTCTGATAGGTCTACCTTTGTATATTACCTGGCCCCTTTCCCTTGCAGCTTTTAATATTATTTCTATGTTCTGAGCATTTAGTCTTTTGATTATTATGTGATGAGAGGATTTTTTCCTGGTCCCATCTATTAGGTGTTCTTTAGTCTTCATACACCTTTATGGCCATCTCTTTCTTTAGGTTGGAGAAGTTTTATTCTACAATTTTGTTAAAGACATTTTCAGGTCCTTTGAGCTGAGAATGTTCATTCTCTATTCTGATTATTATTAGATTTGGTCTTTTTATTGTGTTCTGAATTTCCTGGATGCTTTTGGTTAGGAGTTTTTCATGTTTTGAATTTTCTTTGACATTGTGTCAATCTCCTCTATGGTATCTTCTACACCTGAGATTATCTCTTCTGTCTCTTGTATTCTGTTTGTGATACATCTGTAATTCCTAACCTCTCTCTTAGGTTTTTCCATTTCCAGGTATACCTCCATTTGTGTTTTCTCTATTGTTTCTTCTTCCACTTTTAGGTCTTGGATCACTTTATTCATTTCCTTCACCTGTTTCCCTGTGTTTCCCAGTATTTCTTTCAGTGAGTTATTGATATCCTCCTTAAAGGATTCTATTATCTTCATGAGTTAGGAATTTAGGACAGATTCCTGATTTTCAGGTGTGCTGTTGTATTCAGGGCTTGCTGTAGTGGGAGAATTGGATTCTGATGATGCTGACATATATTGGCTTCTGTTGCTTATGGTCTTGTGCTTGCCTTTCATCATCTGGATATCCCTGGTGTTTGTTGGTCTGGGTGACTAGAGTCTGCCTCTTTTGTCCCTGGGTTGCTTCAGGTCTCCTGGTAGGCCTGCAGCCTTGGCTCTAGCAGACCACCTGTGGGGCCTTCCAACTGGGTGCTCTTCACAGGGGCAGAAAAGTTGCTGATCTGTTGCTCTAGCTGCAGTAGACACCCTGGGAGGCCTTTAGACTCTTGGGTCTTCAGAGGAGCAGTCAAGCTGTTGTTCAACTTCTCTGAGTGCAGCTCATCCTCAACTTCTCTGAGTGTAGTCGATACTCAACTGCTCTGAATGAAGTAGGTCTTCTACTGCTCTTAGTACAGCGGGTTCTCTAGGATGTATCAGGATATGGTGTCTTCCTGGAGCAGACCAACTAAGAGTCTCGTTTAAAGTCATTTTTAAAAGAGTATAAATATGTGCTCAATGGTCAGTACTGGGTTTGTTCCCAGCACTTTAAATAATAAATCAAGCAGTTAAAATGAGTATGAACTCCCATAATGAAAGTCTCTTTTCTATAAAATAATGAAAAAAATTAGAAATTTTGGTATTTATATTATGTAGAAATAGACATATTTAAAAAATCTGAAAAATGTTTTATAATATTAGGTAGAATTTAGAAATCAAGTAAGCACACATGTGAATTGGCTTATCTATACGTCTTGTCTAAAATCATTTTCATTGTAAGTGAAATCAAGAGTGCCAGTAATGTTACGCATATATATTACACAAAATCTGGCTTTAAGAATAACTTATTAGCTCTTTCAACAATATCTGGGATTTATCTCACAGAAAAATAATCTTTGTCCTTTTAGGCCACAATCCCTCTATTCCTTCCTTTAGGGATTTGAGGGATTAGTTGAGTAGAAAACAGAAACCAGAGTTCTAGGTTGTTGAAATTCTTGCCTACCTCTTGTGATCTTTAATTTTCCATATTGCTTGCTCCTGGATAAAACTGTTATTCAAATTTTCAGAACATTTGTAAAATGTTAACTATACCTTGTTAGGATTGTCTTAAGCCATTAACAGAGTGCTAGGGTGTATGTATAAATGTGGTCTAAGAATATCAGTAACAACATTAATATCACATTGGTTTCTTTGTAGCTTATGTGATTGCAACTGGAACTCAATATATCTCAGTGATACAGAAATTTCAATCTGATTCTCTAAGTGTGTGTATGTGTGTGTGTGTGTTTCTGTATGTGTACTTCAATGTATGGATGAGAATATTGTGATCCTGAGTTTTCCACCACTACTTCATGTGTCATGCTTTACACTAAAGAAAATAACAATAAAAACTCTCTGAGGGCTGGAGAGATTGCTCAGTCGTTAAGAGCACTGACTGCTCTTCCGGAGGTCCTGAGTTCAAATCCTAACAACCACATTGTGGCTCACAACTATCCGTAATGAGATCTGACACCCTCTTCTGGGGTGTCTGAAGACAGCTACAGTGTACTTAAACATATAATAATAAATGAATCTTAAAAAAAAATACTCTCTGAGAATTTTGCTTAAGATAAGTTAACCATGATGTGCAAAGTAGAATATTGATGGCATATTTAATATTTGCCTATACAAATTACCCCAAATACCAGTGCTCTCATGATTTCTACAGAAGATGAGGCATACAATGTTGGAGAATTCATTAGCTTTAACTGGTGGTAGAGTTCCTCTGTTTGTAATTCTTTGTCCATTACATATATCTGAGGTTTTTTTCTTATTTCTCTCATGGAAAGTATCCACATCATTACACCTGACTGGAAATATTTTTTTATCACTCTTATTGATTATAATTCAGGTTCCCTTGCCTATAGACAATTTCCAAGAATTATAAGCCAATTAATCAACAAATGTGCTTTTGCAGAGCTTAATTTCATTAATTGAGTTAGATTTTTATAGCTTCAATTAAGAAAGGCACCATTATCATATTACATTTAGACAGACTTTGCATTTGAATGTATTTCCATTCTTAAGATTCTCTTATTCAAACATTGGTTCAGCTAGCTTCCTTCATGTTGAAATATACCAGTGTTGACTGAAATAAATGCAAACATCAGAGCTCTGCAAAATCAGAATATTTTCAACATGAGTACAATGTGTATAGTTGCAGATGCACTTCTATTGTGTACATTGATGATTTAATATTTTATGGATATGAATACTCATTGTTCCATGATTAACAAGTTATTACTGTCAAATATTAAAATCTTCATCACCACATTCACAAGGTTTATTTTAATATTGGAATGTTATTTGCATACTGAAGAAATTTCAACAGGTTGCCAAATATATTTGTCTCAATTTTTTAAACTACGAAGCATTACTAAAATATTTTCATTTATATAATATATGATAGTGCTATAGTTTTCTTCAATAGAATATTTTTGTTGAATATGCAGGAATGAAACATTTTGCACTTTGAAAGAATAAAACACATCTATAGCTCTCAGGTTGACAAAACATTGGGAAACTAAAAAGAAGTTTCCCAGGCAAAAAACATTTGTAGTAAAGCATAAAAAACTACCCAGAATTTAGCACTAAATATGTAATAATAAAAATGTAACAATAAATATTATTGCCTTAGAGTCTATCAATTTTTGAAATGTTCCTATAGAGACATGTCCTTTAATGCCTAAAATAATAATACCACACACTGTGTGTCTACTATACTATAACTGAGAGCTTTAGAAATAACCACATACTGTTCATATTGTCATTATTATTTGAAAGGACAAATATCTAACAAGGTCTGAATTCATCTTTGAGCATAAGAGTAAGGTTAAGTTTTAAATAGATATGGAGAGTGCACCAGCGGGACCTGGAGATATGGATCAGAGTTTCAGAGCACCCAGTACTCTTCTAGAAGTTTTGGGTTTAATTCTCAGCACCCACATGGCAGCTCATGACTGTCTGTAACTACAGAACCAGAATATTTGACAACTCTGATTTCCAAGGACACCTACACACCTACTTCACTCACAAAATTACTCATAATTAGTAATAGTAAAAACACAGCTTTAAAAAAAGATGCAAGCAACCCTTGAGCACTAGGCAAGGTATACCCTTCTTCATGACAACCCTCAGTTTTCTCTCTTTTCTACTATAATTTGCCTGTTTATACTTTAATAGTCGTGTTTTCTTTCAGTGAGGCAAGTTCTGTCTCCCCTTGATGCCAGATCTTCAGTCTTTCCATTCCTTCAACTCTTTGAGAAAAGTTAAATACCTGGGGATCTATTGTTTCAGTCAATTTGATAGTCCAAAGCAGAAGCACAAAGATTTAGAATGTCTTTTCTCCTTCCAGGGTATGAAATCTTAAAATCCTACCTGGAATCATGTTTTATTAGACACAATTGATTAAATAATTTCTATTATATAAGAAAGAAAAGTAAACATAGAAGGAGAGAGAGAGACAGAGACAGAGAGAGACAGAGATACACTGAGACACACAGAGAGAGACACAGAGAGAGACACAGAGAGAGACACACAGAGAGAGACAGAGAGAATAACACAGAGAGATAGAGGGAGAGGCAGAAGCAGAGTGAGAAATGACATTAATATGGCAATACAAACTATAAAATAAAAATGCCAGTATATATACTTTATGTGACATGTTTTAGCATTTTGTTTAATTGTTAGTTTTGGATCTTTAGGTTACTGAATATTTGTAGCACTAATTGAGGAAAAACTACCTTTTGTCAACTTGATACAAGCTAGAGTCACTTGGGAGTAGGAAACCCTAAATAAGACCTGTTTTCATCAGATCGACATGTGAGCATGCCTGTGGGATAATTTCCTAATTAATGATTGATGTTAAAAGACCTAACCCACGGTGAGCTGTGGCACCTCTGGGCAGGTGGTTGGTCATGGATTAAACAAGAGAATGAACTGAGAAAGACATGGAAAGACATTATTCTGCAGCCTCTTCCTCAGGCAAGAGCTCCCTGCCTCCAGGTTTCTGCCTCAATTTCACTTAATGATGAACTGTGCAGTCAAAAATCTACAGGCAACTGAGTGAAGCTGGGAGCAAGAGAGGCTGTTGTCCCTAGGGAAGAACACACCAATTAGATGTGCAGTGCCAAGCAGTGAGCCCTTAAAACATATGCATTTGTCACATAATATGGTCTTCCAAGTCATATTTAAAAATATATGCCTATATAAATACATATATACATGCAATAGTATAAGAAGTCATGAGTTTGAAGGAGAGCAGGAGGTATATATGGAGGAGTTTGGAGGGAGGAAAGGGAAAGGAGAAAGATTGTGATTAAATTACAATCTCAAACTTAACAAAAATAAAACAAGCAAAATAAATCCATATCTTCCTCAGATTGCAAGACTGTTCTCAAAAAAGAGGATTTCAGGTCATATATAGTTCAAGCCCTCTTGAGTCTGTATCTGAACAGCAATGTGTCTTCAGCAATTGGAACTTACCTTTTACTAACCCACATGAAAAAATCAAGGACAACATAGTTTACAATGTTTTGAGAGTCTCTTGCCAAACCTTGACCAACAACAGAAAAGGAGGATTCGTACTCATGCTGTGGTGTTTTATTCTAAGATGGTCTATAGCCCATAGGGAACACTGTTAGCTCAGATGGAAAAAATGTAATTTAAAGTATGTATGTATGAACAAACCTATAAATACTGTATGGAATTTGAGGTATATAGGTAATAAGATACCTTGTGTTTTTCAAACATCCCAGCTATTTAAGCTTCTTATTCTCTATTAATTTCCTAATACCTCCCTATCTATGGTTCACTTCATTTTTTTTTCAGTTTCCCCTTCATGTGACTTCTACCATGTTATTTCTCTATCAACCTCCCATACCCTATTGTTACATTTCACTTTTCTGATTTCTGCAGTTACTTCAGGTTCAAATACCCACATATAAAGATTTGGGGACAGGACCTGCAGATGAGAGGCAGCATGCATGCCTTTCTGTCTTTGGGTTATATTATTCAATATGTTTTTTTATATTTCCATTCATTTACCTAAACATTCTTTTTTCTTACTGATGAGTCATATTTCATAGTGGATATCTATCACATCTTCATAGTCAGCTAGTCAATTAAAGCACATTAAGGTTGTTTTCACCACTACTCATTGTGAATGAGCAACAATAAACACAGCTGAGAAAGTTTCTTCACAGTAGCCTGTTCTTAGGGTAAATGCCAAGGGATGCTATACCTGGGTCAGGTATTAGTTTTTTTTTCTTTAAACATTCTACACCTTTATTTTCAGAGTGTCCACACTAGTTTATAATACTATCAACAAGGAATGTGTGTTCCATTTCTCCAAAAAGTTATCTGCAGCATTATTTTTTGGTTGAATTGATGTTCTTTCCATTTTGTTTAGGGCAAGATGAAATCTCAAATTTCCTTTTGATTGGTTTTCCTTGATTGCTAGGGACAGTGTAATCTCTTGGCTCTCACCACCTCTCTCCTTACCATGAAATATTGCTTTTGTGTATGTTCTGTACTACATTTTTTGTTGGATATAATATTTTAGAGCTGTTTATATTATGGGAAGTTTTTCTTTGTCCTTCAACGATGGCAGATAGTTTTATTGTACACATAAGTCTCTTGGCATGTTAGGGCTTGGCATGTCTTACCTTATGCTCATGTAGATTTGAAGGTTTTCCTTGACAAGCCAGCTATTGTCATAAGTTATTTTTGTATATGACTTTTTTTTTTTTTTTACAACTTGTAGCTTCAATTCTCCTTCTTTATTCTGTCTACTATTTTAACTATTGTATACCATAATGAGTTTCTTACCTGGTTTGTCTGTTTGGTGTTCTATGTGATTCTTTTATTTGTATGGGTATGCATTGTTTTGTCAAAGCTTTATCCTCCCTTGTTGATGATCTTATCTATGCCATTAATTTGAAATTATTTTTCTTTCTATATTTATGTTTATAATTGGAAGATTTTGCCTGACATTTCTTGCATGTTCTTTTACTATGTTTTAAATTTCTTTCCTTATTAAAATTTTTATTGAAAATAGATTATTCTCATAAAATAGATCCTAACCACAGCTTACCCTCCCTCTTTTTCTTTCACAATATTTGGCTATTTTGTCTAGATCCTATACATTTTCTTCCAGTCCTGATATTCTACCTTTACTTCACTTTGTTCTACTTGTTAATCTTTCCCTTGCTGTTTCTAGTTGAGTTTTTAGTGTTTTATCTGTTGCAACCTCAACTTGAGCTCCTTCATTGTTTCTATCTATTTATTGAATTTTATTTACTAATTATAGAATAACTTCATCATCTCAAAAAGCCTGCTATGAGGGCTTTCTGGAACATTACTCAGGCAGTTCATATTCATTCTCTTTAAATTAATCAACTTGTTTCTTTGAGACTTTTTTATTGAAAGTAGAATCATCTCTCAACACAATACATCCAAATCACAGATTCTCCACCTTCTGTTCATTCTAGCTCCCCCACTATCTCTTCTCTCCCCCAGTTCCATTTCCCCTTCATTTCCTCTTTAGAGAAGAGTATACCTTTAAGAGATTACAGTCACACAGGAAAAAAGAAGGTATAATAAAACAAGGCAAGTGCACTCATATTGAGGCTGAACAAATGAACCCTATAAGAGGAAAAGACAAGAAAAGGCAGAGTGATTTTTGAAACTCCATGAATTCATGAAGTTCATGAATCTTCTTTTAGGTACTGTTTTCTATGCTCTGTTAGATAGTTCTTTTTGGTGGATATTTCTACTAGAATGGAGGATTTATTTTTTCACAGGGAACATTTCCTTGATCTTTACTATGTTTATGTTTTGCCATGAGATTTGGGCCTGTGGACCTCATTGTTAGTATTTGGGGTGATATGGACAGAATAGGTTGGGGTAGAATACAGGATGTGTAGTTAATGTTGGTTTTAGGAATACAGAGAAAAAGTGTGGAGCAGAGACTGGAGGAAAGGCCATACAGAGACTGCTCCACCTGAGGATCCATCCTACATACAGACACAAAACTCAGACACTATTGTGTATGCCAACAAGTTCTTGCTGATTGTAACCTGATATAGCTGTCTTCTGAGAGGCTCTGCCAGAGCCTAACAAATACAGAAGCAGATGCTTGCAGCTAACCATTGGACTGAGCACAGGATCCCTAATGAAGGAGTTAGAGAAAGGCTGAAGGGGTGTGTAACCCCATAGAAAGAACTACAATAACAACCAACCAGACCCATCGGAACTCCCAGGATCTAAACCACCAACCAAAGTACACATGGAGGGACCCATGGCTGCAGCCACGTATGTAGCAGAGGATAGCCTTGCTGTACATCAAAGGGAGGAGAGGCCCTTGGTACCTGAATATTTATAATATCCAGAGGCTCAAAAGAACCCAGATGTCCCTCAACAGAGGAATGCATACAGAAAATGTGGTACATTTACACAATGGAGTACTACTCAGTTATTAAAAGCAATGATTTCATGAAATTCATAGGCAAATGGATGGAACTAGAAAATATCATGCTGAGTGTTGTAACCCAGTCACAAAAGGACTGTTTTCTTTTCAAATAGATGTTTTTCAAACCAACATTATTAAGAAAGCATTACAAGTTTACATCTGTTTCTAACTGGTACAGATTGTTTAGCATGATTATAAAATTTCACAATATGGTAGCTTCAAAATTAGCACTTATATATTCTGTATTGATTTGTCTCACAGTGAATACAACAGCAGATTTTTTTGTTAGTTTCTAATTGTGTTTTTGGAACCACATATGAGTTATGTGGTTATAACACATAATAAATATATATATATATGTATATATATATACATATATATATATATTTATACTTAATTAGCTGTTAATCATGAGGTCACAAAAGTCAATATACAAATTCATGTGACTCTGACATCCAAAAGACCCCATAAATTAATTTTGAGTGGTGGATACAATAATAATAGCAATATTTTGAGAAAAGCTTGTGAGTGTAACTGACCATCATCATTTAGCAGAATCTAACTTTCTTCTTGACTTCTTATATCTATTTTTCCTATTTTAATGTGTCAGATATGTTTTGCTATTTTTTATCAGTGATTTTATTTATTTACATTTCAAATATTGCCCCCCTTCTTGTTTTCCCCACCTCAAATTCTCCATGCCCTCTCCTTCCCCTTTGCCTCTAAGAGGGAGCTCTCCCACCTCACCTCTCTAGCATTCCTCTATGCTGGGGCATTATGCTTCCACAGGACCATCGATCCCTCTGATCGATGTGAGATAAGGCAATCCTCTGCAACATATGAAGGTGGAGCCATGGACCCATCTATATATGCTCTTTGATTGGCGGTTTAGTCCCTGGGAGCTTTGGGGGGTGGAGCAATATCAGTTAGTTGATATTGTTGTTCCTCCTGTGGGGTTCCAATCTGCTTCTGCTCCTTTTTCCTTCCCCTAACTGTTCTGTTCAGGTTCCCTGGATCAGTATGATGCTTGGTTGTATCTGTATCTGTATCTGTATTAGTCAGGTTCTGGAAGCGTCTCTCAGGCTCCTGTTACTTCTTGGCATCAATAACAGCGTTTGGTGTCTGCAGACATTTTTTCATTAATTAATTTATTCATTCGGCTTACTTCCCAATCCAAGTTCCCTTCTTCCCCCTCTCTCTCTAGCTCCTCCCTCTCCCCTTCCTTCCCATAAGCCCCCTACCTTTACTCCTCAGAGTAGGGGAAATCTCCCAAGTATATCATCCCACATTTGCATATCAAGTTGTAGTAAAACTAGGTGCATCTTTTTTTTTTTTTTCGGACTAGACAAGGCTCTCCAGTTAGAGAAAAGGGATCCAAAATCAGGTAACAGAGTCAGAGACAGCCACTGCTCCTGCTGTTTGAGGTCCCATATGAGCACTAAGCTGTATACATGTTACCTATGTGTAGCGGAACTGGGTCTGTCCCATGCATGGTCTCCTGTAGGTGCTTCAGTCTCTGTGAACCTCTTTGTGGTTAGGTTAGTTAATTCTTTGTGTTTTCTTTTGTGTGTGTGTGTGTGTGTGTGTGTGTGTGTTTAACCTGTCTGACTTTTTTAATTCTTCCTTTCTATCTTCCACCAAATTCCTTTAGTTCTATCATCTATTTTTATCAGTTGCTGGGTGAAACTACTCAGATGTCTGTTATAGCAGAATATTATTAATAGTTTCAGGGGCGGGCTCTCTCTCATGATATGGTACTCTAGTTGGGCTAGCCACTGGCTAGCCATTTCCTCTCTTTCTTCTCCCGCTTTATCCCTGCACTTCTTCCAGGCAGAAAATATTGCCGGTTGAAGGTTGAAGTTTTTTTTTTGTTTGTTTTTGTTTTTGTTTTTTTTCAGTTGGGTTGGTATTACCATTCCTCCACTGCATGTTGTGCCTGGTTACAGAACCTGACATTTTCATGTTCTATATCCCCTATTGCTAAGAGACCTTATTAGCTACGGTTACCTTCATAGGTTCCTCCATGTTCCCATTGTCCTAGATTTTTAGCTTGTTCCAGAGATGCTCCTCCCAATCACAGATTCCAGTTCTCTCTTCCAAATCTGTTTCCCACAATCCTCCCCACACTTGATCAGTCCTGTTTAACTCCCCACTTCCTCTAGCAGTCCCTCCCTCCCTCCTCCCTCCCTCAATCCTATATGTGTATGTTATTTCCACTTCTCAGTGAGAATCATGTATCTTACCTTGAACCCTACTTGCTACTTAACTTCTTTGGGTCTGTTGGTTGTAGCATGGTTTTCCTGTATTTTATGGCTAATATACACTTATAAGTGAATAATTTCCATGGTGTCTTTCTGGGTCTGGGTTACCTCACCCAGGATGACCTTTTCCAGTTCTATCCACTTTTCTGCAAACTTCATGATATCATTGTTTTTAGTAGCTAAGTAATATTCTATTGTGTAAATATACCATATTTTCTTTTTTCAACTATAATTGTGGTGCATCTAGATCAATTCTAGTTTTGGCTATTAAAAGTAAATTGGCTATGAACAAGGTTGATCAAGTGTCCTAGTGGTATAGTGGAGAATCTTTTGGGTATATGTCCAGGAGTGGTATAGCTGTGTCTTGAGGTATAAACATTCTCAATTTTTCTCCGAAACCACTAAATTAATTTCCAAAGTTATACAAGTGTGTATTTACACCACACAATGGGTGTGTTCCCCTTGCTCCATGTCCTTGGCATCATGTACTGTTACTTGAGTTTTTGATCTTAGCCATTTTGATGGGAGTAAGATGGAATCTGAGTGGTTTTGGTTTGCATTTTCCTAATGACTAATGATGTTGCAGATTTCTTTAAGTGCTTCTCAGCAATTAAAGAACTTTGCAGATTTCAACATCTCTGATCTCAATCTAGACTTCAGAGCAAAAGTAGTAAAAAGTAAATGATATTGGCATAAAAACAGAAAGGTTGATTAATGGGATTGAATCAAAGACCCAGAAGTAAATCCCCATATATCTATGTACACTTGATTTTTGACAAAGAAGGCAACACTATAGAAGAGAATAACAAAACATTTTCAACAAATTTTGATGATCTAACTGGATATCGGCATATAGAAAAATGATAATAGATCCCAAACTTCAACCTTATATAAAATTCAAGTCCAAGTGCATCAAATACCTCACCATAAAATCAAATACAATAAATACAAAAAACGAAAAAGTAGGTAATAGCCTTGGACACATTGGCAGAGGGGAAAACTTGCTTAACACCAGTATCTCAGACACTAAGATCAGCAGTGAATAAATAGGACCTCATGAAACTGAAAAGCTTCTGTAAAGTAAATGACAGTCTGAAGGAACAAACAGTAACCTACAGAATGGGAAAAGATTAACGAATTCTTCATCTGACAGAGGGATGACTTACAAAACTCATAAAGAACCTAAAAAATTTGACAGTTAACAAATCAAACAAACCAATTTAAAAGTACAGTACTGAATTAAACAGAATTCCTGACAGAATTTAACTTTCAAAAACCCTATAAACCTAGTGATATTAAGGCACTAATTTTCAAAGAATTGTAAAAAAAAAAAACTATTTATATTAGTATATAACACCTCAATTTTAAGTTTTTGAATTACTTCAAATATTATTTTTAATTTTTAAAATTTTTCAAAATTTATTTTTGCATCTTACACCCCAATATAGGCCCCTGATCCTCCCACTACCTCCTCACAAAATTCTCCCCCAATTACCTTCTGCTCTTCTTCTTTGAGATGGGGGGAACACCCCCCCCCCCGTATGAACCCCCTCCAGCACATTAATGCACTGCAGGACTAAAGACTTTTAGGTCAAAACAGTTGTGAAGAATCTTATTAGGGTAGATTTTATTAGTTCTCTAGAACTTTGAGGTTTATACTTTGTAAATTTAGCTAAGAAGATGAGAGTGTGCATGTGTGCATGCATTTTTTTTTCATGAGGGAGAGGAGAAAAAGCTAATTTTCTTCCTGGATGTATTTACATATTTATATTTCTTCATTTATCTGTGAACCTGATGGCATATTATATATGAGATATTTTTTACTCTAATAGAGTATTTACTAAAATAGCATTCTATTTTGTTGTTAAACAGATTTCTGTTAGAAAATTCTCCTTAGATACAAAGGAATATTCCAACAGGAATATTTTAACCACTTTTTCAGTACTACTGCCTGATTCCACTAAAAAATAATGTATCAGATCTGTTTGTTATTTATTTATATTCTGCTTCTGGAAGGGCAAAGATGAAATATTGACCTTGATTTGTTTTTTCTGCACATTGTTTATCTTACTTCTGTTTATAGACAAAGATAATCACTTTGCAAATTGGCCTTTGACTAGCCAAAGGCAAGGCCAGAGATAAAAGAGAATTAAATCCTTTTGATCCTTGCTCTGATCCACTTCATTAGCAGAGAGCATCATAGCCTATTGACCTCAGAGTTCCACTGTGATCCATTATATTGTGTCTGTTTTGATTTTCTGTTATGTAGATGTGGATGCTTAAGAGTGTTTTGGTGTCTCTGACCCAGGAGAACTTTGGATAAACCTCAATGGTGCCAGTCTGTGAGCACTGACAATAGATAGGGAGTGATTATGCATTTATTATTAAATAATTGGGATGCTTCCTAAAATAAAGTTTATTCAGAGGTCAAGTAAACACTGGTAATAAGCAGAACTTTGCAGCTCTATCAAACAAATGGTGTATTATAGTCTCAGAAATTTATCTTGCAGTTTGGTTAAAGAGGGATCCCTTAGGCATAATTTGTCCAGAATAATTTCGTGTAAAGAAACATTGCTTAATAATGTTATTGTGTAACATATTTTTTAAATTTTAGCAACTTAAATACACTAGGGTCTTTTTAATCAATGTATTTAGGACTTTATTGCTAAAGAAATTATATTTACGTAACCAATATTCAATCTCCTGTGCAAAATTTGTCAATTTAACATTAAAAACTTTAATAAGAAACAGAGCACATGAGCATGTTTTAAAGCCTAGAAAATTTGGCTAGATCAAATTCAAGATATTGCTAAAGAAAATAAAATCTAACAATTTACAGATAAGGCAATGCAATGAAAAACTATAACATTCAAGAGATTAGTGAAACACTGAAATATAAGTAGCTGAATTACACATAGTTACAAAATTACATAGTATACACCATAAGCCTTTAAATAAATATAAAAAATAAGCCTCTTACATGGAATTTTACAGAGCTTCTGCTTTCTATAATTGCAGAATTTTGAGTGCTGTCATATCATTCTCATTAAAACCCTCTAGCAATAAGCTTATGCCCTGCAGCATGAGATTTTAATTACTCCTGTCAGTGTTGGAACACCCACTAAATACACTAATCAAAGTAAATGTTTACATGGTTTTCTATAGAAAAATAAATACTATCAAGATCTAAATACAAGTATTACTAGAGATGTTTTAGATGAGTCTTAAGTAACACAAAGAATCCATCAAATATAAAACAATAACAACAGTATGTGGTTTTAAGCATCGCTCAATGCTTGTAATCTAGATAGGGTTTTTCAATGTTCACAGAGAATAACATTAAAAACAAAATAATTTTAGGGAGGTAATTGCGTTTTTTCTTAGTGCAGTCTGTTTTATTTTTTGTTAGAATATTGTAATAATTTCAGGCATACTTGAACACATTGCCTTTTCTATCATCTACTATCAAGTTTGACCATCTCGAATCCCTTCCTACTTTCCTAAAGTATAATTATACACTTTATCTATGCAATCAATGTGATATATTCTGAAGACCAGTGGTGATTTCCTGCTCTCCATTGCATTTCTAGCATTACAGCTAAGCCATCTTTACTTAGATCATTTTAAATTCTATTAATAAAAATTTATAAAGAAGTTTCTTAGATGTTTTTTCTATAATCCAATTATGACTTTCATTCCAAATCCTGATGCCTTTCTTCAGTATGAATATTTTCCTCTTGGGAAACTAAAATGCTTTCGTATTGCTTTATTCTGCTTTGAAGATGTAATATTTCTACAAATGAAAGAAAGTTCTTAGCATAACAGTATATGTATATATAGAAATATAAAATCAACTAACCACAAATCTATCCTTGATGCTTATATTTTATGTTATGGGCTTTAAAACCCACATATATATGAATATATAAATATATTCCTAACCCGCTATGCTATTGTAGTTATTTCCCAAACACACAACCCTAGTTCCATGCATTTATTCTCTCCTGCTATTGCTGTCAGTTCCCATGAAGAATTCTCCTGGTGACTCCTCCTAATATCCAACCTCATGGCAACCATCTTCTTCTTTCTCCACCTTATGGTCATTTATTCAATTGGATCCTCACCTGACTTGCTTCAAACTCTATCTCCTCTTGACCCTATTAAAAATGGGGTACAGAGCTAAACAAAGAATTTTCACCTGAAGAACTTCAGATGGCTGAGAAGCATCTTAAAAAATGCTCAAATTCATTAGTCATTAGGGAAATGCAAATCAAAACAACCCTGAGATTTCACCTTACACCAGTCAGAATGGCTAAGATTAAAAACTCAGGAGACAGCAGGTGTTGGCGAGGATGTGGAGAAAGAGGAACACTCCTCCACTGCTGGTGGGGTTGCAAATTGGTACAACCACTCTGGAAATCAGTCTGGCAGTTCCTCAGAAAACTGGGCACCTCACTTCCAGAGAACCCTGCTATACCACTCCTTGGCATATACCCACAGGATTCCCCAGCATGTAATAAGGATATATGCTCCACTATGTTCATAGCAGCCCTATTTATAATAGCCAGAAGCTGGAAAGAACCCAGGTGTCCCTCAACGGAGAAATGGGTACAAAAAATGTGGTATATATGCGCAATGGAGTACTATTCAGCCATTAGAAACAATGAATTCATGAAATTCTTAGACAAATGGATGGAGCTGGAGAACATCATACTAAGTGAGGTAACCCAGTCTCAAAAGATTAATCATGGTATGCACTCACTAATAAGTGGATATTAGCCTAGAAAATTGGAATACCCAAACATAATCCACACATTAAATGATGTACAAGAACGGAGGAGTGGCCTGGTTCAGGAAAGACTCAGCATAGCAGTATAGGGCAAAACCAGAACTGGGAAGTAGGAAGGGGTGGATGGGAGAACTGGGGGAGGGAAGAGGGCTTAAGGGACTTTTGGGAAATGGGGGGCCAGAAACGGAGAAATCATTTGAAATGTAAATAAAAAATATATCGAATAAAAAAATATTTAAAGAACATAATAAAACACTTCTGATGGAGTTTAAAAAAAAATGGTATGGAACTCCTGACTGTTTTCATAAGCTCATTCTTTCTATATCCTCTGCCCAGTCATTGACTGGTAAGCCTTGGGGAGTGTCCTTCACCCCCCTATTGATACAGGAGATTCCTTAATATTCATGGCAATGACTGTGTCTGGACTGCAACTAGATCTCAGGTCACAGAGATCAGCATCACAAGACCAACCCCAACAGTATACCCCAAAGTTTAAGGGTTATAAATTTGATCGACAATGTAATAGCAGTATAAGTGTAACTGTTGGTTTATGATGGTGCTGGCCTCTTTAAGTTCTAGTGCTGTTGATTTAGGGACTACAGAATAGAAGAAAGGGAGTACCTGTCGAAGTCTGAAAAGGTGGCTTCCTTACACTCATGTGTTTGAATGCATGGACCATTGTGAGTGCCACTGTTAAGAGACTGTCCTTGTTGGAGGAAGCTTGTTACTGTTGTTGCAGGCTTTGATGTTATGCTCAAGCTCTTGCTGGTGTGGAATTCCAGTCTCCTAGTGGCTGCCTTTGGATCAAGGTGTAGAACTCTTGGCTCCTCCAGCAGCATGACATCCTGAACATTGCCATGCTTCCTGCCATGACTGATAATGGAGGAACCACTCGCCCAGTTAAAGGCTTTCTTTTGTAATAGTTGCCTTGATAACAGTGTTTCTTTACAGCAATAGAAACAATAACTAAGACAGTACCTCTTGATCTCCCTCATCCTTTCTCTTTTGGCACAGAATGCTGAACCTGAAAGGGTCTTGCCAGACTTTGTTTTTCCCCCAGCTTCCAAATACAGAAACTAATATCACTGTTCCTTACAAAACAATATTTCAGATTTTCTGTTGTAAAAGACAAAATTGATAGCCTGATTTGTTAAAGAATCTGGAACTGTATTGCAAGATATCTAGTTGGGTCAATTTTAATTTACAAAGACCCACTTCTACCTATTGGTATATGACACATTTAAGTGCTATGGAGAAACTACAAATAAAATTCGTATGTATGAATTGCCACAAAATTTGGTCCCAACACTGATTATTTTATGATAGCAACTCCACCCATGGAAGAGAAGACATTTTAGGACAAGATTATGTATTAACTAGGGTGGTTTTTTACTTTCATATGAGATAATAGTCCCTAGATTAGAATATTTTCTATTCTAGGCAACAAAAACAGCCATGTCTCAGACCCACAATTTTATTCCCCATTTTGATTTTGTATCGCAGCAACCATTTCACCCACTGAAATATTGATTTCACTTTGGATGTAAATGGATGTTATATAAAGGACTAATCTATGTCAACATTTGCAACTGAAGAAGTTAGGACCTCATAGCTAAAAGAACCACATCTTACAATCCTAGACCTTTTGTAATAGGCTTGTCATAGTTACTTTTTACTACTGTAACAAAGAACCATGACTAATTTACCTTATAAAAGAAAGTATGTTAAAAGGGCTCATGGTTTGTATGCAGAGGGATAGCATCCATGACTATAACAGGGGGCATGGTACCAGTAAAGTAGACATTGTGCTAGAGCAGTATTGGAGTGCTTACATCTGATCCATAACTGTTAAGCTGGAAATATACCCAAGAATGGAATGGGTATTTAAAGTCTATTCCTGGTGATGCATCTCCTCCAATAAGGCCACACTTCCCAACACTTTGCAAATATTCCTTTCAGGAACCAAGTAACTGAACATATAAACATGGGAAACGATTTCTACTCAAACACTCAAAATTTACCAAAAGTCAGATGTTTAACTTAAAAGCAATCAGCAAATGAAAAAGGGTTTCTTTGCCATAAATGTAAACCATTATCTTTATTTTTAGAACCTCTTGTTTCTACAAATATTTTCAATAAGATAGCATAGAAAAATAAAGCATTTAGTTTCTTAAGAAATATGCATAAATTTCACATATCTATTAATAGCTTTGTGGAATGACAGATTTTAATATTTTGGCACATGATTGCTTATGCACTTTGTATTCCACTTCCAACTCCAGAGTTGCACCTGTTTATACCCCCAATGATTTTGTAGATGTCCCAAACCCAGATTCTAGTACAAGCAACTTCTAGCAATGGAACAATAGTGATATGGAACCAGTAGAACTCATTGTTATGATCGAGGTGTTTAATCTTTCCTCTTTTACTGACATGATTCCATGTCCTCTTTTGACATGTAGCTTGTGACTTGCTTCTTTATGGCTATGCTATCACAAAGGAAACAATGAATTGTTCAAAGTACAATGTGTGTTCAAACTCTCAAAGTTGTATTTTTGGTTTTTAAAATGAAATTTCAAGTTATTATGCATTTCATTGTGATGGAATTCCACCTGTATTGAAGAGCACCTTTGTGCTATCAATGAAAAACAACTCCACAATTACCCTCAATTACCCTATCAAAGGGGTAAGAGTTAATATATTCTGGTACCCATTTTTAGTGATTGCAGTCCAGAAACAGATTTAGGTTACTCAAAATACCATGCTTCAATGTGAAAACAGTTTCATTAGTTTCAAAAAATAACAACTAAGAATATTATAAATGAATGACTTTCCAAATATAATGGAGAAACATTCAATAGGTAGGCTGAAGCAAATTGGGCCTATATAGGCCCAGGAAAATATCTGATGGCATTTTTAACTCTTTGCTGTCTGGAAACTAGTGTTCTGTTTGTAAACTATATATCTAGTTGTCACAAAGATATTAGGTAGGTAAGTTATAGAGGAGGAAAATGAATGACAATTACAGGGGATGAAGGTACCCAAATATAATGAACCCATGGAACTGAAATTTTCAAGTCTATGGCCACAACAGTTCTAATTTATTAACTAGTCCTGCAGAACACTTATTAAAAGGTACAACTTCTTTTCAGTAAATTTGTTCATAGTACTTGTACTACAAACAATCATGTCTTATTTTTGTCTGCTATGTGATATGTCTCCAGTTGGATGTTTATGCTAAGATAGAAATTTGAAGTTCTCTGTTGCAGAAGTCCTGAGAGGACCATCTTTAAGTAATAATGCTGAGAGGACTGTGCAGAGGATGGAGTTAATTTACAGGCAGCTTGCAATATGGATCCAGATTATCCATAAAGGGAGTTCTAGGATAGCCTAGTTTTGCACAAGGATGACAGATTTTGTAACCTGTTATTAGCCAGCCAATATGGTGGCTATCCTTTAGAAAGAAATACAGCATCTATTTGTCTATTTCTTCACTGAATGGGATGAGCTTGGATATAATGACAAGTGGCAAAATCCTTGAATCTTAAACTTTCTTGTTTTGTCATTAATAACTTAGTCGTTTTCTTATAATGCAGTAGACCAGTGTCTCTAGCTACCAGCAAAATTGGAAGACTCTCCTTATTATGTAAGGAAAATCATTCCTGCAATTCTCCAGCTCTTAATATTGAAATTATTAAAACTGACACACAGAAGACTCTCTTGCCCACATGATGAATGTCCAGGCTCTGAAGCCTCTAACATGCATGGTATTTCTCTTCCGTAGCTCAATTCTGACTGCACCATCAACAACTTCTCCATGTCTAGCCAACACCCAGCAAGTTCCTAAGAACTTTTCCCATCATCTGACTTTCCTTATGATTTTTCAGTTTTCTGCTTTTCAGACCTTTGCAACATTTTGTACTATTCCTGGCTCCTTAACCATTTATAGTCATTTGATAATACACACACACACACACACACACACACACACACACACACACACACACATATATATAGCAATTTATTGCATGATGTGTTATTTGTTAGTTATTGATACTTGTATAAATAGTCTGTGTGTACCTTGCCAGGAATACAAAGAAAAGTGATATATATCAGATTAATAATAATTAAATTACCCTACCCCCTACCTTGCTAGTATAATTCAATAAATTTTGACATTGTGGAAAGTTATGTCTTTAGTTATGTCTTTTTTTTTTTTTTGCTTCTAACATACCACAGTCATGCCACAGCTCACTTGAAGTAATTTTATCTCTTAGTAGAGTTTCTACGTAAAAGTTTTAGATTCTAGATAGCTAGGCCCAGTCATCCATTTCCAAAATGACAGTTAAATAGACAAATGAAATACAGAGAACATATTTACCAGTGTGTTCTTACACTAGGAAGAACATTGTCCAGTCATCCCAAGTCTATCTCTGAGGTAATGACCTAAGTTTGGCAGGGATAAAATATATACATAACTGAGAAGCTTTGGTCCAGGAGTGGTTTGCTACATTGTCCATCCCTGTGAAAAGTGCTTTTCTTTTCTAAAGTCTTTATTATTATAATTGTTGATAATTATTTATTCTTGTTTGATATTTTGGTAATTATTTGTTAACGATTTGATGATTATTAACACAGTTTGAAGGGAGCAAGTTGGATCTTGAGTGATCTTTACTCCAGATTTATGTGGCAGACTTACTTTCATAAATAATTGACCTTTCCTGAGGGTCAGCCTCTTTTGAAAGTTTCTGCTATTCCTGGAAGCCAAGGTTACTCCATGTTTAGAGCAATGGCCTAGCACTATACTTGGAAGGAAGGTGAAGTATATTTGAAAGGTGATATTACATTTGCTTAGACAAAGAAGAGAACTTTTTAAAGACCTCAGAGGTGAGAGACTCTCACAACTCAAAGGCAGGGATCTTAGGTGGAATGCCCCACAGTAGGGAGCAGGAACTTGTAGAATCTACCTCCAGTATAAAGTTCTGGCATCAAGTGGAGGGATGGGTTGCCATCCCACAGTCAAAAACTCTGACCCAGAATTGTTCCTTTCTGAAAGAACTGTAGGAACAAAACAAACAAAGAAGAGCCTAAAGAAAAGCAATAACCCTGCTCTAGTTCATTCATTTTGTTCTGTAATCTGCTGAGATTAAGATAGGGCTGTATAGGTGAGCTTGGAGTTATCCACTCAAGCCTGCTGGTTTCCCTGGATTACAAAGGAAGTCTGTGGTTCTTCCTCATTCAGATCTAGCAAAAGCCAATACTGAAGAGGTAAAGAATTGGGTCCCATGGCCTCCTCCCCTTGCCTTAACTGATAGTTCCTGTCATTTTAGAACCTTCCAATTATAATTAAGGTTGTTGGGAGTTAAAGATTCCAATGGTTGTAGTGAGTCTAGAGAGTGGTATTTTCCATTGCTACACTCGATCTCTGGATCGTATGTACTTTTTATTCCTTCTCTGTTCACGGAGATTTAGAATGGTAGTCTATCTTAGTTCTCACAAAAATTTCAATGTTTGTCAGATAAATATCAAACTTGGGTCTCTTTTAAGAACTATTTCCAAATATTGAGATGTGTGTGTGTGTGTGTGTGTGTGCATGTTCTTAAAGCAGTATTTGATAAATGATTACTCTTTAAATCATTTGTTACAGGAAAGATTTACTTGAAATATTTATAGCAGGTTTTCCATCACGTTCATTCATTTATTGTGGTTTAGGTGAACTCCATATATTTGAGAATTATTAATAGTTGGATTATTGCTCATGGTATTTTATCCTTGTTGCATGCTTGGTAAGATGAAAGGATAAATATGCCTTTAATAAGCACTTTGGCCTTTCAGATGAGAAGGATCATTAAACACTCCAATAAGATAAATTTCATCATTAACCATGTATGTGTTTGTTCATTGAACTGTTGTCAATTAAAGGGACACTCACCACTGAAAAAAATGAATTGCTGCTTGATTATGACTCCACCCTTTCTTGTCCATATATTAGAACACTGTAACAGGATTCAAGATTATGAAACATAAACAATAACAGTTCTATAAATCTTACAGAAATGTATGATTTACTTTAATTTTAGTAATTATTTATATATAAATAATCACAATATATTCCACGAATATATTCAAACTATTTTGACAATTAATAATTTTAAAAACTACTTGTAAAACATTAAAAATCATATTTATGAAGCACTCAAATCATTATAAATTTAAGTTAATAACTAAGGAAATTTCTAAGTAAGTGAGGCATAAATTTATGAACTGGAAGAAGTATAGATGAGGATAAGCTCATAGAGTAGATGCTTATAGATCTTAGATGAGTAGGACAAAATTCGCACTTTTGTTCTTGAACATACCCATTTGGCAAAATAACGTAGCTGGTTCATCCTCAGTATCTATGAATTCCGCGGCCTTTTACCAAGTCCACAGTACCAGGATTTAATTTCTTTATGCATAGAAGGCCTCTCACTCAAGTAGAATTAAGTTAACCACCTCTACAACAACAGTGCCATTCTTGAGTCACCAGGCAGGTTGTTACTGTAGCATGCTCGATCCAAATAATTTTCTCTCTGCTGCCTATATAGAAACTTTCAGCTATTAAAGAGAAAGCTTCCAGCTCAGTTCCAAAACTGTTTCTCTGTAGTTTGCAACCAATGAGTGTGGTTTCTTATTCAATAGTGTTACCACTCACTTTTGGTAAGAAATTGAGAGAATTATCAATTGTCTGTAGTGTTTTGGAAAACTCTGGTCAGAAATTCTTGGGAAGGGATTCCTATAACTGGAATTGTTGTGTAATAACCCATGGATTCTGGGATTGACATTATGTATCAATATAATGATGCATTCCTTCAAATTGGTTTTTAGCTATGTTTTCAGAACTATCATCAGTCTTTAACTACTTGCTATCTGTTTTCCATTCATTTGTCTATCATTTATGTAGTGACTTTAAATAACATTTCCTTTATTATTGAGATTATATTATTAGTACATAGTTCACCTTTCTTCTTCAAATGCTCAATACAAAAATCCTTCTTCTCCTTCAAAGTCATAAACTTATTTATCATTAACTGTTGTTACATGCATGTTTGTATATGTATATGCATATATGTTCCTATGTATATAATCATTTTGCTTATGAAGTAGCAGAAGTGACTTTATCATGCATGTGTCCTTACTGTAGGTCACCCCATCCCCACATCTTCCTTTTCTCCCATTTCATACTCTATCACTATTTAAACATTGTCACTATAGTCTACCCTCTGCTCTTTGCATATCACAATAATGTTACCATTCCACAGCCCTCCTTAATGTCTCCTTTTTCTCACACTGTGGCCTTTTCTAGCTTCCAGTCCTTTACAAATGGTCCGACATAAAGAAACAATGCTAAAACTTAAAAGGTGTGATCCACATAAGGGAGGAAACATGAAAAGCATACATTCTGGACCTGGCTTTCCTCACTTAGTGCAGAATTTTCCCACACCTCCGTTCTCTTCAAGTTTAATACTTTCATTTTTAAGAGCTGAATAAAATTGTGTTCTGAATGTGCACCCACAATTTTGTTATTCATTTATCAGTGGATGTACATCTTCTGCTGCTTTGGATTTCAACCAATTCTGTTTTATCAGCTCTCTAATGAATCATAAAATTTATAAAAACTTGAGCAACATTGCATTTATTTCTACATTTGAACTTTTTATTTTCAGAGTCAGATGCCTTTGAATAATTTTTCCAATGTTTTGCCCTTTATCTTTGTAACACAGCCTCCTCCTGTGTCGATTTAAGTTTTCAGCTTGGTCTTTGCCTTTTCCTCTTGTTTACAGACTTAGCAAGTTCTCATATGTCACTGTTATAAATGATGCTACTTAAGGACTATTATTATCATTTTTATTCCACTGTGACTCTTGATTTTTCCTGACCTTTGTTATTGTGCATTGACTTGTAGACAAGTATGATAGTGCTTCATTATAAGATAGAAACAGTTTCCGTATTTCCAAAGATGTATGGCAAGGCATAGGTCTGCCTTAAATGCCTGTTGCCTGGATGGACGTGCTGCATTGGGAGTCTTGGTGACCTTCAGTAAGTGTGAGAAGTGTGACATTGCTGGTGGAAGCAGTTCATTGGATTCAGGACTTCAGGGTTTACACATGCCCCTGAGTCTGGCCTCACCTCTGTTTCGCAGGCTGTCACAGTGAAACGTCTTCTTGCTCCTACCCACACAGTGACAACCCTGCACCATGAAATATTACATCATTTTTACCTAATTGCCAATATGATAGTAAATCTTGGAGCATGGAATTTAACTATATTAATCTACAAACAGGCTGATTTTGATATGAATTAATTTAAGCATCTATATGCTTTAATATAGTTATGGTACTTTCATGTAAGAATCAAAATACACTCATATTTATGATGCACTATCTAATATTCAGTTCTGAGAAATATTTAGTAATTAGTATAAAAATATTACATGCTAAGACTCAGTGCAACAGTATAGGGGAATACCAGAACAGGGAAGTGGGAAGGGGTAGATGGAAGAACACGGGGAGGGAAGAGGGCTTATGGGACTTGCGGGGAGTGGGGACCCAGAAAAGGGGAAATCATTTGAAATGTAAATAAAGAATACATCGAATAAAAAAAATTACATGCTTCCTCAATCTTTTTTCTCTCTTTTTTAAATGAATTTTAAACTTTTAGTTAAAATACAATGACATCATGTTCCTTTTTAATTCCATCCCACCACCTCCTGTTTTCCCCTTACCCTCAGATTGTTAATGTTTTCTTTGATTATTATATATATATATATATATATATATATATATATATATATATATATAAATATAAAATATAAAGCAATAATACATATTGCATATAGATGTATATGTATACAGTGCATTTCTATGTATTTGCAAAGACACAGAAATACACACATATACACATATTAACAAATACATTAATAAGATCTGTTAAATCTATTTAGGGTGTATATTTTCTTTATTGTTGTTATACTCACACACATATCATGCTAAATCTTTTTTCAGTGTTGTTGATATTTACATTACTTAAGTATAGTCCACTTATTGTTATATAACAAAGTAAGGGGCTCACATCTAGGGAGGACTAACTCGCTCTCACTCAGCAGTCATTAGTTGCCTGTAGTTCTTTCTCTAGTTGGGGGAGCCTGTGAGAGTGTCTCCTCTTGGTCAGCATGTCTCTCTGTGCTTTCACTGTTCAGGCCTTGTTTAGACAGCCATACTATTGAGGTATGAGCAGTGTAGACAACTTCTCATTTCTGGGAGACACAATCTTAGAGCAGGAATCATTGTCCTTTGACTCATATTTTCTCCCCCCTCCTCTTTCCCTCAGTACTAGGAACCAGAGTTGTATCTTTTTTTAATATTAAAATTATGTCACTTTTCACTTGTTGGTATATAATTCCAAAAATAATTGATTGTGTCAAAACTCAAGTTTTTTTTCTTCCTCTTTGCAGTAGGTTATGTATTTGGGACATTATTTCAAATATGTTTTACTGACGTGGTACTTTTTTAATCATTTTGAGTATTGTGATATTTTTAACATTTTTAAAAAAATCTGCTCAAATATTGAAAATATATTTACTTCTAATGCAGTGATGACAATATTTTGGGCATAATGAAGAATTTTATCATTAATTACTTTTTTTTGATTTTTTTTAAATATTTTTATTTTCTATATTCTTTGTTTACATTCCAAATGATTTCCCCTTTCCCAGATCCCCCCTCCCCATATGTCCCATAAACCTTCTTCTCTCTATCCCTTCTCCAATCACCTCCCTCCCTTTTCTCTGTCCTTATATTCCCTTCCCATGCTAGATCAATCCTTTCCAGGATCAGGACCCTCTCCATACTTCTTCATGGGAGTCATTTGTTATGCAATTTGTGCCTTGGGTTTTCAGGGCTTCTGGGCTAATTAATATCCACTTATCAGAGATTGCATTCCATGTGTATTCTTTTGTGATTGGGTTACCTCACTTAGGATGATATTTTCCAGATCAAACCATTTGCCTAAAAATTTTGTGAATTCATTGTTTCTAATTGCTGAGTAGTATTCCATTGTGTAAATATACCACATTTTCTGTATCCATTCCTCCTTTGAGGGGCATCTGGGTTCTTTCCAGCTTCTGGCTATTATAAATAAGGCTGCTATGAACATAATGGAGCATGTGTCTTTATTGCATGCCGGGGAATCCTTTGGGTATATGCCCAGGAGAGGTATAGCAGGGTCCTCTGGAAGTCTCATGTCCAGTTTTCTGAGGAACCTTCAGACTTATTTCCATAGTGGTTGTACCATCTTACAGCCCCACCAGCAGTGGAGGGAATTAAGTTTTTTTTTTCTTTTTTTTATTCGATATAATTTATTTACATTTCAAATGATTTCCCCTTTTCTAGCCCCCCCCACTCCCCGAAAGTCCCGTAAGCCCCCTTCTCTTCCCCTGTCCTCCCTACCACCCCTTCCCAGTTCCCCGTTCTGGTTTTGCCAAATACTGTTTCACTGAGTCTTTCCAGAACCAGGGACCACTCCTGCTTTCTTCTTGCATCTCATTTGATGTGTGGATTATGTTTTGGGTATTCCAGTTTTCTAGGTTAATAACCACTTATTAGTGAGTGCATACCATGATTCACCTTTTGAGTCTGGGTTACCTCACTTAGTATGATGTTCTCTAGCTCCATCCATTTGCCTAAGAATTTCATGAATTCATTGTTTCTAATGGCTGAATAGTACTCCATTGTGTAGATATACCACATTTTTTGCATCCACTCTTCTGTTGAGGGATACCTGGGTTCTTTCCAGCATCTGGCAATTATAAATAGGGCTGCTATGAACATAGTAGAGCATGTATCCTTATTACATGGTGGGGAATCCTCTGGGTATATGCCCAGGAGTGGTATAGCAGGATCTTCTGGAAGTGAGGTGCCCAGTTTTCGGAGGAACCGCCAGACTGCTTTCCAGAGTGGTTGTACCAATTTGCAACCCCACCAGCAGGGGAGGAGTGTTCCTCTTTCTCTGCACCCTCTCCAACACCTGCTGTCTCCTGAATTTTTAATCTTAGCCATTCTGACTGGTTGTTCGGTTTTCTGGAGTCTAACTTCTTAAGTTCTTTATATATATTGGATATTAGCCCTCTATCTGATGTAGGATTGGTGAAGATCTTTTCCCAATTTGTTGGTTGCCGATCTGTCCTCTTGATGGTGTCCTTTGCCTTACAGAAACTCTGTAACCTTATGAGGTCCCATTTGTCAATTCTTGCTTTTAGAGCATACACTATTGGTGTTCTGTTCAGAAACTTTCTCCCTGTACCGATGTCCTCAAGGGTCTTCCCCAGTTTCTTTTCTATTAGCTTCAGAGTGTCTGGCTTTATGTGGAGGTCCTTGATCCATTTGGATTTGAGCTTAGTACAAGGAGACAAGGATGGATCAATTCGCATTCTTCTGCATGCTGACCTCCAGTTGAACCAGCACCATTTGTTGAAAAGGCTATCTTTTTTCCATTGGATGTTTTCAGCCTCTTTGTCGAGGATCAAGTGGCCATAGGTGTGTGGGTTCATTTCTGGATCTTCAATCCTGTTCCATTGATCCTCCTGCCTGTCACTGTACCAATACCATGCAGTTTTTAACACTATTGCTCTGTAGTATTGCTTGAGGTCAGGGATACTGATTCCCCCAGATTTTCTTTTGTTGCTGAGAATAGTTTTAGCTATCCTGGGTTTTTTGTTGTTCCAGATGAATTTGATAATTGCTCTTTCTAACTCTGTGAAGAATTGAGTTGGGATTTTGATGGGTATTGCATTGAATCTGTATAGTGCTTTAGGCAAAATGGCCATTTTAACTATATTGATTCTACCGATCCATGAGCATGGGAGGTTTTCCCATTTTTTGAGGTCTTCTTCCATTTCCTTCTTCAGAGTCTTGAAGTTCTTGTCATACAGATCTTTCACATGTTTGGTAAGAGTCACCCCAAGATACTTTATACTGTTTGTGGCTATTGTGAAGGGGGTCATTTCCCTAATTTCTTTCTCAGCCTGCTTATCCTTTGAGTATAGGAAGGCCACTGATTTGCTTGAGTTGATTTTATAACCTGCCACTTTGCTGAAGTTGTTTATCAGCTGTAGGAGCTCTCTAGAGGAGTTTTTTAGGTCACTTAGGTAGACTATCATGTCGTCTGCAAATAATGATAGTTTGACTTCCTCCTTTCCAATTTGTATCCCTTTGACCTCCTTATGTTGTCAAATTGCCCGAGCTAGTACCTCAAGTACAATATTGAAAAGATAAGGAGAAAGGGGGCAGCCTTGTCTGGTCCCTGATTTCAGTGGGATTGCTTCAAGTTTCTCTCCATTTAGTTTGATGCTGATTACCGGTTTGCTGTATATTGCTTTTACTATGTTTAGGTATGGGCCTTGAATTCCTGTTCTCTCCAAGACTTTAAGCATGAAAGGATGCTGAATTTTGTCAAATGCTTTTTCAGCATCCAATGAAATGACCATGTGGTTTTGTTCTTTGAGTTTGTTTATGTAGTGGATTGTATTGATGGATTTCCGTATATTGAACCAACCCTGCATTCCCGAGATGAAGCCTACTTGATCATGGTGGATGATCGTTTTGATGTGTTCTTGGATTCGGTTGGCAAGAATTTTATTGAGTATTTTTGCATCGATGTTCATAAGGGAAATTGGTCTGAAGTTCTCTTTCTTTGTTGGATCTTTGTGTGGCTTTGGTATCAGCGTAATTGTGGCTTCGTAGAAGGAATTGGGTAGTGTTCCTTCTGTTTCTATTTTGTGGAATAGTTTGAAGAGTATTGGTGTTAACTCTTCTTTGAAGATCTGGTAGAATTCTGCACTGAAACCATCTGGTCCTGTGCTTTTTTTGGTTGGAAGACTTTCTATGACTCCTTCTATTTCTTTAGGCTTTATGGGACTGTTCAGATGGTCTAGTTGGTCCTGATTTAATTTTGGTATTTGGTATCTGTCAAGGAAATTGTCCATTTCCTCCAGATTCTCCAGTTGTGTTGAGTACAGGCTCTTGTAGTAGGATCTGATGATTTTTTGGATTTCCTCGGTTTCCGTTGTTATGTCTCCCTTTTCATTTCTAAGTTTGTTAATTTGGATACTTTCTCTGTGCCCTTTGGTCAGTCTGGCTAAGGGTTTATCCAACTTGTTGATTTTCTCAAAGAACCAGCTCCTGGTTTTGTTGATTTTTTGTATGGTTCTCTTTGTTTCTACTTGATTGATTTCGGCCCTGAGTTTGATGATTTCCTGCCTTCTACTCCTCCTGGGTGAAATAGCTTCTTTTTGTTCTAGGGCTTTCAGGTGTGTCATTAAGTTGGTAATGTATGCTCTCTCCATTTTCTTTTTGGAGGCACTCAGGGCTATGAGTTTTCCTCTTAGCACTGCTTTCATTGTGTCCCATAGATTGGGTATGTTGTGTTTTCATTTTCATTGTGTTCTAAAAAGTATTTAATTTCTTTCTTTATTTCTTCCTTGACCAAGGTATCATTGAGTAGAGTATTGTTCAATTTCCACGTGTATGTGGGTTTTCTGTTGTTTCTGTTGCTATTGAAGACCACTTTTACTCCATAGTGATCAGATAGGAGGCATGGGATTAGTTCGATCTTCTTATATTTGTTGAGGTCTGTCTTGTGACCAATTATATGGTCGATTTTGGAGAAGGTACCATGAGGTGCTGAAAAAGAGGTATATTCTTTTGTTTTAGGATAGAATGTTCTATATATATCAGTTAAATCTAATTGGTCCAAAGCTTCAATTAGTTTCATTGTGTCCTTGTTTAGTTTCTGTTTTCCTGATCAGTCCATTGAGGAAAGTGCAGTGTTGAAGTCACCCACAATTATTGTGTTAGGTGCAATGTGTGCTTTGAGTTTTAATAAAGTTTCTTTTATGAAAGAGGGTGCCCTTGCATTTGGAGCATAGATGTTCAGGATTGAGAGTTCTTCTTGTTGTATTTTTCCTTTGACCAGCAAGAAGTGTCCCTCATGGTCTCTTTTGATGACTTTGGGTTGAAAGTCAATTTTATCTGATATTAAAATGGCTACTCCAGCTTGTTTCCTGAGACCATTTGCTTGTAAAATTGTCTTCCAGCCTTTTACTCTAAGGTAGTGTTTGTCTTTGACCCTGAGGTGTGTTTCCTGTAAGCAGCAAAATGTAGGGTCCTGTTTACGTATCCAGTCAGTTAGTCTGTGTCTTTTTATTGGGGCATTGAGTCCATTGATGTTAAGAGATATTAAGGAATAGTGATTGTTACTTCCTATCATTTTTGACGTTATTTTTTAAATTTGATTGTTTAACTTCTTTTGGGTTTGATGAAAGGTTACTATCTTGCTTTTTTCAGGGTGAAGTTTCCCTCCTTGTATTGGTGTTGTCCTCCTATTATCCTTTTTAGGGCTGGGTTTGTGGATAGATATTGGGTAAACTTGGTTTTGTCATGAAATATCTTAGTTTCTCCATCTATGGTGATTGAGAGTTTTGCTGGATATAGTAGTTTTGGTTGGCATTTGTGTTCTCTTAGAGTCTGCATGAGATCTGCCCAGGACCTTCTAGCCTTCATATTCTCAGGTGAAAAGTCTGCTGTGATTCTGATAGGTCTTCCTTTATATGTTACTTGGCCTTTTTCTCTTACTGCCTTTAATATTCTTTCTTTGTTTAGAACATTTGGTGTTTTGATTATTATGTGACGGGAAGTATTTCTGTTCTGGTCCAGTCTGTTTGGAGTTCTGTAGGCTTCTTGTATATTCATGGGCATCTCTCTCTTTAGGTTAGGGAAGTTTTCTTCCATAATTTTATTGAAGATATTTGCTGGCCCTTTAAGTTGTAAATCTTCACTCTCATCTATGCCTATAATCCTTAGGTTTGGTCTCCTCATTGTGTCCTGGATTTCCTGGATATTTTGGGTTACAAGCTTTTTGGATTTTGCATTTTCTTTAACTGTTGAGTCCATGGTTTCTATGGAATCTTCAGCATCTGAGATTCTTTCTTCTATTTCTTTTATTCTGTTGTTGATATTTGCATCTCTGTCCCCTGATTTCTTCCCAAGGCTTTCTATCTCCAAAGTTGTCTCCTTTTGAGTTTTCTTAGTTGTTTCTACTTCTGATTTTAGATCCTGGATGGTTTTGCTTAGCTCCTTCACTTGCTTGTTTGTGCTTTCCTGTAATTCTTTAAGAGATTTTTGTGTTTTTTCTTTCATGACCTCAGCCTGTTGACCAAAGTTCTCCTGTATTTCTTTAAGAGATTTTTGTGTTTCATCTTTCATGACCTCAGCCTGTTGACCAAAGTTCTCCTGTATTTCTTTAAGTGTTTTTTGCATTTCCTCCTTGTTGGCTTTTGTATTCTCCTGGATTTCTTTCAATGATTTTTGTGTTTCCCTTGCAAGGGCTTCTAACTTTTGATCCATTTTCTCCTGAATTTCTTTATGTATGTCCTTGATGTGTTCCTGTACCAGCATCATGACCAGTGATTTTAAATCCAAATCTTGTTTTACTGGTGTGATGGGGTATCCAGGACATGCTGGTAGAGGAGCATTGGGTTCAGATGTTGCCATATTGCCTTGATTTCTGTTAGTGACGTTCCTGCGTTTGCCTTTTGCCATCTAGCTGTCACTGGTGTTACTTGGTCTTGTCAGTGCTGGACTCACCAGTGCAAGCTGCCCCTTCCCCGTTGGCCTCTGGTGCACAGCTTACACCCTGCACTGCCTGTAGACAGGGTGCTGCTGTCCAGGCTGTTCAGATCCCGAAGCAGGCACCTGAAGGCTCCCGCTGGGGCCCGCAGGATTTATTGGAGCACACCGACTTCTCCCAGCTGGCCGCCCAGAAGCCCCCACTAGCCTCTTGAGGGACCTGGAGATGTGGTGCGGCCGCCCAGGCTGATCTGAAGCGGAGAGAGTTGACCTGAGGGCTTCTGCCTGAGGCCTTGCCCCAGATTGTGTCTGTGGACCAGATGGAACCCGTGTGCACCCCCAGGGAGCTCCGAAGGTGTATGCTGCTGTGACCTCCCCTGTGTTCCGCTCACTCCGCTGGGCAGCCGATTTCCCCAACCGTGCTGGCGCACACTAGGTTAGCCTTGTCGCCCAGGCCCTGAGTCCAGGCAAAAGCCTGGGAGGCCAAGGTCCGAGCAAAGTTCCCCTAGGGCTATGACTGTTAATTGGGTCTGCCAGGTTACCCGGATGGCGGGCGCGCGCGTCCGTGCTCCCCGAAAGCACTGGGAGAGTCTGTTGTGCTAATAACCTCCTGGGCGGGTTGACACACAGATGGCCCACCAAGCCGCCCAGTTCTTGGGGTCAGTCCTGTGCCTTTTGGGGCCTAGACCCCCGTTTTGTTAGCCTCAGGCTACGCTTGTTAGCAGTCTCTGCCCTCCCGAGCACTCTGGGTCCTGTAGGCAAAATGGCGGCTTGTGCGCCGGCCAGTGCAAAAAAAACTCCTGGCTGGGTTGGTGCCCCGATGGCCACTCGAACAGCCCAGGGCCTGGGTGCAGGCCAACGCCCGTCTGGCTCAGACCCCTGCGGTGTTGGGCCTAGGATTATGTTTGTGTACCTCAGTCTGACCGATCTCTGGAGCCCGGGATCAAGATGGAGGTGAGTCTCTCCTGACTGGCGGGAAGCCGAGTTCTGAAGTGGCTTCCGTGCAGCGAAAGGCTCCGCAGAACCGCAGTTGCTTGCCGCCCGGCTGGTCAGCGAAGGTCAGTGGTCGTGGGCGCAGGGCCTAACTGGACCCTGTGTCGCCTTGGTTCCACCGCTGATGGCCCTTCAGCTGGACCAGCTACTGCTGCCGCCGCCGCTGCCGCCGCCGCCCCATTAATTACTTTTAGATTTACTTTTTTGTCCTGTCATTTGAACAACACCAATATGGTAACTTTTTGTCTCAATTGTTTTACTCAGAATAAGAACTTTGTCCTCTTTGTATTGGATCAGAAATCCGACACACTTCATTATATTCTAGAATAAATATTTTGATAGAATCATCAGAAGCTTACACTATTGAAATGGGTCATATTTAGTATTGTTTTCAGAAACCTTACATCTGACTCAGATCTTATTTTTCTGCCACCTGACATTTTTGCTTTCTTAAGAATCAATGATTCAGGTACTTCTCTATAATTCCTGTCTAGTTTTACTGTACTGTTTTGAAAAATAAACTTGTTCATAACATAGCATATAATTGTATATTGTTTATCTTCTACCATCCTCATCTTAATGTGTTTTATTACTTACACTCAGGTGTAAAATTCTTGTACAAATGGAATTAATTACGTCAACATACATGAGTAACTAACTTCTAAAATATTACATTATATCATCATATTATTTTTCAGAATGTGCAAACACTGCTTATAACTCTGAGCATTATATATTAAATTGTAAAAATTACATTGATATAGAATAAAATTAAAGACAACTTTTGTGAACTTATTTTTTTGGAAAGTAGAATATTCTCACACACAATGCATCCCGACCAGTTTCTTCTCCCTCCTCTCCTCTTTCCTCCCTTCATCTTCTCCTCCTCCCCCGACATACTCCCCCTCAATTTTCTTTATTTTATATTTTTATTTTCTATATTATTTGTTTACATTCCAAATGATTTTCCCCTTCCCCAGATCTCTCCTCTCCATATGTCCCATAAACCTTCTTCTCACCACGCATTCTCCAATCACCTCTCTCCTTTTTCTCTTTCCTTATATTCCCCTCCAACGCTAGATCAATCCTTTCCAGAATCAGGACCCTCTTCATACTTCTTCATGGGAGTCATTTGTTATGCTATTTATGCCTTGGGTATTCAGAGCTTCTGGGCTAATTAAGATCCACTTATCAGAGATTACATTCCATGTGTATTCTTTTGTGATTGTGTTACCTCACTTAGGATGATATTTTCCAGATCAAACCATTTGACTAAAAATTTTGTGAATTCATTGTTTCTAATTGCTGAGCAGTATTCCATTGTGCAAATATACCACATTTTCTGTATCCATTCCTCCTTTGAGGGACATCTGGGTTCTTTCCAGCTTCTGGCTATTATAAATAAGGCTGCTATGAACATAATGGAATATGTGTCTTTATTGCATGACGGGGAATCCTTTGGGTATATGCCCAGGAGAGGTATAGCAGGTCCTCCGGAAGTGTCATGTCCAGTTTTCTGAGGAACCGCAAGACTGATTTCCAAAGTGGTTGTACCATCTTATAGCCCCACCAGTAGTGGAGGAGTGTTCCTCTTTCTCCACATCCTTGCCAACACCTGCTGTCTCCTTAGATTTTGACCTTAGCCATTCTGACTGGTGTAAGGTGAAATCTCAGGGTTGTTTTGATTTGCATTTCCCTAATGACTAATGATGTTGAGCACTTCTTAAGGTGCCTCTCAGCCATCCGAATTTATTCAGGTGAAAATTCTTTGTTTAGATCTGTACCCCATTTTTAATAGGGTTATTTGGTTCCCTGGGGTCTAACTTCTTGAGTTCTTTGTATATATTGGATATTAGCCCTCTATCAGATGTAGGGTTGTATTTAGAAAAGAACAGTTTTCCAATATGACTAAATAAGATACAATCAGAAACAGGACAAGGCAAAAATCCTTATATCAATGAAACCAAATAAGAGGAAGAGAGTCTCAAGAGCAGGGAAAGAGTCAGAGATACACCTGTATCCACTGTGTGAATTCTCACAAGATGAAGAATTTTATCATTAATTCTTTTAGGCTCACTTTTGTGTGCTATCATTTGAACGATGCCAATATGGTGAATTATTTGTCTATTTTTTTTTTTAGAGCAAGAACTTTGCTCTTTTTGTTAGTAGCCATAACAAATAAACATAAGACCTGGTGCAGACCATGCGGTTGTAATTTTAGGCTCTATGAGCCCATGTGAGCCCTGCTTAGTTGATTTGGTGGTTCATGGTCTCCCTGTCTTCTCCATCTCCTCTGACTTCTATAGTGTTTCCTCTCCATCTTCCACCAGGTTGCCATTTCAGTGGGAAGGGGCCCAAAGGAAACCTTTAGTCCTTCTACAGAAAAATGGATACCGAAAATATGGTACATTTACACAGTGGAGTACTAATCAGTTATTAAAAACAATGACGTTATGATATTTGTAAAAAAATGAATGCAACTAGAAAATATCATTCTGAGTGAGGTAATCCAGTCACAAAAAGAACACACATGGTATGCACTCACTAATAAGTGGATAGTAGCCCAAAAGCTTGGAGTACCCAAGTTAAAATTCACAGACCATATGAAGCTCAAGAAGAAAGAGGACCAAAATGTGGATGCTTCAGTCCTTCTTAGAAAGGGGAATAAAATATTCATGGGAGGTAAAGGGTGGGAGGGACTTGGGAGGAAGAGAGAGGGGGAAAGGAAAAAAGAGGAGGCAGAATCAGGTATGGGAATAGACAGGGATGAAATACAAAGGATCAAGAATTTGAACAGAGAATGTAGCAACAGAGGATGGAGAACTGGGGTTAGCCACAAGCAAGTCCCAGAAGCCAGGAAAACAAGAGGCTCCCAGGACCCAACAAGGATGAAATTAACCAAAATGTCTCACAAATGGGAGGGAGAACCTGTAGAGTCCATCTCCAAAGTTTAAGTAAGGTCCCTGTTGGTAGAGGGTGCCACCTACTAATCTCCTAATTTTTAACTCAGAATGGTTCCTCTCTAGAGGAAATAGGAGTCAAAGTGTGGAACACAGACTGAAAGAAAGGCCATCCAGGGACTGCCACACTTGGGGATCCATCCCATATAAGACACTACATCAAGACACTATTATAGCTGCCACAAGTGCTTGCTGACAGGAGCCAATTATAGCTGTCTCCTGAGAACCTGAGAAATACCAAAGTGTTTGCTCACAGCCAACCATTGGGCTGAACTCAGGGACCATATTGGGGAAGTTAGAGAAATAACTGAAGGAGTTGATGGGGTTTGTAGATAGGAAGAACAATAACAACCAACTAGACCCCCCCAGAGCTCCCAGGGAATTAACTACTGTAGTGGCTATTCCTGGTTGTCAACTTGACTATATCTGGAATGAACTACAGTCTAGAATTGGAAGGCTCATCTATGATCCTAATTTGGAGGCTCAGAGATATAAGTTTCTGACCTGGATCTTGGTATGGAGATCTTGAAGCATAATGGCTAAAACAAGGAGATCTCCAAGTTCAAGATCATCTGGGATTAAAGCATGGAGGCACACGCCTTTAATCTGAGCCACACCCTCTGCTGGAGACCTACAGCCTTTAATCTGGGCTACACACTCTGCTGGAGATATATAAGGACATTGGAAGAAGTAAGATTCTCTCTCACTCTTCCTTGCCTGCTTGCCTTGTGGGACTGAGCAACTGCTAGATCCTTGGACTTCCATCCACAGCTGCTGCTGACCATTGTTGGGGAGTTGGACTATAGTCTGTATGTCATCGACAAATTCTCTCACTATATAGAGACTGCCCATATGTTCTGTGACTCTAGAGAACCCAAACTAATACAACTACCAACCATCAAATATTTATGGAGTGACCCATGGCTCCATCCTCATATGTATCAGAGGATGGCTTTGTCTGGAATCCATAGGAAGAGAGGACCTTGGTTCTGTGAAGGCTTGATTCCTCTGTAGAATAATGTAAGGGCAGTAAGGTGTGATTGGTTGGATGAGAGGGGTTAGCACCTTCATAGTAGCAGATGAAGATTAAATAGGGATGTACCAGAGGGGAAACTGGGAAAGGGTATAATATTCAAATTGTAAATACATAAAATATCCAATTAAAAATATGAAATCAGGGTCATATATGCAAGCATCAACAACAGAATAAATGATATAGAAGAGACAATTTCAGGTGCAGAAGGTATCATAGAAACCATTGACATAACAGTCAAAGAAATTGCAAAATGCAAAAAGATTCTAGCCTAAAACATCCAGAAAATCCAGAACACAATGAGAAGACCAAACCGAAAGATTATAGGTATGGAAGAGAGCGAAGATTTCCAATTTAAAGGCCTTGTAAATATCTTCAACAAAATTATAGAAGAAAGCTTACCTAACCTAAAGAAAGAGATGCCCATGAACACATAAGAAGTCTACAGAACTCCAAACAGACTGGGTCAAAAGAGAAATTCCTCCAGTCACATAATAATCAAAACACCAAATGCACTAAACAAAGAAAGAATATTAAAAGCAGTAAGGGGAAAAGGTCAAGTACCAGATAAAGGAAGGCCTATCAGAATTACACCAGACTTCTCACCAGAAACTTTGAAAGGTAGAAGATCCTGGACAGATGTCAGAGACTGTAAACCCAGAGATATGTCAGCCCAGACTACTATACCTATCAAAACTCACAATTACCATAGACGAAGAAAACAGGATATTCCATGACAAAACCAAATTTATGCAATATCTTTCCCCTAACCCAGCTCTACAAAGTATAATGTTGGAAAATACCAACACAAGGAGAGAAATTATACCCAAGAAAAAGCAATAAAGTAATCTTCTTTCAGCAAATCCAAAAGAAGATAGCCACACAAACACAATTCTACCTTTAACAACAAAAAAGCTTGCTTCAGCAGCACATATACTAAAACTGGAACAATACAGAGAAGATTAGCATGGCTCCTGCACAAGCATGACATGCAAATTCGTGAAGTGTTCCATAATTTTTTTATTTACATTTCAAATGATTTCCCCTTTTCTGGATCCCCACTCCCCGAAAGTCCCATCAGTCCCCTTCCCTCCCCCTGTTTTCCCACCAACCCTTCTCACTTCCCTGTTCTGATTTTGCTCTACGCTGCTTCACTGAGTCTTTCCAGAACAAGGGGCCACTCCTCCGTTCTTCGTGTACCTCATTTGATGTGTGGATTATGTTTTGGGTATTCCAGTTTTCAAGGTTAATATCCACTTATTAGTGAGTGCATACCATGATTCATCTTTTGAGTCTGGGTTACCTCACTTAGTATGATGTTCTCCAGCTCCATCCATTTGCCTAAGAATTTCATGTTCATAGCAGCCCTATTTATAATTGCCAGAAGTTGGAAAGAACCCAGGTATCCCTCAACAGAAGAGTGGATGCAAAAAATGTGGTATATATACACAATGGAGTACTATTCAGCCATTAGAAACAATGAAGTCATGACATTCATAATTTTTTTTTTAAAAAAAAAGGCCAGGTGGGGGTGGCACACACCTATAATCCCAGCACGTGGGAGGCAGAGGCAGTCAGATTTCTGAGTTCTAGGCCAGCCTGATCTACAGAGTGAGTTCCAGGACAGCCAGGACTACACAGAGAAACCCTCTCTAAACAACAACAACAACAACAACAAACCAACAAAAAGAAACCCCAATCACTTTTCCTTAATATCTCTTAACATCAGTGGACTCAGTTCCCCAATAAAAAGACATAGACTAACAGACTGGATATGTAAACAGGACCCAACATTTTGTTGCATACAAGAAACCCAGCTCAGTGACAAAGACAGTCACTACCTCAGAGTTAAATGTTGGAAAACAGTTTTCCAAGCAAATTGTTCAGAGAAACAAGCTGGAGTGGCCATTCTTATATAGAATAAAATCAACTTTCAACCAAAAGTTATCAAAAAGATAAGGAAGGACATTTCATACTGGTCAAAGGAAAAATTTATCAAGATGAACTCTTAATTCTGAACATCTATGCTCCAAATACAAGAGCACCAACATTCATAAAAGAAACTTTACTAAAGCTCAAAGTACACATTATACCCACACAACAATAGTGGGAAACTTCAACACCCCACTCTCAGCAATGGACAAATCATGGAAACAGAAATTAAACAGAGACACAGTGAAATAAACAGAAGTTATGAACCAAATGCAACTAACAGATATTAATAGAACATTTCATAGTAAAACAAAATAATATACCTTCTACTCAGCACCTCACAGTACCTTCTCCGAAATTGACCATATAATTGGTCACAAAATAGGCCTCAACAGATATAGGAATGTTGAAATAATTCCATGTACTCTATCAGGTCACCAGGTATAAGGCTGGTCTTAAGTTCCAACTAAAACAACAGAAAACACACAAACACATAGAAGCTGGAAAATGCTCTAGATAACTTGGTCAAGGAAGAAATAAAGAAATTAAAGACTTTTTAGAAGTTAATGAAAATGTAGACACATCATACCAAAACATATGGGACACAATGAAGGCAGTGCTAAGAGGAAACTCCAAAAAGAAAATGGAGAGAGCTTATACTAGTAGCTTGACAGCATACCTGGAATCTCTAGAACAAAAAGAAGCAAATACACCCAAGAGGTGTAGACAGCAGGAAATAAACTCAGGGCTGAAATCAACCAAATAGAAACAGAAAGAACTATACAAAGAATCAACAAAACCAGGAGCTTGTTCTTTGAGATAAACCCTTAGCCAGACTAACCAGAGGGCAGAGTGGCAATACCCAAATTAATAAAATCAGAAAGGAAAAGGGAAATAGAGTAACAGAAACTGGAAATTCAAAAAAATCATGAGATTCTACTACAAAATCTTATACTCAACAAAATTGCAAAATCTAAACAAAATGGTCAATTTTCTAGGCACATACCAGTTGCCAGTGTAAAACAGGATTAGATAAAACGTCTGAATAGCTCCATAAGTCCTGAGGAAATAGAAACATTCATTAACAGTCTCCCAACCAAAAACTGCCCAGCACCAGATGGGTTTAGTGGGGAATTCTATCAGATCTTCAAAGAAGACCTAATGCAGATACTCTTCAAACTATTCCACAAAATACAAACACTAGGAACACTACCCAATTCATTTTATTAAGCCACAATAACACTTGCTTATACCTAAACCAAACAAAGACCAAACAAGGAAAAAAGAACTTCAGACCAATTCCCCTTATGACCATTGATGCAAAAATACTCAATAAAATTCTTACCAAACTAATCCAAGAATACATCAAAACAATAATTCACCATGATTATGTAGGCTTCATCCCAGGGATGCAGGGATGGCTTACTATATGGAAATCCATCAATGTAATCCACTACATTAACAAACTTCAAGAAAAAAAAGCTACACGTTCATTTCATTAGATGCTTTAAAAAAGCATTTGACAAAATTCAGCACCCCTTCATGTTAAAAGTCTTGGAGAGTTCAGGAATCAATGGCCATACCTAAACATAGTAAACGCCATATACAGCAAACCAGTAGACATTATCAAACTAAATGGAGGAAAACTTGAAACAATCACACTAAAATCAGGGAACAGACAAGACTGCCCACTCTCTCCCTGTCTTTTCAATATAGTACTTGAAGTTCTAGCTAGAGAAATTAGATAACAGAAGAACATCAAATGTATACAAATTGGAAAGGAAGAATTCAACATATTACTATTTGCAGATGATTGTATATTTAAGTGACCCCAAAAATTCCACCAAAGAACTCCTAAAGCTGATAAACAACTATAAAATTAACACACACAAAACAGTAACCTTCATCTACACAAAGGATAAACCAGCTGTGAGTGAAATTAGGGAAATGACACCCTTCACAATAGTCATAAATAATATTACATACCTTGTTGTGACTCTATTCAAGCAAGTGAAAGATCTGTATGACAAGAACATTAAGCCTCTGAAGAAAGAAATCAAGAAGATTTCAGAAGTTGGAAAGATCTCCCATGCTCATGAATTGGCAGAATTAATATACTAAAAATGCCCATCTTGCCAAAAGCAATCTACAGATTCAATGCAATACCCATCAAAATTCCAAATCAATTCTTGATAGAGTTAGAAAGAGCAATCTTCAAATTCATTTGGAATAACAAAAAACCCAGGATATCGAAAACTATTCTCTACAACAAAAGATCTGAGGGAATCACCATCTCTGATCTCAAGCTCTACTACACAGTAATAGTGATTAAAAACTGTATGGTATTGGTACAAAGACAGGCAAGATGATCAATGCAATAGAGTTGAAGACTCAGAAATGACCTCACATAACCATGGCCAATTGATATTTGATCAAGGAGTTAAAAACATCCAGTGGAAAAGAGAACATTTTTAACAAGATGTAATGTATCAACTGGAGGTCAACATGTAGAAAAATGCAAATCAACCCATTCTTATCTCCTTGTATACAGCTCTATTCCAAGTAGATCTAGGACCTCCACATCAAAACAGATATCCTGAAATTTATAGTGGAGGAAGTGAGGAAATGTCTTGAACACATTTGCATAGGAGAAATTTTCCTGAACAGAACACCAATGGCTTATATTCTAAGAACAACAATCGATAAGTGGCACCTCATAAAACTGCAAAGCTTCTGTAAGGCAAAGGACACTGCCAATAGGACCAAACAGAGTGGGAAAAGATCTTTACCAATCCTACATGTGATAGAGGGCTAATATCAAAAATATACAAAGAACTCAAGAAGTTAGACTCCAGAGAGTCAAATAACCCTATTAAAAATTGGGGTACAGAGCTAAACAGAAAATTTTCAACCGAGGAAACTCGAATGACTGTGAAATGAAGCACCTAAAGAAATGTTCAACATCCTTAATTATAAGGGAAATGCAAATCAAAACAACCTTGAAATTCTACCTCACACTAGTCAGAATGGCTAAGATGAAAATCTCAGGGGACAGCAGATGATGACAAGGATGTGGAGAAAGAGGAACACTCCTCCATTGCTGGTGGTTGTAAACTGGTACAACTACTCTGGAAATCAATTTGGTGGTTCCTCAGAAAATTATACATAGTACTACCTGAGGACCCAGCTATACCACTCCTGGGCATATACCTAGAAGATGCTCCAACATGTAACAGGAACACATGCTCCACATAGCACCCTTATTTATAATAGCCAGAAGTTGGAAAGAACCCAGATGTCCTTCCACAGAGGAATGGACACAGAAAATGTGGTATATTTGCACTCAGCTATTACAAACAATGAATTCATGGCATTCTTAGGCAAATGGATGGAACTAGGAAGTGTCATCCTAAGTGAGGTAACCCAATCACAAAAGAAAACACATGGTATGCACTCACTGATAAGTGGATATGAGCCCAAAAGCTCAGAGTAAATAAGACACAATTCAGAGACCACATGAAGCTCAAGAAGAAATAAGACCAAAGTGTGGGTGCTTTGGTTTTTCTGTGAAAAAGAACAAAATACTCACAGGAGCAATAATGGAGAAAAGTATTGGCCAGAGACTGAAGGAAAGGTCAGTCAGAGACTGTCCTACTTGGAGATTCATCTTATAAACAGTCACCAAACTCTGACACTATTGTGGATGCCTAGAAGTGCTTGCCAAAAGAACCTGTTATGACTGTCTCTTGAGGGGCCCTGATCCTCCATTGGATCCCTAATGGAGGAGTTGGAGGGAGGACTGAAGGATCTGAATGGGTTTGCAGCCTCTTGGGAAAAATGATGAGTTTAGTCAACCAGGACCCCCAGGGCTCCCAGGAACTGAGTCATAAACCAGGGGTTACACATGGTTCCAGCTGCAATTGTGGTGTAGGAATGCTTGTTGGACATCTGTGGGAGAAGATGTCCTTGGTCCTATGAAGGCTTGAAGGTCCCAGTGTGAGAAAATCAATGAGGGGTAGGTGGGAGTGGGTTGGGCAGAGGAGCATCTACTTGGAGGCCGGCAGAGGAAGGATGGGTTGGGAGTTTTCTGGGAGTGGGAAACTGGGAAAGGGTATAACATTTGAAATGTAAATAAAGAATATATTCAATAAAAATATAAGACTCTATCTCTGCATTATGTCTGGCTGGAAGTCTTTGTATTACCTACCAACTGTTGCTGGAAGAAACTTCTCTGATAATGACTAGACATTGTTGATATGTAGAATATCTACATATGAATATGTAGACTATGACTAGTAATGATTTCATTGACTTTATTTTGTGCCAGTTGTTTTTGTTTCTGCCTAGGTCTCTGGGCTATCCAGTCTCCAGTTTCTTGCCATACAGTCTGTGTGAAGCATGGGTCCCTCTGTAGGAGAGACCTCAAATTGGAGTCATTGGTTGGCTACTCCTACAAGTTCTGAGCTACCATTGTCCTAGTACATTTTGCAGGCAGGACAGTATTGTGGCTGTGGTGGTGTCTAGGTATCTTTTTCCAGAGTCTGGAAACCATCAAAATTCTAGAATTCAGGAAAGAATCCAGGTCTACACCATCTCAACCTCTCTTCATTTGTTGAGATGAGTGAAAGGTGGCTTCGGCAATGGAGCTGCACTGTTAGTTTTTAGAGGGTGACTTCTGTCTTAGCATCAGCTTGGAATATTTCAAGATTTCCATAGGACCTAGCCAACAACACAAATGAATATTCCTCAGTCCTACCGCTAGAAGCCTTGCTTGATTACAAAATACAGTTAGCTCAGAATCTGCATCCTCCAGTACTCAGTGTCACTATCAACCTCAAAGGTTCCAAGGACTCTCCACTGCACTAGGTTCCCACAGAGCCCCCTCCTTAAAATGCTGTCCAGGGAAATAAGGACAGAGAAAAAGGAGGGAGGTAATTGGAGAAGGGATGGAGAGAAGAAGGTTTGTGGGACATATGGGGAGGGGGGATCCGGGAAAGGGGAAATCATTTGGAATGTAAACAAAGAATATAGAAAATAAAAATAGTAAAAAAAATGCTGTCCAGGTTCACCTGTTGTTCCCTATACTCTCTCCTCCAATTATCTCCAAACTGGTCCCTCCTGCTCCTTTCTCCACCCTCCCCAATCCACCCTTAGAATATATTCTATTCTCCTTTAAAGGGAGAACTTTAAGTTCTACCTATAGTGCCCCTTTTTGGCTAACATCTCTGGATTTGTGAATTGTAGTTTGATTGTCATTTAACAGTTACTATCCATTCATAAGTAAACTCATACCATATTTGCCTTTTGAGTCTTGATTACTTCACTCAGGATGACTTTTATCTGGTTGCATTAAGTTTCCTGAAAATTTCATTATGCCATTTCTTTAATTGATGGGTAATACTTCATTTTTAAAATGTAACACACTTTCTTTATCCATCCTTCAGTTGAGGGACATCAAGGCTGCTTCTAGTTTCTAACTGTTATAAATAAAGCTGTGACTAACATAGTTGAGCAAATGTCCATGTAATTGAATAAAACATCTTTGGAGAACACATCCAAGAATTGTATAGCTGGGTCTTGAGGAAGATGGATTCCCAGTTTTCTGAGCAACATGCATACTGATTTCCGCAGGGGCTGTACAGTCTTCCACTTGCTCCACATTCTTAGCAACATGAGTGTCACTTGTGTTACTGATCTTAGCCATTCTGATAGGTATAAGATGGAATCTCAAAGCACTTTTGATTTACATTTTCTCAGTGGCTAAGGATAATAAACATTTCTTTGTTTTTCAACAATTTGAGATTCTTTTGTTGAGGTTTTTCATTAGATCTGTACTCCCATTTTAAAATTGGAGTATTTGGCTTTTTAATATCTAGTTTCTTGAGTTCTTTATATGTTTTGGATAATAGATGACTATTAGATGTGGAGTTACTAAGAATCTTTTTCCATTCTGTAGGGTGCTTCTTTGTCTTATTGACAGTTTCCTTTATTGACAGTATCTTCTCAGTCTCTTGAGGTCTCATTTATCAATTGCTAATCTAAATGGCTATGCTTTGGATATTCTGTTCAGGAAGTTATTTCCTGTGCTAATGTGGTCAAGGTTGTTCCCTAGTTTCTCATCTATCTGGTTTGGTGTGTCTGGATTTATGTTGAGACATTTGATACACTGAGAATTGAGGTTTATGCAGAAGATAAATATGGATTTATTTCCAACCTTCTTAATCCAGAATGCAATTTGACTATTACCATTTATTGAAGATGCTTTCTTTTTTCCAGTATGTTTTTCTGGCTTCTTTATAAAAAATCAAGTGTCTATATGTGGATCCATTTAAATCTGGATGTTCTCTTTAATTCAATCGATAAACATGCTTCATTCATGCCAATACCATGTGGATTTTTTCTACTTCAGCTCTGCAGTACAACTTTAAATCAGTGATGGTGATACCTTAGGCCATTCTTTTCATCTATAAGATTATTTTATCTATCCTGAGGGCTTTTTTTATTTATTTTTTCAATATGAAGCTGAGAATTGTCTTTTCACAATTTGTAAAGCAGTCTGTTGGAATTTTGTTTGGGATTGTGTTGAATCTGTAGATATGCTTTTGGTAGGATGGTCATTTTTACTATGTTAATCCTGCTGATCCATGAGCATGGAAGGTCATTTCTTTTTCTGAAAAATTTTGCAATTTCTTTGTTCAAAGAATTAAAATTTTTATCACATAAGTCTTTTACTTTCTTGGAGAGAGTTTTACCAAGATATTTTAAAGAATCTTTGGAATATTTAATACATTCATGGTTACATTTTTATGCCTCTTTAAGCAAAATAACATAATATAACTATATTAATTTTTGCATACTACTCTATACTTTGCATAATTCACTAATTATAGATCAAATGACATATTAATCTTTATATTTATTAAAATAAGTTTATACCTGAGTAAATGCTGGGTAGAGTATTAGAATTTTTAGATACCCTTCTTTTTTTTAATTTTAGCTCAAGGGATTTACTTTTTGAAAATGTTATTTGGAAATGGAGAGTTTATCAGAATAGCAGTCTTCCAAGGATAGAGCACTTGAGAAAAATCTAGATTAAATGGGACATCAATGAAAGCTTTTCTAGGCAGGACAGAAAGTTATGACTTAGTGAGATGAGGTTTTGCAGAATTTAAATCTAGATAAAGTTGATTCTGCTTTTAACTTCCTTCAGCCACAGTGCTTAGAACAGATGGGTCACATACTCCAGTTGGATGCTCCATTCCCTCATGACCTATTTGCCACCTGCTGCACATAGGACTGTTAATATGAAACCATAGTTTAATCATAATCCTGTGAAGATTCATAAAATCAAATATCTCACATTTATCAGCATGTATTATTTATGATAATGAAATCCACAGCAAATATTTGCTTAAACATATTTATTTATTCTTTATTGGTTTATGAACATTACTAATAATTATATCTTTCTATGAAAGGGCAATATTTTGGAACTGAAAATTTCCTTCTGCATAACATGCTGCACTGTTGGTTGGAATAGCATTTTAACTTACTTTAGAGCTATTTATTCCTACTTTTGCATTTATTTGAAAACAATACATTTGAAGCTATGGAGTTATTTTCTTTCTTGGTTTTTCTTTAATACCTAAAGAAATATTTAAAGCATTAAACAACGAGTTTTTACATTTCAAAGAGAATATATCCTATACCAGTAGATAAATATTATGCTGAATAAAATCTATTTAATATATATCTTATATATAAGTATGCATATGATGTATATGTATATAAATATGCATACATACATGCAAACAAACAGGCACATGAACAGGCACATGAACAATTACATCTATGGTGCACATATTCATATATGTATATGTAATTTTAATACATATACATGCATATTTGTCTGTTTTATATCTGTGTCCCACATGAAAGCCTAGTGCATTTGAGGAGAACAGACAGCATCAGACTCTTTGGAGCTGCTGGTGTAGACAGTTGTGAATTGCCCTGTGGATGCTGGGAATTGAATCAGGGTTCTCAGTAAGAAGAGTAGCTGCTCTTATCACTTTATCTCACTTATGCTCATCTCTTTAGCTCGCTTATGCTCCAATTTAGACAACTGAAAATATTGCAAGTAGTTGAGTTGCTTCTATTCCTATAGATATATGTGTCATAAAGGCCAATATAAAAGTCAAATATATTTTATTTATTTCTCATTCAGAAAGTAATATCCAACCATCTTTTTTTTATAAGAATGGTGTTATGGAAAAGGCTGATAATAGAGAATTCCTTTCTCTTTATAAACCTTTGTTTTCTGCTGGAAATGAATAAATATATATTTATGATAAATTTTTTTAAATCTTTTATTTACAGTTGTGATTTCTTTCTTATGTCAAAATTGAACTTAAAATCTTTTGTAAGAAATATATAACTAATGGAAAAAACAAAATATAGTTAAATATTTTGTGTTCACTAAATGGACCTAATCTTTATGAAAAATATATATTATACATATATACATACATATATAAGTATCTGCACTTTCTATGTTTTATATATATATACTTGCAGATACTTGGGGGATCAAGGTATGAAGGAGCACTGGAGACAAACAAGAGTTGAGAGAAAGAAAATGTGATCAAAGAGTAATGGTATACATTATAAAATATAAAAATGAATTTTCTGTATACTTACTCAAACTAATCCATAAAAGAAATACTTTCAGGGCTACAAAGCTTGTTTTAGGAGATAAAGTGTTTAATGTTGAGGTCATATCCTCAACATTATCATTATCATATCAAGTGAGACTTAATACTATCATTCTCTTATACAGAAAAGTGGGAAGTTGAGACAAGATTCGGCCTGGAAACTTGCTGCATGAAGTAGCAAACATGACACCCTTTCCTGACGACACAGTATATAAGGAATATATTCAATATTGTCCTTTGACCTCAAGAGACAAAAAATTGCATGGAGACATGACCATTTATAGGCACACTGACACACACACACACGCACACACACACACACACCACTTTCTTGTGTGTGTGTGTGTGTGTGTGTGTGTGCGTGCGTGTGTGTGTGAATTACAAGTTTTATATTTACTTGTGGATTGATTTATTTCTTTCTTCTCAACTTATGTTTCCCCAAATCTGGAATTTTTAGAAATAATTGGTGGCTGTATTGACTTTAAAATCCCATTCATTAACTTTTTCAGGGCATATTTTCAACATCTTTTCAAATATTCTTTGTCTAATACAGCATTCTCAGGACATCTCAGTTTCTTTGGCTTGAATTCTTCTTTTTTTTTTTTAACTTTTGTATACATCTCTATTCTTTTGTAATTTAAATATTTTAGATAGGTTCATCATACTGATTTTAGAATTATCAATATTTTATACACTACAATTGATTTGAGGACTAGAATAACAAGTATTCCTGCTTAACTTGCTAATGTGTGGGCTCTTATATGACTTTGGATTGGATAATTTCTTAGGGTTTCTGCTGCTGGGAAAAGATATGATGATGATGACAATGCTTCTAAGCAAAAATATTTAATTGAGACTGGCTTACAGTTGAGAGACTTAGTCCATGATTATCATGGTAGGGAACACAGCAGCATTTAGTGAGGTGTATTTCTAGAGAAAGAGCTGAGACCCCTACATCTTGCTTCACATACAGCAGTAAGAGAACTGACATGAGCTTCTGATCCTTCAAAGCCAACTCCCACAGTGACACAGCTCTTACAGCAAAGTCATACATTGAGTCTATATCTCCCACTAGTGCTACTCCCTATGGACCACGCATTTAAATACAAGAGTCTGTGGTACCAAACCTATTCAAACCACCACAGTTATACATGGAGGGCAGAACAAATAATATATTGAATTTTATTGATAGTGTAGGAATTTCATACATAGTATGGAAATTTAATACATAAAATATTTATATCCCATTTATCTTTGGCTTCCTACCTTCAGTTTCTCCTAGTCTCTTCCTTCATTCCAAACGCAGCTTCCTGTCTTTTTTTAAATTTCTAATCATGTCTAATTAGCACTGCCCATTTGCATATATATTCAGGGCACCTTCCATTGTACCATGGTGAATACTTTGTGACTGACAACAGAGAAAAAAACTGACTTTCCACCTTTCATTCTATATCTTTCAGTGCCTATCAACTTTCCTGAACAGGCTGTGGGAACTTGTGAACCCCCTGCACTCTAAGCATCAATGTTGATTGACCTGATATTGAAAAAGTATCTTATAGGCAACCAATGCTGACCTGGTTTAGTGATTGCTATGGCCCCATCACATCTAGAAGACATTTATTCACAGAAATCTTCTCTGACTTTGTTTCTATCTTTCTTACCCATCTTCTTTGAATTTCCTGAAACTTATGAAAAGAAGGTGTGATATAGATGTTTCATTAATACCTAAACAGCTTTAAGCCAGTTACTTTGTGCACTTTGATCAGTTATGAGCCTGAATTAACAGCTATTTGTTACATAATAAAGGTTTTCTGATAAGGGGTGAGAGTTGCAGTAGTCTATGGTTTAAACATAAGTATTTAGAAAACAGTGTGATAATATGTTCTTTTGTAAATTTTCAGAGAGCATATGACATCTCTCACAAGTTCTAGCTTTATTGTACCACGAGTTTCTTCCTGTAGACCAGTGTAGAGTCCAGGGAAAATGTGTGTGTGTGTGTGTGCATGTCTGTGTGTGTGTGTGTGTGTGTGTGTGTGTGAATTACAAGTTTTATATTTACTTGTGGATTGATTGATTTCTTTCTTCTCAATTTATGTTTCCCTAAATCTGGAATTTTTAGAAATAATTGGTGGCTGTATTGACTTTAAATGCCCATTCATTAACTTTTCAGGACATATTTTCTAATATCTTTTCAAATATTCTTTGTCTAATACAGCATTCTCATGACAGCTCAGTCCAGTGAAAATGTTGATTAGTGCCATAACATTCCCCCCACCAAGCTGATCATCACTGTATTTCTCAATGGTCACAGCTGTGTAATACTGCTGATGTCTTTCCCTGTCCCATATAATCATCTAGCATTATGCAAACTAGCCAGCCAGCAGGGTTAATGCTTTCAATTCCATCTCAATTTGATTTCTTTATGTCCTGTGATCAGAGAGTGGTGGTGTTTCCAGCAATCATATTATACCATCAAATATTGGTGGGTAACCAAGAGCAATGACAAGAGCTTCTGTTGTTTTTCCAGTCTCTGGGAGGAGATTTTGTCTGGGCAGCACTGATTAGACTGAGCGGGTTGTAAAGAAGGACAAAAAAGACGCAAAAGCTGGGATGGGAATGAAAAGGTGATGTGTGAAGGGGTGAAGAAAGGTCTTGGAGAATAATGTATATATCCTACTTTCTTTGCATCTTTTTATTGTCTCTGTGAGGTATTTCAATCAGGCACTAGGTTTCTTTTGTTTGACAACATAATACTTGGGACTAGAGCATTTTCTATTCCTCTTAATAGGATCACTCAATTACATTTAAAAAAAATATCTGTGCTTTTAGGAGCCTTATAAAATAGACATTTTCCTGGAAAGAACCCAGGTATCCCTCAACAGAAGAGTGGATGCAAAAAATGTGGTATATTTACACAATGGAGTACTATTCAGCCATTAGAAACAATGAATTCATGAAATTCTTAGGCAAATGGATGGAGCTAGAGAACATCATACTAAGTGAGGTAACCCAGACTCAAAAGGTGAATCATGGTATGCACTCACTAATAAGTGGATATTAACCTAGAAAACTGGAATACCCCAAACATAATCCACACATCAAATGAGGTACAAGAAGAAAGGAGGAGTGGCCCCTGGTTCTGGAAAGACTCAGTGAAGCAGTATTCGACAAAACCAGAACGGGGAAGTGGGAAGGGGTGGGTGGGAGGACAGGGGAAGAGAAGGGGGCTTATAGGACTTTCGGGGAGTGGGCGGTTAGAAAAGGGGAAATCATTTGAAATGTAAATAAAAAAATATATCGAATTAAAAAAATAGACGTTTTCATATGGTATTGTTATGTATCCTTTGTGTTCTTTTCCTCCTCTTATCCACCTCTCTACTATCTCATGAGCCTCCCTCCTCATATCTGCTCTCCATTTCTCTTCTTTCCTCTTCTTTCAGTAATCACAATCCAGATCCCTTCCCTCTTAAGCTTTTGTTTTTCTACTTCATCAATGCATTCCCATTGAGCACCCACACAAAGAAATGTTTTATTTCCCTGTGAATTTTATCAACAGTTTCTATAAGAAACTGATAGCATATTTCAACTCTACTTTTGTAAATTAAAAACCAAAACAAACAAACAAAGAAACAGCAACAACAAAGAAAAAACTCATACTACTAAATGCTTCAACTGGAGTCTCTTTTTGCCTCAAATTATTTCAGTGGCTTTGGTATTATGTCAACTTTCTGAAAAACTTAATTTTCAATGTTCCAAAGCATTTTACCCACTCCAAATTGTGTATAATAAGAGGTGCCTATAGTTTTAACAGCAGGTTTTTGTTTATTGTTTTGTTCTATATTCTAATTTTCAGGTATGTCTTTTATTTATAGATATACCTATTTTATACAATTATCATAAATCAAAAGTTTTCAAGTACTTTTTCAACATTTCTTACTATTTATGTATACTTGTTTTCTCAGAAACTTTAATTTGCAAACAACAAAAATTTTGTGAAACTATATATGAAGTTTTCCAGTAGTAAATAAATTTGTGAATTTCATGTTTTCAGAAAGAACAAACAAATAGTACTGACATCAGGTAAATTCGTGGTAATCAAAATTGTGTCTTCTTCTTTAATATTATTGAGGTCTAATTATGTAGTTTGAATTTTCTTTTGCATAAATATTTCATACAGATGGTAAAGTTTTTGAGAGCAGAAGCTTTATCACGGCCAGTTGTAATGATAATTCCCTTGATGTCACACACCTTATCATAAAATTTAGCGTACTTTAACAGTAGCTATTTTTACCCACCTGCCAAGTTGGTAAAGGGATATTGTTAAATTTTCTTGTTTATTTGATGAAGATCTGAGTTGTGAAAACCATAATTCTTTCTGGTAATTTGACAAATACTTATTTACTCTAACTTTATGAAAGTCCCTTTAATTTATGACTCCCTTTGATGCTTAGGCTGTGAGGACTAGGTAGGAAAAACTAGTCTACGATTTTTGTGTACTTGAAATGAAGCTACAAATGAAATAAACTTAAAAATCACCTACTAGTTTATGAGAATAATGTGTTAAAATCAACTACTATGTAGTAAGCCTAACGTATCTTACTGTGTTTATTATTTTTCTTCTTTTAAAGTAATATTCACTTATGTGTATTCTTTGTATCATTTTCCTCATTCCTCAGGTCTTTTTCATAGTTCACAACTATAATCTTCTCAAACTCACATCCTCTTTAAAAAATTATTATTTTATACACATACACACTCTCATACACATAAACATTCATACATGAATATAGAAATGAAAATTGCTGGTTTCATATACTATTCATATACGTGTGTGTGTGTGTGTGTTTGTAGTCTTATAGTTTGTGTCTTTTCAATGGTGTTGGATAACAAATTAAAGAGCTCCTCTCAAGCTACAGCTGATTTTAACTTTCTTAGAAGTCATAATTTATCTGTGGCTTTTCATACAGGAGTGAGGCCTTGTGGGATTTCCCCACGCAGATTGGGTTTTCAATAGGTACGATCATTATTCAATCTTTGCTTAGACAACCATATTGTCACTAGTTCATGAGTGGAGCTTCTCTGTCAGATACAGACATTTTGTGGCATACATCCTGTCTTCTGATTCTTTCAATCTTTCTGCCCCTTCTATGGTGTTGTTTGAACCTTGGATATAGGGTTCATATCAACTGCAGTACCATGGTCAAAGATTCTCTTCATTATCACAAATTGTGCCTTTGTGTAATGGTAGTCTTCCATTTCAATAATAAGCTTCTTGGGTCAGGGTGAGCTCTGCATCTTTCTGTTGGCATAAGGAAAAGTATTAAGGACGCAGATTGTACTGATTTGGGAAAATAGCAGTACATCCTGCCATCTCTTTAAATGTCACTGAGTTTCAATCTTCTTTGTTTAGAGATGTTAAATCATCTTTCTGTGTAAGCGGATTGACATTTTGTGTGTTTGTGCTCACACTACATGCTCCTAGCATTTCTCACTCCACTTTTTTCCAGAAAGCCTCTGGACTTGCAGTGCACAGATTATTATGCAGTATTGTGGTCTGGCCATAGAGATCTAGAAAATAACATTATATTTTATACGCTACGGTACAGATTTTTTCTTTCACAAAACATAGTCTCAATATAATTTTTTTTGTAACTATTAAAAATATATTAGTATATAAACTATGTTATACCCCTAATTATGGACTTTCAAGAAATCTAATGGTTTTATTATTGTAACAGTGACTACTCAACAACTGTCTACTAACTTAGTAAATTATAAATTCAAATTCTCACAAAGACAAAATGTAGAAGAAATTAAGAATGGCTGTGTTGAAGATCATATAAGATCAACAATTTCCAAGACAAATACGTTAATTAGTGATTATATTATCACTTATTATAAATTTTTTAATTATGCTAGAAAATCAACACTATGTTTCTCATTACTAAAGTAAACTTCAAAGCTGTTATAATAATTGTTATGCCTATTTAATTTGGGGATTTTTAGCAAATAGACTCAGCTCTAATTAACTGAATATGAAATATCAGAAGAATAAAAAATATAAATTTCGCACCAGATAATTTATTTTTACATTCTTATATTTTAAACAAAAATATAATAGTAGCTAATAATGTTTCTATTACAACACAAAATTAACATTATCTCAAATTTTGTTCTCAGTTCAAATATCACTCTTTCATTATACCTTTAATTCTTAAATTTAAAACCATAAAATAATTATTATAATAAAGAGTGATTTAATATATATCTAACATGTATACATTTTAGTGAATGATTATCATTTTGATTCTTTTGTTCATCTTCTGTGCTTAATGCAAGTCTCTGTGCTTTTCTAAATATATACACCATTTAATTTATTCCCTTCAAATGGTTAAATTTCCACTTTGGATTTCAAAAAATTTTTTATGTTGTTTAACACTGCTAGGACATTTAAAGTCAAGAGCGTGCATTGTTCAGAGCCAATAAAAAATATCTTCTCTGTGGCACATTTATAAAATTGTATTTTATTATATTTGACATATACATAATGAATGTTTCCAGGTTTGAGTTTAATGAAAATGAACTTATTTAAAAAAAAAACTAAAATTTCTGATGTTTGCAAGTAAATGTAAATCATAAGTGTTTCCATAATTGCCATTGGATCCATTGTCTAACCATTAGACACTTAGGTAAATATTTGAAATTGGATCATATGTAATAAAATAATAATTCATGTATTACTGGACATAGCAGAGATTATATAGATAAATTCATTTCTAGTCTGTAAATTTGAGCATATATGTTTTTAATTATGATCTTTTTAATAATTGAATATTGAAAACATTCAGCAATTCAATAGTAAGTTCTTTCTCCCTTTCTTGCTTGTACAGGAGTTACCTAGCACATATTTATGATTCTCAGAGGACTAACATCTTCTCATCAATTGTATTTAGCCAAAGACATTATTATGCAAAAATAATATCTAGAATTTTTTATTGCATTTTCCACAAGAACACTTATATTAACTATAAGAGATAGTAAGATATTTTATACCCATTATATATTAGATTATTAATGACATGATATATATTATAAAAAGAGGAAATTATTTCATACACTATGGTCTATTAAAACTTATTTTATGCAACACTATTCAATACCTTATATATTTCTTACTTTTCTTTAAAACCTCAGACCCATAACACTTTTTAGATTTTATTGTTTATTGTTAGACAACTTCATATAACATGAATATTTACTATAATGTCCTATCTCTAATCTCCCTCCTATCTCCTTTACCCAGCCTATCCTCCCCTCAAATATCCTTCCTATATTTGTGACTGTTTTTGCTTTTGTTTGAAGACAGTGAATGTAATCATGATCAATGTCTCTATGGCTTTGGAATTATGTCCTCGCACCTGATGGCCTTCTTTTTATTACATGACTAAAGACAATGATGGCATCTTCCCCAGATTACATCAGAAGACAACAGCTCATCAGAAAGGCTCAGAGTCCTACAAACATCTCCCAATCCATCATTAACTGCTGGGAGGCCCAGTTATTTATAGGTCTGGTTCATGTTACCACAGCTTTTATGCCCAGAAACCAGAATTTCACAGGCCTTCAGCCCAAATCCCAATTCTTAGTTTTTCCACTTCCTCCTCTGCAGTGCTCCCTGAACTTAGAGGTTGAGGATGAAAGTTTTGCCTAGGACTGATCCCTCATTTGCTTCAACAACTATATCTACACATACCACCATTAATTGCAAAGAAGGGCTTCTATTATTAGAGTCTAGTGTGAGTTTGCATTTGTTTATGCATATAAACATAGTTATACGGCAGCTTGTACAAAGATAAATGAGAAACACATTTGTTATACACATTATTTCTTTCTCTCTCTCTTACACACACTTATAGTTTTAAAATGACTTACAAAGGTCTTAAATTCCCAAGTAGCTTCCAAGTAGCTTTAACATAGTTTTAATGAACTAGTGAGCTCTCTGTCCTCAGTCACATACCCGGATATATCCATACCAATATACCTATTTGAATTTTCCACCCATTTAATGTGCACTGTTGTATTACATAGCTGCCTGCAGCTATTATGAACCAGGTTGCTGGAACAGAAGCTGAGGGATAGATGGGGAAGGGGCAAAAAGAAAGAAGGGCCAGGACAATATTTTACTGATCGAGGCCGAAACTTTAATGTCCTCAGACCTTTTAACAGTTTGGGCAAACCCTTCCCCCAAGACTCTGGGCTGAGTTCCGGTTGTCTAGCTTCTCCTGGAGGTTCTTGTCTGCTCTGACAGCTGAATGGGTCACCTGCTTAATTCAGGAATTCCTAGACCTGGAGGAACAATGAGCTTAGCCTTCACTGAGCTTCTCCACCCTAGGATAAAAATTCCTGCCTTAACCTACTTCCCTATTATGTCCTATATTACATCCTAATGGCAGATTCCTGCCTGAAGCCAGGGATTGTCCTTGGCCAATGTCAAGTACACTCTTAGCATTCCTCCCAAGGATAAAAATTCCTGCTGTACCATGTGGAATGACTCCCCATTATGGCTCTGTACAGTGCACATTCTGTTTTTACATCATAGTTATATTATCCCATTCTCTTAAGATATCCCCAACCCAATGAAACATTTCTAGTGTGTATTTTTCTGTTATATGTTTTCTCAAGTTTAGCGCACAAATCTGAATATTTGGTTATAGGATCCACTGTGGAAGGGAACACTGAGCCTATGACATAATGCAGTTCTCTGCTCTTTCTCTAAATTGTATATAGAACCTACTTTCTCCATCTCTTTAAGGATTTTCAGTTTCTCACTACTTATTGTTTACCTTCACACATGCAAAATCACAAGAGACCCTCAATTCACCCTGAATGTACTCCAAACAGTGTATAATTTCACCGTTCATTGGTATATGTTATCATCCTCTGTGTGTGTGTGTGTGTTTGTGTGTGTGTGTGTGTGTGTGTGTGTGTGTGTGTATGTGTGTGTGTTCATGCCTTTTCATGCTACTCAACTATTGAATTTTGGAGCTTTTGCCTGAGGGTTTATAAGAGGAGATTTCAAAGTTCTTTAGTCAATGAAATCAACATTCCACTAAGGGGAAAAGGCATGATCACAAATGTTGCATAAATGGGAATAATACCACTTGTAAAGATGGTCAAGTAATAGAGATGATGTTTGAAACTAAAGAGCAAAAGAAAGAGTCATGGGGCAGTGGAATAGGTACACTATTGAAATGCCAAGAAATAAAAGATTTGAAATAAAATATAATAAAATTATTTTTTAAATTAAGCAAAGAAAAACCCTTTCATCATTTTGTTTTTCTGGCTGTATTTTTTTAACAGCAAGGTTAAGTGAGTCTTAGGCATTATTTCTTATTTACTGTGTGCTTTATTTGACAGGAATTTTTATAATTAAATTAACTTTAGCAACATGAATATTATTGAGATAATTGTCAGTAGAGCAGGTGAAAAAACATGTGCTTTGGTATATTCATGTGTTGGAATGTTAAAATATAAATGTACTATCAAATTGTAATGACTTAATTATACTAAATAACTCTCCTATTGACCACTTTCATGAATTTATGCTTCAAAGCATTGTAATACTAATAGTTATGTTTAACAATGCTTAATATTTTGTTTACACTATAAAATATATGGGGAAATATATGATATATACATGTTCTACAAATTTATTCATTACTATTTTTGGTAGCATTTGTTTGAGAAATAAAAGACACAAAGTTTTCAGAAGAAATTTAAACTTATTAGCCTACCATGATAATACAGTCTTATGCTACAAATTCAAATGTTGATAATTATTAGTCTTAATTATATTTTCTATTTTGATAACAGTAAACTAAGTTAAAAAATTTGCCTGTGTGGCTTGGTATATATGTGGTTATATACCAGTTTCTATAGATCTTTTAGGACAATTGTACTTATTTATAAAACAGTTGTATATGCCAACAAAACTTAATTTTATGTAGTGGTGAGTTTTGGCTATACAACTTTGGCTTCTAGCAGATCGCATGCATGCACCTGCCAGGAGCTATCTTTGGATCCTTGAATGAAACACACACACACACACACACACACACACACACACACACACACACACACACACTAGCTTATTTTGTAAATGCTCTTGCTACCTCAAAGGTTTGGCACTCCAAAACCTTCCCCTGCTTCTCCAAGCCCAATCTTGGAAGTAACCAGTGGCCAATACCGTGAAATCTCACCTGGATAGTTGAATTCATCTCCTGCTGCTCCTGTTTTCCATCCTTCTACCCACCTAGTTGAAGATTCTCTCCCATTCTTTTCTGATTCCTCAACTGCACAACTCTTCATACCCCTCCCCATGCCTAGCCATTGGCCTTTGGCATCTTTAGTGACAGATTCAAAACCAATTGGGGACAAGAACCTTTAGCTTTTGGGTGTGTAGATTTCTGATTGAATCCAAGCATTAGAACCAATCTCCAACCATTTTTTATTACCCATTTAATGTTAACCCAATTGCTTTTTAAAATGTAAGAGATTCTTGTTTATATCCAAATGATTCTTCTGAATTTATCCTTTCATCCAATTTACTTTTGAATTTTTTCTCTGTCACAAAAGTGCCTTCAAAGTTGTAATATAACATTATCAAAGACAGCATTGAAAAATAATAGTTAAATTCCAAGGAAAGTAGAATCATTAGATAATTTTTAATCAACCTTTGACACAGGATTGTTGGCTACTTTAACCTATGGTTTATATTTTTATGCTGTCTGTTTATATTATAAAAATACAATGCTTTAAAAACTTTCTAAGAAAAACTGTAAGACAAATGAAAAATGAGTTGTGTTCCTACTAATGCATTTTATAGGTGGGAAAATGTACTTATTTTAAAATTTGACTGCCATATCAGAAAATATTTTGAAGCAATATCAAAACTGATTTATGTAAATGTGTATTACTATAAATCTATTCAGCAAAATACAGTATCAGTGTCTGTTTAACCTATTTAACTTCATGTAATATAAGCAATAGTTATGTATCATAAAATCATGATGGATGGAACCAGTTAGGATTAGCTCAAGAAGGCCAAGCCATGAGGTATGTGATTCTGCTTTTCTTGAATTAATATATTTAAGTCACTGTCATGTTCTTGAAATTTGGAAAAGCACTCAACCTTCGATATTGAACTAACCATTTCTCTTATTATATAAAGAAAATAATTATATTGAACTAAATCAATTAATCGGTAAGCCCAGAATACCTCAGCTTTTCTTTTCTCACATATTGTATTACAAAAAACTGACCTTCCTTCTATCACATTTTTCTACTCATGCTTTGCATTAATAATAATATAAAATCAGTAATGTTGCCATTTTCTCTACCTTACTTTCCTTCCATTATGTAGATGTTGTCAAACTCTACTGCAATAAGTAAAACTTAATAATAACAACATAAATCTAAATGACAACTAGATAAAATGAAACAAGTCTTGTAAACAAAAATACACAACTCAAGTCATTCTTTACTAGGTAGCTTTTTGATGAAATTTTTATCAGCATGTACATTTTTATATATTCCTTTTCCTTATTTGAATAATTTCAATATTACATCTAAACCCACAAGAGAGATAAAATAGTCCTTTATTTGAAGGCAATGATTCCTCCTAGTTCAATAACTCTAATTGGTATTTTTAAGAGATAATTGTACTTGACCTCTGAGAAGAATCTATACAATTAAAAACTTACTTCATAAATAATGCATTAGCTGAGAATCTATGATTCCGTTGGTTTTTCATCCTAAAATTTCATAGCTTTCCATTCTCTTTCTCTGGATAATTAAACTATATTTGTCCTAATTTTGAATACTTAATTATAGAATATTTATCTTTCTTCTCTGAATAAGGACTGTGGTTATTTATACAGAAGCTAAAGGTTTCAAAAAGTATGTATTTTCTTGAAGTAGTACCCCATCAATTCTAGACCTTAAGAATCTTTCTTTCTTGGAACCAGTGTTTCACTCTATTTATCTTGTTTCACTGTATTTTAAAAGTATTAGACAGAAATTAGAGAGAAAATGGATTTAGTTGCAAATTGGCCAAGTCAGAGAAAGACTATTATTTTCCACTATTTCTACAGCAATGTTACCATTATTTTATAGAAAATATGAGATTATATAACACAAGCACACACACAACACACACACAAACACACATGCACATTCCCGAAAATATTGTGTTATATCATGTTTCAAAAGAAAGGGTGATAACAGTGAATTTATAGTCTGAGTATGTAGAATATGGAATCCACCCTCTGAGGGTCAATTTCAACCCTCCTCCCAACAGACATCAACTCCGGAATAAGTACATCCTCTCCCACTGAGACAATACAAAGCTGGCTATTTAGGAGTGCAGGATTCACATGCAGGCAGACAATTCAAGCACAAACCAAAAATTACAGAAAGCCATGTGAATTTTGAAAATGGTCATCAAAACAAATAACTGAAGTAAAACTGTGTTTCTAACAAATGTTGCTTGGAAAATGGCTTCCCACATATAAAAGAATAAAAATCAGATTTCTTCCAGATTCAAAGAGTGCTAATAAATCAAAAAATGTTTTGAAAGAACTGATAATTTTAATTTCTAGGGGAAAGTATTGAAGGATATTGGAGGAATATTTAAGGATGTAGTAAGCATGCATTTTAATACCCCAGCACATAAACCTCACAAGTGTACTAATGGGGTCACCTGAAATTAAAAGCATCTACCCAGCCAAAGGGGTTATCCAGAGTAAAGAATCAGAGAGTAGAATGGGAAAAAATCTTTGCCACATTAGATTAACATCTATAATATATAATAAAAATATATAACTATAAAATTAAACATCATTAAATTTTCAGATCTTTCAATCAGTAAATGTTAGTGAACATTCAACTGTAAAAAGATGAAATACCATTAACCAATAAATGTGAAAAATATTTAATATCCTACATTATCGGAGGAATTGAAATTAAAATTGCAATTAAGTTTCAACTTACCCTAGTCAGAATGGCTGTTCATTAAGAAAAAAATTAGATGCAGATGCTATTTGAAGGAAAGCAGGAAATATATGGAGCCAGTGGGAATAAAAATTAGTTTAGGTACATTAGATATGTATATAAAAATAAAACAAAATTGGAAAAAATAGCTACTAAACACATAGTATGTATTAAGTAAACAAAGAAATTTAATTCATCACATCACCGAGACACTTTTACCTCCATGTTTATGAAACATTTTTTAAAGACCAAACATGAAAATTGCCTAATTGTATTAAGGATAAAAATGAAATCATAAAATGCTGTTGTGAACAATTACAATAGAGATTTCTAGAGCTATAACGAGTAATATAATTATGTTGTTTGCAGGACCATGAATGGCATTGGATAGTGTAATACTGAGGGTAATGAGGCAGACACAAGAAGATAAATGCCACTACTTTTCTTTCAGTTTGGGGTCAATATTTTATATATACAAGAAGTAATTTATGTATGTGAAATAAACCTAGAAGTATTGTACTAGAGAAACAATAGGAATAGCAAGAATGAAGAGAAGAAGAAATTTGGGTGAAAATGCTTAAAGTGTATGACATTTTATTATATAAAATAATCCACATGTGAAATGACTATATGATGATAAAGCTACATGTGTATATATAGCTATATGAAATTCCATATGTAATAGTCTTTCAGATTGATAATATTTGGTAAATAGGCTAAATTTACATATGCATATATACATATATATGTATAACTTAGCTGAGTTTTTATTGAGTTTGAAATTTTAGGTGAATGGTTACAGCAACATTTTTATTGAAAAATTTGATTGGTATTAATTTAATACTAGATTATATGTATATTTAATATTTGATATTTTATTTGTGATATGTTTTAAAATTATTTTAGGTGAGATATTGAAATTTTATGGAGATTAAACTGTGTTTGAATCTTAATTGAGAAGTTACAGATTACACAACATCTAATTTAAAACTAGTAAAGACAATGTTAAGCTGATGTACAGGTTTGACGGTAGCAACCTTTTTTTTAATATTTTTATTTTTTATATTCTTTGTTTACATTCCAAATGATTTCCCCTTTCCCGCATCCCCCCTCCCCATATGTCCCATAAACCTTCTCTCCATCCATTCTCCAATCACCTCCCTCCTTTTTTTCTCTGTCCTTATATTCCTCTCCAATGCTAGCTCAATCCTTTCCAGGATCAGGACCTTCTCCATACTTCCTCATGGGAGTCATTTGTTATGCAATTTGTGCCTTGGGTATTCAGGGCTTCTGGGCGAATTAATATCCAACCTTTTAATGAAGAACATATTATCAACATTAGCCTTAAAATAAGAACAATTTTAATTTAAATTGCAGTAAAGACAATCTTTTATACCGCTTTAATCAGAGTTTTCACTTTATTCTTAAATATTTACTATTGTCAATATTTTATAATTAATATTGATTTGACTACAAATTTAGAAAATATTACTATCTATTGTAAAGAGGCATGAATATCTATTACTCATTAGCCATTTATTTATCTGATATATATATATATATATATATATATATATATATATTTATGTGTGTGTGTGTGTGTGTGCGTGTGCATGTGCTTATGTGTGTGTGTGTTTCTTGGGTTTCTTACAGCGATTTGTGCACCAAGGGTTTTTATTAATTGGATAGATAAATTTCCAAAATTAAGTTTTGAGGTATATGTATAGAATGCATTTGACTCATGTTGACGATAAAACTTATATCAGCATATAAGTAACATACTTACTTAAAGATTTTGACCCATTTCTGTTTCCATTTCAGCAGGAAAAAAGTCAAGAAAGTTCAAGAATCAAAGGTAAGAAATGATCTTTCAATCTTTCAAAGGTTAAATAGAAAAGTATGTAATAACATCTTATAAATACAGTTATAATAGTATAATTCACAATCTGCCATGTAATTCTAAAATTATTTGATCCTCTTAGTACTCTGTGTGGCCAGCACACTTCTCTGTTGAGAAAATCTTTGTTCACAGAATGGTCCAGATAAGATCACTGCCCCAACCATTGTCGCTAGGATTTAGTATTTTTTTTCCACATGTATAAATAGATAAATGATACTTTTCAAAATACATTCTATATGAACTCAATATTAGGCCATTGGTATCTTACTTTACCTATATATAAAATATTGAAGATCTTTGTTAACGTTTTTAAATTGATAATAGCATAGAATGAAATGTTTCTAATAAGAAAAGGGAAACTGTAGCAAGTCCTGAGATGACAATTAAGTAAATTATGTTTGAGAAATAAGAAGCATGGTATTTTTTGTCTCTGGAATTTTTATACACATTTATGTTCAACAAACTAATACTAGATTTGAGGTGCACACTTTTGGGCTGCAAATGAGAATTTCTGGTCTAAGGTGTGCTGTCTGATATGCATTCACATGACATGAATTCCTGCCCATGAAGGGCTACACTGTATCAGCTAAACATTAAATCATATTTGTAACTCTGTTGTTGAAGCAGAAATAAGTTTAATGAAGCATTCTTCTTGATGTTTTATTATGCTGGACATACAAACCACACCATATGAAGTAGAAATAATGTTTTGCAAGTATTGTCTGGGAATATGTTTTAAATGTGTAATAAAATTTTTGAGATGATGTTTGCCAGACCTTCCTGTGTACTTAGCTGATGTATGATTCAAAACTCACACATACAGGATGCTTTTTAAAATTACTGACTTGTATGTGAATGAGAGATGGATTCTGACACCAGAACTTGCTTATTTCACCCAGGACTGCTGTTTCCTTGGGTATAGGATGATGTCATCTAAAGAATAGCTTTTATAGTGTCAGTGTTAAATAAAACAAAAACAAATAACACAGCATGAAGCCATAGCTTATAAAGGACTGTTAAACAATTTGAAAATTGTATGTTTCTTAGAAAATAATCATTGTAATTTATGTTAATATTTATAACTTACTTTCATCTAGTAGTTCCATGAACTTCCTGTGCAACAGCTAATCTCATTTGTTCAAACAAATTTATTACATGGAATTAAGTCCAGAGAAAGGCTTTAATTTAATTTCCTGCATTTGTACCTGGTTTTGCTCATAACAAGAACTCCAACTTAATGATTCTAACTTAATGTTTCCAGTGCTCTTCAATAAACAAATTATAAAGCAGTCAAATGAAACTTGATCTGTACTATTTAATGTATGTATAAATAAATTTTGAAATAACCTATAAATTTTTAATTGTGTAACATGTCCCATATTTGTAGAATATGACATTCCTTTAAATGCCCTGGAAAATAATACTTTTATATTTTAAAAAATTATGTGTTCATGTGATTTGACCAAAAAAGCATTTAATTGAATTGTTAATTATTTTAGTGTATACATTTTCTATATTTTATGTTAGGTATGAATATTTATTTAATTTCCAATTTGAGAGATTTACAGGAGTTTGATTCTAACATAATATAAATCATGGCAGTGCTGTATATCTGAAAGGTTTGATGTTGTAGTCAGACTATTTCTAACATACTTTCATAGGGGTATTATGTGTATATAACATCAACATATCATATATTGCATTGATATCCATTTAGTTTTATAAAAACACTGTTAGCAAATAATTCATTTTAAAGATAATTTTTAAAAAAGCAACACAATAAATTCACTAAAACCTGCCGGTATTTCACAATGAAGTGACTTAAGTGGTCATCTACACATTTCAAATTAAAAAGTAGTTTCCTTAGACCACAGTGGTGAAGTGACATTTTGATTAGGTTGGAATAATAGGTGACTTAAAAACAGCTTTACATTTCTACCAACTTGAAAATCCTTTATGTTGCTCAAATAGTTTAAAACACAGGTTGATATATTTACAGAGAGTTTGGCCATGATTATCTATTGGTGAAAATATGAAATTTTCTTTTGATTTCTAAATAAAGGACTAGTAACCATACTCAAGAGCAAAACTGAGCATCTAGCATTATCTCATCTTTCATCTTCTTACTGAGCACACTATGTTCTTCTTATGTAGAAATGATAGAAATAAAATATGTGTCCCTTCTACAGCTAGCTATAGTTTGAGTAATCTAATGTTTAACAGTGGCAAGACTGTGAGACCAAAGATGCACTTTTCATCAGTGTAACCTTTTGTTAAATGACATTAATGAAATGCAGCAAAATTCTGTTATAGAGAACTTCTTTAAGTCTTGTGCTGACAAACTATATTTTATAGACTTCAAAAAGTAATTTAACTGTCTATGTACACATTTTGATGGTAAATATTAGTACAATTTATTGAATGGTAATACAATTCTTTACACATCAGAATTTTATATGCAATTTAATAAGATCTTCGGATAGTTTTATTATGATAAAAACCCACCTTGCAAAAAACTCTAATTCTTAAAAAGCTGTCTACTAGTTACTTTATTTTGGCTGCGTGTTTCACTAAAACAACTGAATTATGGATGGATTGCTTTTGGGTTACAGGTGGATGAAAAATCTACCATGGTTAGCAGGACATGGGGTGGAAGTGTAAAGCCATTGGTTACTATTATTCCCAGGCAAGAAGTAAAGAGAGATGAACGTTACGTGGCTTGCTTTTCCCCTTTATTTAGTCCGGTATACAGGTCTGTAGGATAGTGATATCAACAATTACAATATATCTTCCCATATCATTTTGTGGAATAATGCTTCACAAATCTATCCATCAGCTTACATCCTCTGGGATTCTAGATCTTGCCAAATTGACAAATATTGATACGTGAGGAAAAAAGATGACGATGGACTTTATTCTAGATATAAGAAGTCAGTTTGTACATTCTTAGAGATTTAGGCTTTCTGGAGTTTCACCCTACTCCAACTTCATATATGAAGAAATATGTTAACACATTAACTGTGAACAATCTGAATGATGCCAACAAATATTCTATCAGATTTTATCCAGTTTGCTGTCAATGGGATATATTTGGCGACTTTATCTAGGATTTAAGATAATATGCTTTTCATCTTTTAAAAATTCATGAAGATAGAACTGGGAGAAAATGCTGCACAAGCATTATCTAAGGACTATACTTAAACATCTACTTTGAATAGAAACTGGGTATAGAAGTCTGTCTAAAACCCCAGCACTAGGTTGATGGGAGAGAAAACTGAATACCTAGACTATCTAGATCCCAGTCCAGCCTAGTTAGCTACCTCCATGTAGTTAGAGAATTATATAGAGAGAAAAAAGTTAAATACAGGAAAAAAATTACTAAGAGATCTGAATATAACTTCCAGTCTTTACATATACTCACATTAGTGGAAACATTTGCAAGTATTTTTGAACAGATAAATACATTACAGTAAGCACCCCCCTCTCTCTAAATTGGGTTTGTATGGAGTTGAAGAGGATGTAAGGAATTTAAAGAGGGGAAAACATATATTGGATAAAAATTTTAAATAAAAATATTCATAAAAATAAGTTGTTACAATATTAAATGATCCTGATTAATTTCATCCTGCAACCTCAACCTGGAAGATAGACATCTTTTCCTGTAGAATGACTTTATTAAGGCAAGTAGAATACAGTCCAAAAGCAAGTGTTCAAGTTTATTATTTATGCAGAGAAGAGTTAATTTTATTTTTATCAAAACATATTGTCTTTTAAAATAATTTTCATATTATTTAGATTTCCAAAGGCTTTCAATAAATCATGTTATCCAGCATATCATTAATTTTAGTTCACAATTATTTGTGCTGCAAATTCTTATCCACCAACAAGCAGTGCAGCGTAAACGACGGCAGAATATAACAGGGCTGGAGATTTTGAGAAAACAGACTACAAATGACTGTTTTCTTAATAACTTAATGGTTCATATAAAATACAATTATTTTTTGTATTTAAGTCAGTGGTTTTATGATTCAGTGCATTTTAAACCATACACTACCTTATGAACATTGACCTTCCCTTTAATTTCTAATGTAAAACTTCTGTTATTATGAACTTTAAAAAAGTTAAGTGATTCCAGCAGAGATTTTATTTTTAAAAGTGTATATTGTCTTTTGATATAGTCACATAACTAACATTTCAATAAAAAAAATAACTTATACTCAATGTCTTTTATATTTAGGGTAAGGAAATAGTTGCTCCTAGAATGAATAATTTCTTGAGTAGTTATTTTCTGAAATGGTCTTGTGGCTGCATGTTTTAATTTTATGTTGTCCCTGTATTATATATCAAAGAAAAACCTCTATGGTCCATTACCCAGTTTGCTTTCTTGTTTTGTTTTGACACTTGGGTGCATTAAATATGACATTTATTTCATTAAAAGAAGTATATTACCTTGTGTATTTGAATATCTATCAATATTTTGTTCCCCAAGATAATTTAATATCATAAATTTAAAATGTTTTGTGAGGTATCTGAATTTCTTTGAAATAAAGCAAATTAGATGTTACATAAAAAAGTGATGTATTATTTAGTTTTTTTCTGTGCTGTTAGTTAAATATACTTTACCCAGCTTTGTAATGTTTGTGAAATACATAAAAATTTCCCTTTAAAATTCTAATACATTTTTATTTCTATGTATTATGTGAATATATAAAGTCCTATATAATATGATTAGTGACCAATTTTAAACCTTTATTCTAAAATGATAACTTCCTAAATTATTGGTGGATTTATCTTAATGCATGAGAATAATAATACACATGTGCTTCAAATGCATTATGCCAATGCCAGTTTTTTCCATGATCATAATGTTTCTGGCCAGTAGTTCATTATACATTTCAAGTTTTTAATTTAATCACGGGTTTGTACCCTATCACCCACCTTCCAGGAAACAGTGAACATGGTTCATGTCATTAGAGTAATTGGGCTCACATTCTGGGAAAGGCTGATTTTGCTACATTCTTCAACTATTCACCCTTTCAGAAAGCTCTCTGTATTTTTTCCCTCTCATTGCTAATGTAAATATACTAAAGGATGCTGGCCTAAGAATTCAATGAGGTAAAGCATTCACTTTCTTTTGACTCATTTTAGTAAAATGAAAAGATCTTATATTATCCAAGTTATTGTTCACATATTATTAAATGTAAACCTTATAATCATTTTTAATTTATCCATGTTTGATGAGTGGTATTAATTGAAAGGATTGGGAAGGGATTTAGAGTAATCTAGGAAACACAATTATTGGTAACTGTCCCGGAATGTAGGGAGGAATAACTTAGAATAGCTGACCCTGACTATGGGTGGTATGTTCCACCTGGCCGAGCAGATAGAACAGGGTTCAGAAGTGGTATGTGAACAGGTCGAGCCCTTTCCTCATCTTTCTGAGAAAGTACACAGGTATCTCTGTAATATATGTGAAGAACACTAGATGTTCTTCAGCCTCATTGTATGGAATCAATATCAATGCATCTGTGAGACTTTTAGCAATGAGTCTGTACTAAAAATATTTCAGATACTTGGAATGAGTAAATAGTGGATTTTCAACCACTTTGACAGATAGATGAGTACTGTGCACCTCCCTGCTCTATTTGTAAACTAACTCAATAATCCCCCTTTATACCACATATTTTTGTGCAGTTTATTTCGTTTTTTAGAGACTGCTACATAACATAAAATGTAGAAAAATACATATTATAAAACTTCAAATACATAAATATACAAAAATAAAAGAATATATCATATCAATTTTATACTATTTAATTATTTTAATTATTGGATTGTAATTTGAAGAGTTCTCGAGATCTAGTCTACTAATGATGTAATGATGATAAATAGGCATGAGGTTTCTCATCTTGACTGTTTTAGAGTATTTTTATTTCTATGTCAACACAAAAGCACAGTTATCACAGTAAAAGGAATAAGAGATATTTTGTTCAGGAGCTACAGATGAGCCCAGAAATACAGATTCACATTTATTTAAATAGCATATTCCATAATGGGAATGGCTACATAGTATTTAATTAGTTAGAAAATTAAAAAGGGACATAAATCAGGGTGTTTGTCAGATGAGGTTCACAGAAGATTAAGGAAACTCTGCTTTATGTCTGAGATACTATCTGATGATATTCTTTTTTTTAAATATTTTTATTTTCTATATTCTTTGTTTACATTCCAAATGATTTCTCCTTTCCTGGATCTCCCCTCCCCATATGTCCCATAAACCTTCTTCTCTCCATCCCTTCTCCAATCACCTCCCTCCTTTTTCTCTGTCCTTATATTCCCTTCCCATGATAGATCAATCCTTTCCAGGATCAGGACCCTCTCCATACTTCTTCATGGGAGTCATTTGTTATGCAATTTGTGCCTTGGGTATTCAGAGCTTCTGGGCTAATTAATATCCACTTATCAGAGATTGCATTCCATGTGTATTCTTTTGTGATTGGGTTACCTCACATAGGATGATATTTTCCAGATCAAACCATTTGCCTACAAATTTTGTGAATTCATTGTTTCTAATTGCTGAGTAGTATTCCATTGTGTAAATATACCACATTTTCTGTATCCATTCCTCCTTTGAGGGGCATCTGGGTCCTTTCCAGCTTCTGGCTATTATAAATAAGGCTGCTATGAACATAATGGAGCATGTGTCTTTATTGCATGCCGGGGAATCCTTTGGGTATATGCCCAGGAGAGGTATAGCAGGGTCCTCTGGAAGTCTCATGTCCAGTTTCCTGAGGAACCTCCAGACTGATTTCCACAGTGGTTGTACCATCTTACAGCCCCAACAGCAGTGGAGGAGTGTTCCTCTTTCTTCACATCCTTGCCAACACCTGCTGTCTCCTGAGTTTTTGACCTTAGCCATTCTGACTGGTGTAAGATGAAATCTCAGGGTAGTTTTGATCTGCATTTCCCTAGTGACTAATGATGTTGAGCACTTCTTAAGGTGCCTCTCGGCCATCCGAATTCTTAATTTTTGGACAGGGAACAGCTAATGATGTGCTAATAGCCACTTCTTAAACTTTTCTCTTTAAGAGATTTGGGTGGGTGGTGGTGGCGCAGGCCTGTAATCCCAGCACTCTGGAAGGCAGAGGCAGGCAGAGGCAGGCAGATTTCTGAGTTCAAGGCCAGCCTGGTCTACAGAATGAGTTCCAGAAAAGCCAGGGCTATACAGAGAAACCCTGTCTAATAATCTAAAAGAGATTTGGGCATAGAAAATTTTTGTAATATAAATTTTTAACTATTTGTTTGTTTGTTTGTTTGTTTATTTAAACTCCAGATTTTATTCCCCACCCACCCTCCATCTACCATCCGACTGTTCCACATCCCATACCTCCTCTCCACCCTCTGTCTCCACGAGGATATCCCAACCCCCCACCCTGCACCCAACCAGACCTCTAAATTCCCTGGGGCCTCCAGTCTCTTGAGGGTTAGGTACATCTTCTCTGACTAAAACCAGCATTCCTCTGCTGTATATGACTTAGGGGCCTCATATCAGCTGGTGTATGCTGTCTGGTTGGTGGCCCAACTGTCCGAGAGATCTCAGTGGTCCAGGTTATTTGAAGCTGCTGGTCTCCCTACAGTGTCGCCCTCCTCCTCAGCTTCTTCCTGTCTTTTCCCAATTCAGCCACAAAGGTCAGTAGCTTCTGTCCATTATTTGGGTTCAAATATCTGCATCTGACTCTTTGAGTTGCTTGTTGGGTCTTTTGGAGGGCAGGCATGATAGCTCCCTTTTTCTGAGTGCTCTGTAGCCTCAGTAAGAGTGTCAGTCTTGGGACCTCCCCTTGAGCTGGATCCCATTTTGGGCCTGTTGCTGGACCTTTTTTTCCTCGGGCTCCTCTCCATTTCCATCCCTGCAGTTCTTTCAGACAGGAACAATTATAGGTGAGGATTTTGACTGTGGGATGTCAACCCCCTCCCTCACTTCTTACTGTCCTGTCTTCCTGCTGGAGGTGGGCTCTATAAGTTCCCTCTCCCTACTGTTGGACATTTCATCTAAGGTCCTTCCCTTTGCTTCCTGAGAGTACCTTACCTCCCAGGTCTCTGGTGCATTCTGGAGCGTCCCTTCAACCTCCTACCTTCCAAGGTTGCCTTTTTTCTCTTCTTTGTGCTGGACCTCAGGGCTTCTTTCATTTTTCCTCACCCAATACCAGATAAGGTTCCCATCTTTCCCCACCCTCCACCCCCCAACCTCTTAAAATGCTAATATATAACATAAAATACATTTTGATAGTATATATATATTATAATGTATTCTATAAATAATAGTTGCTAGGGAAGTCATGGTGTTTTTATTTATGGTGCTGAAATTGAAAGTCAGAACTATTCATATCTAACCAAGAATTCTAATGTTGAATTAGAGACCTTGAAAAATATAAGTATAGTATTGAGTGATGGTCTTTGGTTTGCTTACTTTGCCTTTTTTCTCTAAAATATGTTGTAGAGTCTATTAATCAATATGTTTTTAGGTATCATAAACTTTTCTTCCACCTTTTAAATCTTTTCAGAAGGCTGCCTGAACTGAAGAAATTTTACATGACCTTTCTAATCCCTCCTAAGAAGGACATCACCTAAGGTTTCTGGCAGCAGTTTTCTAGGGTTTATTCTAATATTTAAGTACTTAATCCTTTTTCAGTAACTTATTTTAGGTTACAATACATAGGAGTCTATTTTTATTCTTGTCCTGGTGATGTCCAATTTTCTCAGCATCATTCATTGAAGAGGACGTCTTCTCTAATCTGTGCTGTGCCACATTTCTGAGACATCAGTTCATGACAAACTTGTAGGACTACTGGTAATCTTGCTATTTTTTTTTATCACTGTAGTTTGGAAAGGAACACTGTTGTCTTGATTTTTTTCTTTTGTTAATGTGGTTTATTTTGAACTCAGGTAGTGCAATGTTTCTCTTTCCCCCGCCCCCCAGGACAGCTTTAGAGCCTTAAATTTGTATTGTTATGGTGTTATATATACTCCAATTAAAAGTTATTCTTTTTGGTCCTCTCTGGAATATTCTGAATTGTCAATAGGCTCCACAAGCTTTTAGAAAAGTTAGGACATAGTCAAAACTGGTATGTGCCTGCCAGAAACTTTTAATTGCCAGTAGTTCCTCCATAGGGTGTGTCTTCATGCTATCATAATCACTGTGTGCTCATATGTGCAAATTGCCCTTTGTGTCTAAAATGCTAAAACATTATCATAATTCTCCACCACATCTAACTCTTACAGTCTTTCTACCTTTTATTCTGCAATTGTCCCTGAGCCTTAGAAAGAAGGGATATAATAGAGAAATCTCATTTAGGGATGAGTGCTCCATAGTTTTATATTTTCTGCACATGGACCAATTGTGGGTCTTTGTTTTAGGCACCTTTGACTGTAGGAACAAGATTCTCTGTTGAGGGTTAAGGGATGCATTAATCTACCAGTATAGAAAGAAATCTTTAGGATTGATGCAATGCTGTGCTCATTTGGTAGAGTGATTTTATTTTACCCTGAATCCTACTCCAACCAACCTCACAAAGGTCTCTGACCTACCTTCCAACAGTTTCCTGCCCTGATAATGGTTCCACATGCAGTTTCTGTCTTGAGTAGCTTTATCTCTCTTTTTCCTAATTCCTCTTTGGAATTTGATAATTTGGACATGGTAAAATTTTCCTAGTTTCAAATTTTTATCTACTTCTCATGATCTTTAATTTTTCTAAGAATTCATGATTGTCTTTTTCCCTTTCGTTGAAGAACTCCTTAATGTAGCTTTTATAATGCTTGGATAGTAGTCATTCATTTACTTTTTACTAAGGTTTGAAATGTTTATTTTCTGACTGGCTTTTAAAGATATTTCAGCTGCATATAACAGTCTTGGTTGCTAGCTATTTATTTTGTGGGCTAGATCTATAAAAATCTATAATTTCCTTGTTTTTAGTGCTTCTAAAAAGGTGTTCTGAAGAGAATCTGACACATTTGCTGAGTAAATATTTCTTTACGGCAAGCATGTATTAAGTGTTTTCACTCGTCTTTAAAAAAAAGTAAAATTTCTGACTACTTACTTCTCTGAAGTTCAAAGAGCCCATGGCTGTCTAGATGCAAGCTGCATTTTGTCTCACATCACTACTCAATTGAACTTCTGTACAAGATCCCATCACCTTTTAGGTGTTTCCAATGTTCAATCTGTGCCAACCCCTTAAGACACTACATTCCTTTTGATCATCTACCTTCCTGGTGTGTTGGGTGGTAAACCTTCTCATATATGAGTTTCAGTTTCAGAGCCAATATGTATATTTACTTTTGGAGATGAATATTCTTATTTTACTGGCAGAGGTGTCTTTCTGTATTTTTTTGCATGAAGACACTTATATATGTGTAGTTTGTGTTCAAGTGTACTTCTGCTGGATTTTTACACATCTTTTTGAGTTATTGCTATCTTTGGCCTTGGGTGGATGGTTGATATGTTTTGGAGACATGATAAGCTTTCTAATCTCCTAAGAAGCCTGGAAGTATTGTGGAATTTCCCTCACAGCCTGCTTACTCATCAATTCAGTATGATAGGAGGCTTGCATAACCTGGTCTATGTCCCAATTTTGTTTCATTCAGCTTCCTGGATTGCAACATGAAATTTTGATTATGTTGTGAGTTTTTTCCAGAGATATTTCCTTTACATTTTGCTTGTGTGCCAGCAGGGAGGGGCAATAGGAATTTTATCACACACCTTTCACTTTATTTATTATTTTCAGTTGGATCTGCTGCTTACTTTTGGAATATAACCTTCAGTATTTATGAAAGTGATTCATCTTTTACAGTATGTTGCTTAACATGAATGCATCTTCTCTTGTGTTTCCATGCATCTTCATGCTTTTGGCAGTCACAAATCAAATGTTTCCATTAAAATTCACAGTAACATTGCATTGTTGTTTGTCCCAATTCTGCTAACTCTTACCACGCACTATTCAGTTTTATCTACCATGTGAGTTTATTTGTAATACCTTCTTTCCCTTTTCCTGGTTAATTATGAGAAGGACTTTCCAGGATATTAATTTACATGTTAAAAATGTGCACAAATCATGTATGTATTCACTTCTTATATACAACAAGTTTTTCTTGTGAAGGTCACAAAAAGGATAATGTATATGACTATGTATGACATCAACTGAAATGTAATAGTTGCCAATAGGATCTGAATCAAATTTCAGTTTATAACTATGTTCTATATATCTATATGCATATTTATAGCATATGTGACATATGTATAATTTAAATATTTCTATAAAAGTGTACAGAAACAAAATCTGTTAAATATAAGATATTTCTAAATACATATTTAGATAAGTAAAATTATAAAATTGACTATTAGGTTTGTGAAAGTTATTATGCTTTATTATATATATATGTAATCTATATAATCATCTCATATTAAAGAACAACTTCATGTAGAAATGGTTAAAATCAAGAAATACATCTCTATATTCTTAAATACCCAACAAGTACCATTTTCACAAAAGTTATATAGAAAATATTTGTGAATATTTTATGAAGCATAACTGAAAATTCATCACTAAGATTGAGATGACCAGTTGCTAGTATATGAAAGGTTTGTACTACTAGCTGGAGGCCATCAGTGTGTGTGTGTGTGTTTGTGTGTGTGTGTATAACTCAACCATGCTGCACATAGGAAAAATTATGAATATGACTATGAGGAAAACTGCAAGACTTGTTAGGGATAATGCAGCTTGAACATGGCATAGGTATAGGAGTTCCTCCTTGAGGACCTGGTGTGACAAATAAGCAGAGACTCCATGCTATCCTTACAATGGTTTCTACTCCTGTTGCATACCCCATTTCTTCATTTACTGTGACACCAAGGTCCCCATATCTATGTAATGCAAGACCAAACAGGAGAAAGAAGCTGTTTGACATTTCATAGCGTGAGCTTCCCCAAGGCTGAAAACAACAAAGACACGACTCACTTGCTAACCACTGCTACCACAGGCCTTCAGACCTCTTCAACCATTTTCTAAAAACAAAAGAGACTTTTGGTCTTCAGTTCTTGACTTCCTCTAATCCTGCAGATTACTGTAGATTACCCGCCCCATGTCTCCTCTCCTTTGACATCATCCCGAGCTTCTATCCAACTACCACTTTGAGTCAAATGGTTTGCCCTTCATTTATCTGTGTATCTCAACTTTGTTCTACATATAATGCTATGCATTTTATACTTTCAAGCAACTAGAAACAGACAAAAGCCAACAGTATTAGTCATGGAATGGAAACCATGCAATTTGAAGGTCATTATTACAAAATATTGTAGTCTAAATTCTTGGGAAAGTCTAAGCAAAGAAGAACATACAGGCCTCAGTTTCCCTAGGGACTGCATCCTTGTGAGGACAAGCCAGCCAAGGAGTTAAATACAAGATCTACTGAAGCATAGATCTCTGGCAGAGTCCCTAAAGCCTGAGACCAATTGATGAGACCTTATACTGAGTTGGAAGAATGAATAAAGAACATTGCAACAAGTAGGCACATTAGTATTAGAAGAATCTTACAAGGAAGATTACATATGGAAAAACAATTACTTGCTTGGGATTAAATCATCGTATTTTGGGAAGGTTGCATCTATAACTTTCTATGAGCATGTGGCTTGTATTCATTTTGCTGTTTCAATCTCTATCAGTTTTTAGCTCTTTTTGGCACTTTTCTCCAATACCTGTATTGTGCAGATTAATTAAAAGGCATGCCAGAAGTGAGAAAGAGCACATGTTGCAAAAAATGCTCAGAAAAACTTCTTTTTTCATTCTGCTAAGTGTCTTCTTTAAGTTACTGCTCTAAATGTCAATGAGAACTAGGCTTGGATAGACAGAATCTCTTGCAAAGCTAACATAGTGTTTGCATTCTAGAGTCATCAAATAGGCATAGATAACATTAATATTTCATTGTGTTTTAAGAGAATCTGAAAACATCATACTATTTTATTATAGAAAATTTTCCACATTATTTTGTGTCTCAGTTATCAGATAAAGTTGTAGCAGTTTTTTGTTTTGAGGTCAGTCTACAACAAAGCTCAGTGCTTTGCATTTTGGTGAGTTCAAAGTGAAAACCACCATGGTCAAAGATAAGAACAGGTTTCATCACTTGCAGCTACAGAAGCTCAGGGAATCAGCCCCAAAGCAAGACTCTCCATAAGCAAGCAAATATGAAGACTTTTAGTTTGGAATCCTATACATATTTATAAGCAAATGCTCTTTGGAACCTTTCACATTTGTGATCATGATCAATTTCATCTGAAGCCTGCTAGAGATACTTAATTAAGTTTAAAGAAATAAAGAAACGTGGCAGACTGTAATAATTCTGGATAATTATGATCAGGTTTTTTTTTTAAACTTTTTTCATCCAGGAATAATTTTTGCTAAAAATGAATGAATGAACAAATGAATACATGAATGAGTAGATAAGTACATAAATTGAATTTAAAACATAAAAAATGACCCTATCTATATAGGTTTAGAAATCTGGAATGCAAGTAAAACCTTTACTTACTTGAAATAGTGACATGTGTTTTAAGACATTTTAGTATAACTACAATCTTAATAAAGGTACAAAAAAATAAAGGTACAGACAAAATTTTATGCTATTGAGATGTACTTATTTTATATAAGGAATTAGTTTTGGCTGAATATTGATACTGCAATATAGCTTTTACAGTGTTTTCCAGAATTTACTGTCATCCTGATTTTATAATTGCTAATGTTTTGTTGAATAAATATATCATAGAGAATAGCAGAAGTGTATTTGATGTCAGTTACATTGCAGACCCTGCAGCTCTCTGTTATCTCAAAAGTCAGGCCATGACTCTCTGAAGCTGTTAAGCACTGGTTGGAAAAGTCAGAACATAACAGTTCTCAGTGGGAACTGTTGGGAGTGTCACGCCTGTTCTCTCTGCCTTGTAGCTTATCTTCTTGGAATGTACATCACATGGTGTTGAACTTTCCACATACTTCTGAAAGCTAGATAAATCAGGGACTTCCATTGTTCTGAACACTCTCTTATCCAGACCTTACATCGGGTTGTCCATGGTGCCTGCCTTGCTTATTCTTATTTTAAGCTTTTTCTCTCATGGAAGCTCTGTTTCATGGTTTGTGTGTTAAGGCCACCCTCTTATGGAGGCCCCCTAAGGTTTGTTAGCTCTAATGTGAAGCTGCATCTCTGACCCCAAGAGGTAATCCTGACCCCCATAATCAAGAGGGTCTATCTCTTAAGAAGGCTCATTCTGAAGGCTAATTATGTGACATGCTCTTTCTGAAACCCACCATTCAGTCTCTTCATTATTATAAAGCCAATTTAAAAATTGTTGGAAATTCTGTCCTACACTAACATTCATTTAACAGTATTTTTTAAATCTCCATTTGGAATCTCATGTAGAAATTTTTATAATCTTACACTCTAATGCAATACAATGCAAAGATATGCTAATTTGATGCTTATATGCTGTGTAGTGACAGCAGTAAAGTATTAAAAGCAGTTGTTTTCTACAATTAAAACATTATTTTTCTAAGAATGTACTGTAAAATCATGCAGTCCATAATGTCCCATAGTCTTGAATTTGAGCTGAGGTGTTTCAGGAAAACGTAGACAATGTTACACAGTGTGATCGCCTGTGCAGTACAAAGCATATATGTTGTATGTTCAGAACTAAAACCACAGTGAAGAAAGCACATTCCTGCTCCAGTGCTGGCATTGGCAGGACCCAACACTTCGCAATGGCTCTGTCCCACATACCAGTAACCAAACTGAAACTCCAATGTCATGCTTAGATATCAAAATACCCAGTAACCTGGTAAAATTAAAACTCTTAAAGCTTATAACCAATCAGATTTATGTATCATTAAAGTCCCAATTTACAAGATGTCAATCTTATAACTTCAGAGCCAATTGATAATGATAAAATCTTTGCCCCAACTATTCTAACCTTATGATATCACAGCCATCTGTAGCTGGTAAAATGTTGGTTCAATTCTGCCTCCATTTTGCCTTCTTCCTCTCTCTATGGAGACACTCTCTGTCTCTGTAACCCTTAGCTCCACCGACCTTTTCCCTATTCTATCACAGGCCTCCTTTCTACTAATGTAACAGGACAGGAAAAATCCTGCAACATATCACCCTTTCTGTTAATTAAATTTAAAAAATCCTTTCTCTCAAATATAAATTGAACACAACTACTACCATTTTGTAGCTTATGAGGTATAAAATAGACCTACCCACTCCAACATTTTTGTAAATAAAATAAAACACTGTCCTATATCCTAATTCGGTACCTGACTTATGTCTTGGTCATCCTCTTATATCTGTTCTTCTCAAAGTAAGTAACCTGGGTTGCCTATGAGTAAATAAGTAATTTTTCATTCCTGTCAAAAATCGATCATGACCAACATATCTGAAGATATAGGAAGCCTAACACAGCTTCAAAAACTGAGATAAATTGCAAAGACAGGTGCTTACCTATACAGCCCCAGTAGGTGAGTAAGTTGGAGCAAATTATGTATCTGCTTTCAGCCTTCTGAACAAGGATCATCTGACAGACTTTTGAAATCCAATAATATTAGCCTGTTCTGTCTATGCAGAACTATGCTATCCTAACCTGTAAATTGTGTCCTTTCAAAAACAGTATTGGTCTGCAGGAGAGATTGGAAATTTTCTGCCTAGTGGCAACCTAGCCTCAAATGTTCAGCCTGACCTGGAGGAAAGATGCTCAGTTGTTTCTTTCAATCCGTGAAATGGAAGCTGTTAGGAGCAGATTTGTCTCAATGAGTGAATAAATAATATTAAATGTCACATTCTGTGGATGTCTCATGTTTTTGAAAACAAAATATGTATTTAAAATAATCTAAACTGTTCTCTGTTAACTACTCTCAGCTATTTTCAAATAAAATATCTGAAAATATCATAACAATAAACTTAGAGCCATGAATTTTCTCTTTGGTCCTTAACTCACAGGCTTAATCATCTCAGATCAGTTTATAAAAAACAGTAATAGAAGGACTAAGTCTAAGCCAAGTACTTTCAATTTTTTAGTATCAATAGAAGAAATTTGTACCAATGAAAACCTTGATTTTGCATCAAAACAAGAAATTATGACTTCAGCTTAGTAAAAATTAAAGAGATTTCTATCAAATGAGATTAGGGCTATGCAATCAATTCTAGATATTCCTCCCTGTTCCAATATGACCATTTCTACATTCTCTAGAAAGACAACCTATAATAACACTCTCCAGCCCCAAAGCCTAGGGAACTAAGTAAATGACTCTTAATAATTTACTCAAGCTGAATATGTACACTGAGATAGTATGAAGTTGGGAGGGTAAGGAAAATAGGAGTGATTAGTCTCTGATATCTGTGTCTTGACTGGATCTGGGTGAAAGTCAGGAGTTCAAGCAGGGCAGTTCAGCATGTCTGACTAGGAGATTCACCAAGACTACATATTCTGGAATATACAAATCTCAAAACAAAATTTTAGTATCAAGATAACCTTTTCCAAAAAATAGCATATTCTTTAGTCAATAACCATAAAAACATTTTTGACTCCCTCCCAGAGGAATACTATAACCATAAAACCCAAAATAACACCCATTTTGAGAATTAAAACAATCCAAAGCAGATGTAGTAAACTGAAATATCATATGTGTCTATTCTTAGGCCTTGTCTATTTTGTCCAGCAGGATAAAAAAACCGTGATTCTTGTGGAACCCACATTAGACAGAATATGAGTACCCTGTGGCTGGTTAAGTAATCTTCTTGTACCATCCATCTACTGTAGAGCTCTCTGCCTAGAGCAGCCATCTTTTTACACCATTTATCTGTTTGGCTCTCTGCCTGGATTCACAGATATATTTTATAAATACCTATATACTATCTATCTGTTGATATTTCTACGTGGAGCCACAGAGAATATTATTTTTCCCTGTATATAGTAGGCAATATTATCACTGCACTCTCTATACTGGAGTCAGTGGCTAATATTTTCTGTCCTAGCTCATATTAAAACAATCCAAAACAAAAGAAGTATACTGAAATACTATATGTGCATATTCTTAGGCTTTGTCTATTTTGTCTGGCAGGACAAAAAAAACCCCCAAGGTTCCTGCAGAACACATATTAGACAGAAAATGAGTATCCTATAGCTGGTTAAGCAATTTGTACTATCTACTATCTGGCTCTCTGCCTAGGGAAGCCATTTTGCTATACCATTTATGTGTTTGTCTCTCTGTCTGGAGCCACAGAAAATACTAATTAATACCTGATCAAAGTAGGCAATGATTATCACTGCATTGTCTACTCTGGAGTCAGTGAGTAATTCTCCCTATCTTTGTTACAAACTGCAGGTGAAATTCCCCATGTGATTCAGACAGAATCTTTGTATAAATTTATCCTAAAAGCAAATAATCTCAATTTTAAATTCACAACTCAGTCCCTTTGCTCTATATGGTAGACAACTTCATTCTTTTTCTCTCTCACAGCATCCTCTAATTCCCTTCAGTAGGGGATCTCAGGGCTGCTACCAGTTTCTTTGTTTCAAAGTTCCCGTGCTTGAGTACACATTGCTTGTCAGGGTTACCCAGCTATTCTCTAAAAAATAAAATAAAACTCTAAATCTTAGGCTAATAAACTTAATTTGCTACTGGATACTCGTGCTTAATGTTGGGTAGGATTGTGGAAAATATTAAAAAAGAGATGCTATAAACATAGTGGAGCATGTGTCCTTATTATATGTCAAAACATCTCTTGAGTATATGCCCAGTAGAGGTATAGCTAGGTCTTCCAGTAGAACTATTTTCAATTTTCTGAGAAGCCACCAGATTAATTTCCAGAGTGGTTTTTCAATTCTATGAGTTGAGCAGAATGTTTTTTAAACTAATTTTATCACTACATTTTCACAGCTCAGCAGTAGTGTTTGGATTTCCCCTAGGAACATGGCCTATCTAGTCTCAATTTTTCGCCAACTTGAGCCATATTGGGATGGGTTCCATCTCATGCAGTGGGACTTATTACCAATCACATAGTGGTTGCTTACTTTCTCAAGGTTTGTGCCACTATTGTACCAGATTGACATCTCATTTCCAGTAAGTTATGTAGATTATGTATTCAGCAATAGGGGAAATAGTTTTGAATACTGCTTCAATAGCCAAGGGTCTTTATTATGTAACTTACTTGAATTCTCATTGAATTCAAATTATCAGACTTTGCAGGGCAAGTCTGTGGAACCATTCAAGATTCTTTAAGTGACATTTAACAATGGTATTCTGCCTTATTTTGGCTTGAAATCTAACTTGTTGCCTTCAAAACAGTGACTTACTGTTGTATTTCCTTATAGTGCTAACTTAATGATTATAAATTTGTATACTTTGTATTATTATGGAAAGTTTCTTTCTGTGTCAAAGTGATAAGTACTATCAGTGGGCATAGAAATCTGTATTGACAGTTATCATATTTAATAGCATGGGGTACACCATTCTCTTCCTTCTTCGCTTTCAGAGTTTCTATTGAAATGTATAGTACATTTTTGATGGGTTGCCTTTGCATGTCACTGGGTGCTTTGCTTTCCAATTTTTATTATGTTTTCTATGCTTGGTGTTTTAACTACAACATGCCATTGATCATCTGTTTTGCATTCTCAATGCCTCCTGAATGTATATGTCCATTCCTTTCTCTGTATTTGAGAATATTTCTCTAATGATTTAGTTATTAACCTGAATTTCTATTCCTCTTTCTTCATGAATTTTAAATGTGGCCTTTCAGCTTTGTCCCACAATTGCACATGGGAAGCTTAAACATTTTCATGTTTTCATTGTTATTTTTGAATGCTCTAACTTACCTATGTCTTCTATACATTTTTCTTTTTTTCTTTTTTATTATATATTTTTATTTTCTATAGTCTTTGTTTACATTCCAAATGATTTCCCCTTTCCCAGTTCCCCTCTCCCCATAGGTCCCATAAACCTTCTTCTCTCCACCCATTCTCCAATCACCTCTTTCCTTTTCCTCTGTCCTGGTACTCCCTTACAATGCTAGATCAAGCCGCTCCAGGATCAGGACCCTCTCCTTACTTCTTCATGGGAGTCATATGCTAATCGTGCCTTGGGTATTCAGAACTTTTGGACTAATTAATATCCACTTATCAGAGATTGCATTCCATATATATTCTTTTGTGATTGGGTTACCTCACTTAGGGTGATATTTTCTAGAGCCAACCATTTGCCTAAAAATTTCATGAATTCATTGTATTTAATTGCTGAGTAGTATTCCATTGTGTAAATATACATTTTCTGTATCCATTCCTCCACTGAGGGACATCTGGGTTCTTTCCAGCTTCTGGCTAATATAAATAAGGCTGCTATGAACATAATGGAGCATGTATCTTTATTGCATGCCGGGGAATCCTTTGGGTATATGCCCAGAAGAGGTATAGCAGGGTCCTCTGGAAGTGTCATGCCCAGTTTTCTGAGGAACTGCCAGACTGATTTCCAAAGTGGTTGTACCATCTTAAAATCCCACCAGCAGTGGAGGAGTGTTCCTCTTTCTCCACATTCTCGCCAACACCTGCTGTCTCCTGAATTTTTAACCTTAGCCATTCTGACTGGTGTGAGGTGAAATCTCAGGGTTGTTTTGATTTGCATTTCCCTAATGACTAATGATGTTGAGAATTTCCTAAGGTGCTTCTCGGGTATCTGAATTTCTTCAGGTGAAAATTCTTTGTTTAGATCTGTACCCCATTTTTTGATAGGGTTATTTGGTTCTCTGTGGTCTAACTTCTTGAGCTCTTTGTATATATTGGATATTAGCCCTCTATCAGATATAGGGTTAGTGAAGATTTTTTTCCCCAGGTTGTTGGTTGCCGTTTTGTCCTTTTGACAGTTTCCTTTGCCTTACAGAAACTTTGTAATTTTATGAGGTCCCATTTGTCAATTCTTGATCTTAGAGCATAAGCTATTGGAGTTCTGTTCAGGAACTTTCCCCCTGTGCCCGGGGCCTTAAGGGTTTCCCCTTGAGTTTCTTTTCTATTAGTTTCAGTGTGACTGGTTTTGTCTTCCACTTAATCTATTCCTTTTTACAATACTTGAAAAATTACCTAGTTTGTATGCATTTTACTTCTAATATTTCAATTGGAACATTATTTTTTACTATTCCTATCTCTATTGAATTCTAACATATGCTGTGTTGTTATTCTTGCTTCATTCAGTTATTCCCATATCTGCTGGTTGACATAGGAACTGCAGGTAATAAAAGGCAATATCATGATAGGTATTAAATCAATGTAATAAAAAGTCAATATGAGAAAAAATAAATAGGGTATTTGGGAGTTTTAGGATCTACAATTTAAATACTCATCATCTTAAGGAGATTATAGGTAACATGTAAAAAAGAATACAGCATGAGAAAGATAGGAATTTAGAAAGAAAGACTGAACAAAGAATAGTAGAGTTTGCCAAAGAATGAGTGCTGAAATTTAAAAAAAGTTATAAAACCAGTCAAGGTAAAACCTAAACCAAATCCCTTAATACCTATATATGAAAAATATTATAGAAAATGCTCTCATTTTTTCCAAAATTTAAGCTGTAATTTTTATCATATATGTACTTTACTAGGCTCAGATATATTTTTTTTCTAATTTACTTCAGAAATTTTATTATAAAGTTATTTTGAATTTTATCAGATGACTTCTCTGTACCTATCAAATGTTCATGTGACTTATTCTTTATATAAGATATAAGTTTTTTATATAAGATATATATATATAAGATAATCTTATATAAGATATAAGATTTTTATGTTGTACTAATTATATCAAAATTTAGTTATCTAAAATCAGACTTATTATATGATATTCCCATTTACATATTTGATATAGTAAGAAAAAATGAAAAAATACTCATACAAAATTTTTATAAAAATATTCATAGGAACACTATCATAAGAGAAAATGAAAAAGATATAAAAATTTTATTAAGTGCATGAATAATTTTGGTCCTGAATGAAATAATATGTAATTGTGTAATAAAAGGTAAACAATGAAAGTTGAAAAATTTAGATTATCCTCATTGGATATTAGATTCTTTTCAACCTATCTTCCTTTGTTTTCCCTGGGTTTTGGATTGTATTTATTGATTTGATGGACTATAATATACAATGAAATTCAAAATAAAATATTGTGATAAAACAATTTTATATTGATAAAATATTATAGGAGTAAAATAATATATTTCCTTGGACATAGTATATTATTAGCTTTACTTATGTCAGCTGTTCATTGAAAATTATGACTTAAAACTTCTAGTGTTTATTAATTATATCAATATATATAACTTTCTATTAAATTCAGTCTGACAACATAAATAACAATTCTTATATAGCATAGGAACATGAATCCAAGTGTGCTTTTCATGTGCTGTACTTTATAATCACAGCCTCTTGTATTGTGAGCACATTTCTGTTATAACAATTATCATATTCATGTTTTGCTTTGCATTCTCAGAGAACTTTTCCATTTCATCAACTAGTAAGGTCATACCCCAGTTCTTAGTATACTATTTTTCTTGCTCTTTGATCTGAGAATACAATTAAAAGTGCTAGCTCTGGTTGACTTTTATATCAGCCTTGTGATATTACAGACAAGTCTAAATTAAACCTTATTAAAAGTCTACTACTAAAAATTATGCTGGACACTTATACATATTTCATTAATTTCAATGGGTCAAATTAACAAGGCTGTGTGCTGCATTAGTGTCAAAGGTGTATGAGAGTGTCAGTTCTGATTACTATGAAGGGAACAAAATTTCTAAGAGGACTTAAAACTAATCTATGATTTACTAGTAGATCAATCATTTGTAATTATGGCAATATTTTATAAAAATTAGATAAATCTTTCAGCCAAAACTAAAATTTTCATTTTTTCTCTTCATGACAATAAACAGGAAAACAGTTTTCTCCAACATTGTCAAAAAAATAAACTATTTTCTTTTATTTATTGCATCTCTCTCTCTCTCTTGCTTTCTCTCTCTCTCTCTCTCTCTCTCTCTCTCTCTCTCTCTCTCTCTCTCTCTCTCTTTCTGTGTGTGTGTGTGTGTGTGTGTCCTATGGGGTTCCAAACCCTTGACATTTTCCTTGTAGGCTGTTTTTTGAGGACTCTGTATTTGAGAAGAAAATAGGAACATTCATTGCTTTGTTCAGTACTAAAATTTATAGCAGAAGCTGTTTTTCTTGACACTGCTTATTTGTGTGAGTAGCCATTGGTCAGTAGAAATTTGATTCTGGTGCTTGTGTAGACATGTTATTTTCTTAGGATCAAGAACAAATGGCCATGAACTGATTGTTGAAATCTGAAGATTCTCAAGTTACTTTTAACTTTTTGTTAATCAACTTTTAATAAATTCTCTGTCTGCTTTTTGAGAGAATTGAGTGATATGATGTATTATATTCTGGGCATTGCTAAGTTAGCATGGGAATCAATACATGTAGACACAAGATAAATTTAACCAGACTCAGAAAGAGATCTGAGTCTGAAACAAAACAACTACAGTAACAAAAAAAAAATCCCAGGATGAATATACATGTTTATTTTATCTACCTCTTATAAAAGTATTGATTTTTTGTAACATATATTAGTATACATAACAATTAAATATATAGTTTTTCATAGTGCTGTTCAATTAGTAGACCCAGTATGTATTTGAATAAAACAATATTTTATCAAGTATTGTTGATTTTCATAATAATGGAACTACATATTTGAATCAATTTGCACTTGGCTATGTGACATAGTTGAGGTAACTTGTCCAGAAGTCAGAACTACTCAAGGAAAAAGAAACATGAGGTATTAGTAGCAAACTTATAACTTAGAATTGGACTAAAATGTCTAGCTACCAATGAGATTAGTTTTTTGATCAATACATTGCTTATTCATTGAGTTTTATGTGTAGTTTTTCTTTTTTTTTTTTTTTTTTTTTTTTTTTTTTTTTTTTCTTTTTTTTTTTTATTATTCGATATAATTTATTTACATTTCAAATGATTTCCCCTTTTCTAGCCCCCCCACTCCCCGAAAGTCCCGCAAGCCCCCTTCTCTTCCCCTGTCCTCCCACCCACCCCTTCCCACTTCCCCGTTCTGGTTTTGCTGAATACTGTTTCACTGAGTCTTTCCAGAACCAGGGGCCACTCCTCCTTTCTTCTTGTACCTCATTTGATGTGTGGATTATGTTTTGGGTATTCCAGTTTTCTAGGTTAATATCCACTTATTAGTGAGTGCATACCATGATTCACCTTTTGAGTCTGGGTTACCTCACTTAGTATGATATTCTCTAGCTCCATCCATTTGCCTAAGAATTTCATGAATTCATTGTTTCTAATGGCTGAATAGTACTCCATTGTGTAGATATACCACATTTTTTGCATCCACTCTTCTGTTGAGGGATACCTGGGTTCTTTCCAGCATCTGGCAATTACAAATAGGGCTGCTATGAACATAGTAGAACATGTATCCTTATTACATGGTGGGGAGTCTTCTGGGTATATGCCCAGGAGTGGTATAGCAGGATCTTCTGGAAGTAAGGTGCCCAGTTTTCGGAGGAACCGCCAGACTGATTTCCAGAGTGGTTGTACCAATTTGCAACCCCACCAGCAGTGGAGGAGTGTTCCTCTTTCTCCACACCCTCTCCAACACCTGCTGTCTCCTGAATTTTTAATCTTAGCCATTCTGACTGGTGTAAGATGAAATCTTAGGGTTGTTTTGATTTGCATTTCCCTAATGACTAATGAAGTTGAGCATTTTTTAAGATGCTTCTCCGCCATCTGAAGTTCTTCAGGTGAGAATTCTTTGTTTAACTCTGTACCCCATTTTTTAATAGGGTTGTTTGGTTTTCTGGAGTCTAACTTCTTGAGTTCTTTATATATATTGGATATTAGCCCTCTATCTGATGTAGGATTGGTGAAGATCTTTTCCCAATTTGTTGGTTGCCGATTTGTCCTCTTGATGGTGTCCTTTGCCTTACAGAAACTTTGTAATTTTATGAGGTCCCATTTGTCAATTCTTGCTCTTAGAGCATACGCTATTGGTGTTCTGTTCAGAAACTTTCTCCCTGTACCGATGTCCTCAAGGGTCTTCCCCAGTTTTTTTTCTATTAGCTTCAGAGTGTCTGGCTTTATGTGGAGGTCCTTGATCCATTTGGATTTGAGCTTAGTACAAGGAGACAAGGATGGATCAATTCGCATTCTTCTGCATGCTGACCTCCAGTTGAACCAGCACCATTTGTTGAAAAGGCTATCTTTTTTCCATTGGATGTTTTCAGCCTCTTTGTCGAGGATCAAGTGGCCATAGGTGTGTGGTTTATCATTAATTAATTAATTAATTAACTAACTTTATATCCCAATCAGAGCTCAGTTCCCTCCTATCCTCTTAATCCCACACTTTAGCCACCATCCTTCTATACTCCACTCCATTTCTTCACAGAGGAGGGGAGTCCTCCCATGAATATCAATCAGCCATGGCATATCAAATCTATTTTTTTCCTCTTCTTAGTGAGATTCAAGCATCCTCTCTTGGGGTTTACCTACTACTTTGCTTCTTTGGGTCTGTGGATTGTAGCACGTCCATCCTGTACTTTATAGCTAATAGCCACATGTAAATGAGTATATATCATATTTGTCTTTCTGAGTCTTGAGTTCCTTATTCAGAAAGATCTTTTCTAGTTCCATCCATGCCTACAAATTTCTAGATGTTAATGTTTTTAATAGCTGAGTAGGATTCCATTGTGTTAATGGATCATATCTTTTTAACTATTTTTCAGTTGAGGAGCATTTATCTGTATTGTTTCTAGTTACAGGCTATTACAAATAAAGCTGCTATGAACATGGTTGAGCAGTGTTCTTGTGGCATGGGCATATAGTCAAAAACATCTTTTGAATATGCCCAGGAGTAGTATAGCTGGGTCTTGAGGTAGGTCTATAATCAATTTTCTAAGAAACCATAAAATTGATTTCTAAAGTTGTTGTACAAGTGTACACTCCCACTAGCAATGGAGAGTGTTCCCTGTACTCCACATTCTCTCTAGAATGTAATGTCCCTTGAGTTTGGTCTTAGACATTCTGACAGGTGTAAGGTCAAATTAGAGGTGTTTGGATTTGTACTTCCCCAATGGTTAAGGGTGTTGAAGATTATTTAAAGTCCCTTTAAGCCATTAGAAATTCCTCTTTCAAAAATTCTGTTTAGCTCTGTACCCATTTTTTAATTGTGTTGTATTAGTTTTTTGCTGTCTAATTTCTTGAGTTATTTGTATATTTTGGATATCAGCCGTTTCTTGGTTATAGATTTGGTGGAGACCTTGCTCCATTCTGTAGGCTGCCATTTTGCCCTTTTAATGGTGTCCTTTGTCTTACAGAAGCTTTTCGGTTTCATGAGGTCACATTGAGTAAATGTTGATCTTTGTCCCTGAGCTGGGGTGTTCTGTTCAAGAAGTTGTCTCCTGTGCCAATGGGTTCAAAGCACTACTCAATTTTTTCTTTTATCAGATTTAGTGTATATGTATTTTTTGTTGCTGTTGAGGTCTTTGATCCATTTGGACTTGAATTTTGTGCAGGGTAAAAGACAAACAAAGTGACCAATGAAATAGAATCAAAGACCGAAAACTAAATCCATACATCTATTGACACTTGATTTTTGAAAAAGAAGCAAAAACTATAGAAAGGAACAAAAAATGAATGCATCATCAACAAATGGTGGTTGTCTAACTTGATGTCTACAAGTAAAATAAAAGAAATAGATCCATATCTATTACCCTACACAAAATTCAAGTCCAAGTGAAAGATCTGTATGACAAGAACTTCAAGACTCTGAAGAAGAGAATGGAAAAAGACCTCAGAAAAGGGAAAAATCTCCCATGCTCTTGGATCAGCAGGAGTAATATAGTTAAAATGGCCATTTTGCCAAAAGCAATATATAGATTCAATGCAATACCCATCAAAATCCCAAATCAGTTCTTCATAGAGGTAGAAAGAGCAATTCTCAAACTCATCTGGAATAACAAAAAACCAAGTATAGCTAAAACTATTCTCAACAACAAAAGAAATTCTGGGGGAATCAGTATCCCTGTCCTCAAGCAATACTACAGAGCAATAGTGATAAAAAAAAACTGCATGGTATTGGTACAGTGACAGGCAGGCAGATCAATGGAATAGGATTGAAGACCCAGAAATGAACCCACACACCAATGGCCACTTGATCCTTGACAAAGGAGCTGAAAACATCCAGTGGAAAAAAGATAGCCTTTTCAAGAAATGGTGCTGGTTCAACTGGAGGTCAGTATGCAGAAGAATGCAAATTGATCCATCTTTATCTCCTTGTACTAAGCTCAACTCCAAATGGATCAAGGACCTCCACATAAAGCCAGACACTCAGAAGCTAATAGAATAGAAACTGGGGAAGAACCTTGAGGACATTGGTACAGGGGGAAGTTCCTGAACAGAACACCAATAGCTTATGCTCTAAGATCAAGAATTGACAAATGAGACCTCATAAAATTACAAAGTTTCTGTGAGGCAAAGGACACCATCAAAAGGACAAATTGGCAACCAACAAATTGGGAAAAGATCTTCACCAACCCTACATCAGATAGAGGGCTAATATCCAATATATACAAAGAATTCAAGAAGTTAGACCCCAGAAAGCCAAATAACCCTATTGAAAAATGGGGGTACAGAGTTAAACAAGGAATTTTCACCCAAAAAACTTCGGATGGCTGAGAAGCATCTTAAAAAAGGCTCAACTTCATTAGTCATTAGGGAAATGCAAATCAAAACAACCCTGAGATTTCACCTTACACCTAATGAAGTGGGAAGGGGTGGGTGGGAGGACAGGGGGAGAGAAGGGGGCTTACGGGACTTTCGGGGAGTGGGGGGCTAGAAAAGGGGAAATCATTTGAAATGTAAATAAAACATATATCGAATAAAAAAAATTCAGGAGACAGCAGGTCATGGGCAAGGATGTGGAGAAAGAGGAAAACTCCTCCACTGCTGGTGGGGTTGCAAATTGGCACAACCACTCTGGAAATTAGTCTGGCGGTTCCTCAGAAAACTGGGCACCTCAATTCCAGAAGATCCTGCTATACCACTCCTGGGCATATACCCAGAGGATTCCCCAGTAGGTAATAAGGATACATGCTCCACTATGTTCATAGCAGCCCTATTTATAATATCCAGAAACTGGAAACAACCCAGGTATAGCTCAACAGAAGAGTGGATACAAAATATGTGGTATATATACACAAGGGAGTACCATTCAGCCATTAGAAACAATGAATTCCGCCATCCGAATTTCTTCAGGTGAGAATTCCTTGTTTAACTCTGTACCCCATTTTTTAATAGGGTTGTTCGGTTTTCTGGAGTCTAACTTTTTGAGTTCTTTATATATATTGGATATTAGCCCTCTATCTGATGTAGAATTTGTGAAGATCTTTTCCCAATTTGTTGGTTGCCAATTTGTCCTCTTGATGGTGTCCTTTGCCTTACAGAAACTTTGTAATTTTATGAGGTCCCATTTGTCAATTCTTGCTCTTAGAGCATAAGCTATTGGTGTTCTGTTCAGAAACTTTCTCCCTGTACCGATGTCCATGTCCTCAAGGGTCTTCCCCAGTTTCATTTCTATTAGCTTCAGAGTGTCTGGCTTTATGTGGATGTTCTTGATCCATTTGGATTTGAGCTTAGTACAAGAAGACAAGGATGGATCAATTCACATTCTTCTGCATGCTGACCTCCAGTGGAACCAGCACCATTTGTTGAAAAGGCTATCTTTTTTCCATTGGATGTTTTCAGCCTATTTGTCGAGGATCAAGTGGCCATAGGTGTGTGGGTTCATTTCTGGATCTTCAATCCTATTCCATTGATCCTCCTGCCTGTCACTGTACCAATACCATGCAGGAGACAGCAGGTGTTGGAGAGGGTGTGGAGAAAGAGGAACACTCCTCCACTGATGGTGGGGTTGCAAATTGGTACAACCACTCTGGAAATTAGTCTGGCGGTTCCTCCGAAAACTGGGCACCTCACTTCCAGAAGATCCTGCTATACCACTCCTGGGCCTATACCCAGAGGATTCCCCAGCATGTAATAAGGATACATGCTCTACTATGTTCATAGCAGCCCTATTTATAATTGCCAGATGCTGGAAAGAACCCAGGTATCCCTCAACAGAAGAGTGGATGCAAAAAATGTGGTATATCTACACAATGGAGTACTATTCAGCCATTAGAAACAATGAATTCATGAAATTCTTAGGCAAATGGATGGAGCTAGAGAACATCATACTAAGTGAGGTAACCCAGACTCAAAAGGTGAATCATGGTATGCACTCACTAATAAGTGGATATTAACCTAGAAAACTGGAATACCCAAAACATAATCCACACATCAAATGAGGAACAAGAAGAAAGGAGGAGTGGCCCCTGGTTCTGGAAAGACTCAGTGAAGCAGTATTCAGCAAAACCAGAACGGGGAAGTGGGAAGGGGTGGGTGGGAGGACAGGGAAAGAGAAGGGGACTTATGGGACTTTTGGGGAGTCGGGGGCTAGAAAAGGGGAAATCATTTCAAATGTAAATAAATTATATCGAATAAAAAAAGAAACAATGAATTCATGAAATTCTTAGGCAAATGGATGGAGCTGGAGAACATCATACTAAGTGAGGTAACCCATTTTCAAAAGATCAATCATAGTATGTACTCACGAATAAGTGGATATTAACCTAGAAAACTGGAATATCCAAAACATAATCCACACATCAAATGAGGTACAAGAAGAATGGAGGAGTAGCCCCTTGTTCTGGAAAGACTCGGTGAAGCAGTCTAGGGCAAAAGCAGAACAGGGAAGTGGGAAGGGGTGGGTGGGAGAACAGTGGGAGGGAAGGGGGCTTATGGGACTTTCGGGGAATGGGGGGCTAGAAAAGGGGAAATCATTTGAAATGTAAATAAAAAATATATTGAATAACAAAAGAAAAAAATAGAAAAAAGTTTTATATTACATATTTTTCTTTCATTTTCTCCCAAATTTATGGGGAAAGTAAATTATCAAGAATACCTATGTTAGAAGTAAATTATTTCAATTCTTTTTAATGTGATTAATATTGTGGACAATAAAAATAAATGTTTTAAAAATTTAGGAATCTACCCATCATAATATACAAAGTAGGCAAAGTTAATCCTCATAAAGCCACACTCAGGTACCACAACATCCTTCATATTCTTTACTTATAACCTCTAACATTAAATTTTATATTAACTTTACTTATGCAGTAATAGTGACTAATACTTCAAATTCATGTGAAGCTGCCAGCATTTAATCATGCATGTCAGAGGTAGTGTAAATATATGTAAAAACATGTTATTTGTAATAAACATATGAAAATAACTTGCACATTCAGTCAGGATCTGTGAATATGTACAGAAGAAGCTATGCACACTGAATGAGTGAGCTTATCTGTGTAAAACCAATTTTAGCCACTTTCTGTTTTTACCTAAAAGTGGCAGTTTATGGAAATAGGCTTGAATAGAGCTTGGCATTTGCAACTAGTTTCTGTGTATCTTTGCATAACGGAAGAGGAAAAGGCTGAAGTTTCTAATAGCTTTTTTTCCTTCCTCCAGTAGAGCCTCAGCTTCTGAATTTTTGTAGTATTATTTCCTGACCTCACTGGTCTCCTAGTGAACAGTTTCAAGGTTCTCATTCAATAACAAGGCCTTATTTATGAACTATTTGTTCTGCTGGGGATTTAAGATTCACTAATACAGAATGGACAAATGGACAAGTATACACTAACAAATGGAACACTTTTCATTGAAGTTGTGCTATTTCTTGTCTGATCATCTCTAGTAGTAGTGCCCATACTGCTTTTTATAATGTCGCTGTTTTGAGAATGAGTAAGGCAAACAAGATAGCTGGCACAGGGCCAATGGAAACATGAGGAAGTATGACAAAGAGTGATCTGCAGTGAGTCAAACTGAGAATGTCTCCCACAGCTAATTTCATAATCTAAAATTCATGGAAAAAGTTAGGAGTGTGGTGTGTGTGTGTGTGTGTGTATGTGTGCATGTGTATGCATGAATATATGTAACAACTAATTATTTTTAATAATTTTCTTTATTATTATTATTATTGCATCTTAATTTCTCTGTAGCTAAACAATTCCCAAATTAGAAAGATGTGATGCAAAAAGTCTCACATAAAATAAATATACTCAGGCTTAAGGGGTAAAGCAGTTGTTTCACTGGCTTTCATGGATCCTCCCCTTGCATCCCTCTCCCCTGTTTCTCTTTTTCCTCCTATTTCCTTCCTTTTTCTCTTTCTGTTGTTACCCTTTCTCCTCTTTCCCCTGTTTCTCCACCCCATTCTTGTTCTCAATGTTTTCTCCACATTTACTACACGGTGGTGGTTAGGAAGAGATTTAGGCCAGGTGGTGGTGGCACACGCCTGTAAACCCAGCACTCTGGGAGGCAGAGGCAGGCGGATTTCTGAGTTCGAGGCCAGCCTGGTCTACAGAGTGAGTTCCAGGACAGCCGGGGCTACACAGAGAAACCCTGTCTCCGAAAAACAAACAAACAAAAAAAACCAAAAACACACACAAAAAAAAAGAGAAAGAGATTTAGTGTACACTAAAACCACAACACAGAAATGATTTGTTTTTCAACTAATCTAAAATAATATTATCAAATTAATATATCTTTCATATTTAACTTTCTCTATTGGGGAATTATTTGATGTTTTTATTTGTTATTTTCAAATTTAATTTAATTTTAATTTATTGTTTTAGTTTATTGATTCAGTTTCTATTATTTTACTTCATGGTTTTAATCAAATTATTTTATTGCTTTTTTATTTATAGTTATTTTATAGTTTCAATTATGGATAATGGTTATGCTTTGTCTCAAGAGCTGTGACTTATTTTAAGCCCAAATTCCAACCACCTATAATGGAGCAGATCACCGTAGACTTTTTATGTAAGGTAATGAAATTTCTTTTGGAAATACAACTTCTAAGTACTCCTTAATATCAGAGGCCAGCATGAATATTTTGCACAATTACCCATATATGACCTTAACTCTGTCATTTCATGTAACATAGATTTAAAAAATGTCATTCATGTATAAAGTAGACCTTTAAAAGGTTTTGTGAAACTTTAGATGATTCATTTTTTTAATCATTAGTTTTAAAGGTTGGGATATTCAGTCTTATAATATCTGTTTCTTTGTGTCTGGCAAGGATAATCAAAGAGACTGGTTCATGTTCCCATATCAAACTTCTTGAAACCTCTTCTCCTGATAACCCTTAAAACAAACAAAATAAAACCCAATGAAACAAAACAAACAAACAAACAAAAAACAGGGAACTGCAAATCCAGTAGATCAGTGGACCTCATGAAGTTAAATCTCATTATTAACCTAGAAAACTGGAATACCCAAAACATAATCCACACATCAAATGAGATACAAGAAGAAAGCAGGAGTGGTCCCTGGTTCTGGAAAGACTCAGTGAAACAGTATTTGGCAAAACCAGAACGGGGAAGTGGGAAGGGGTGGGAGGGAGGACAGGGGAAGAGAAGGGGGCTTACGGGACTTTTGGGGAGTGGGGGGGGGCTAGAAAAGGGGAAATCATTTGAAATGTAAATAAATTATATCGAATAAAAAAAAATAAATAAATCTCAAACCTGAGTCACCCAGTGCAGGCTCACTTCACAATGTTTGTGGAATCAGCAAATAGTTACTTTTGTTTTAAAATTTCCTTGTGTTAACACAAACTCTTTGGATAAAAGAAGAAAAGTTAACTCCTAAAATATTTTCTAATGTTAAGCTGTACAATTTCCTTTGATTGTCTCTGTGGGAATTGTTAAAGGAAGGTTACCCAGGAGGATATTTTACATCTTATTTCCATTATGCTGTTATTTTTATGAACATGGATTCTATTGAAGGTTCTATTTTTAAATTTAAGCTGTGATTAAGGCATGAATGGAATTTACAGATTCTTACAAGAGTAATTCAGCCGTATTGAAATGTTTTCCTCATAAGATAAATTGTGAATATATAATCTAGTAAATATTTTCCATGAGTGTAGTTTTCTTCTGAGACCTTCTTAGCCAAACTGTGTGTTGGTGAATGCAGATGTGTCGATGGCACCCTGAAGTATTTACTACATGGAGATAATTAGAAAGAGATTTACTAGATACTAAAAGAGATAATTCAGAATAAATTTGTTTTTCATTATTTTAATTAATAGTACCAAGCTAACATTGGTATTATTTGGAGTTCACTTATTAGGAATTATTTAATATTTATTTTCTGTCTGTACTTTACACAAAGCTGGAACTTTAATCTCCACGTAATAGCTTTTATTTCTATTGCTGGTTCTTTAGAGGAGCTCACTATCTTCCCTTTTTTCAGGTTATAAAAAGAGCTTTTATTTATTCCTTGAGAATTTCATACAATATATTTTAAGCATTCACTTCATCTCCCTGGCCTGTCTTACTTCCATTCCAACTCAATTTCTTATATTTTTCTCTCATAATGATGATTATGATGATATAATAATAGTAATAATAATAATAATAATGATAATGTTGACACTGGTTGTGGTGATGATAATGATGAAAGAATAAAAGGGAGAAGAAAGAAGTAGGGAAGGAGGAAGAGGAGGAGGAGAAAGAGGAGGAGGAGGAAGAGGAGGAGGAGGAGGAGGAGGAAGCATAAACAAAGCCAAGAAAAGATATATTTGTTTCAACCAGCACTCCTGAGCATGAGGCCTGTCCTGGAATATGGTTGATATAAACAATGTCACCCAATTCTCTCTCTTGGCAGAATGTATGTCAGGCTAGACCTTGTATGTTGTGCCTACTACTTTACTCTTTCTGTTCTGGAATTTTTTTTTTGGAAATATGCAGATATTGAACATGCTATACAGTCTATATTAATTCATATGTACATTAGTCCTGTGTTATCTGGGGGACACTCTTCCATTTAAATCATCTTCTACCTCTTTCTCTTATAATCCTTCTGTCTCCTCTTCTTTATGTTTCCATAAGCCTTTCCTCTTTCTTATAATGTTAGTGAGCTTACTGAAAACTTCTTGTCAATATCGCAAAAAGAACCTATCTTTGGTACTGGGTGTTATATTTGGTACCATATAACATCAATTAAGGATACTATATCCTCCATTTTAAGGTAACTCCAATTAAATCCTTTTGTATATGTATATATTTTCGGAAGCTTCAATTGGAGTAGCTTTCTGTTTGGCTTCCAAGATACCTTTAGTGGTAGTTGCCACTCTTCATATTCCCTCCTGTACCCACCCTATCATTTTCTGCTCTATTTAATTGCTTTGGTTTCTCTATATTTTTTTTTATAATTTATATGCTATACTGCCTTTATTGGAATATCCCTTTCTTCTCCCTGCTCTACATCTAGCCTCTATGGCTATTCTAAAAGAAGACAATCACATACAAGAGAACAGATGCTGTATTTGTTTTTGGGTCTGGATGCCTCCTTTGGGATCATTGTCTCTAGCTTCATCAATTTCCTTAAAAATTTTATGATTTCCCACCTCTTTCATATTGAGCTCAAATTTCTTTAGTGGAAATTTAAGTTAAAATGTCTTTACCAAATATTCCCAATTAAAATATGAGTACATCTAAGGACAGGAAATTTAATAACAATTGTGCTGGAATCTTGCTTCATGAATATAATTTTAGATATATCTTGTAGTTCATTTGAGCAATATCTGTCATCTGTATTTTTAAAAAGTATTATTAGAAACATGCCTATTCTAAAATGCTTCCTCAGCACAATTTTATATAAAACAAAACTATATTAACTTTTAAACATATTTACACAGCAGCAACAACAAAAAATTGCAGAACAAAGAGCAAATTTTTACTATTCCTTCTCTTAAGCAACTAGATTGTTCATAATTATTCATGTAAATTCACATTTAAAAAGATTTTATTCAAATTGAATCATAAATTTGAATTCACAAATTATTCCCCAATACAGTGCTACTTTTTAAAGTATAGTTTGCTAATTTTAATAAAGAAAATATTGAAATTGAAGGAATAAAATATTATTGTTCTGTGACTCATTGGTTAGAATTTTATGAAACAAGAATTTTGAAAAACATTAGCAAAAAGGCAGGCAACCCATTCCTGTGGATAGTCACATGGCAAAGGGTAGGGTTTGCCTCTCAAAAAGAGTATTTCTGAGGTACAGAGTACTTGTATGTCATCCAGAAGGAGAAGAATTTATAATTAAGAGTTTTCTGAAGTAAAATCTCTATAGGGCAAATTAGGAACCTTTATTCTAGATGTTTGTCTTAAATTATTTCAGGTTAAAGCATACCACCTGCTTTTCTTGGTAACTGCAGACTGCACGGTTGGTTTTTCTACTTGGATGCTTTAGATGGGCCACTGCTGCTGGGCTCTTTCTTGCTTGACGCTCTGGAGCCTCAGGAACTCTTCCTTCTTACAGTTTTGACTATTGAAGAGTAGTAAAAATACTGATATATTCATATCTACATTCATGAAATCCATGTGTATGTATTATACACAACAATACTCACATTTCACAATTCACCGTCATCACAAATGTTATGGACCGACCACATCCAATTGTAGTTTTTAATTGGAAATCCTGGGTATATGGGCAAAATAGCCATTGAAACGAGTAGATTTGTGTTATGTCAACCATCCACTATTTGTATAGAATATACTTAGGAAATCTAGACAGGTTGCCTAGATTCTTTAGAAATTGATGCTGTATATGTCTTTTTCTTACACATTTCCTTGTCATCTCTAGGAAATAGTTCTTACAGTTAATATATTCACATATATTTTTGTAAGTTATTAAGCAAACATGACATAAATATCTGATGTAATAAAATGTATTATTTACATATACTGTCATTGTATACATAAAAAATATAAGGGCTGATGCCACATTGTGAATAACTGTAAGAAAAACAGTCATCTATTATCATTAAAAGTTGGAGTGTATGTTTTCATGTGAATTGAGTAGGGTTTTCCAGTTAAAATTATTCTTAGAGTACAGATGAATTACCTAGTTATGATTGAATCTTCAAGTCATGTGAAAAAATATAGCGACAAGGTGAGATAACTTTAGGAAACAAAGAAAGTTGACAGTTTTACAAAACAATTACTAGACCAGTATTACTGAAGTGGGAAAATTGCACACCAGGTTGTGTAAAATGAGACATGCTTCCAGGAAGCAAAATGTACAGTGCTGTAGGCAAAGGCAACTGAGTGGCTTTGATCAGGTCATGATAGAAAGATTGCTCTGGCAGCAGAACAATCTGCTAAACAGAGGAGATATGCAGGAAAGCGGGAAGTCATGAAAACTGTAAATTCCAAATTATAATGATAGAAATAAATTTGAACTGTGGAGCTTTTGAAGTAATTGGAGGAGTAAGTATTTGTGGTGAAGACTGAGCTATGCAAGGAAAGGAAGGGATGTTGTAAATGATTTCAAGGCTCCTGGGAGTTTCTGATTTTTGTGAAAGCAAATCCTTTAGGGGATTACTTTTTATTCAAATCGAGGATTTTATACATGCTAGCTGATGTATGCTAGGCACATTTTCTACCGCTGAGCTACACTTCAGTTTCACAAAGTAAGTTTTAGTGTTTGACAATCTAACAGCCTTTCTTCAAAGTTCTTGCAAGCCTTGATAATGTACTCATCTGTGTTTGGCCTTTATTGATGCAGAAGGAAGGCTGCAGCACTTATTTCATAGCTTTCCTTCCCTGTCTACATACCAAGCTTCACTAGTGGTTCTTCTGGGTCTCAGTTGAAAGGTTATTATAATATTGTTCCCATAACACTTGATTCTTGGTAATAAATTAGTATGTCTCCATCACAGCATACATTCATTAACATGGGGTCCTTCAAGAAAAATGACAGACACCTAGATTCTGATGAGTATTCTGCTTTTTTGTCAAACACAAGATTATTTGTACAAGGATACAACATTTTTAATAGCAGAAAAATAGTTCAATTACAGAGAATTAGATAAATCCTTAGTGATTACATTCTAAGAACTGATAAGTTTGACCCTATACATTTCTGGATATAATTACAAATGAAAGAAATAGAAAGTATTCAGTTACAAAAAATGGTGGGTTCCAGAGAGCTCTCTTGACAAACTCAGTAAGCTGTGCTTTTGTGCTTTCTTCAGATATTTAGGCTGAATATAAAATCAAATCGTTACTAAAACCCATCATTAACTATTAATACAAATATTGGGAATCGGTCAATAAGAGAAGCCTTTAAAAAATCAAAATTTATATATTTCTGTAACTACTTAAGTGTTTAAGTGGCTCTGTCTCAGTAGAAAGGTGTGTTTTCAGAGTTAAGCACTAATGAGTGTTAATTATTGCCTTCTTTGACTTGACAGATGAGTTCTCTGGTTTACTGCTAACATTTCCCAAGAATAACCTTCACTTCATGTACTCAGAGGTCATTTGTTTAGAGATAGTCAGCTGTTCAAAATGTCAATGTGATCACAGAGCTGGCCCCAAGTGCAGCAATCCACACGCAGGTGCCAGGCCAGGATTGGTGTGGATTCTGTTCCTATTGCTTCTCCTCTTTGTGAAACTGAGAAAATTGCTTCCCAAGGCACTTTTCCTCTCTACATGAAGAATTTCACATTGACTGATAAAATGAATATTGTAAAATAGTGTAGGTATAAATAAATGGGTCTCCTTATGTAATTTGTTGCTCTATACATAAAAAGTCACTACTATTTGAACAACATCATTGTTTGTCCTAGATTTTATTTTGCTACAACTTTTCTTTTTTTTATAACACCATACTTCATTAGATGGTATATTTGTTGCTGTATAAATTGTAGATATTTTGCACCAATTATATATTCCTAATTAGACAAATACATTGAGAAACTAACTCATGAGAAAAGCTGAAAACTAGCCAAGCATGATATTACATTGTTTCATTGTCTCAACTCCTCCTTCCTGCAGAGTGTACAGATGTGTCCCAATCTCTAATACAAAATCATCCTTGAGCAGATATGGAGAAACTCACCTTAATTCTAGAACTCTAGAGATAGAAGAAGATAGACCTTGGTGACTTCAAGGAGTGTCTGGTCTATGTACAAAGTGAGTTCCAGACAGGGCTACACAGTAAGACTTGGCTCAAAAAACAAAACAAAACAAAACAAAACAAAATCAAAAAAAAAAAAAACAAACTAAACCAAGACAAACATTCTTTTTCTGAGCCTTTAAGTACTTGTATTTGAGTACTTGTATTTCTGTGTCTTGTGTATTTCACAGCACAGTCCTTTATTATGATTTTAAAAATCTTTGTCATCAATACATACCCAAAGCATAAAAATATTGTTTTCCCACTTATATTTAAATAATTCATATTACAATTAAATTTTAAGCAAATGTAAAGTGCAATTTATATTTTAGAAAAGGATAGTATTCATAGCTTATCATTTTATTCTAACTTTTAAAAGATATATACACCATATTTCAACTGTTGTGAATAGTGGAGGCCTACAGATTTCTCCCTAGAATTCTGAGTTTATTTCCTGGAACTTTTGTACTGCACAATGCTGTCTTGTTCTGAATAGTTTGTTTGTCAAGCATCTGCATAATTTCTTTCCATGAACTCCCCAGGTCCAGTGATTAAAAGCCATTTTGAATCCCAGTGGAAATAAAATTATACTCTTTCTAACATATTTGACAGTTAATACTTAGAATTTCTTTCTAATTTTTTAAGGCACATACAGAAAATCGCTTTAATGGCCAACCAGCTTTTATTAAGCTTTGATTTTATAGCTATGGGAAGTTGTTGAATTGATGTAGTCTGTGCTTATGATGCAAGAAGCATGTTGAAATATATAATATTAGAGAATAAGCTATTGGTGTCCTGTTCAGGAAAATTTCTCCTGTGCCCATGCTAATTATGTATTTGAGATTTTTCATTAACATGCATTAATTGTGCGTGTCAAAGTGACTCAGTGATGTATCCTTGAATGAGAGTGATGTGCATGGATCAAATCTGAAAATTTTCTCTTTCTCCCCTAATACCTCAATTTTCTTGTCAGTAAATATTCTATTTTCAGGTCATTTTTAAGGCTTCCTATTGTGAGTATCCATGAATTACTTGTATTTCTGTGTCTCTAGTATTTCACTTTAATTCCATGTATTTTGCTGCAAATGACAGATTTTAATTTTCATGTATACATCTCTCTCTCTCTCTCTTTCTCTCTCTCTCTCTCTCTCTGGCTCTCTCTATCACACACACACACACACACACACACACACACACACACACACACACACACACACACACAGAGTCATCTGTTGATGTACAACTAGGGTAATTATATAACTCAGCTATTTCATAGCCTGCTGCATTAAAGAAAGACCACAAATATCTATTTGGTACGCTAAGTTCACTTTCTGTGGTTTATGAAGTGAAATACTTGTTCCTCTCATTCATTCTGCAGATTCAAAGCTCAAGGCCAGCTTCTTTGAGAGATCTATTCTAACTCTCTTATTTATAACAAAAATCCTCTTTTTTCTTAGGTCTTCCTACCCATTGCCTCAGTTTTTTATTTTACCATAGCCTTTTTCACTTTACATCAAATTCTGCTAAATTATCCTGTTTTCTGTCTGAAGACAGAGTTCTATCTGGTTCATTCATCGCTGCACTAGTCTGAGGAATTTTGTCTTTCTCTGTACCTAATATATCATAGATGATTTTTTAATTATTTAATATTGTGAATGCCTGCCTTATATATACTTGTGTCTTAAGATGTCACAAGTACTAAAGTGATCATAAGAGAAAGGATAGAGGAAATTTACTTAAATTGGCATCTCCTTATTTCTTAATTCTTCAATATATGTTTTGCTTTGATTTTCCAAAGTGTGAATACTCCAGCTTTAAAAATATAGACGTAAAAAAATTTATAAAATGACAACCATTATAAAAATGATAGAAAAGCCAGAGTGTTATGTGAAGTAATATACATAAAAAAGAAATTCAAAATCATTTAAAATTACAATCTGGCATTTCTGGGATGAAAATCATAATAATGCTTTCAATTTTATATCTTAAGAATATTTAAGAGAGTAACATTATAAGATATTTTGTTCAGAAATTACAGCTAGAGTTGGCCTATGTCTGGTGAAAAAACTTTCAAGTATACTTCCATTTGTTTAGATATGTAATGTCGTTATTAATAACTGGATAGGAGCAAGCTTGGGAATGTATGCCCAGCACTGAGGTACGTGGCCGTATCACTCAGGACTATGTGCACTGATCCTCCTCACACATTTCTTTTGTAGGAAATGAGTCAAAATATAGGTGTTCATTTGGATCATTTTAAAATAAGATTACAGACCTTTACAGGAATGCAGGATTTAACTATTACACAAAAAGAACAAAATCCCGAACTTGTAATAAAAGACTTTTCCTTTGGCATTTCTGTCAGCTTCCAGATAACATTGAGTTGTATATAAACTATACTTTTAAAATGTCTTACACTGCAAAAAATTAATAAATGTGGAATATTATTTCCATGCCTAAATGTTAATATTAGATATATAAGAATACCTACTACATTTGATTGTATATCCATCTTGGCATCATCATAAATTAAGGAGTAGTGATACTGAGCTTATGCTTACACTCTGTGTCCCCACAAGCCAGGTTCAACCATGCATCGTTCATAAGCTAATGAAATCAGCCAAGGTAACACCGAGAAACAGGGAACAGACTCGCTTAATGTGGATATGTGTGAAGAGTAACAAAATTGATCCAAAAGACCCACCAAATAAATCTTCAGGACATAGTTAAGTAATACTGGTCAACCTGCTGTCTCTCCACTGAGCATTAATCAAGCATTGTACCTCTGTGAGATGCACTGGTATGTCAAAAGTTTATTTCCTAATGGAAAGTTTGCTCTTCAGCTGGCCAAGCCTCATTTTTTTTCCATTTTTATTGGTTATTTTATTTATTTACATTTCAAATGCTATTCCCCTTCTCAGTTTCCTCTTCACAAGCCCCCATCCCTGATTCCTTTCCCTGCCTCTATGAGGGTGCTTCCATCCCCCCACACACTTCTGCCTCAGCACCCTAGTGTTCCCCTATCCTGGGTCATCAAGCCTCCGTAGGACCAAGGGACTTCACTCCCAGTGATGCCAGATAAGGCCATCCTTTACCAACCAGATCCCTGCCCCCTCAAGAGCGCCCAAGGACTAAAATACCAATGAAAGAGTACACAGGGGGTACCCATGGCTCCAGCTGGTTATGTAGCACCTGGCACAGACTTTAGTTATTTTTTTTTAACAGCCTGAAGAATCTCAGCTTCTTGGGTCGACTTGGGTTTTACTAGTCTGATAGCCTTATGGATATATAAATATCTGTGTAGTATATATACATTCCTGTCATATATAGTACATTTTATTTTAAAATAATTTATATTTAATATCATTTAAATTAAATTTAACATTTTCTTTCTTTATACCAACACACACACACACACGTGTGTGTGTGTGTGTGTGTGTGTGTATGTGTGTGAGTGTGTACATGTGTGGGCATGTGTGCATGTTATGACACACATGAAGAGGTAAAAGGACATATTTGTGGGCTTGGATCTCTCATAACATTTTATGTGTTTCAGAATGATTTCAGCTTCCTAGCATTGTTGACTCAGGAGGTACAGCACATAAGGCTCAACAATCCTAGGAACCTGAAACCATTTCCATTGCTGGAAGTGCTGGGAGACAGGTGCTTTCTCTTGAAAACTCTATCATACACTCCAGAGTTCTTGGAGTCTAGAGACTTGATAGAGCGAGGAGTCTCTATCCAGGAGAAGCTAATCTCTTCTTTGACTTTTTCCTTGGCAAGCTGATCTTCAGGGAACACAGGTGGGTGCATTCTGGATGTTCATGGTAGTCCAGCCGCCACACCACCTTCCTCTAATAAGCACCTTGGCTTCCCCATCCCGCCTTTGCAGGGAAGGTTGTGTCAGGATAATACCCCATGGCATGGAATGTCTGCAGGGGAAAGGACTTAATACCATATGGGGACAAGGTACTGGAAGTGTATTCAGATTCATAGGAACCGATGTCTAGCTTGTTGTTCACAGGCTGCGGAACAGGCGTGACAAGCCACCGCTGGGGACAGTTGGCCACCTCTTTATTGGGGTGAGAGGAGGCCACTGGTCTGTGGCATGGTTCTGTCACCTTTATAATATGGTCTTGAGGTAAAGTGTTGACAAAGGGATCCTGGAAGAAGTTTTGAACGCAGTACTGACCTAGAGGGACAATCTGATGGGATGAATCATAGTTGTCCTGGAACCCTTGGCGAAGGGGTTATGGTCGATCTTTAGCTCGGTAATATCCATGTTTTGGAAGACAGTCACAGTGATGAGCTCTCTGAGAAGGTCTGGGTCTTGGAAAGCTCATTCAGATCCTCCACGTGCTCCTCTGTGACTTCCACGATGTGCAGTCGCAGTTGGTATTTGTGCAAAAACTGCAACACTATCATCTGTATGTTGTTTGCGCCTTTGTTATTGGTGAGTTTAAAGTTCCCAAAGGAAATCTCCTGCCTCATCCAGTGGGAGCCGGTATTAAGAGCTTCTGGGTGAATGTACATCGTATTACCCTGCATGTTATTGTCTGATATGCCGCGGGTCACCCGCTTGTCCCCCTGGAAGCGCCAGTGGTTAGGGTCGACCAGAACCACTTCCATGAACACACTCTAGTGGGAGGTGGGATTGAGTCCGTTTATGTTGAAGTTCAAAAAAGAAACATGTGCCATCTCAAACCCAACTTCTTTCTGCTCTTCTAACCCTGACTTTTATTGTTAATTTAATAAGTAACAGCTTTAATACACCAAGAAATCTGCATAAATGTTAAGGCCAGCCTTCTTGGCATTAAAAATTGATTTTAACATTCCTCTTTGCCTGCTGCTTAAATTTCAATAATTCTGTTTATGAAATGAATGGTTCTAGTGACATGGCAAAATCTGAGGTGCCAACTTCAACATAAGCTGCTCTCTTCATGGTGAACATAGGTTGGGCCGCTCAGATCATACAAATTCAGATTGCCAAAACTTTCTGAGCTGGTGGCTGGTTTACAGATACTTTTCTACCAAAATCAAGTAATGAAGTCAGAGAGGTGTTAGTACTGATTCAAAGGTGAGGGCTCCACCAGAGTTAGTGCTCCTGCATTGTCTTCAGTATTGATTCAAGGTGGGGCTTGAAAGGGGTTAGAGCTTCTGCATTGTCTTGAGTGTGGATTCAAAGGTAAGGTCTTCTGACTGATACACTATAGATGGCAATCTTTAAGTCTAACAGCTTAAAGCAGAAACACGCATGAGTATCAGAAGGATAACAAGTCATCAACCTAGTTGATTCGACCACAAAATGTCCAAGTTGTCTCTCCTGACTAGTTCCTATCTACAGTACACATCAACGGAAGTTTGTTTTGTCCCTTAAAACATCTAGTATATAGTTAAGTATAAGTTTCATATAATAATTCCTGACCAATTTTTTTACTATCTTCCCTTTGTATGCAAAGGGAGGGAGCTTATATTTTACTGTTTTGTTATTTTGAGAAGTTACTTGCAACTTAAGGTTCTCTCTAGCAGAAATCTCCTGAGTAACATTTTCAGACTTAGGGAGTACTTATTTCTCTGCAGGCTTTATTGTGCTAGCAGAGGCTACCTTTTTACAGATTTTATTTTATATCTGAATTTGCAGAAATTGTTCAAGCACAATACACTTGGCTTAGGGGGTATGAAGGTCATTGCCCTATTCTACTAAATGATTATAATTTCCCATCAGACACCTTTTCAATCTGCTCCTACTGCTATCAGAAAAGTCAATATTTACATTCTGTTGAATATGCATGACCACTAGTGTTTGAACAAAGGGCTACTTGATATATGCACCTCTGTGATTATCTTGTTTGCATTCACAAGAAATTATCTGAAAATCCTCTAATAATAGGCAGACTTGCTGCAAAGTGTTTCCTTATTAGAATTAGTTTTGCTGCAACTGCCGACTTAGCATTTTAGATTTCTTAATTAAAAACATCACTAGAAGTAGGAAAATTTTAAATATTTAAGAAATAGCTTCTTTGCTCATAAATGGCAGGTTGTGCATATAAATAAATTTTCAAAGATTTCAACTTATTCTTGGTTCACTTAATCTTTAGAATGTATGCATTGTGGAACTCATCTTTATGGAAGTTTCTGATATTTTAATAGAACTCAGTGTCTTCAAATGAGAATAATACTGTCACATTTTATAAATGATAATCAATTTTTAAGCTCTACTTTGCATGCAATAGTCTTATCTTAAAAATTGTAATGCTGCTCTGAGAATAAGTGAATGCTATTCACTATTATTCTGAGACATTGTATTCTACTGCTGTTACTGATTCATCAACCTATATTTTTTAAATTTTTCCTCTGCAATGTTTCTATTAGCTTAAATGCTACAGAAAATCTTTTCCCTGTTGAGCTACATATGATTTTTGTATTTGATCTTCCATTATAGTCAACAGATTATAAAAATTGACAAATCTGTTTAAAAATTACATTTAGCAAAACTTATTTACTTATTATAGTCCCAGAATGTACTGTAATTTTTGAGAAATGAACAAAAAAAATCTATGGATTATATGATATTACATAAATTACATATTTATCTCTAATTTGTTTAAGTTTTTTATGTGGTGAGAGTGGACAGATGTCTTTGCCATGACACCTTTGTGGAGGTTAGAGGAAGAGTTTATTGAGTTAGATCTCTTTTGCTTTTATATGAGTGATAGTGATCTTACTCAAGCCATTATGACTGAAACACATTGTATAAGCCATCCAGAAATCCCTTTAATGCCCAAATTAAAAGGCATTTAAAATGCCTTTAAAGTTCCATCATTATTTTATGATGAAATTTTTATGATTATCATTGTAAATCTTAGAAGTATGATTCTTCACTATGCTGAGTTTAATTTACTAAATGTAAAAAATATAAAACTGGTCTAGGTACAAAACACATTTTACTTGGTTATGGTTACATCTTTGTAATCTCTCAGACAATTAAAAGTAGAAGCTCTGCAGCTCAGTATTTGCTTTGACTGATAATGACTGAGGTGTGGGTCATGCCCTACACTGAGAATGTGTAGCCTATTGGTCAATGTTAATCTGAGACATTGACCCTAGAATTTCACTGAGTATGATTTCTCGTAGCCTATGTAAGCTCAGTGACTTTTATTTTTATATAGAGATCTGTTGCTTTAGAAATACAAGGCTTCCTTATGCTTGAAATGTTTCATATCCTCTGTGCCTGATTAACTGTTTTTGCAAATTTCCTGAAGGTGATGCTTTGGTTTCAGCATAGTGTTTTTTTTGACAAAATAAAAAGAAAAACAAAACAAAAACACAAAACAGAACATCAACACAGCCATAGAAAGCCATACAGAGTATAGTATAATTAATAAGACAATGAAAAGAACTGACAATATGAGGTGACCAGAAAAAAATCATTGCACAGATAATATCACAGCTAAGGGAATGAATATTACAACAATACTGAACATGCATATTCATTAAAATATTATGTGTGTGAAACACAGATAAGTTTTAACAATAAATGTCTATAAATGTTTATAAATTATAATTCCCGAAGATAAATTTATGTAGTTTACACAAGAAGAATGCACACTGAGCTATTCAAATCTAATGCTGTGTTTATACATATATGAAAGTATAGGTATCTTCAAAATTATATTCACTTGTAAGCTTTTATTTATTTTAGAAAGTATTTTAATTGTATATTTCATTTGAAAATATATTTATTTCAAAATTTAAAATTTGTGATAATAATAGAGTAATAATAAATCACTTATGTTATAAATTGTATCTATATTTTAAAGAAATATATTTGCTTTTTGCATTCATTTATTTTATAGGATCATAACTTACTTTAAAAAATAATTGAACACAGATTACTTTTATGGAATTTTCATGCAGATATGAACAACCACAGCTGTCATAATAAGTATACCACTATGAATTAGAAACTCTGAATCTATTAAATGGTTAATTTTGTATTACTATAATCCTTTTTGAAGTACTAAAGATTGAAGAACTGGGTTGGCTAAGATTAGTGGCAAAATCATTATTGAAATCAGTTTCTAGAAAGCCAGCAATATGGCTAAGCTGATAAACACACATGTCATCAAGCCTGGTGATCTGAGGTCAATCCTGGGAAACCACGTCGTAGAAGAGCCATAATTCTGAGAAAAATTGTCTTCTGACCTATATATGCAGAATCATTAAAGTAAGCCTGTAAACATGTGCATGTGTACATGCATAATACACACACACACACACAAACACACACACATATATATATACAAGCACATACACATGCCCACACATACACACACACACCTTTTTAAAACTCCTTGTTTCTGTATGCTTTTATTCCATTATGTCAAATCTCTTTATAATATTTGAGACTAAACTTAATTAATGTTATACATATTAATTCTGTAGACACATTACATTTTTGTAATATAGAAAAGAGCTTATGATTTAAGTGTCATCTTAGATATATTGACTAAAACTGAATTTGGCAAAGAAAAGAAAGCAATCTATAGCATAGAAAACTGATATAATGTAATCTAAGATAATTATTAATTAGTATCATTAAATCTGTTCCTAGATTTGAAAAAAGATGCCAGTCTTGACCATACTATTTTTAATAATTTGAGAGATGTATATCTGTGTATGTGTGTATCTGGTATGGCCAGTGGCCCATTCAAGCCAAAAATGGACATAAGATCCCATTGAGCTAGGAATAACACCAAAAGGTTCGTTTTGTGGATATTTGACTCAATGTATTCTATTTCAATCAACCTTTGTCATGTTTGAGATGTAAATAGATCTTTACAACTCTAAGCCGAAATGTATTTCATATTTTTGCTAAAATAATAAATATTATTCATAAGGCATGGAAATGTTTTAAATAATATTCTGATGTTTGTAGTTCAGAATCACTATTACACTGGGTCAAATGGAGATACCATGGAACATATTTTAAGTGTCCTTTTCCCACATCACAGGTGGATAACCTTGGAATAGTCAGTATTATATAAGCTGTGTGTTGATACTACATTAAGGGGGGGGGAGTATTTTTCTTGAAGTAATTTAGACAAAGATAAACCTAAATCCAAATTCTCTATTTATTTTCTTGTGTCTTCTGTCTGCCCATAGCCTTTGGGCTGAGGCTGCAGTGTTAAAATTCTGTTGTATATATCTGAAATCTCTTTGTCATTAGTGAAAGTGTTTAGTCTGTATTTATTGAACATTATAGAAAACTTACTATGCAATTATATCTTAAATACAAAATTTTATGCTTCCCCTTTCTCCCTACAAATTTCTCATATATATCTCAGAACTGGACAATTAGTTGGTATGATCTTTCTTGGGGGTTAATAGCCTAACAGAATTTTGTATAGATAGATGTTACTTTACTGACCCCAACTGACCTAAAATAGCAAAACCACAAACATGTTATCAGCCTACAATATATAGTTCTTCCAACATTTATGTGGTATGTCTTGTCTTTAAGGAAAGTTGCTTTCATCCTGCTGCTATTAATAAAATATTACTACAAATAAACACACACACACACACACACACATACACACACACTACCCTTTGTTATGGCGGTGGAGGGGAGGCCACATTATTTTAATAGTAAAGCTAAATCTTGAGCTTAGATTGTAAAAACTGATCATGGATATTTTGGTATAGTAAGATTTGTTACAACAACAGCCTTGTTTTTAGAAAGGTTAAATTTAGGTAGACTGGACAACAGCAAGGTTCATTTAGTACATGGTTTCAGGCATATTATTGACTTGATTGCAAGAGATGGCAAAAGTTCAGTGTGTGAAGACAAGGGGCATTTTTATCAAAGTTGTTCCAACAACTAGAGTAGAAAGCCAGGAAAGACTTTACATGAAATATTATGCATTTGTCTACCTTAGAAATCTATTGGGACAACCAGGGCTCCCTGCTACCAGTTGAACAGTGGTCATGAAGATGGAAAATCCAGGATTATAACAATCATGAACAAGGGCTGTGTTTCATATATGATGATCCAGAAAAGCAACCAATCCCTTCTAATGTAGTATTTCAAAGTAGCATAAATAAGCAAACCTTTTCTGAATAGTTTATATGATTCATAATCTCTGAGATGCTTTTTCATCTCTTCTGTCCTGTTTTGTCAGTACAACCTACATGGGAATTAGAATAGATTTACTTTCACTGGATTAATTTATCATTTGGTATAATAATATTCTCTTTTGTCTTTCATGTTTTTTAATTAAAACAAGTTATTTGACTGAATTTCAATAAGATCATACCATAAAAGCTTCCAAAAGTAAAAAAGAATGTTACATCTTTTAATAGTAATAAGCTCATTTTATTCAGTAAAAATAAAATTAGAGTATTTTTACTGAATTTAGAGTACACTAAGTATCTTAAATTCAGAGGATTGTTTTATAATCCTAACAAGTAGAGAATGAATAATTTTAATTCATGAATAAAGAAACATGCAAAAAAGTTTTATTTCTTTTTGAAGGACTACGTCTTGTGAATGGCCTGAGATTGGGTATCTTAAGCAATTAGTTTTTAGTTATATGTTAAGTATTTCCATACTTTTCTTAATTATTATTTAAAGGACCATAGTAAGATATAGAAGCACATACTTGATGCAATATAAATGATTTCTTTGACTGAATATCTCTAGGAAAGTTAAATATTGTTAGAGTGTTATTCTTATATTCAAAAGCTATGTTTTTTATAGAGATATGATGAGTTTTCCCAATCATGGAATGATCATCAGGAAAATGTATGCACTGGTAGATCAAGAAAACAGATGGGAAAATAGATACATCTCAAATCCCACCACTACTTATTTTGTTAGTATGTGCTGTAAATATGTTTAATGGAAGCATTAACTTCTTGGAGAACCCATATGCTTTGAAATGATGAATGTTCTCTTCACTCTCACATTAGACAACTTACGGTCATGCCGTCACCTTTCTATTAACATTGGTAACATAAACATCCAGATCCACTGAAAACCTCAGAAGTCAGTTAAACCTCAAATAAGTAATCGTTTTTAAAGCTCTGTGCTGTGTGACTAAATATTATATGGTTAACTTTCTCTCTGGGGCAAAAATCTAGATAAAAAATGTTTCTATAATTTTTACTTTTTTTAAATTGAGATTATAAATTAGTTACATCTCTCCTTTCGCTTTACTCTCTCCAAATCTCTTATATCCTTCCCACTATCCTTCAAATTAATGCCTTCTTCATTTACTAACTTTCATTGTATTCATATATTAACATAAGTATGAATACATTTATATATATGTAATTATAAGGTATTTTACATGAATCAATTGTATCCAGAATTAGTGTATAAATGTGGAGTGTAACAATATACAAAGTTTATTCATTTTAAGAATCCATTCAGTGTTAATATTTAGAATAACACTTAGAATAAGGGTTGGTAAGAAAAATTACTGATCTTAGTCACTAGGATAAGACTAGGCTCAAGAATCAAAGAGAGAAGATGCAAACCTGTCTTTGCTACTCAGTGTTTTTAAGGCCCACTTGTCATGTGCATGTGTGGAGAAATCATATCTCATTATGGAAAACGCAGGCATATAAGAAAACACATGAGAAATGTGCTGAGTATGTATATAAAATCTGCAAGTGCATGTAGATTTTATAGCACTGCACCACACCTGCAGAGCTGCAGAGGTAACCCTGAACTGAGCAATGGTATTATACTGTAACAATCTTAAATGTCTTGCAGCAAATTATCAAAAGGCAACCTGCTTCTGAAGATAAACCTGAAAGTCTTTACTCTGCTTTCTTAACATAATGTTATTGTGAAATGATGATCATCATTATACTAGCAAAGCATTTTCATTATCTCTTAATGGATCTACATTGCAGCATGAAATATATGCTACACATGGCAGTGACCCTTAGCTGAGGAAACTCTGATATCATATCTGCATCTTACTAGGAAGGAGTATTTGTGATCTCCTAAGCTTTCTCATTAAAACTTTTCCTATTAGATTTTCTGTAAATGTACATCTTAGAACTGTAAATTAACTTCTGCATCTTGAAGAAAAGAGAAAGGACTCATTGTTACATTTTACAAAATTATCTTCAAAGAAATAGCCAACTATGTTTAACATCAAATTAATTTTATGATTGGATTTTTTAATTGATTAAGGCATTTATTTACTTTACATCTTGATCACATGTTGCTTCCCTTCCTCTCCTCCCAGTTCTTCCCTTTCACCCCCTCTTCTTCCTATTCACCCCTTCATCCATTATCCCCCCATTGATATCAATAAGCCTTGGCATATAAAGTTGCAGTTAAGATGATGGGCACCTTCTCCAATTAAGTCTAGACAAGGCAGTTCAGTAAGGGGAAAGGGATTCAAAGATAGGCATCTTAGTAAGAGACAGCCCTGGCTTTCACTTTTGGAGTCCCACATGAAGACCAAGCTGCACGACTGTTACGTATGTGCAGTGGGTCTAGATCCTTCCTATACATGCTCCCTGGTTGGACATTCAGTCTCTATGAGCACCTATATGCTCACAGCAGTTGGTTATGTAGTTTGTCTTAATATAGCCTCAATCGCTCTGGCTCCTTACTCATTCCCTCCGTCTTCCACAGTATTTATCAAGCTCCTCTTAATGTTTGGTTGTAGGTCTGTGCATTTGTTTGAATAGGTTGCTTGGGAATCTTCTCTCATGACAGTTATATTATGCTCCTGTCTGCAAGTATAGCAGAATGTCATTAAAAGTGCCAGATGTGTGATTTCTTTCATGGCATGGCTCTCAAGCTGGGCCAGTCATCGGTTGCCCTTTCCCTCAAATTCTGCTCCATCTTTAACCCTGCACATCTTGTATGGACAAATAGTCAGTCAAGGATTTTGTGGCTTGGTTAGTGTCTGAATTCATACATTGGAATTTTTGCCTGGTTACAAGAAAAAGACAGTTCAGACTCCATACCCTCCATTGTTAGGAGTCTTCATCAAAATCACCCTTATAAATTTCTGGGAGTTTCCATTGATCTAAGGTTTCTTCCTAGAGATGACCCCAGCCCCATTTCAGTTGTCTCTCCCAGAACTGTCCCCCTCTATTCTTCCCCATCTGACACCTCCTGTTCCTATCTGCAGCCCCACTGTCTCATCCATTTCCCTTTCTCACAGAAATTTTAACACCTCCTCTCATTTAGCATCTTTGGGTCTGTGGATAGTTGCATGGTTGTTTGTACTTTATGATTAATATCCACTTACAAAGGAGTATATACCATCTTTGTTATTCTTTGGGTTATGTCAATCAGGATGAGCTTTTCTAGTTACATCCATTTGCCCTCAAATTTCATGATGTCATCTTTTTTAGTGGCTGATTAATATTTTCTTGTGCATTTTCATTATCCATTCTTTGGTTAAGAGACATCTAGGTTCTTTCCAGTTTCTGGCTATTATGACTAAAGCTGCTATGTGTAAATTTTAGTAAGTATCTTTGTACGGCAGAGCCTCTTTTGGGTATTTGACAAGGAGTGGTATACTTGGGTCTTGAGGTACATCAATTTCCATACTTCTGAGGAACCATTAAATTGCTTCCAAAGTGGTTGTACAAGTTTGAACTCCCACCAGCAATGAGGAGTTTTCCTCTTGTTCCACATCCTCATCAACGTGTGCTGTCATTTGAGTTTTTGACTTAGTCTTTCTGATGGGTGTATATAGGATGGACTCTTTGAATCATTATAATTTGCATTTTCTAATGAATAAGCATGTTGTTTATATCTTGGCCAGTAGAGCTTACATGAGGTGCTTAGAGGAATGCATTTCTTTTGAGTTTGAGTTAAAGGTTCTGTAGATATCTGTTAGGTTCATTTCAGTCATAAAACCATTTAGTTCCATTGTTTTCCTGTTTAGTTTTTCTCTTAATGATGTGTATATTAGTTAGAACATTATCTTCCACAATTATTGCTCATGGTTCAAAGTGTAACTTAAGCCTTAGTACTTTTCTTTTAAAAATGGATACCTTTGCTAATGGGGAATAGATATTCAGAACTGAGATATCTGCTCCAAGTCCTCCTGTATTTAGAGTCCCTGCTGAGAAGTTAGATATAATTCTGATAGGTATTCCTTTGCATTATTTTTATTTAAGTAATTTTTTCCTTTTTGTATTTGATATTTTCTTTATTTACATTTCAAATCTTATCCCCTTTCCTGATTTCCCTTCTAAAAACCCCCAATTCTATCTCCCATGCCCCTGCTTCTATGAGGGTCTTCCCCCACACACCTGCTTTCCCATCCTGGCATTCTCCTACACTGAGGCATCAAAGCCTACACAGGACCAAGGACCTCTCCTCCCATTGATGTCTGACAAGGCCATTCTCTGCTATATATGTGACTGGAGTCATAGGATACTCCATGTGTATTCTGTGGTTAGTAGTTTTGTCCCTGGGAGATCTGGGATGGGTCCGGTTGATTGATATTGTTGTTCCTCCAAGGACTTGCAAATCCTCTTAACTCCGTCAGTCCTTTCTCTAACTCCTTCATTGGGGACCCAATGGTTGTCTGAGTGCATCCACCTCTGTATTTGTCAGGCATTAGCAGAGTCTCTCAGGAGACAGCTATATCAGGTTCCTGTCAGCCAGCACATGTTGCCATCCCCTATAGTGTCTGGGTTTGGTGTCTGTGTATGGAATGGATCCCCAGGCAGGGCCGTTTCTGTGTGGCCATTCCTCCAGTCTCTGCTCCATACATTGCTTCTGTATCTCATCTCAAGGATATGTGGATAGATTTCCCTCTTTTAAGAAGGACCAAAATATCATTTTGGTCTTCCTTCTTCTTGAGCTTCATGCTGTCTGTGAATTGAATCTTGGGTATTTGAGCTTTTGGGCTAATAGCCACTTATCAGTGAGTGCATACCATGTGATCTTTAGTGATCGGGTTACCTAACTTAAGAGTTTCATGAAGTCATTGTTAATAACTCAGTAGTACTCCATTGTGTAAATGTACATTTTTAATTAGATATTTGCTTTATTTACATTTCAAATGGTATCCCCTTTTTGTAATACCCCTCTGAAAACCCCCTATACTATCCACTCTCCTCCTGCTCACTCCCCCCCCAATTTCCTGACTTGCATTCTCCTATTCTGGGGAGTCTTTACAGGATGAATGGCCTCATTTTTTGTATCCATTCTTCTATTGAAGAACATCTGGATTCTTTCCAGCTTCTGGCTATTATAAATAAGGCTGCTATGAACATAGTGGGGTATATGTCCTTGTTATATGTTGCAGCATCTTTTGGATATATGCCCCTTAGTGGGATATTTGGGTCCTCAGGTAATACTATGTCTAATTTTCAGACTGCCTTTTCATGTTAATTGGCCTATTTCCTTGTATTTTAAAATATTCTTTTTTGTTGTTTTGTTTTGAAGACTTAGTGTTTTGATTATTATGTAGCATGAAGATATACCTTTTTGTTAATCTATTTGATGATCTTTAAGGTTATTTTATATTTATAGGCATCTTTTTCTTTAGGTTAGGAAAATTTCTTTCTATTATATTGTTAAAATTATTTTCTGGGTCTTTGAGTTGGGAATAATCATCAGCTTCTTCCCCTTCCCCTTCCCATTCCTCCTTCTCCTCTTCCTCCTCCTCCTCTTTCTCCTCCTCCTCCTCCTCCTTCTTCCATTATTCTTAGTTTTAACTTTTTCATAGTGTTACAGTTTTATCTGGATAATTTTTGTCAGAAATGTAGATTTAGCATTTTTCTTTGACCTATGTATCAATTTCTTCTCTTTTATCTTCTATGCTTGAGATTTTCTCTTCTATGTAGTGTATTCTGTTGGTGATGCTTCTGTTGTTTCTGTTTCCTTATCAAGGCTATCCATCTCTAAAATTCTTTCACTTTGTGTTTTCTTTATTTTATATCTCCATTGTTAGGTCTTTAACAGTTTTATTCATTTCTGTGACCTGTTTGATGACATTTCCTGTATTTCCTTAAGGGATTTATTCATTTCCTCTCTAAAGGTCACTATAATCTTCCTAAGATTGGAGATAAAGTCATTTCCTGTGCTTTAGCTGTGCTGAAATATCCAATAGCTGGGATCTCATAGTGCATTTTGCCCTGGCTGCTGTTTCTTGTGTTTTTATACTGGCCTTTACCCATATGGGTTTTATGGTTATTATAAGTTTAAATGATGATTTCTGAGCTTATGTTTGTTAGATGGCTGTTTTCTTGAATTATGAATTATCCCTCTGGTTTCTGTTTCCTCTATCTCAGTCCTGAGTGGCCTGGGGTTCTGGTGACTAGTGAGGAATCTTCAGGTCCAGTGAGCTGTCTCAACTGTTTTTTTTTTTTTTTTTTTTTTTTTTTTTTTTTTTTTTTTTTTTTTTTGTGGCCTATCCATCCCCCCTGTGGTTTTGTATGCCAATCTTGCTTCTGAGGTCTTATTTTTATTGATATATTTTTATTTACATTTCAAATTAATTCTGGGTCCCCACTCCCCTCAAATCCCATAAGCCCTCTTCTGTCCCCCTTTCCTCCTTTTCTTCCATCCACCCCTGTTTTCTTCCATTCCATTTCCCTGTTCTGGAATTCCCCTATACTCTTGCACTGAGTCTTTCCAGAACCAGGGGCCACTCCTCCATTCTTTTTGGAAATCATTTAATTTGTGGATTATGTCCTGGGTATTCAAAGTTTCTAGGCTAATATCCACTTATCAGTGAGTGCATACCATGATTGATCTTTTGAGACTGGGTTACCTCACTTAGTATGATGTTCTCCAGATCCATCCATTTGTTTAAGAATTTCATGAATTCATTGTTTCTAATGGCTGAATAGTACTCCATTGTGTAAATATACCACATTTTTTGTATCCATTCCTCTGTTGAAGGACACCTAGGTTCTTTCCAGCTTCTGGCAAGATAGACCTCAACAAATATAAGAAGATTGAAATAATCCTATGCCTCCTATCAGATCACTATGAAGTAAAAGTGGTCTTTAGTAACAGTAAAAACAACAGAAAGCCTACATACACATGGAAACTGAACAATACTTTACTCAATGATACCTTGGCCAAGGAAGAAATAAAGAAAGAAATCAAAGATTTCTTAGAATTTAATGAAAATGAAGGCACAGCATACACAAATCTATGGGACACAATGAAAGCAGTGCTAAGAGGAAAACTCATAGCTTTGAATGCCTCCAAAAAGAAATTCGAGAGAGCATATACTAGAAGATTACCGGAACAACTGAAAGCCCTGGAACAAGAAGAAGCTAATTCACCCAGGAGGAGAAGACAGGAAATCATCAAACTCAGGGCTGAAATCAATCAAGTAGAAACCAAGAGAACCATACAAAGAATCAACAAGACCAAAAGCTGGTTCTTTGAAAAAATCAATAAGCTAGATAAACCCTTAGCCAGACTAACCAAAGGGCACAGAGAAAGTATCCAAATTAACAAAATTAGAAATGAAAATGGAGATTTCTGAGGTCTTTAGTACCAGCTGGCCTATGGTCCTGGAGACAGAGTTTCGTGGTCTCCAGGAAAACCTAAGTAGTTGTGAGCTGGAAAATGGAGTGTAGTTGTATGGTGCAGTTTAAGGCTGTTGGCTGTGCTTTAAGGGGATATGGTAAGCCAGATCTTGGGGATGAGTTCTACCTGGTGTTCCTGATGTCTGCTGGGTTTCTGGGAAAGCAGGCAGTGCTGTGGGCCAGAAAATGGAAAGCAAGACATAACTTTCTTCACTAAGGGAGAGTAAACTAATTTTGTCTGCCACAGGGAAAGAACTGAGCACATCACTGTATGCTTTTGTTTTTTTTTTTAATAGCAAATGTTCACTTTTTTGTTGTTGCTTTGTCTTGTTTTCCTTTGCCTTGTATTCTTCAGTGTGAAATACAGTTTCAGAGCTGCCTTCATGTTAGGAAAGTGCACAGGTGTCTTTATTAAATTAATTTATGTGTCAGTTTAAACACAAATATACCATTAATGTCTCATAATTTCTGTATGGTTATTGGTAATGATAAAAATGAGACACCAACACTAAAGGTAAAATGATAAGAAATAAAATAAAAGTGGGAAGAGAGAGAATGGTAGACAGAGGAGAGAATTACAGTGAATAAAAAGAAATTGAAAGAAAAAACACTTGATATTATTATATCCTGTTGAAAATCATACTTAAGGAATTTACTTGTCTATCACTTATTTAATTTGTATATTTGTCTTTATATATTTGTGCTTCAGGATGACCACTTGTGTCTTTACTCTACAAAACTAATTTATGTAGATGCTGAGCCCTTTTCTTTGCCTTCAGGTTATGACTTAGTCACACCTAAACCTTGGCAATTATTGTATTTTTAAGACATAAATAATACAAGAGAAACAATCACTGTGGCAGATGACTCCATTGCCACTGAGAAAGAAGCCTGCTGATGGCACATGACTAAGGCACAATGATGAGAGGTTTTAGAGGTAGGGATAGGGAATATGGTAATATTTTAAAGTCATCTTAGAAAAAGATTATATTTGCCTTGGCTTCAATGAAAAGCCATCTGGGACAAGTGTTCTAACAGAATGTGTGGGTGAAAGAAGAAGGTGTTAGCACTAAGTTTGGATTCTGAGATGGAGAGCTTGTTAGAGGGCTCCACTAGAGACTGATGTGACTGGAGTCTGTATTCCTCATAATGAACTACTACTAACCCCATTGCATTTGTACGTAGTGGTTTCTATGAGGGAAAAGAATCAGGCTAGCCATCCTGGTGCATGCTTGTCATCGGAAGGAAGATGCTAGAAGATCAAGGATAGGAGGCCTTACTGGACTACTGATTGAGACTTTCTGTGTACATCATATTCTTTCTCCCTCTCCCTCTTCCTTTCCATCTCTCCATCCCTCCCTCTCTCCCTCTCCCCCCCTCTCTCTCTGTCTCTTTCAGTACATACATACATATTTATAAGATATATCATATAAATATCATATGAGAAGACTCATCGTGAACTTTCTTAAATTAATAGGAAGTGGATGATCTGAAGTAAATGGGGTCTTTTCACTAAAGATCATGGTTTCTAGCTTGCTCTTAACTACAAGTCTTCCTCAGATACTTTTGACATGGGATTGCTCTGTATGTGGAAGAAGAGAAAAGGTAACTAAAGGAAAGATTCTTTTGGGATGATAGATGCTGAATATTATGAGTTCCTTTTACATGAGCCAGGTTAATTTGCTAAGTATCAGGTTATAATTTCCTCCATAATTACATATACAGCTGGAAGGTCTGAGGTAAGAATTATGTAAGTTAATGGATACCAGAAATCATGGAGGAACATCTTAGCATCTTAACACGAGTAAAGCCAGGCGGTGGTGGTGCATGCCTTTAATCCCAGCACTTGGGAAGCAGAGGCAGGTGGATTTCTGAGTTCGAGGCCAGCCTGGTCTACAGAGTGAATTCCAGGACAGCCAGGGCTACACAGAGAAACCCTGTCTTGAAAAAAATCAAAAACAAAAACAAAAACAAAAAACACAAGTAAGTAGCTTTGATGTGGTGACTGGTGATGCAACGAAGTTGATAGATTTTTGAGACAATTAAAAAGTATTATCAACTTGGCTTTGAATATATAAGGGAGACTTAAACAATGATTTACTGAATATTCAATATGCACATGTAGCACATCCATTAGTGTTTCTTTTTGGGATTAGTAGTTGTTTGCCTCATTGTTGGGATTTAGGTGGACTCTAGTATTCATGTGTCACTAAAGATTATAATAAGGGTCTCTGATTATTTATGTCAGCATATAAAATATGATACTTCCTCTTTGTGTTCTGATATTTGAGCTGTGAGCTAAACAAACCCACGACTTTTCTCAAGACCTGCAAGTGTTCTATAGTGGATGTGGAAACATCACTATAACAGCAGTATGCATTAAACTAGATTGAAGAAAGAAGAGGCTGGCAGGGATGAGGTGAACATGGGTGGGTGGGTGGGGAGCCCCCTAAAAAGGCAAGGAGGAGGAGGATGGGGTGAAGAACGCAGGGGGTGGGGACAGGGAAGGCAGGCAAGATTTGCAATGTAAATAAATTAAAAAGATAATTTAATAAAAAATAACAAACTAGATTGGTATTTTTAACCACATTTATGATAGCATTCAGATTATTTAGTTCTGATATATATTAATTTCTAGAAGATTTGGGGATTCTATCACTTTATATCAATGAGGAGTAAAGATTAGAGAGTTCAAAGTGATTATGTTACAGTTTGCAATGCAGTTAATTTTGCTTAACTGATAAAGAATACTTATTTTCTCAATGTCTTTATCGTTTTGTCAGGTATAGAACTTGGCATGTATGCCACTTATCTAACAGAAAAATGCATTTTACATTGAGAAAAGCAATGTGTAACATAATGAACTATTAAAGTTGCACAGTTTATAGAATGATTAGGGTAATGATTTTTTCATATTATAAATGTTTTTGTTTATTTTTTGTTTTTTGTTAATTTTTTTTATTTACCTTTTAAATGATATCCCCTTTCCTGGGTTCCCTTCTGAAAACACCCTATCTCATCCCCCTTCCTCATGCTCACCAGCCCACCCACTCCAGCTTCTCTGCCCTGGCATTCCCCTCTACAGGGCCATTGAGTCTTCTCAAGACCAAGGGCATCTTCTTCCTTTGATGTCCAACAAGGCTATCCTCTGCTAATATGCAGCTGGAGTCCCTCCATGTGTACTCTTTTGTTGATAGTTTAGTCCCTGGGAGCTCTGGAGTTACTGGTTGGTAATAAGCAGTGATCTAATTGTATTTAAGGACTACTCAATAAGAATAAATTAATACTAATTAATACTGTTAACATAAAAATTATCCATGTCTAAAGAGGACACAGACTGTAGAGAACTAACTGGTTACATCTTCCTAAACGAATAATATATCTAACTATATTTTAAATACTATCCTTATACACATAGATAGGTTTTACTCACATTCTTCCTCACAAAAACATTTTTTTTCTGGTAGCAGATGAGTGCTTTTAAAGTGCTCGTGATTTTTCTAAACAGTGACCTGTGGGGTTCCCAGTGCCCAGTATGTTCTTCTATAGTGAACCCCTACAATAAGGCTTATTACTAAGATGATAAAAAAGTGAATATTGTATTGTACTGTGTTGTGCTGCATTGCATATTGGTAATGCCTTGCCTTGTTGGTCATTATTGTAGTTCATAAGTTTTACACCTCGGTAGGGCTGTCCTTTTTGACCTTGGCAGCTTGCATATCATCTATGAGAGCTAGTTTGTAAAGATGCTTATATGTCAGTTACAAGTCAGTGCTTCCAAGTCCTTTGTCTGAAGTGTGTGATATATTCTGTAACAGTGTGTACCTTTATGTTCTGAGAGGCAACTGTGTGTAGTAGAAATGGCTTCTATTATGTTTGTAGTGTCTTACACTACTAGGGAAACTTCTTATATTTGACATTGGGATTTTTGTTAAGTAATCTAAAGCTTTCTGGTGAAGAATTTCATAACATCGCTTAAACTTTCCATATAACACACACACATGTATACAAAAGCATATAATCACATATTTACAACATATTTCATCTGTTTGTATATATATGTTTTTATATATAATATGTATTATTATATATAAAATATATAGTTTTATTGTATATATTTCCTTTTCTTAAAGTTTGTGACATCTGAGTTGGGTGCCTTTCTGTCAAACTAGCCTCAGGTCCCAGATGTCATTGCTCTGTGTGTGCCATATAAACACTTCATCTGTGTCATTATGTAGAACTTTTGTCAAAACAGCAACACATTAGTGTTATTCTTTTAGGTCCACCTCAATGAGATTATTTAAGTCAATGACTTTGGCAATGGTATATCTCTAAATAGAGCTACATTCTGAAGTAGACAGAGTGTACCCCAGCATATGCTTGGTTAGATGGAGTTTATTCCATGTCAGTGTTTTTCTGGAGACCTCTTTAAATGCTATGAAAATCTCTCTCAATATATCCAGAATAATTGGTTTAATATTTCAGATAGTTACATTAATAAAGGATAGAATTAACATCTTCAGAAATATCAGGATGAATATACTTAATTGTAGACCTGTAAGATGAATATCAGTGTGATTACAAGTTTAGGTTTCCAAACTCTCTTCTTACACTGTAACAGATACTTCAACATGAATCGGAACAATCGTAATATTTTCTTATTATAGTTTTACATTTTAATCCTTAAGAGCGTATTAGAGCTTGATTATCTTTATGGAATGAGCTGCACACACACACACACACACACACACACACACACACACACGAGTTCCTATAAATGTATGCATTTCAACATATGCACAGTGTACTTTCATATATTAGGTCTCAACTTTGCATTTCATTAATTTTCATCTGGCTTTAAAATGTTCTTAAACTAAAAAAATTCTAAGGATGTGGGTACCTTAGCAATGATAATAATGTTCTATGGATAGACAATCCATAGAACATAAGTAAGTGATAAATAGAGAATAGTATTTATTAGTCATTAACCATGAATTTCTGAATTAGGCATTCCCTCCCATTAAATGCCTTAATCCAAAAGCACAAAGAAAGGCTAGGTGACAACTGTGTCCAATATTCAAGGTCTGTGCACAACCAGTTAGTTGTCATGAGGTGATTGATATACATGAGTATTCACCTCATATACTGTTTTGATGTATAATTTTCTTAAGCATTGTATAAATGTATATGTGTGTGTGTGTTGCCATATCACATTGTCCTCTTAGTTATATATAAAAAGAATGTATCCATGTATTTACTAAAATCAATTTCATTAATAATAGTTTAAACTAATATTCTTTTTAAAGACAGTAGCAAGATTATTAAAAATATACCTTGCATTGTTGGGCCTCAATCTAAGCATCACTTTTTGTGGTAACAAAAATCTCATCCTGACTTTCTGGGAAACTCATACTATTAAGTGGTTTGCTATAACTGAATACTTAATAGGAATAAAAAGCTTCATTACAGGTATAATAAAGAACACAAATGAAAAGTTGTGTCTGTAATACAGGAAAAACCCATTCTACATACTATTGAATTCAGAAAAATTGAAAACTGAAAATCTTTTGAGCTTACCCCCAAATGAGATATGAGAGAGTGTAACTCCCAAAATCATATGAAAGGCTAGGCTTTCTCTAGTTCTATATGTTTGGAGCTCATTGCAGAATGTGTAGCAGGAGGCGTGTACACATGACTCTAAAACTATATCTTGCAGGAATCAGAATTGTTGCATGTAAATTAGATTCAAGGACTAAGGGAAGTAGGCTCACCAAAGAGAGACAGCATGTCTAGAAAACACATAATAACTGTCCATATTCCAATGAAGCATGTGCTTTAGAAAAAAGTATTTAAATAATATGAGTTTGTTTTTCAATGTTTTAATACTCTGGGGAAATTGTGCTTTTTTGTAGCAACTGAAAATGCTTGTCTTTTAATTAAGGAAGCATTATCTTGCTCTAGAATCCAACAGAGCAGTAGTATAATGAAACAATTAAAGTGATTCTTATTCATTAACAAAAAACTTTATTATACTGTGTGGAAGCCAAGGGAAGTAATTATTTGAAATTGTGACTGCATGTGTTGTAAAATTAGAAGATAACTAATTCAAAATATAACTCCTATAAATAGAAATAGAAAAACCCCATGTTCCACAAGTTTCCATCACTATCATAACTATTGTACTATGTTGTGTGAGACAAGAAACATTGTTAATATTTACAAAATAAAAATGTAGCTGGCATTATAAATTATATACTATCTGCCTTTCAGGAGAAACAGTAAATTGACCCATGTTATCACATGACTTTCTACAATAATAGAAAAGTAATAGCAAAAAGTACTCAATTAAAACAGTTTCCTTCAATTCTATTAAATCTCTCATTTTACTCGACATTGAGAGATTTTTGGAGGTAAATAATATAGAATTAGTCTTTGAAGTTTTGTGAAAACCTTTAAATAGTGCCGTGATTTCAAAGGAAAGCCACATGAGAGGCTATCCACATAGAAGTATAAACCATGGGAAAGAAACTGCTGAGATGTTCAGTGGAGTACAGTGGAGAATATGAGAAATTGATTGATAATTTAATAAAATTTAATAACATATCAGTGAGTTGACATGTGTAAATGCCATTTTCCTGTTAGAATAAAACCTGACTTGATATTGTGACTTGAAATTTTTATCTTTATTAAAGGACTGTCAATTCAGAACTATTCTATAAATAGTCTTCATGGTGTGATGAAAGCATCTTTATTTTTTTATTAAAAATCATTACCTATGAAGGTTACATTAGAATTTAGTTCAGTCAGAAACTGTGATTATATGAATAATTGGCAATTAGTACTCATAGAGCTTACAAAAAGCTAGAGGAATGTGCCAATGATGATTAGAATTCTCTATTTTCTTTTCTGAAATCCTTGTTCCTAGTAACTGATATCCACTCATAAATATCCACTCATAATTCAGAGTTCACAACTGCAATTTAATTCCTGAGAACAAACTGCAAAACATCTCACATGACCAATTAAAAGTTATACCATGCATTTTGATAGATCAAGAATCAAATTAAATCATTCCTTGCATATTTTACAATTATACATACCTCAAGCAGGAAAGAAAATATTTCTTTGCTTTTGTTCCTTGTTTACTTTTACTGTATTTAAGCATGGTCAAGGCTATTGATTGACATTAATTACTTGAAAGCTATGAGTTGGGAGTCTTTTTTTTAATTGAATATAGTCTTCATTTACATTGCCAATGGTAAAACCTGTCCTGATTTCCCCCTCCCCAAAGACCCCCAACCCCTCCTCCCACCCCCTGCCTCCATATATATGCCCCTCCACTGGACACACTCCCACCTCCCCCCTTGGTTTCCCTTTGCTTGGGCCTCTATAAAGAGCGTACATGGTATTCACTCACTAATAAGCTGATGTTAGCCCAAAAGTTCAAAATAAACAAGTTACAATTTACCCAGAACAGGAAGCTCAAGAAGGAGGACTTAAGTGAGGGTGCTTTGATTCCTCTGAGAAAGAGTTGGGAGTCTTTGTGAAAACATAGTTAGAAACTATTTCTTTTGAACAGTCATTTTCTCACAAGTCAGGTTAACAAGAAGTTGAAGCCAAAAGTAAGAATATTGATTTTCTTCACTTTTAAGGGAGTTGATATATATCTGGTGATTTAGTTCTATTTAATGTAATGCCTATTTCACTTCTAATTGGAAATATTTAAGAGTATTAACAGAATTTCAGGGGAGACTAGGTTACTGTTGCATTTCAGTTGCATGATTAATAAGCTTAATGATGAACAAAGTAGCTGAGAATGATTTTTGTTGACTTAAATTATAATTTTATAAATTTGAAGTCAATGCATTTTCAAGTAAGTATATGCAATATAGAAAACATTCAAAGCATATTATTACTCAACATTTTTGTCTTGAGACTGAGTTTACATAAATATTCTAATACAAATGAAACGTTTTAGAACTATATGAAATCTAATTGGAAGAAAGAAGAGAAAACCATTAAAGTTTGAACTATTTTTTAAGTAATATATTTATTCTTCTCTCATGCAATATATGCACACTACAGTTTCCTGTTGATCCTTTCCTCCAACTCTCCCCCCTCCCCCCTTTGGTTCCAGATTCACCCTCTTGTCTTTCCTCTTTAGGGGAAAAAAAACAGGTCCTCTCAGGGTTACTAACCAAACAGAGCAAAACAAAGTGAAATAAGACAAAACACAAATCCTTATATGAAGGCTGGATGAGGCAATCCAATAGTAGGAAAAATCTTCCAGGGGGAGGCAAAAGGGTCAGAGAACATCCCATTTCCCATAAGAGCACTAAGCTAAACAATCATAACAGATAAGCAGAGAACCTAGTGTAGATCCAGGAAGGCTTTGTAACTGCCACTTCAGTTTTTATACCTTTGCAGTAAAGCTTGGAATCAGGGGTTGTGTTACTTACCTCTAGGTGCTTCCATTGTACAAGATTGTTTTCTATTCTGGATATTTTGCTTTTCTCATATGAAGTTGAGTATAGTCCTTTTAATGACTGTAAATAATTGTTTTTAATCTTTGATGGGGATTGCATTGAATCTGTAGATTACTCTTGAAATCATGCTCATTTTTACTATGTTATTTTATCAAATAATGGGCATGGGGGTTCTTGACCCTCTCTGATATCTTCATCATTTTGTTCTTCAAAGAGTTGATGTTTTTGTCATACAAGTATTTTACTTGCTTAGTTAAAGTTTCCCCAACATATTTCATATAATTTGTGGCTATTATAAAAGGTGTTGGTTCCCTGGTTTATTTTTTTAATCACATTTGCCTTTTATATACAGGAAGGCTACTTAATTTTTATTTAATCTATTAGCCACTTCACTGGAGATGTTTATCAGCTGTAGATGTTGCCTAGTCAAATTTTGGGGGTTACTTATATACATTATTATATCATCTGCAAATTATACTTTCACTTCTTTTGTTACAAATTGAATCTCCTTGGTCTTTTTCCATTGTCCCTTTGCTCTAGCTAGAAGTTCAAGTACTATATTGTTTAGATACACAGAGTAGATATTTTCCTTGTTCCTGATTTTAGTGGAATTTTCTTGAGTTTCCTTCCATGTTATTTGATTTGATGTACGTCACCTGGTACATGGTGATGAGCAAAGCAGGGTCAGTTGGGAATATTGTTAAAGGGAACCAAGAAGGTGGAGGAGGTCTTCAGTCAGGTGTCCCACCTAGAGTTCGGTTGGCTCATGTGGCCTCTTTTAGAGCAGGGAATCTCCACAAGAGTTGGGCTATAGGATATAGTGACGAGGAAGGGGAACGATATAGTGAATTGGAAAACAATAGTATTAGGTGGGTTCACCAAGACAGTGCAGGATGGCCATGGCAAGCCACCAACCCGGGATTCTCCTTTTATTGATTCTTTGGGTTTTTCATTTTGTTTCCATTTCATTATTGCATTACTTTGCATTTTTTTTTATGGCTGTCTTTTTTTTTCTTTTTTTTCTTCGATATAATTTATTTACATTTCAAATGATTTCCCCTTTTCTAGCCCCCCCACTCCCCGAAAGTCTCGTAAGCCCCCTTCTCTTCCCCTGTCCTCCCACCCACCCCTTCCCACTTCCCCGTTCTGGTTTTGCTGAATACTGTTTCACTGAGTCTTTCTAGAACCAGGGGCCACTCCTCCTTTCTTCTTGTACCTCATTTGATGTGTGGATTATGTTTTGGGTATTCCAGTTTTCTAGGTTAATATCCACTTATTAGTGAGTGCATACCATGATTCACCTTTTGAGTCTGGGTTACCTCACTTAGTATGATATTCTCTAGCTCCATCCATTTGCCTAAGAATTTCATGAATTCATTGTTTCTAATGGCTGAATAGTACTCCATTGTGTATATATACCACATTTTTTGCATCCACTCTTCTGTTGAGGGATACCTGGGTTCTTTCCAGCATCTGGCAATTATAAATAGGGCTGCTATGAACATAGTAGAACATGTATCCTTATTACATGGTGGGCAGTCTTCTGGGTATATGCCCAGGAGTGGTATAGCAGGATCTTCTGGAAGTGAGGTGCCCAGTTTTCGGACGAACCGCCAGACTGATTTCCAGAGTGGTTGTACCAATTTGCAACCCCACCAGCAGTGGAGGAGTGTTCCTCTTTCTCCACACCCTCTCCAACACCTGATGTCTTCTGAATTTACCCATCAAAATCCCAACTCAGTTCTTCACAGAGTTAGAAAGAGCAATTATCAAATTCATCTGGAACAACAAAAAACCCAGGATAGCTAAAACTATTCTCAGCAACAAAAGAAAATCTGGGGGAATCAGTATCCCTGACCTCAAGCAATACTACAGAGCAATAGTGTTAAAAACTGCATGGTATTGGTACAGTGACAGGCAGGAGGATCAATGGAACAGGATTGAAGATACAGAAATGAACCCACACACCTATGGCCACTTGATCCTCGACAAAGAGGCTGAAAACATCCAATGGAAAAAAGATAGCCTTTTCAACAAATGGTGCTGGTTCAACTGGAGGTCAGCATGCAGAAGAATGCGAATTGATCCATCCTTGTCTCCTTGTACTAAGCTCAAATCCAAATGGATCAAGGACCTCCACATAAAGCCAGACACTCTGAAGCTAATAGAAAAGAAACTGGGGAAGACCCTTGAGGACATCGGTACGGGGAGAAAGTTTCTGAACCAAACACCAATAGTGTATGCTCTAAGAGCAAGAATTGACAAATGGGACCTCATAAAATTACAAAGTTTCTGTAAGGCAAAGGACACCATCAAGAGGACAAATCGGCAACCAACAAATTGGGAAAAGATCTTCACCAATCCTGCATCAGATAGAGGGCTAATATCCAATATATATAAAGAACTCAAGAAGTTAGACTCCAGAAAACCAAACAACCCTATTAAAAATGGGGTACAGAGTTAAACAAAGAATTCACACCTGAAGAACTTCGGATGGCGGAGAAGCATCTTAAAAAATGTTCAGCCTCATTAGTCATTAGGGAAATGCAAATCAAAACAACCCTAAGATTACTTTGCATTTTTATTGCCATGACAAAACCCCATGACCACAAAGAAAATTGGGGAAAAAAGGGATTTATTTTGCTTACACTTCCAGATCACAGCCCACCATCAGAAGTCAGGACAGGATCTCAAGCAGAGGTGGAGTCTGAAGACAGGAGCTAATGCAGAGGGCTTGGGGTCTGGGTGTGGCAGGGGAAGTAAGCCAGTAAGTACTGTTTACTGGTCTGCTTCCCACAATTTCCACATCCTGCTGCTTATAGAACCCAGGACTACCAATCCAGGAACTGTACCACTCACCAGGAGCTGGACCATTCCTATTTATCATTAATTGAGAAAATACCTTAAAGCCAAATCTCATTAAGGAATTTCCTCAACTGAGGCTCCTTCCTCTCTGATATTCTATGTTGTGTCAAGTTCACACACAAAACCATCCAGTGCAATTAATTTCTCCAATGTTTTCATCACTGATTTCCATCTAATGGTTCTGTTTGGCTTACCATTGTTTTCTAAGATTTTTATAGGCATCACTTGTTTGTTTATTTGGGTTCAGTAATTTTTAAAATAAATATTAATATACTTTTTGTGTGTGATTGTGTGTGTGTATATGTGTATGTGTGTGAGCCTGTGTGTCTATGTCATACCAGATCAAAGTCTGAGAATATGTTGCTGGAGTTGTGTTGCCCTTTCCACTATTCGTTTCTGGAAATTCAAATTCTTGCCATCCAGGTCAGTAACAAGCCATTATTTCTGCTGAGCCAGTTCACTGACCCTGAGTTGGTTTTTAAAATTATTATTAAGAATTGACAGGAGCCTGATATGGCTGTCTCCTAAAAGGCTCTGCCAGAGCCTGACAAATACAGAGGCAGATGCTCGCAGTGAACCTTTGGACTAAGCTTTGGGTCCCAGATGGAGGAGTTGGAGAAGGGATTGAATGGGCTGAGGGTATTTGCAGATCCATAGGGGGAGTAACAGGGTCAACAGCCAGACCACCTGGAGCTCCTGGGGACTAGACCACTTTACTTACTGGTTTTGGGTGTCAACTTGACACATACTGGAGTTAGCACAGATAAAGGAGCTTCAGTTGGGGAAGTACCTCCATGAAATCCAACTGTGGGGCATTTTCTCAATTAGGGATCAAGGGGGGAGGGCCCCTTGTGAGTGTACCAATTCCTGGGCTGGTATTCTTGGGTCCTATAAGAGAGCAGACTGAGCAAGCAAGGGGAAGGAACGGATAGAAATAAAAAGGCAAATGTGATGATATCTTAGACAGGGAATTGCATACAGAATTATAACTAGTTGTGAAATTAACACCAAATAAAAACTCCCCCAAGAACATAAACTGAAAACAAATCTTCTAATCAAAAAATGAACTAATAAACTTAATATAAAGCTCCCCAAAGGAAAACAAATATCAGACAAACTTTTAGAAATGTTCTATATTCTTAGCCACTAGGTCAATGAAAATTCAAAACTGAAAGAGATTCATTCCACTTAATACTAATCAGAATGTCAGAATGCTAGTCATTAAGAAAAAAATGCCAAATGCTGTAGGGGGATATAAATTATTTGAGATATTATGGAGATCAATAATGAAGTTTGTCTCTAAGATAAGAAGTGAAGCCATTGCATGACCTTGTAAGTTTACTTCTCAGATTATGCCAGAGAATTCCAAGTTGTACCAGAGTAATACTTTGATGTATCAGAGAGATTCTTAAATATTCATGTTTATTTCTACATTATTAAAAGTTCTAAAATGTTGAACAAGTATTTATTTTATACATCCATCAATAGATAAACAAATAAACAATACATTATAATACACAATAAAGTTTTATTCATCCATAAAATATAAAAACATGAATTTGCATGAAGATGGACAGAAATTACTATTATTATACTCATTGAAAGAACTCAGATTCAGAAAACCATGCTGCTTTTTTCTTTTATACATATTCTAGATTTTCATTTTTATACGTATATATGCATTTGTTTATGATAGGATATAATATGGATAAAAAGGTTTTAGTGAAGTTAGATCCCTAAAAATTAGTGCTTTTAATATAATGTACATAAATTAACATTCAAAGGTGACAATTTACAGAAGAGAGTTACAGTAATGCACAGAGACAAGGGGAAATCAATGCAGGAGGAAAGTTGATCAAACAAAGTACCCATAGCTGGAATGTCTTACTGAAGCCCATTACTTTTCAGAAAAAAATAAAAATAAAATATTAAGAAGCAATATTAAAGTCAGAGGGTTTCATACTGATTATATTTTCTACTCTCCCTAGCTTGGTTTCAGAGAGGGTCTTGGCTTTTCTTTATCTTAAATTGTTAGGTGGTTTTCCCATTTCTGTCTAATACTTCTGAAGTTATTCTTCCTGTTTTATTTTTCTTGTCCTCATTATTTTAATGAATTCATGTTTGAGGTTGATAGAAATCATACACTTTAACTGTCAACTCTTTAACTTCTTAAAAAAAGCGAGACTCTATATAGATAAGAACAACTCTACACTAAGTAATCTAAAAGATTATTTAAGACTGAACAATATATCACAGATTATAAGACATTATTTTAAGTCAACTACACAAAAAAAGGTTTCTATATCATAACTAACCATACATATTTATTGAAGATATTTGAAGAGGTATTTAAAATTTTAGGGTATAGAATTAGGATATTTTTAGGGTATAGAATTATGATATTTCTCTCCAACTGTATATTTATAACATAAATATTTAACATTAAAACATCAATTATTAAACAGCTAACTGAAATTTTCAGTTCTCAGACCATCAGTAGATTATGCATACTCATTCATGTGAAACGTAAATTCCTAAGTAACATTTCAAAGTGGCTTTATCTTGGTATCAATACTATATTAAAATACTAACATTGTTATTATAAAGAAACAAGAGGCAATATCTGATCTTCCTTTAACTCTCTTCACTGCAAATCTGCAGAATTCTTCCATCGAGACAACCTAGACACTGGTTAATGAATCACTATTTTAAATAAAGGCAGATTCAACATCACATTTCTGAACTAATGTTTTAAGACAGCCAATACACAGATAAATATTTTGCAAATTATAATAGTACTAAACAGTTTTGGAAACAAATTCCTCAAACCAACTATATAGAAAGAACCATTTTTAATGTAAATATGTGATATTCTCATACATATTTATTTTGTGTTATAAATTTAGGAAGTGCTGATTTTCTAAAATGTTAATTAATAAAAACATAATTATTATTCTCAATTTATTATTATTATTGTTGTTATTATTATTTTTGTAACATCTATTATGTAAGAGTTCTATTTTTTAACATAAAATGTAGCTATATACTTTGTATTTTTGAACTATTTACCTAAAGAATATAATTATCAGAAGGACCATGGTTTAAATTCTGGAGTGGTTTAAATTATTGTCATATATTATTTGTATACAGTAAAATCTCGAAATTAAAAATATGTCTTAGAATCAGTGAGGTGCATACATATTTATCAGCTTTGTTTTAATGTTTTGCCACTGTTTATAACATGGTTGTTTTATGATAATCAAACTTCCATTTCCTACAATACTCAAGTTTCTAGTTTAGATGAAGGATTTCTGCTTGTAAGGAAGCAGCTAAAAAAATGGAGACCAAATATATGAAAGCTCTTACAAGATGTAGACATCAGGGAAGAAAGGGCAGTGACCCTCAGAAAAGGCAATCACCCATGTGAGATCTATGGCTCTGTAGGGAATGGATTAGACAGTTTGTAGACCATCACAAAGGGATAACAAAGCAGTTTTTCTGAACTGAAATTGAACAGAGAGTCTGTGGAGGCTCAGGCAGGGAGAGTTCAAAGCACACATTACTTGGAAAGAACTACAGAGGGGAAAAGAGGGCACAGGCAGAAGTCCTTACTCCAGTCTTCATCTGAGTCCTCAGGGTTTGCCATGTTTTCTTTCTGGTATCTGGTCTAACAATTCCTATTCTATGATATTCCACACAGTAGATATGAGAAAATTCACTGCGGTGGTGGAAAACTCAAGGGAAAGTTTGCCTGGTGCAGTCCCTGGATACCTCAGAGCACTTGGAATAATACTTGTCCTGCCATTCAGAGCACACAGTTCACAACCCAAGAAGCAAGCATTTACAAAATTCATGAGTTGAGCCTTAGGTCAAATATAGCATCAAATTACTGAGAGTTTTAGGGCACACAGACAAAGCTTAAGAATCAAAATACAAAATAGGCCAAATTGTTTCTAAAGAACTTAGCTTCCTGCTAGAAATGTATGTAGAAATATTTAAATAAAAGTATAAAGTACATGAATTTAATTTTACAATAACTTCTGTTCAGTTGCTATTCAGCAGACATGTGCTGTTTGTCCTGGCAAGAACCTAAAATTCCAGCATTCTAGAGGCAGAGGCAAGAATAAGCCAGTGTTGAAGCTGTAGTGAACTTAAAGCTATCACGAGATACATGAGGTGTTGCCTCAGAAAACAAACAACTAAATAAACAGAGAAAACTGAAAGAAAAGAATGAATTCGTCGGTAATGCAAAGAATCAGAAAACTGGAATAAAAATTAGAAGTACCAATTACTTACAATAGACATTTATATGACAGATATTATTGAAGCTATAGCTAAGCAGCATTATAAAGTTATCATATCTCATTCTATATATTCTAACTACTTGAAAGATTTAGTGTGTTAATTTGAAATATAGAACAGCAACCCATGTAGTTGAATTAGCAAAAAGGAAGAAGCTGAGGAGGGACACCATGTAGGAAAACCAGTGGTCTCAATTAATCTGGAACCCTGAGATCTCTCAAACATCTGGCCACCAACTAGGCAGCATACAGCACATGATACGAGGCCCCCAATACATATACAGCAGAGGACTGGCAAGTCTGGGTTCAGTCAGAGAAGATGCACCTAGCCATCAAGAGATTGGTGGCCCCATGGAGTTTAGAGGACTGGTGGGGTGTGAGTGGGGGTGTGGGGACATCCCTGTGGAGACAGGGTACCATGAAGGAGGTATGGTGTGTCGAAGAGTCAGAGGGTGAATTGGGAGGGAAATAAACTATGGAGTCCAAAAGAAAGAAAAAGAAAGAAGGAAGGAAGGAAGGAAGGAAGGAAGGAAGGAAGGAAGGAAGGAAGGAAAGAGAAATATAGATAGAAAATTAAATGTGACTTGTACCTCTAAATTTAAAACCACATAGTATAAAAAAATACAAAATAGAAGGAAACATATCAGAAAACAGCATTTCAGATGTTGAATACTCAATTGCATAATATATATAAAATGAAAAGTGGATTCAGATAACAGTGGTAAAACAAAGCTTTAGTCCTTGGTAGGAAAACTACAGGCATCAAATGTAAGTGTAATCAGGCTCCTGGAAACAGAGGGAAATTGGAATATAAACATCTAAATTTCTAATTTGTTAAAAAAAAACTTGTAAGTCAATCAGAGAATTCATGAAGCTTAATTATTATGTAAAGGAAAACAATGGGTGGATACATAGGCAATGATTGATTAAACTTTAAATATTAACTTTATAAATAATAATAAATTCATTAAAATAATTTTAAATTTATAGGAAAATTAAAATTGAATTACGGTATACGACAAAATATAATTACTTCTTTTTTTATTGATATTTTTTTATTTACATTTCAAATGATTTCCCCTTTTCTGGGTCCCCACTCCCTGCAAGTCCCATTAGCCATCTTCCATCTCCCTGTTCTTCCATCCATCCCTTCCCACTTCCCTGTTCTGGAATTCCTCTATACTCTTGCACTGAGTCTTTCCAGAACCAGGTGCCACTCCTCCATTCTTTTTGGACATCATTTAATTTGTGGATTATGTCCTGGGTATTCAAAGTTTCTAGGCTAATATCCACTTATCAGTGAGTACATACCATGATTGATCTTTTGAGACTGGGTTACCTCACTTAGTATGATGTTCTCCAGCTCCATCCATTTGTGTAAGAATTTCATGAATTTGTTGTTTCTAATGGATGAATAGTACTCCATTGTGTAAATATACCACATTTTTTGTATCCATTCCTCCGTTGAAGGACACCTAGTGCACACATCAATATATAAATATGATCTACTGAGCCCATTTTTGTTATTTGTGTGCATAAAATATTAGGACAGACCTCTTCATATAGGCTAACCAACTCAGGGGTTCATCCCCAGGAATCATTAATTCTCCCTGTTTCAGCAATCACTATTTGCCTGAAGTTCTTCATCTAGGCGTGAGGCCTGGTGAAATCTTTCTATTTCAAGGTAGCATATCTTTTTTTGTTGCCATTGTTCAGGTCTTACTTAGGTAGCCATATTTTTGAGGTGTCTTGAGTGTACCTTCAATGTAAGTCATTTTTAAAAGACACAATCTGACAATGGATTTCTTGCCCCCACTTCTAGGATCTTGCCAAGACTATGTTCTGAAATATTTAAAATTTTAAATTTAAATAATTAAAATAACTTGTAAAAGATTCAGTTTGGACCCAACACCCACATTGTAGTTTATAAGTGCCAATCCGATTCCAGGTCTGCCTCCATAGGCATTACCAATCACTAAGCTGTTCCATGCATAGCAATACACCATTCAAAATTGAATGATGATGAAAATCTTCAAGGGACAATTCAACTTACTTGAGGGAAAAACAGTAAAGGGAGTTCATACCTTAAGTTCATTATATTACTGTTTTGAGCTGTAGGTTAAATCAGATGAAAAACTGATGCAAGGTGCATCCTTTGTAGCATCACATGGACTGTTGATCTGTTCAACATTGTTGTATCCAGAGAGAAGCTCCTATCACAGCTGCTTCAGTCTTTGACTTAGTCAACATAAGTAATTGTTCTCATCCGTGTGGTGTTACCCCAAAGACTCCCCTCTATCTGTGGATACTTTTAATCTCTTTCCATTCTGTGTTCCAGGATGATTAAAAAAGTTTGGACAGTAAATTATTTCTCTTTCTGAGGTTTCAGTCTTCATGAGTTGGAGGAGAATGAGAAAGAAAAGCAGAATGAAACAGGAAAGTTTGAGTCACAGTCAAAGAGATGGACAATTACATGAAAACAAAACAAAAGCCCACATGTATAAATGGCCTGGCCAAAATGAAAATGTTCTTATCAAATGAGATACAAGAAGAAAGGAGGAGTGGTCCCTGGTTCTGGAAAGACTCAGTGAAACAGTATTCGGCAAAACCAGAACGGGGAACTGGGAAGGGGTGGGAGGGAGGACAGGGGAAGAGAAGGGGGCTTATGAGACTTTCGGAGAGTGGGGGGGCTAGAAAAGGGGAAATCACTTGAAATGTAAATAAATTATATCAAATAAAAAAAATTAAAAACAAAAACAAAAACAAAAACAAAAAAACAAAACAGGCACTGTGGACTTCAATCTGACTATCAGACTATGGAAGCAATGCCCTCAAGATATGAATTTACCCAGGAATCTCCTGCTGAAAGAAGGAAAATGTTGGGAGCTTGGTCATAGCCAAAGGGAAAAAATGCCTCTCCTTTCATAACTCATAATTTAGATTTATCTTTAAATTTTATTTTTATATTTTTAATTATGTGTAGGAATGGGTCACCGTATGGTGGTTCATTAGGCCAGAGTTATCAGAAGTCCTGGAGTTAGACTTTAAATCCAGATGAACTTCTGAATATGATTGCTTGAAGTGGAGCTAGGTTATTTGCAAGAAGAGTCATTCTTAAATACTGACCCATTTTCCAAGCCCCATTTTTTTTTTATATCTCATGTTAGCATATAATCCTTTAATACTGAAAATGAGGAGCTGCCAGGTTTTAAAAGTAGATTTTACAAGGTTTTTTTTTTTTTTTTTTTTTTTGATTGCCCATGACATAATATGTTAGAACAGAAAGGTAGGAAAAAGAATCCTTTTATTCAACAAATTGAGGGATTCAAGAACCATATGCACCTGAAATATTTAAAGGAATTATGTCTAATATTGGTGGAGATAAAGAACCTTGTCCTGGGCTAATAACAAATATCTATGTAATTTAATACATATTTAATTCATTAGAAACTCATCTTTTCTTCACCTTAAGGAAGGAAGTGTTATAGGAATTAGGGGAGCAGGACACCAGAAGAACATGGACTACCTAGTCAGCTAAGCAAGGCTCATATGGACTCACAGACAGAAACTGAATCATTGGGCTGTACCCAGGCTTCTGTGAATATGTTATGGCTGTTAGCTTGCTGTTTTTGTAGGTTTCCTAGCAATGGAAGCAGGTGGTTCTCTGGCCTTTTTGCCTTTTCCTGAGATTGTTTTCCTCTTATTGGTTTGCTTGCCTAGACTAATTATGAAGGTTTTTTTTTCCTTATTTTATTGGGTCTTGTCCTGTTTAACTGTCCTGTGTTGAAGGTCTGCTCTTTTCTGAAGAGGAAATAGAGGCAGAGTGGATCTGGATGAGAAGGAAGGACGGGATAAGAAGAGTGGAGGGAGGAGAAACTAGTCAGAATGCATTCCATGAGAGAAAAAAATTTATTTTCAATACACAATTAACATATGATTTTACTAAGTTCCTGCTTTTTAAGAATAAAGTAATATAAATTTTTAAGTTTTATATCAACTTAAGTATTTATCTAGCATGTGTGGTATGTGTGTGTTTATGTGTGTATGTGTGTGTGTGTGTGTGTGTGTGTGTGTGTGTGTGTGATAGTTGGCACATAATTACCTGAATATCCGTGTACAGCACTCAGGAGTTGGTTTTTCTCTGTCCACTATTTCAGATTTCAGAAATGAAAGTCAGGTCCTCAGCCGTGGTAAAATGTTCCATTACGTACTGATCCATGTCTAAATTTACTAATGTCATAGTTCTTTTTTTTTCTGCTGTGGTAGCTAAATTATGTACTATAATTTTATTTCATTACAAGATTAGCAGTAAATTCTGTTTTCAAGCCCAGAAGAAACTTAAATATCTTGACTACCATTTTATTACTATATTTTACATAATTCTATATATATTTCTTAAATACATTAATGAATTTAATTAATGTATTGATTTTAACATTTCTAAATGAGACATTTTTAAAGTTATATATAAAGCCGAGTGGTGTTTATATACTACAAAATGTTTTAAACACAGAAATGAATTTCTCTTTATGTGGAGGTCCTTGATCCATTTGGATTTGAGCTTAGTACAAGGAGACAAGGATGGATCAATTCGCATTCTTCTGCGTGCTGACCTCCAGTTGAACCAGCACCATTTGTTGAAAAGGCTATCTTTTTTCCATTGGATGTTTTCAGCCTCTATGTCGAGGATCAAGTGGCCATAGGTGTGTGGGTTCATTTCTGGATCTTCAATCCTGTTCCATTGATCCTCCTGCCTGTCACTGTACCAATACCATGCAGTTTTTAACACTATTGCTCTGTAGTATTGCTTGAGGTCAGGGATACTGATTCCCCCAGACTTTCTTTTGTTGCTGAGAATAGTTTTAGCTATCCTGGGTTTTTTTTTTTATTCCAGATGAATTTGATAATTGCTCTAACTCTGTGAAGAATTGAGTTGGGATTTTGATGGGTATTGCATTGAATCTGTATATTGCTTTTGGCAAAATGGCCATTTTAACTATATTGATTCTACCGATCCATGAGCATGGGAGGTTTTCCCATTTTTTGAGGTCTTCTTCCATTTCCTTCTTCAGAGTCTTGAAGTTCTTGTCATACAGATCTTTCACATGTTTGGTAAGAGTCACCCCAAGATACTTTATACTATTTGTGGCTATTGTGAAGGGGGTCATTTCCCTAATTTCTTTCTCAGCCTGCTTATCCTTTGAGTATAGGAAGGCCACTGATTTGCTTGAGTTGATTTTATAACCTGCCACTTTGCTGAAGTTGTTTATCAGCTGTAGGAGTTCTCTAGTGGAGTTTTTTGGGTCACTTAGGAAGACTATCATGTCATCTGCAAATAATGATAGTTTGACTTCTTCCTTTCCAATTTGTATCCCTTTGACCTCCTTATGTTGTCGAGTTGCCCGAGCTAGCACCTCAAGTACAATATTGAAAAGATAAGGAGAAAGGGGGCAGCCCTGTCTAGTCCCTGATTTTAGTGGGATTGCTTCAAGTTTCTCTCTATTTAGTTTGATGCTGGCTACCGGTTTGCTGTATATTGCTTTTACTCTGTTTAGGTATGGGCCTTGAATTCCTGTTCTTTCCAAGACTTTAAGCATGAAAGGATGCTGAATTTTGTCAAATGCTTTTTCAGCATCCAATGAAATGACCATGTGGTTTTGTTCTTTGAGTTTGTTTATGTAGTGGATTACATTGATGGATTTCCGTATATTGAACCAACCCTGCATTCCCTCTGAAGCTAATTGAAAAGAAACTGGGGAAGAGCCTTTAGGACATCGGTACAGGGAGAAAGTTTCTGAACAGAACACCAATAGCGTATGCTCTAAGAGCAAGAATTGACAAATGGGACCTCATAAAATTACAAAGTTTCTGTAAGGCAAAGGACACCATCAAGAGGACAAATCGGCAACCAACAAATTGGGAAAAGATCTTCACCAATCCTACATCAGATAGAGGGCTAATATCCAATATATATAAAGAACTCAAAAAATGTGGTATAGCTACACAATGGAGTACTATTCAGCCATTAGAAACAATGAATTTATTAAATTCTTAGGCAAATGGATGGAGCTAGAGAACATCATACTAAGTGAGGTAACCCAGACTCAAAGATGAATCATGCTATGCACTCACTAATAAGTGGATATTAACCTAGAAAACTGGAATACCCAAAACATAATCCACACATCAAATGAGGAACAAGAAGAAAGGAGGAGTGGCCCCTGGTTCTAGAAAGACTCAGTGAAGCAGTATTTGGCAAAACCAGAACGGGAAAGTGGGAAGGAGTGCGTGGGAGGACAGGGGGAGAGAAGGGGGCTTACGGGACTTTCGGGGAGTGGGGCGCTAGAAAAGGAGAAATCATTTGAAATGTAAATAAAAATATATATCGAATAAAAAAAAAGAAAAAGAAAAAAAAAGAAATGAATTTCTCCCCTTTTAGTTAGTAAACGGGTACCTAAATCAAAGCAAGCTAGATTATCTCAGACATATTCAGCAGTCCTAGGTAAAGATAATCTGTATTGTTCTTTGCATCTGATTTCGTGAGGAGTTGAGTTGTTTTCCAGTGAACTGCAGTTCTATGTGTATTATGTTTAAAACAAGTAATACTTTCTTTTCCATATGCAGATTTTTAATCTTTGCCCCCTTCTGTGCTGGTTAGTTTTGTCAACTCTATACAAACCTTGACAAATGGGAAAAAGAAATTTGAGATGAGGCAATGCCTCCATCAGATCGATGTGTGTGCATGTCTGTGGGGCCATTTTCTTGATTGCTAATATAAGGATATAATAGGGATGATCCATTATGGGCAGTGTGATTCCTGGCTTGGTGGGCCTGGGATATATACAAAAAGCAGCTGACAAAGTTTGGTGTGCCAGTAAAAGAAGTTTTCCTTGCTGCTCACTGGTTCAAATCCTGAATCCAAATTCTTGTCTAAAGTACGAACATTCTCTGGTGTATGTTTCTTTTAATATTAATTACTTTTGGATAATTAAGGGTGCGATCAGGTATTTTTTTCCTGCATCTATCATATTCATCATGTGATTTCTATACTTAGGTCTAATTATCTGAAATTTTTTTATATTGACTTATTGAATGAACTTTGCAACACAGAAGGATTCCCTCTTGGTTGGAGGTGAATGATCTTTTGAAGGTTTGTTTGACTTTATTACATAAGCATTTAAGTTACTTATGTCACCTTTAAGACACCTACATCTTAAAGTCTAGGGCTTCTGAAGTATAGGGCCAGTGGAGGTAGTAGTGTAGATCTTACACTAAGATCATTAAACAAATATGAGAAAGGAGAGAGTTGTTAGCTTTGTTTGTGTATTTATCATTTGTTTCCTCCAAATGTGAGAGGAAAATAAAAGCTGAAGTTCCTGTGTAAAACAAGAAAATGACCTGCCTGCTGCAGCAGGAAGATCTTGTGAGGGCAGCAGGGCACCAGAGCTAGGTCTTTTCTCTTCAGAACTGTGTGTGGTCTGTCTTTCTGGTTTTCTTTTGTTGCTTCAACATCAAATGCAGTTGGATTTCTACTTTATTTTATATGATTGAACATTTTACTATTTTTTGCAAACTTGTTGAAAATTCTCCATACCTTCATTATTTCTAAATTTCAAAGTATTTTATGAAAAGTATATACTCTAATTCATTCATACTGTGTGTTGAGTGATGTCTCTAAATTTGGCAACCCCATTTTTTTCAGTTCTGGGAAACACTTTAATAATTTATTAATTATTTCCCACCATCTGTTTTTCTTCTTGTCCATCTGGACTTATATTATTTGGCTTTAGAAATTCAGGAACTGATGGTTATATGATTTGAAATTTTCTCTTTCCTATGTTATATTTTATATTCACATATTTTTCTATATTATTTTCTTAATCTTATATTCTGTACTTCTAATGGACAGTTTTTAAAGTATCATATCTTTTAAAATAAATTTATGTAGCTCATTCCACTTTTTATGAAGACTTTTGTTGCTTTATTTCAGGCATTACTGTGATCTCATTTCTGTGAATATAATTCAGTAAGTTACAGGGCTGTTTGTTTTGCTTGGACAGAACTTATCCTCATTGTTTAATCTCCTTTTACATTGTTTATATGTTTATTTATGACTTGATTGTCTACGTGAGGGCTTGCTAAATTGTACGGTTCATTTAGTCTTTCCACTCTTGATTAAGAGAGGGACACTCTTTGTGTTCATCATTCACATCTTTAAGAAAGTGCTCAGGGTGATATGTTAGGGACAGATCCATTAGATGACAAGTTCAAAGCTCTCATAGGGTATGTAGGAAAAACTTATTTTAAAAAAGATGATAAAGAGGAGGATGAGGAAAAATAGGGATGGCAAAAATTATGGCTTGTTAATTCAGAGCATTGGGTAAATATTGTCAAACGTAAACTTTGCTGTGGATGAGATGACTAAATACTTTTTAATAAACACCAAATATCATGGCCAAGAAATTGCTCCTATTAGTTCTTGGATCCTTAACACAAAGGCTATTGCCATGACAGTGAAGATTATTGTTTTGTTCTATAGGAAAAGCTTCTGAAACAGGGATACTTTCTGCTTTTAAATTCCACATTTTCCATCACTAGATCCATGAAAAGATTGTATATTGGTGGGTAACTAGTAATCTCATGACTGATTAAATAAGGCCTCTGTACTATAGTAATGACTATAAATCTTACATTTCAAGATACTTGAAATTTATGTACAAAGGGAATCTGCTTAGGAAATATTTACAGCTTACTCACCTAAAAACTTAAAGTCAACTTTCAGACCCACCAAAGAGAGTCTCATTATCTCTATAATGGGCATAAACATAAATGTATATTTATAAAGATATTTAATATATATATTAAAATCACTACTTTATACTGGATTCAAATGTTTAAAAATGATCATAATTATGTTTATGTACTCAATACTCCTTACTAAAGGGAAGTCAGCTCAGGATAAAAATGTATCTATGGCAGTGTTTGCATATGCATATTTTGAGAAAATAGGAATTTATAAAATCTGCATTCTTTCATATATTTTTATATTTCACCAAGGTCGACATTTTTAAGCATTGAATTCATATTTCATTTAAAGAAATTAAATATTGCATAAAGTTTGTTGATTTATGTTTTTAATAAAATGTGGGGACCCTTGAGTTTTAAACGTTGTAAAACTGCATAGAAAATGTAGAATCATTCTATGAATTGCTAAAGATCATTGAAGATCTAGAAGGAAAAGGAATTACATATGATGGCGACACTGAGAATGAAGAAAGATTTGATATAGAGTTTCAAAAAAAGTCCTAAGCTTCTGCAGAGCTACTGTGAGGAAAGTTTGTCCAAATGCTCAACAGCAACCAACTCATTGTGGTATCTCTGGCTTGGTATCTTGGTTTGAACAGAACAATTATTGTGGTAGATGTGGATAAAATTCACCAACCTTCCTACATGTGGGTTGAGAGCCATCAGTAGGAGTTCAACATGACAGAGTGTGTCATATTCACAGATACACCCTGAGTAGATTACCTTTGTTGATACTCATCAGTAAAGAATTACATGTAGTTCTGGATATTTTGATTGAAGTTGTTTGCATAGTTTCCTCCAGAACATTCATTTACATTTTCCCTTGTTCTTCCATCTGTTTTCTGGTGTTGATATCAAGGTATTACTGGGCTTTGTGAAAAACAAAAAATGAGAGAGAGAGAGAGAGAGAGAGAGAGAGAGAGAGAGAGAGAGAGAGAGAGAGAGAGAGAGAGAGAGAGAGAAGTGTTCTTTCTATTTTGTGAAATATTCTGAGGACCATTGGTTTTAATTCTTCTTTATAGATCTGGAGGAATTTAATAATAAGTCCATCTGGCCCTGGATTTTGTTATTGTTATAGTTTTTCTTTTAAATTGCTCCTACAATCCCATTGTTTGTTACATTTTTGTGTTTTATTTTGTTTGTATCTTCTCATTTAACTTTGGTACACCATGTGTCTCTAGAGATTCAATTATTTTTATTTTTAAGATTTTCAAATTTTTTACTATGTGAGTTTTCAAAACAAGGAATAATGATCCTTTGACTTTCATTAATCAGTAAAGTATCTCCCCTTTTGGATTTAATTTTATTGCTTCGGTTCTCTCTTTCTTTTGGTTAGTTTGGCTAAGAGGTTGCCAGTCATATTTTTTATATTGCTCTTTTCTTAGTTCTTATTTTGTGCTTCTAGGTGCAGCTGTGTGCAAATAAGTGAGCCTAAAATGACCCCCTAGTGATACAGTTTCAAACAGCTATTTATTTCATTCATTGTTTGCAATTTCCTTGTTTTCATTTCTCTTATGCCTTGGTCTTCATCATTTCTTGCTGTATGCTGCTTTAGCATTTTGTGTGCACTTTTTTAAGGCCTTGAAGAACATTACATTGCATTTCATAAAATGCTTGTTTTCAATGTATCAACAAAACAAAATCACTTAATTTCAAAGGACGTAAAAAGTTCTGAGTAGAAACCTTAACAAAGATGATGTTAGACTGGCAAATATGCAAATGTAATTATAGTAGGCATCTTCTATGATCAGGGGAATTTAAATTCATATTCACAAATACAGATCCTACACAGACACATGTAAGGAGAATAGGAAAAACACAGACATGTCTTAGGTGGATTGTTCTTGTATCACAGTGAAACCTGTGTACTGCAACCATGACCAAGTAAATCCAAAGGCCTTGCAGATGCCCACATCACAAAGAAGCTTCTCCACCTTGTTCAGCAGTTGTGTTACTACAACTAGTTCAAAAAGAAGTCAGTCAGACCGCTACAACACTCAATGGGGTGTCTGTGAGTTCATTGTGATAGCAACAGACCCTGAGCCCTTCAAGATCTAGCATCTCCATCTGCCAAGTGAATACAAAAAGATCCCCTATGGATTTGCTCATATGGGATCTTCAGGCCTGTCCTCCACCTGATATGTCATAATCAAGGAAAGGTCTCAAAAGAATCAGCAGATCCATTCCACTTAGAAATCTAGGGAAAGGCCCTTGGTATAGGCCTGCGGATTTTGCTCTTTCCCACCTTAGTGTGTATTATATTGTCTATCAGCCTGTAGCATTTTCAGCTCCTTTTAATTATAAATAATTCACTACACCTGGTATCTGCATGTTTTGTCTTATAATAATATTTTGTCCCCATATTCCCCACACTTGCTTTTTAGCATTTTTGATCACCTTAAAGGAAATATTACATAAGGCAGGTGAGAGGCTGAATGCCAACATTTAACATAAGGTAGAACAAGAAGAATCTCAAGGAAGTGATAGGGTCTACTTTCAACTGCAAAATCCTTCTGGTGTGCAGGGAGTGACTGTGGAACTTAAAACCATGCCAGGAAGTTTGGTAAGATAGAGCAAGTGGAGACCCAGAGACTCGGTGGACAAATTCCTGAAGCTTAGGTGACTCCCTGCTCCCTGCCAGACTCCTGATGTGAAACACCTGCTATGCTTCTCACATAAGCCTATGGTCACATCGGCTAAAAACAGAGTTCTCCATGCTAAGAAGTTACCTAAAAGCCCAGAGAGTGTAGCCAATGAGCTTCCCTTCCCAGACATTCCTCCCTGCAAAAGGTATTGAACTTCAGGCCCACCCTAAGAAGTGTGGTATGGCTTTGCACATCATTTCCTCAGCCTAACCTCCTGTAGAAGGCCTCTTTGTGCTTCCAGCCTGGCTTTGCCAAGCAAAAGACAATCACTCACTAGGACAACTCAGAGATCCCCTTCCCCTAACCCCTTCCCCTGCCCCCAGATCAGAGTTAGATGTTGTCCCAATCCTGTAGGCTTCTGACTCTATTCTCTGCTCTTCTGTGACTCCCAGTGGCACCTAGATGTCCAAGAGTCTGAGAACCCTCCAGCCCTGGCCTCACTGCAGGCCCAGGGACCCATGAACGAACTCTGGCTTTCCCATGACGTGGACTGTGCTTTCCGACCCTCTGAGTGGTGTCTCAGAACTTCCCTATAGCTCAGTACCCACCCCAGGGGCAGGATTGGACAAGTATAGTCAAACTCATCACATTCCACCACCACAAGCTGCCATATACCCAGTGGTGAAGCAGACTCGGGCCTACGAGTGATGATGGTAACTCATGACTTTCCACACAGGAAAGTCTCTATCAATGCTACCATAACTCAGGAGGTCTCTATAAATGCTACCATAACTCAGGAGGTCTCTGTAAATGCTACCATAACACAGGAGGTCTCTATAAATGCTACCATAACTCAGGAGGTCTTTTTGGCTAGCAGTTGCTCACATTGCCATCATTTGAAGAGGAAATTTGACAACATTATGGTTATGTCTAAGGGTCATTTATTAATATTCTCCTGTACAATTAATGTAGTCTTTTAGTCTCAGACCACACACAGCTGTGGTCCTCAGTGTATCAGGGCAGTTTCAATGCAAGCATATGTTCTGCAGTCTCCAGAGGCAGCCTGGGTGGGTTTTACTGCCTGGATATTGAAGACCATCAAGAATAACAGTCAGTATATTTGTGCTGGAATACAGGATTATAGGGAAATCATGGCTATTTGGATGGAATCTGCAGTAGAGACATTGGTACTCTTGAAACATTTTCTCCTTGCTAAATAGGGATTTCTTACAAAATTGTTTGACACTCCTTAAAGGCAACCTTACCATTTTGATCTGACAGAATAATTTAAATATATTCTCTATCATATGAACACTATGATATGTTGTACATTCTTGAGCAAAATAATAAACATATATATTTGTATTTCATTTTAAGGAAAAAATACAAACTCTTAGATATACCATAGGCTTTAGTTGTAAGAATGAAAGTTAATTGCTTTGAAGAAATATAAAACTGAGTATCTACTTCCAAATTACCTATGCACTTACAATTTCACAAAGCATGTGCACTGCTATTTTTTTTTACTAAGTCAGTGTTTCTCAAACTTCCTAATGCTGTGACCCGTTATCACAGTTCTTCATGCTGTTGTGACTTCTGCTCATAAAGTAATTATGGTGCTTCTTCATAACTGTAATTCTGTTACTGTTATGAATCATAATATAAACATCTGTGTTTTCAGAAGGTCTTAGTTGACCCCTGTAGAAGGGTCATTTGATGCCCCAAATGGGCTCACAACCCACAGTTTGAAAAACAATGTCCTAAAATAATTTGAAAGCATACAACACCGAACACATGTGAATATTGGTGTATATGAACTTTATAAAGCTAAGAAGATCAGAAATAACTCATACATCCTAAAACAGGTGGAAAATAAACAAATTTATAAAGTACACAGTAGGATAGTGTTCAACAATACAAATACAACTATCTAAAGACCTGTGAATAGATTTGGCTCAAACTTTAAGGTATATTATTCAGTAAAAGACTAACATTAAAACAGTATATGGACTGAATGGCTTATATTTAGGAATGTGTACATATATACATGGAAATAACTATTAATGGAGATAACTATTACTGGACTTGCCAGATTTGTGAGAGGGGTAATAGAAAGGCTAGGAAGTAAAAAAAGCAAAGGAGCAATGTAATTATGTTGTTAAGGTTTTTTTTTGTTGTTGTTGTTGTTTTTTTTTTTTTTTTTTTTAAAGAAGGCTGTTAAAATTGGCTACATAGTGTTTAATTTCATCTATAGAACATTCTAGAATGCCCTAATCATGGAGATGTGTTCATAAGATAAGTGGTTGTCAGGGTCTCAGGAGACCATGCATACAGAGAAATGGATGTAAGAAATCCCTCTTAAGCAAAGCATTTCACATGGTGTACCACTTGCATATTAGTGCAATATGCTGAGGCTGGGAGCCTGTGTATTTGAGGGTGGTTGTAGATTGTATGCAAATCCTCTGCTTTCCTGCTTATTTTCTCTTTAAAAATGGAATTTTGCAGATTAGCTGAAAACATAACATGTCATTTCAAATAAGATAGAAAGACAGTTCCAAATCCAAGGTAAAG